>NC_058081.1:355920576-356541409 GCF_014858855.1 Bufo gargarizans
CCTTAAAGCCCTCACTATTAATCTCAGATGCGGCAATCAGCGATAAACACAGCATCTGAGTGGTTCAATGATGGGAGGCGGCGCAATTGCTGTTCCTCGTCATTGCGCCCACTACTTACAAAGAGATGTGCTTTGTGGCGATTTCGTGAAATTCGGCATGTCTGATAACAATCACAGTAACTTGCACAAACTTGCCCTGCTTCAAACAAATCATGGAAAATTCTCTTTTTTTTTACTATGGACTGTACCTGAAGTTTCGGATGGTTGGCAGCCACCCTGTCACTAAAGGCCTCAGTTAACATTAACATATTGTAGGCAAAACCAGCCAAATTGGCAGGACCAGCCAACAATCTATTGTGTATGGGGAGCTTCCGATTATCCCTAAAAGACGATGCTGGGGGAGAAAAGAATCAGATCTGACAGCGACTTTCCACTCTACCCAGTGAAAACAGATATATGCTTGGCTGAGTCAAGCATGTATGTTTTTATTGGTTAGTTGGGAGAGACAGCTGTCAGCCAAACAAGCATTTGGCTGATAGTTACTGAAGATCTATGTGGATACTTTAAAGGAGATTTCCAGCCTTTAAGTGATGGCCCATCCTCAGAATAGGTGAGCACTAGGTGATCAGCAGGGTCCGGCACCCCACACCCTCGCGAATCAGCTGTTCTGTGTAGCTCCAGAGCTGAAAGTTGTAGCCGGAGCTACAGAGCACCGGCAAAATTATAGTGTACACTGCAGCCCTCCTACCATTGATTTGAACGGGGGTGCGCCGTAACTCTGGCGCCGACTTCCAGCTCCGGAGCTACATGAACAACTGATTGGTGGAGGGGCAAGGTGCCGATCCCTGTTGATCAACGACTTGTGTCCATTCTTAAGAATAGGTGTACAAAAGGCAGGACAACCCCTTTAACAACAAAGTTGTGGGTTGTTTTTGGTTGTGACTGCTAGAGAACAAGGAACAGATTTCTGTGATCTCTTTAGGGGGCAGTGAGGGTCATGGTTCTTACTACTGGAGGGAAGGAAAAGTGCTGTGACTGGTCAGGAGATGCTCACACATGCTCAGTTGTGGCTCATTTGCTGGCTTTTTTTTTTTTCAAAAGTGCATCAATTGCCCCTCATCTGGCCCTACAGTTTCTCGTTACTGCTTTTCTAGTTGGCTTTTAGGAGAAGATATGTTAAAGTGGTTCTCTGCTGACATGAAAAGTTGCCTGGATGCTTTGCAAATGGAAATTCATAAAATGTACTAATATAACTATAAAATCTGTGCCAATATCTTGGTTTTAGGTGCTCTCTCCTCAGTTTGCACTTGTTCCGGTACAAGCAAAAAGCCTCCTTCCCCTCTCTGTGTTAGTGATATGGGGACTGGCTGTTTGTTTCTGTTCATCATCTAAGCCAGCCCCCTACTCTGGGTCTAAATTAGCAGTATAAGTGTAGCAGGAGGCATAGCTAATGAACTGAACAGATGGCCAGCCCAAGTCAAGCCTGTCACCAATATAGAGAGGGGGAGCATGGGTGCTATGATCCTAGGCCGAGATGTCAGTAATGTTCAGTATTGTGTGTCCCAGTGGTTGGGAAAATGACAATGAACTGGAATAACAGCAAGAGGTGCACAGACGTAAACCTCTGCAAGAACGGATCATCTGATTAGAACAATGACACATAGTGTTCATTCTGCACTGTAAGAGAAACTGGACGTCACATCCCAAGTCTAGGGTGGCAAACAGTGTCTACACAAACCATCAGAAGGTTTTTGCACAACATTGGGCTACAAGCCAGACAATCAGTTACAGGAGTTCCATTAACCTCACATCACTCTCTAAGGCCTCATGCACACGGCCGTGTTCCGCGGCCGAGAGCGGACCGTGGAAACTCGGCCGGGATTCCTGCTGACAGCATGACCGCACGGCGTCATTGGTTGCTATGACGCCGTGCGCTTCATGCAGCCGCTGCTGTACAGTAATACACTATTATTACTGTACAGCAGCGGCTGCGCGTGCTCTCATGCTGTCAGCAGGAATCCCGGCCGGGTTTCCACGGTCCGCTCTCGGCCGCGGAACACGGCCATGTGCATGAGGCCTAAGGCTATCAAAAATAGAGGCTGGAATGGAGGTCTATCCTCTTAATTAGGCTTGAGCGAATCAAGCTTCAGATCATAGATCCAAAGTAAATTCATAAAAAACTCCGTACAGCATTAAAATGTACTGGCTCCATGTAGCAAAACTTTGTCTCGGCTGAAGTTACGCAAGACTTCAGTGAATGACTTCGGTATTCCTATCTGCGTATTTTTTTTTTAAAACATTTAAAAATAGGAATCCGAAGTTGGCTTTGGTACTGACTTTGGATTTCCATTTTAAAATGTTTTTAAATAAGCAGATAGGAATACCCTGTAAGTCCTTTACTGACGTCTAACGCAATTTCTGCAGAGACAAAGTTTTGCTACATGGAGCCAGTACATTTTAATGCTGTACGTAAACATTACAAACGTCATTTTTTAAGTAATCGACTTCAGATCTATAATTCGAAACTCGATTCGCTCAACCCTACTCTTAACCGATAAGTCCCAATTTGTGTCAGAAGCAATGATAGACTGAGATTTTTCTGCACACCATGAACAGTCTTTTACAAGGGAATGTCCTACTCCCGGGATTATGTGAGGTGGCATAATGTACAATAGCCGGACCCCTCTAGTCTTTATTTCAGGTACACAGCTCAACGTTACATTGATTTGGTCATGGGAGCAATAGTACGGTCATTTCTCTAAAGTCTCCCAGGAGTCGTTTTTCAACAGGACAACTCCAGGCTGCATGTTGCTTGTGCTACTGTGAGCAGCCTGGGTGGCCTAAGCATGCTACCATGGCCTGCAGCGTCTCTGGACGTGTCTTCCATTGAGTACATCTGAGACGTCATTAATCAGCAATTGCAAAAGGAGCTGCAAGCAGCGGATCTTGATGATTTGTGTGCTTAAGTGCATTGTGTAGCAGAACACTCCTTAGACAACCATTAATAACCTAATTGACAGCATGTCAAAGTGTTTAAGTGCATGAATTTATGCACATGGCACTCATGCTCAATACTGAGTGAATGCAGATGTTTGGAATATTTTGTTTCCTTTTTTTATCATTTGCATATCTTTAACGTCTCTATCCATCTTGGGATTTCCATAGTTCCAAGGTTTTTCCTTCTTGGTGTTGCAATTTTAATGTTGAGGAGGGTATAAATGCTAGGTGACGAGATGCAAACAGCAGGCAATCCATCCAAATCTATGCTGCAATACAACTACAGGCATAAATATGCCACTGTGAAGGAAGCTTATTATAAAGGTGTTAAATGATCATTTTGTATGTGATATAAATGTCATGTTAAATAGACAACAGAGCTTACACCTTCATAGGGTCATTTTTAAAATGTTACTACTATTCAGAGCAAAGTTAGAACTTAAAGTCTGGCACAGACACACATTGCTCCTACTGGCATCCGTTAAGCAGAATATACTGACTACTGAATAAGAGATGAGAAAAGGAAGCGGAGAAATGAATATAGGAAAAAAAATCTAAGCACAAGGGTGAATTCAGCTTCTTTTTCTATAGTAGGTCAGTTCGTAAAGTGGTCAAACAGACTCACACCAACACTGAGACCTGGGAAAAACAAAGGATCCTATTGTATCCTCAATGTCTGTTGACCAAAATATTATTGGTGGAACCTGGCGAAATCATTATGCAAAGGTGAAGAGGTTGGAGGCCAACCAAACAGGCTTTAGCATGCCCTCCCGAATCCAGCAGGAGAGTCTTGGATTTCAGGCACTGTTCTGCTGTCCTGGGAAGTCTGTTACTTGTCCTGATCTCGACTGTATCTGTATCCTCAAGATGCAGATACAGATGAATTCAATAGTGAAGAAGGATGCTGTCAGATCCAAGCTCCGTTGTTCACCTTGTGACCCTTGCCACCCGTAACTTGGCGCAGGAATGTGTGATGCAGTGATATCACTGTACCTTCTTTGCTGAGCCACAGACAAAACAGATCCTGTACAGGGTAATCTGCTCCTTTTATCATTATACTTATCATTCCATAGCGCTGTACCTATGATAAGAAGAATACATACATCATACAGACGATTGTAATAAGCATGAACAAGACCTGTTACAAACTGGTACTGAAGGAGAGAGGACCTTGCCTGTGAGGGCTTACAATCTACAAGGGGTAAAGCTGGTCATGGCGGTATAGTGGCAGCATGGTTACTTAAGCTTGTAGGCTGCTTTTGTCATGTGAACAGGGCTAGGTGATTATATGTTCTGAAGGTACTAAAGAGACATCTGTTTAGGGGGCCTCTAATGGGCATCATACAGTGTTGGGACACTAAGGGGGCATAACTAGTGGCACTATTTATATGTGAGACACTCTAAGTGGGCATGTTTTCTGTCTAGAAGGGATTAAGGTATCATCTTAACTGTGAGGGGGCACTAAGGTGGCATTATTACTTTCTGAGGGCACTAAGTGGGCATCGTTACTGTGTGGGGGCACAAAGAGACCACTACAGTGAGGTAGCACTGAGGGGACATTATTATCATGTGAGAGCACTAAGGGAGCATCCATACACTGTGGAAGGCATTAAGGGGGTATCCTTAGGGCTCATTTACATAACCATATCCGTTTTTACTGACAGCATATTGCAGATATTAAAAACACAGATACCGGCTGTGTGGCTTCCGCATTTTGCGGAACTGAACATCCTTCTCCATGATAGAAATGCCTATTTTTGTCCACAAATACAGGCAAGAATAATATATGTTCTATCTTTCTTGTGGGGCCACGGAACGGACAAACAGATGCGGAGAGCACACGGTTTCCTGTCTGTATCTTTTGCAGCCCCATTGAAATGAATGGGTCGGCATCCAATCTGCAAAACTGCAGAACGGATGCGGGCAGAAATATATGTTAATGTGAATGTGGACAATATTACTGTGTGCAACACAAGGACACTGTGAGGGATTGGTCATGTATGGACCGGGAATGGGTAGGGCTAGAGGTGTGGACTAATTTTAAAAAGGCTTTGAAAGCTATGGATCCAGCACAAATTTTCCAAGGGTTACATGACAAAATCCTTCACCTACACGTCTCACCAAATCGTGGGGGCTGTATAGTGGACATACTGGTTTTTAACCATTTGCAGCTCAGATGTCAGCTGTTGCAGAATTTCGTCTCTAAATACACACTGAGCTGGAGAGCCACAGGTTGGAGAACACTGACTTATGACATCTTTTCATACGTTCATATTTACAATACATCTGTCCACTGGCCCAATTGGTTAGGTTCCCTTTAATTCTACCTATCAATAATCTAGAAAACTGTGTAGACGTGTGCTTTCATGTTTCTTATTCCTAAGAACCAGTTTACAATATCGTAGCAGTAATTATTACATTATTCAGGATACAATCTGTTATGAAGCTTCACCCAGACAATGAAGAATTAAGGCAATCTTGCCTAGAGAAAACATTTATGAACTGCCATACTCAGCAGAGCCAAGATAGCAGGCTTTCGGCATCATACTAGATTATGTAAATTGTAATGTGTACAGAGATGAAAGACAAAAACATCCTGATCGCTTGGATGAGTTAGAGACGCTTCTCATGGGAGGCTGCCATGATGGTGGAAAGATCTAGCTGCTTAGATTGAGACGTTAAACTTCAGTTACAAGACCTGCAACTGCTCAAAGAGATAAGCACACAGAAAACATCCATGTATAAAGAAATCATTAATGTATACATAATTTTTATTTTTTTTAGGTATTATTACAATATTTCCTAATACAAGTGGGCTTATTGTAAAACAATATACTGGTTTCTGTTTATAGCAGTCTACATTGACTCAATGGACTGCAGACATGTTCTTTTGGATCATCTGCCATAACCTTGGTGGCATGATTGCTGTCTTAGGCCTCATGCACACGGCCATTGCTCATGTTCTATTTTCTTGCAGTGCGGAGGCACAGAGAGAAACCCCATGGAAGCACTCTGCTCCTCATTCTTCTGAATCTGACCCATTATCCATTAGTAACCACCACACCCCATGCACTCAGAGGCACTACAGATATTGGCTGGTGACTGGCTCATGCAGCCTTATATCTACTTGTGTAAGATGGCCGGACCATTGTAAAACAAACACTTTTTACCTTTTTTGTCACACCTATTTCCTTATAGTAAGCTCTTGTGAGCTCCTGTTTTAATTGTTGACTTGTTTGTCGCTAAGTAATATATGGCGTCAATGGGGCTGGTACTGCAATACCAAACGCTGCCACTATACGATTTATGACGCTGTCCTTAGAAAGCTGCCAGGAGCCTACATCACTCACCAGAACTCCAGTGATTGCAACGGCTCCCTATAACAACCTATCGGCAGAGGTGTCGGGACTTAGACCCCTGCTGATGTGATAATCATGGCCTATCCTGAGGATAAGTCATTATTATATTTTCCAGGATACCCTCTTTAATATGAGCGTTTGTCACCATGCAGTTTTCATTTGTCAGCAGCGCACCCCCAGTTTACATGGACTGATGTACTGCCAAAAAACTATCATTTTTAATGGGCCATAAAAGATCAGAATTGAACACCGCACAAGATTACATAAGACAATGATCATGCAAACAACAATCATTCCCAATCATTGGCCAGTGTATAAGATCCTTAAAGGGGTTGGGTTTTGGAAGACCCCCTTCAAGGGCAGACCTGCAAAAGGAAACATACTTACTTGCTCCCCTTGCGTCAATTGGTAACGTGAGACAAGGGGAGAAAAGTTGACAGGGGGAAGAAAGCAAGGCAGTCAAGGCCAGGGAGCGAAGGTGCTGGGACCCAGCAGTGGGGAGCAGGTATCTTTACTTCCCTTTACATGCTTGGTCAGGAAAGGAAGTTTGCCACAAAACACCCAAAAGGTGGTCAGTCACTTTAAATAGTCATACTTAACAAAAGAAGATATTTTTCTACATAGAAAAGAGTAAAACTGAAATAGAAAAATAACAGGAAACAACAAAAATGGTAATGCAAGACTATAAAAAGGGTTAACGTTTTGCTAATACATCTCCTATGTAACTGCAGATAAAAGTTAGTGAACTGGTGCACTGGAAATGCTTTACCAGCAAATCTTCCCTGGAATTATTTCATGTTTTTTTCTGCTGCTGGCAGAAAAAGCACATATTATTTTCACAAAGGGAAAGCTATTACATATACTTAAATACGTGAAGCGAGAGAGCGGTGATTAAAATGCAGAATCACCATGACAACTGCAATACACAGCCTGAGTGACGGCTGCTGGTGCAGAAAAAGATTAGGATTTGCCAAGGAAATTGGAGATGGAAGAAGTCAGTCGAGGTCATAATGTGCCTTGCTGCTTGCCGTTCTGCATTGGTTACAAGTCCATATGTCGCACGAGGCAGCTTGCAAATGTGGGCAACAAACCTCAACACTGTTTCAAGCTGACTTTTGGACAGTGTTCAGCTGAGCTGTAAGAGGCTGTATTCCTGTACTTGTTATTTTCTCTGAGTGTGATCTGAGCAGTGATTTGTTGGCCATTATAACATTATATCCCGCCACTAACTAAATGCACACAAAAATACACAAAACGGAACAAATGCTGTATTTGGCTGCATACACTCTCTAGACAGTAGCAGTCCCTGGCAGGAGACAAAATGGGACTGTGTTACTCTGCCTAGTAAATTCATTCTATGTCTCTCATTAACTACAACTCCTTTGTCTTATTCATTTTTTTGCTTGTATAGGTGATGTCACCCATGAAAATACCTTGCTCTGGAGGACTCCGTCGAAACTATATATTACATAGGCGTCCATACATTTGAATACATGTATTGCCACTTGCAAATTCCCCTGGTGATAAAAGCTTATTGCTCAGGCACCCCTCACCAGAAATATTGCTCAGGCACCCCTCAGCGAAAAAACAAACAAAATGATTTTGTAAAAAAAAAACAAAAAAACAGAGTCACACTGAAAATATTCTCGGTCAGGATGCCTTCACATGACCGTTTTGTTTTCCATTTTCCTGATCTGTCAGAACAACAGAAGAATTTATTTTCAGCATCCTTTGTGCTTATTTTGCATCCGTTTTTGTCAGTTTCTTCTCAAATCCAGTCATTTTGACAGGAGAAAAAGTCCTTCAGGGATGCTGAAAATAAAGGATATATTTTCTGTTCTTCTGATGGATCAGAAGAACGCAAAACAAAATAGTAAAGTGAACACACCATTAAAAAATATCTTACTGTGTCCACAGCATCTATGCAGATCTATGTGTACCCATGATCACAAGCTACAAGCAAATCCTACTATATAACCTCAGGCTCCTCTTTTTGCTAACCTAAAGACAAAGGTAAAGGTGCCAGACAACAATTTAATATGTATGTGGATCTCCCAACTCTCCCCCGGCACATGATGTCAGGGGAGAGAAGGGTTGGCCGCATTGAATTTTAAGGACCAATCCTTTTCTTCTGCTGGGAGATAACCTGCCATCAGTTGTGCCCAACAGCAGATCTCACCTCTCTCCACATTGAACCAAATATGTATGTGTGTGGGTATCATGTTTGGCCAACAGCTATTGAAGGTGTACGGGCATCTTTAGTAACCAGATGGGGCAGAGAAAAAGGAGTAACACGGGGCTGCCGGTTGGCTTATCAGTTTCTACTGAGACACAAAGGTCTGCATAGGAGCTGGACACATAAAATGCTAGGCTATTCTGGAGCTACAACTAAACAGATGATTGGAAGGGATGTGGGGTATTGGACCCCACCAATCTGAGATTGATAGGCCATCAGTATCAAACTCCTGGAATACCCATTTAAGGCTTTAGCAGAAAACTTGTTGCAAAAGTGTAAACGGCCATGTACATGAGCTATGCATATTTGCATTGCCAAACTGCTGCACGGCAGAGCTGATAAGATCATTCACGTGAAACTGCCTTCATCTATGGAACAGTTCATTAACCATCCATAAACTTGACTTGGGTTGAAGCTTTTTTGACAGGTCTCTCCTCATTATTGGGGAAAGTGAATGGCGTGGTGAGCAGATGAATATAGTGCAATACTGCGATATCTTAACTGTTGAAGTCACAAAAATGTACAAAAATACTGTTATATATTCTGTAGACTGAATGTATTCCTCATAGTGTTGTAAGTCTTCTAAAGAAATACTCATGAATTCTTCTATCTGGTATCTTACACCGAAAACTTCTTAATGGAAGAGATGCCATTATGTAGTGGACCAAGGTGCACATAGGGAACATTGTACATAACATGCTTAGATACGCTTCCTGAGTAGCAACCTATCCCCGGAAAATATTTTAACAGGTTTATGTCAATTTATCCAACAGCTTCTTAATATTTTGGGACAAGCCATAAAGAAATTGCACAAAGCAGAAAATTTTATTGACGAGAAGAAATGTGTACGGTACTTTTCTTACATTGTTGCCCATGTCTGCTTAATCCAGGTATTCATACATTTCAATTCAATTACATAAAGGGACAAGTCTAACAATTTAAAAATATTTTTTTTTGTTCTATTTTGCAGACATATAAGGGTAAGCGAAAAAGAAACCCGTTGTCTTATCACAGGCAAAGTCTTAGCATCTGATTGGCTGGGGGAGAACAATGAAGGGAGACTGGTTACTGGGAAGAAAATGCACCAAGGATGTCATAGAAAGAAAATTGCCTCATCCGAAATTAGCTTTTTCACTCAAGTCTGAAAATTCTGACAAAATATTGCTACTGACAGATATGAAAAAGCTGAAGGCTGGTCAGAGAAAATAGAAAATAGACAAGTAATTAAACACTACAGTGATGGTTGGGAAATATGCTGGCAAATGTAAAATTCCAATCATTTGTGCATACAAAGCAACCGCCCAAACACATGTAAACAGCGAGCTGCAGTCACTGACACTCTCCAACGTCTCACATTCCTAGACAGCAGTGCAGGCACAAATACAAGAACGTGCATAACAGGAAAAATAATACTCGTTCAACCAATTAATTCATTTATTTTATTAATTAGTGATTTATACTGAAAGAATACTCTGCAGACAGACGTAATGTTTTGCACAGATCAGTACAGACACACAAATATCAGTACAAACAGACACACAAATATGTATATATATATATATTGCGACACCGAAAGGGGAGTTGTATGGGGAGGCAGGTATTTTCCTCCCAGTGTGTGATGCTGGACTGATTAGCAGCCAGGTGGGGTCAAACACCGGACTGGGTTCAGCAGAAAGGATCTCTGTATTGGGATCTGAGGCTTGTGCTGGGCTTGGAGGTCTGAGACCAGTGTGAGGGGAAACAGGCCGCCTAAAGTCTGTTCACGGACTCTTTGAGGCAGAACTGCCAGCTGGGTGTGAGCTAACATCAAAACCAAAAGGTGAATGTGACTTTTTGTTTATGAACTTGCCAAGAGTGTGAATAAACACTGAACTGTTTGATTTAAGAACTGGTTGGTGCCTCTATACTACGTGCGCTTATCCTGTCTACCAGAGCGAATCCCCACAGTCGGTGGAGGATGCAGGCAACTGCAGTAAGGCTGGCGTAAAAGCCGATTTTTTTTAATTTTTTTTCCTCTGGGCACGGATGTGTGTCCTGGATTAAACCAGCAAAATTTCAACCTGTGTTACTCGTCAAAATGGAAGCTGTGATGAAAGCCCTCTTGGAGGCTAACCTGCAACAGTGGGAGGCTAATAAGCAGCAGCAAGAAATGTATTTTGGTGACACCCGACTTTAAGAGGGAGTTTGTGGTACAGACCGATGCCTCTGAAGTAGGCCTCAGAGCTGTACTCTCTCAGGAAATCAATGGGGAGGAACATCCCGTTGTTTTCCTGAGCCGCAAACTCACCCCAGCCGAGACTATGTACAGTATTGTGGAGAGAGAGTGCCTGGCCACCAAATAGGGCACTCGAGTCTCTCCGCTATTATCTGTTGGGGAGAAAGTTCCATCTGGTGACCGACCACTCCCCTCTGAAGTATGTGACACAATAAATGGAGTTGTAAGGGGAGGAAGGTATTTTCCTCCCAGTGTGTGCTGCTGGACTGATTAGCGGCCAGGTAGGGTCAAACACCGGACTGGACTCATGTGTCAGTCCAGGTTTTGACAACACCTAGCTGCCTTCAAAAGAGAGCTGGGTTCTGCAGAAAGGATCTCTGTATTGGGATCTGAGGCTTGTGCTGGGCTTGGAGGTCTGAGACCAGTGTGAGGGGAAACTAAGACCAAAACCAAAAGGTGACTTTTTGTGTTGAATGTGACTTTTTGTTTATGAACTTGGCAAGAGTGTGAATAAACACTGAACTGTTTGACTTAAGAACTGGTTGGTACCTCTATAATGCGTCCGCTTATCCTGTCTATCAGAGTGAATCCCCACAATATATATATCTATATATATACAAATTGGAAAGATGGCAGCAATCCAAATAGGGTGAAAAGGTGTTGACTCGTTTAACCTGTGTTAACCTCAAAGCAACGTTTCATCCCAGCATAATGAGGCCTATATATAAAGTACAAGTTCTTGGTTCAAAACATCAGTGTTTATTCACATGTGAAAGCAAAACAAAAACGCAAGTTGCTTGGTGATCGTTCACACACATGAAAAGTTCATATACAAAACAGTCACCTTTTCTCCTGGGTGTTACTTCACACCCTGTTGGAAGTTCTGCCTTGTCAAGTCCAAAGGCGTTAGGCAGCCTGTTCACCCTCACAGGGGTCTGAGCCCTCCAGCCCGGCTCAAACCGCGGATCCCAACACAGCCCTTAGATCAAAGCACACAGACCTCCTGAGCTTCACTGTCAGATGGAGGTAATCCTCATCACCTGGCAGTGCTGGCTGGTTTTTATCCCTGGCAAAACCCGGCCTGGAACATGGGGAGTAGTCACCCACCCAGCACTTTGACTACTCCCAGTACGAGCCATCCCCGATCAGCTATTACAGCCATACTAAGTATCAATGTATCAAACAGCAACTGCTGCTGACACATAAAAACTGGCTCTTACTCCGCCGAGGCCAGGAACCTCGGTGACACGTACCTATCATCCACGATGATTCCTTGTACCTTCCTACAGTGTATATATATATATATATATATATATATATATATATATTTCTTTGATTAAAATAACAAAACTGCATAATTTACTTTAATGTCATACTTTTAAATTTGGTATCAGTTAAAGGAATGTCAAATGTTAATAATATGCATATCCTGTCTCATTTTGCAATAAAAATAAAACATACATTAAAATGTTTCTTTGTGTCACTAAAGATCAAACATTTTACCCTCTTTTTTTTCACAATCTTATGTCTGGACGTAAGGCAACTGGCTGAAGTAGGAGCACTACTCCATTGTCAGCTATAGGAGTCTTAAAGTGCTGAAGCACATCCCTTACTACTAAACTCCATCCTTCATCCACCTGTAAGCCAAAAATGGAAGGATTCAGGTAGAAAGTAACACCTGTGTTTTCTATAGCCATGCAGACTGACAACAACTGGTAGAAGTCTTTATTCTGTATACTTTAAGGACTTGGCTATCTCTGTCCAGGGGCGGTACTGGGCACCACACAGACAACTCAACTAGGCCCCCCTGCTGCCCCTTGATAGTTGAGTTTTTCTGGCAACAGCACCACTTTCAGCTGCATTTATATCCTCAGGATGCAGATATAGTTGAATATAATAGTAAAGCAGGGATCCGTAAGCTCTCTGCTCTACCATTCACCCTGTGACCGATGGTGTAGAGATACAAAGTTACATCATAGCGCCTGCTGCATCTAGCCACCAGGCGTACCAAAGCCGATCTTCAGTGATTAATCTGTTCTGTTTGTCATGAGAATGAGGGCTAGGTGAGTATTTATTTTGGAGACCCTAAGGGGCCCATATGTGGAACTATGTTGTGCTAGGGCACACAAAGAGGCATTATACTGTGTTGGAGATACATAAGAGGGGCACCATATCGTGTGAGGTGCACATAAGAGGACATTATACTGTGTGTGGGGCACATGAATGGGCACCTTATTAGTGGTGTAATGGGGTGGAGCTTAACAGTACTATGAGAGCATAGCTTAGCAGTGTCCCAGGACATAAATTTGCTTGGGTCCTAGAAATACTAAATCCGCCCCTTCTCCATTAGTCCTACAGACTAAGAATAGATTGGCAGTGCTCCTGCGTGTCCACAGCTCCATTAAAACTGATGACTAGAACAGGGGCTCTGGAACTCATTCAAGTGATAGGTGGGGCTCCAGTGGTCACATATATTACCTATCCTGTGGATAGGCAACTTTTTTGTGGGATAACCTCTCTAATAATACCACCACCACACCTTCAATACTCTTCCATATTATTTCATTATTGCTCTGTTACCAAGTTCCAGTTATACTCTACCAACAAATCTGAAGCAAATATGAATATCAGAGTATGTTTAGCTCTCGGACTCTTGAGGTGCAACAGCTGGGGGAGGAGGGCTGCTACAATAGATCTAATGATATATCACATTTCATGTCTTTTTTTCTGCAGACATGTTCTTCTGAACCAGAACTTTAAGGTGGAAATTGGGGAAACTATTACGGATTTGTCAGTTTCACCTTATTCAGTAGTATCCCTTTAAGAAATGTTTTTGAGTATTGGATAACATAAGTATCATTAGCTTCCAACCTTCTTAGAAAGTGAAGAGCTTATTTGGCTCTTTGTGCCTCAGATAGCATCCTGCAGTTCTGATTCACATATTACAGGGTACTGGGATCTCTTTCATTGGACAACTTATCAGGCATGAAAGACTGTAGGAATGTGCGGTCGTAACCTTCCTATGAAAAGCCTTCAGGACAGGTGGGCATTTTCAAGGCAGCCATCAAATGGAAAAACAGTAAATGTAAATGGCTTTGTTCGGTCAGTCTTGTTCTCATTCTGCACCTGTTGCCCCTGCTGATTCAGTTTGATGTAGCATGCACTCGTATTTCATCCTGCGGGATTACTCTCCTGAGATCTGGATAAATTACACAGTAGCTGCTAATGTGTTGACAATTCCAATGTCAGGGTTGAGAGACACTAGAGACCTCGGAGCAATATCCACTTACTCCCCATGTTTCTCCCCAAAAAGCTGCACTCCTATGCTCATCTATCTCTCCGCTCTCACTGTGGTCATGGTAAACGGTCACTGAACTTGGATCCTGTTTCATGAACATGACCTTGGGCAAAGTCATTCTTCAAATGAGACGCTAAATCAGATTACAAGATCATCTGTGTAAAGCCAAGCCGTGCCAACTTCAATATACTTTCTAGAGTCCAGCACATACACAGTCAGCGTTTCGAATGCAGTGCCAAGTGCCCCACATTCCAGCATCTTCAATCCCAAAAATGACTTTGATTTACAATCCCTAGAGCAATGCTATTTTGGTCATGTTATTTTTAGACTGATATGCTTTATATGACATCATTTTAGAGTAAACCGCCCACTGAACAGTTATCCCTTTAAAGGGGAATGCTTATTTTATATATATATATATATATATATATATATATATATAACATTATACATTCTATTTTTAGATCTGACCCCCTTTAATGGGGCAACATGCCAGATCTACAAACTCTGGGAACCATGGCCTCTAAGCTGCTGGCCTACTTTCAAAGGATCAGCCGTCTTTAATAATGCTTACATTCTTGGTCTGGGGGTAGATTACCTATGCCTACTCTGAGTGGCATACATGTATACCTCCTCTTAATCTCTATGTATAAAGCATTCATTGAAATATTACTCATGTATATCAGCTAAAAACCTTTAGGCACTCGTAAAGTCTCCCAAAAATACTTAAATAGTGATTAAAAGCCACACAACACAATAAGCTTAAATAATGCATTTATAAGTTTTAATTGCAAAAAGCTTTGAAACTTTCTAAAAATAACTAATGTTTTGAGATCTCACTATTAACTCTAAAGGGGTCATTTACATGGGCTGATACTCAGGGCAATGGTTGGGCATTAAAGGGGTTGTCTCACTTCAGTAAGTGGCATTTATCATGTAGAGGAAGTTAATACAAGCCACTTACTAATGTATTGTGATTGTCCACATTGCCGTCTTTCCTGGCTGGATTCATTTTTCCATCACATTATACACTGCTTGTTTCCATGGTTACATACCACCCTGCAGTCCATCAGTGGTGGTCGTGCTTGCACAATATAGGAAAAAGCACCAGCCTATGTGCGCTCCCATGGTCCTGGCCACCAGAGAGGCTGGCGCTTTTTCCTATAGTGTGCAAGCATGACCACCACTGCTGGATTACAGGGTGGTATGTAACCATGGAAACAAGTAGTTTATATTGTGATGGAAAAAGGAATCCAGCCAGCAAAGGAAGCAATATGGAGAATAACAATACATTAGTAAGTGGCTTGTATAAACTTCTACTACGTAATAAATGCCACATTTATCCAATCCAATGGAAAAAAATGCCGGATCCGGCATTCAGGCAAGTTTTCATTTTTTTTGGGCCGGAGATAAAACCGTAGCAGGTTTTATCTTTTGCCTGATCAGTCAAAACGACTGAACTGAAGACATCCTGATGCATCCTGAACAGATTACTCTCTATTCAGAATGCATGGGGATATGCCTGATCAGTTCTTTTCCGGTATTGAGCCCTTTTGATGGAACTCTATGGCGGAAAAGAAAAACACTAATGTGAAAGTACCCTACCTATGCATTCCCAAACATTGTCAGCTAATTCAACAGCATTTATATACAGCAATCAGTCCCTCTAATTAGGTATGAATGATCCCTACCACTATCATTCATTCCCCATTCATTGTTACTCAGCAGCACATTCCTGCTTACACATGATTTTTATGCTGCATAAACGATGCATCAGCCGACAAATCTTGTCTTGTTTGCTGGGTGATCACTGGCACACTAAATTTTTTTATATTATTGACCTATCTTCAGGTTAGCTAATCAACATCTGATTGGTGGGGGTCTGACTTTGGCGGTTGTAAGAGGCCATGGTGCTTTGATGAGCACTACAGCCTCCACAAGCACAAGGCCAAACCTGACCTGGACTGAGCTGCATCTAGACCAATGTAAGCAATGTACATGACGTCACTGGCCTCTTCAAACAGCTGATTGGTGCAGGTGCAAGAAGTCAGACCCCCTCCGATCAGACATTGATCCTGTGGATAGGCCATAGATATCAAAATCCTGGAAATACCTTTAAGAATTAAAAATTATTTGGTGCCAGTGCTTGATTTTGCCTCTTTATGCTTCTTCTGGGGTACTGAAACCAAAAGAAGGTGCTGGAATATAGCACATAAGTCTAAACTGGAACTCACATCCGAATATGAAGCAAATCAACTGGGAGTTGACCAAAAGTGGATCCCTTTGTACCTCTTACAAACCTTTTTACCTCCTGTAGTATAGGGGGTGAGGGAACTAAATGGACTGACATTGTCCTATCTTGCTTAGGCTACTTTCACACTCGCGTTTTGGGCGGATCCGTCATGTATCTGCAAAAACGGATCTGTTACAATAATACAACCGCATTCATCCGTCATGAACAGATCAGTTTGTATTATCGGTAACATAGCCAAGACAGATCCGTCATGAACTCCATTGAAAGTCAATGGGAGACGGATACGTTTTCTATTGTGTCAGATAGTGTCAGAGAAAACGGATCCGTCCCCATTGACTTACATTGTGTGCCAGGACAGATCCGTTTGGCTCAGTTTCGTCAAGCGGTCAGCAAAACGCTGCAAGCAGCGATTTGGTGTCCGCCTCCAGAGCGGAATGGAGACTGATCGGAGGCAAACTGATGCATTCTGAGCGGATCCTTTTCTATTCAGAATGCATTAATGACAAAACTGATCCGTTTTGGACCGCTTGTGCGAGCCCTGAACGGATCTCACAAACGGAAAGCCAAAACGCCAGCGTGAAAGTAGCCTTATAGTGTGTAGCTTTAGATTTTATGCTTTAATTAAAGTATTTCAAAGGAATACAAGAAGCAAGTCTACTGAAGGCTACACATGTCTCTAGGTTAATGGATGATCTCATAGGGGGCTCTGTATAATTAACACATGTGACACGGACAGTGCGGCCAGACCAGCGGAAGAAACGTGGAAAAGCTGGTAATAGTGTCAAAATAAGGTCATCTGGGCGGTATGATAACGCATTTCTAGTTCTGAATAAAGACATACAGTGTTTATACCACTGCAGAAAATTATAACTCACGTCATGCCCACCCAGACCATCTGAGGAAATAAGTGCTAGGCCCCGTTTATGAATGTGGCAGGCTGCCCTCCTTTCTGCTTCATGTAGAAAAGATAACAACACGTTAGGAGCTAAAAGGGTAAAGTGTGGAGGCAAGATCTGCTTTGATGCAACGCTCTTGTCATTACAAGTGGCACTAAGAATGTAGGGGGACGCACCCTGTCACCAGCGGGTGCTTGAAATCTGCATACATAGTGAAGGGCAATGGAAAGGGGCACGGGTGGTTTATTTAGAACCAGCAGAAAGACGCGCTTTTTTAAAAATAAAACTCAAGTGACTTTTCTTTTAAGTTTTGTCATTTTTTTTAAAGCAGTGCGTAAACCTGAAAGCTCAATGCATCCAATCCTTTCAAGGCCAGCATCACCGCCAACAGTCTCATTCAGGTGTAAAAAAAGAACTATGTGATATAGCTCCTGGGACAAACCATAGCCTATCACCATCTGAACTTTGCCAAAAACTATAATCTGCATATAGGATTGATGTCATTCATTTGGCGCTATCTCCAGAACTAGCAAGATCCAGGAATTTTAGCTGTAGTGACCCCTTCAGGGAAAATGTAGCATTACATGGTGGCAGCAGGGGAAATGCATTATTAGGCTGGGTGCACACACATCAGTTATGTCTGGACACAACTGATAAATGTGTATGTGCACAGGTCAAGCATCTAACGCATGTGGTGTTTTTCTCTTCGGCGCTTTATGACATCACAAATGATTGGCCCCTTGAGCCCTCCAAGTGAAGCCACCTACAAATTCTCTCACTCACTATGGAGTCACGTTCTGTTGTGTCTAATGCTGGTCATGTACGACAGAACTCATGCATGTGTTCTCAATGGGAAAGTGGGTAGCCTTATCTCCCTGAGAGCAAAAGGACTGTGCCATACCTTCCCCAAGAATCAAGAGATTTGTCCTCCTGAAATTTGCAGGTCTGGCCAATATACATCTCATATGACTAGGCTGGGATCAGAAGAGTGGTGATCAAAATAGTCACGGGCATGGTCAACTTGCTTTCTTAGACTCCTTCTTGGGCAACGATAAGGATTAGGGCTCAAGTAAATATGGTGACATCCCCCAAGAAAGAGATGTAACTAAGAACTGGCAAAAGTAATTATTGGTACCCTATATAATAAAATGACGATGAGTGTTTAAAGTATAAATAAAAAGTTAGTCGCTGTGTCCCAGCATTCCCTTCCATGTTGAAGCAGAGAGGAGAGAGCAGGCAGATGGAGGTGAGCAGATGGAAGTCAAGTATCTCAGAATACCTCTTTTCCTATTTTGGAAAATATAGTCTATTGTACTAGCGCAGTTCACACATGGGCTCAATTTTGCTGAAAAAAGGAATGGCAGGGCTGAATATTACTTTTCAGTTCTAACATCAAACGTAAAGTGACTGCCTATCCGGAAATAGAGGACAGCTCAAGGACACGCGCAAAACAGCACAAACCCATATGCACCAAATATGTGTCATATAAATGAAAGGTTTTAGAGCCACCCTCATGTCCATATGCTCAAATACGGCATATATACTAATAACAACCATACAGTATAATCACAGCTTCAACCTCTGTGAGCAATGCTTTCTTTATGACTGTGGAGTGAGGACAGTTGAGGACATCATTAAAAATATATTCCCTCTGCTAACTTTACGCTCAGTTCCCATAAAAAATACAGTAGTGTATGATAACACAGGTTATTTCTGAGAGGCAGCCATCGCTCCAGACGTCAGCAAGTATGTGCAGAACTGTATGGCGTGAAACACATTGAGCAGGACAATAGGCACATCTTCAGCTCTGCTACTCGCCATGAGACAACTGAAATCCTGTAACCCAAAGAAATGATTCTACAGAGCAGATGAGTGAAACTGAGTGATATAAGAAAGAATCATCTCCAAGGGGTAATTCCATCCACATCGCACACCAAATAACCTGCATAACATCTAAAGGTAACCATTTCTATAGTTGCTGTGAAGGGGTTAAATGAATGGCAAGAAATAGGTCATGATTTAGGGAAAGATCAAGAGAAGGTCCACGCATCATGACTCTATGGCTGCCCACAACATTACATCACTATGGGCAAAATACTGTATACGGCCTATAGTCATTGGATCAACGTTGCAAGGACAACCGGATAGCCATCTTGTAGCATTCTGCTTAAAAACACTAACTAGGATGCACAATTATCATATGTGAACTAGACCTGATTGGAGGAACCTTTAGCTTCTGGTAACTCTTTCAATGCCTGAAAACACATGGAACAATGTATTACCACCATAGCCTATGGAGAAATGCTTAGAAGCAGCTAATTGATTGCATATTTGGGATTAGTTTCTATTGTCCTGATGTCCTTTTACATGAGCAGATGACCAGGCGACACTGCTGCCTATAAACATGCCCAGTGATCAGCTGATGGCATCTCTTATGCAGGCATAGCATTTAGTATTTGTTGGCAGCAAATCTCCCGGTGTAAATAGGGCATATGCTGACAAAAAACGGCAAGATGCTACAATGATTGCATAGCTGGCAGCCGTCCCGAATTTGCTGGCACTGTTCCTGATTTTCAGAGACAGTCCCAACAAATTCACGCTGTCCTGGGCCAAAAATAGACAGGGCTAACGCAAATCCCACCCACAAA
The DNA here is from genome assembly GCF_014858855.1 of Bufo gargarizans. Lineage (NCBI taxonomy): Eukaryota > Metazoa > Chordata > Amphibia > Anura > Bufonidae > Bufo > Bufo gargarizans. The sequence continues at coordinate 355,940,480 of NC_058081.1, forward strand.
CGGGTGTTTCAGGGCAGGTCCAGGTGTTCTCAGGGGGCGGGGCTTATATTCCTAATTTTTAACAACTCAAATGTTGATAAGCGATTGCTCTGTTGATGAAGCTAAATGAAGCTTAAAGGAAATATGTCACCAAAAATATTATTTGCCAGTTAAAACCAGATAGTAGCACATATCCTTATTTTATCATCTGTTTTTATTTTCTGATTGTAGATGTTTTTATTCTATTTCCTAAACGTGATTATGGGGTGGCCATCTTGCCTGAGCTGTTCTTAACAGCTTTTACACAGCATTCAAAAAAATTTGCTTTACGGCAGCCCCATTGGCCATGGATTCAATGGACGGAGGGGACCTCATTGACTTCTATGGGAATGTTTTCTAGGCATGCTCTGTGGCCTGTGCAGAGGTTCTTGTACAAGGAAATCTATACACAGAGGTGATATCATTATAGGCAGGATTATAATGACAGATAAGCAGGTAATTGCAGTATAGTCATCTGTATAGGACAAGAAGTGGCGCCTATTATTAGGCTTAGTGGCCAATGTGAAAACTGCCGGATTTTATGGTTTTAGTTTAAATATAGCTAGTGACATGGAAAAATAAAAATAACATCATCAAATTAAAATTTGTAAAACATAAAAATATGATTTAAACAATAGGTCATTTTCTGACTACATGTTTCCTTTAAACAAGCAACGACATGCTATGTATGGAAATCTGACCCTTAAACTGGGCACACACATTCAATAGCTGTCCGCTGAAGGATTGTTTGGCCGACAGTTATCTCTCCTGTTTCCCCCATACACATACATGCTCGGCTTGGCCAAACGTGTAAGTGTATTCTACAGGGAGAGCGGAGAAAGCTGCTGGTGGAGTGTCTCCCAAAAGAACAAAAGGATCAGAAGAAAACATTCATTTCACCAGATCCTTGTCTCCCCTGACATCATCTGCCATGGCGCTCTCCATATACATTAGAGTCGGCTGACAGTACACTAATGTGTATGGGGGCCTTTAGTCCTATCATCCCTAATCACAAACATCTGAACAAACTTAAAGGGAGTCTGTCACCACATTTGACCATATTAGACAGATCCTATAGCGTTATATGTGCCACCCAGCAGTTAAAAACGGTACCTTTGTTGCATATAACCGAGTCTTCTTTCTGCCAAAAATGAACTTTGAAGATTGTGTAAACGAGCCCTCTCAAGTGCCCAGGGCGGTGTCTCAATCTTTCGAGCCCAAGACCGGACCTCCCTAACGGCTCATAACCCTGCCCTCCTTGTGCCTGTGACCGCCCGTTTACTCCCCTCCCCTCGCCTTTTCCATTGCGGCTGCGCGGACAAATTCGTAGCTGGCGCATGCGCAATGCGATGCCCGGTCCTGGCAGGGCATCGCAATACCTACTGCGCATGCGCCGGCTACGAATTTGTCCGCGCAGCCGCAATGGAAAAGGCGAGGGGAGGGGAGTAAACGGGCGGTCACAGGCACAAGGAGGGCAGGGTTATGAGCCGTTAGGGAGGTCCGGTCTTGGGCTCGAAAGATTGAGACACCGCCCTGGGCACTTGAGAGGGCTCGTTTACACAATCTTCAAAGTTCATTTTTGGCAGAAAGAAGACTCGGTTATATGCAACAAAGGTACCGTTTTTAACTGCTGGGTGGCACATATAACGCTATAGGATCTGTCTAATATGGTCAAATGTGGTGACAGACTCCCTTTAACCCCAAGAAAATTCTGGTAAAAGCCTGATGTTCCCACATATATTTGCATCTATCTCACACAATTTAGACACATTCACATTATTTTTAGAATTTATAAATTTTTGCCCTGTAACTTATGTGCCCTTTACACGGGCCAATAATTAGAATGATCTTCGCTAACCAGCGTTACTAGTAATCCTGGTTAGCCATGATCTGTCAGTGTAAATGTACCGCCAATTACCTGATGAATGAGCAAAACACTTGTTCATCGGGTAATTGTATCTTTTGTGCAGTACAAGAGATCATCGTTTTCCAATGGCAGATCGTGCTGTGTAAACACGGCCGGGACACAACAACGCAGTATGGGGAAGAGCAATGTCATTAGCGATCACTCCTCCCCGTACTCTGGAGGAGATCGCTGCATATACATGAATCAGTCTCCTATGCTAGCGATCAGCAGATTGTTTGGAAGGAACGCTTCCTTCCCATCAATCTGCTAGGTCGTCGTCCCGTGTAAAGGGACCATAACTGATGATTGAATATCTGATGACAAACTGATTTCAGTGTGCAGCATTACTCTTTCATCTCCCTGATGAAATTATGACAGAACTAATGAAGACAGCCTGACTCCTTTAGTAATGAATAAGATTCGTTGACTAATCTGTCAATTTCCTCCCATTTGCCCACTGCAAATACAACTGTGACCAATTAATCTGACATCTATTCTGCATAACCCTGCTGAAGACACAGTAAAAGAACTTCACTAACAAAGTCCACGCGTTTTAGAGGATTAGCTTTAAAATGTGAACTATCATTCAATAGAGTTTACGGTAATTCCCAAACTTGTAAATGTTGTACAGAAAAAAAAACTTCTTGATTTGAATGTCAATAGGAATAAAAGTATAAGTGACAGGCAGTAGTTGTGGAATGAAACGTGTTTCAGCACGTGTCACATGGGGGAGAGAGTCCCACCTGCCTGAGCGGATAGCTTCAGCAGGAAACAATATGTCATTCACACAAGCTTTGCTTCTCTCTATAAAAGTGGCTGTTTTTAGTAAACATCTGCTAAAACACATAAGTCAGCTTTCCTATAATAGTCATTACACATTACTTAGGGTACACCTTACATTGGTCACACCTTTCAGATCTCCCCTACATACATACATGCACACTTGGCTGATCCAGGCACATACTCTACATTAAAGGGGTTTTTCATGGTTTTATTTGTTCCCTGTAGTGTGGATGACCCAATGAAAGAGTCTTAGGCTAGGTCTACACGACGACATTTGTCACGCGACATTTTGTTGCACCAATGTCGCGCGACAATTTTTATAATGGCAGTCTATGATGTCGCACTGCAACATGCGACATGTTGCGACTGCGACGCGACAGTCGCAGAAAATCCATTCAAGATGGATTTTTCTGCGACTGTCGCGTCGCAGTCGCAACATGTCGCATGTTGCAGTGCGACACCATAGACTGCCATTATAAAAATTGTCGCGCGACATTAGTGCAACAAAATGTCGCGCGACAACTGTTGCGCCCTATCTGTCGCGCGACTTTTTGTCGCACGACAAATGTCGTCGTGTAGACCTAGCCTTACTCACCTGATTCCTGCTGCTCCAGTCCTGTGTCTTGGCTCCCATTTATCTATCTTCCATCCCCAGCTTGTTTACTTGCAGGCTGGGGTATGGAGATGGTCACGTGTGACGCTACAGCCAATGACTAGCTTCAGTGGTGAAATGTCCCCAAGCAGCATGTGACCTAACAGTGACGTGCCATTTTGGGACATGTCACTGCTAAAGCCAGTCATTGGCTGCAGCGGTGCACATGACCATATCCATACGCCATCTAGAAGTAAACAAGCCAGGGACTGGAAGATGCATAAATGAGAGCCAGGACAAAGGACTGGAGCAGCAGGAACCTATTTCACTAGGTCATACACACCATAAATAAAAACAGTCAAATTCCTGGAAAAAAAAACTTTAGACTATGTACACCTTCAGGGACATTTTTTTTGTGATTGCATTTTACTCATTTTTGGCTAAAATCATTTTTTCAATTGGTATTTATTAAAAATGGTCAGCTGTTTCTGAGATAAAAGAGTTACAAATCAGTCTGTTTGCAGTCTGCCAGTTTCTGTTTTCTTTGTATCCTATTTTTACACACATTCTGATTCAAACTGATCAGAATATGGCGGCTCAAATGAGTGTTTATGAGATCAGAGATAAGAGCTATACATGAGCTGTCAGATGATGGGATTTAAAGAAAACAGTAACTGACAGCTTGCAAACAGACTGGCTTTTAACTCTTGTATCTCAGAAACAGCTGAACATTTCTAATAAACACCAATTGAAAAAAATATTTTTAGCCTACAATGAGTAAAGTGCAATCATAAACAAATTCCTCTGAAGGTGTACATAGCCTCGGTCCCTTGACTATTGCAGATTGACTATATAACACATTGATCAGCTCTTGTTTAGCACCAATTACATGGAGCAGACATAGGCACTGTGTGCTCCCAAACTGATAATTCAAGCTCATACAGTCCCAGTATTGTTGGCAGTACATAATTGTTTTTACACAAGATGCAGCCGTCAATCAAAGATTTCTAATGTCACATAAAAGATGTGATCACCCGATGGAGGTGCTGAACAGTCTTAGGCTACTTTCACACTAGCGTTCGGGCGGATCCGTTCTGAACGGATCCGCTCATATTAATGCAGACGGAGGCTCCGTTCAGTACAGATCCGTCTGCATTAATAACTTTTAAAAAATTCGCAAGTGCGCAAGTGCGAAAGTAGCCTGCGCGGATCCGTTCAGACTTTCAATGTAAAGTCAATGGGGGACGGATCCGCTTGAAGATTGAGCCACATTGTGGCATCTTCAAACGGATCCGTCCCCATTGACTTACATTGAAAGTCTGGACGGATCCGCACGGATCCGCACGCCTCCGAACGGCCAGGCGGACACCCGAACGCTGCAAGCAGCGTTCAGCTGTCCGCCTGTCCGTGCGGAGGCGAGCGGAGCGGAGGCTGAACGCCGCCAGACTGATGCAGTCTGAGCGGATCCGCCTCCATTCAGACTGCATCAGGGCTGGACGGCTGCGTTCGGGTCCGCTCGTGAGCTCCTTCAAACGGAGCTCACGAACGGAAACCCGAACGCTAGTGTGAAAGTAGCCTAAGGGCTCATTCACACGACCGTATGTTTGGTTCGCAAAAAAGCAGATTGAATGTGGACCCATTCATTTCAACCGTGTGTTGTCCGCATACATAAGTCCGTTCCGTGGCCCCCCCAAAAAAGAAAGAACATGTCCTATTCTTCTCTGTTTTGCGTGGTGGCATGTACACGGTCAGGGACTGCATTTTTTTTATCCACAATTTGCGGACTGCAAAACGGATACGGTCATGTCCATGAGCACTTAGAGTAGTAGGTAAGTCCTATGCTGATGAATAAAAGAGATTTCTGTCTACATTCGGCAATCACCACATGCAGGGGGGTAGCTACCATAGTGGAAGATCAGGCGACTGCTATGGGGCCCAGGGCAAGAGGGGGCCCAGTCTTAGTTGGGATCATCTCCTCTTCTACTGGAGGTGAAAACTTGGTCAGGACTCTACCCTCTATAGCAGGCATGCTCAACCTGCGGCCCTCCAGCCATTGAAAAACTACAACTACCATCATTCCTGGACAGCCTACAGCTTTCAGCATACAGAAGGGCATGGTGGGAGTTGTAGTTTTACAACAGCTGGAGGGACGCAGGTTGAGCATCCCTGCTCTAAAGGAACAACTTTTAGCAAATGAGACAGTGGAAAAAATGGCCCAAGGGCCACTAAAAGGGTTTAGGCGGAAACCCTTCTGTCCTGTGTGGGGGGCCTGGTGTTATCCTTGCTATGGGGCCCTTACTTCTCTATGTACGCCACATGAGCAATTTTTAACACTATGTTTCCCAACCTTTATCATCAAGTGGAAATGTCTAAGTAAATGCAGTGATTGGCGCTAAGTTGAAATTAATGTTAATTGGTTTGCAAGTAAACCTGTAGCAGGCTGACACCTAAACCTCCACCTGAATGTGTGTTCCCTCACACTGGTGCTTGCCCGTGTTCAAAAGATGCCAACCAGTCTATTCACTGCAGTCCCAGAACGGCATAATGAGGTTTATTCTTCAGGATGAAGCAATGGCATTTATCTACTGGTGCCCTTGTCCTCGGTGGGTGATACAGAATGCTGGGTCTTTTCACTGCTGCAGGACGAAAGGAACAATGAAGGTCTTATGTTTGAAACTCAAAGGTGGATTACAATGGGTACAAGGACTTTAACAAAAATGATTATGTTTAACTAACAAAAATCAAAATAACCCAAGACAAAAAAGTAAAAGGCATTAAAAAAATGCTACCCTAAACAAACTCCTGAATTTCATAGCATTCTTTTAAAAGGCAGAAAAGCTAGGAAAGTGACAGTGTGGCATCAGTGCTTCTCAACCTTCATCCAGCAATGAAAGCCAACATAATTCTAATGTATATTTCAGCCAGAAGCACAGGAATATTAATAAACCATGCCTTCAGAACATACATTTACAAGGCAGAAAACCAATACCACTTTGCAATGTCTGGAAAAGACTTTTTCCTCTTACAGGTTTGGAAAGTTTCCAGTAAAGACAAGGGGATTCCAGTAATCTCAATCACGTCTCTTGTGTAGGCTCTGTTCTCACATTTTGTCCTGGTTTCATGTAATCCCATTCTACATGGGATAATGTGTTGCTGACAGGACTATATTGTTGATCAGTTCCCCATGTCAGTTGTGTATCCTGCATGTGACAGAACTCCCTGCTAGTAACAGCAGAGTATACAAGCTATAAAATCCTGAAACACGAGACAGCGATGAAAATGATGGCAGTGTCTGATCTGTTATATGATAGATGGCTACAGAGCCTGACATCCCCACTGACTATATACCGTTATGATGTCTGCCGTCTAGCTGGACCAAATAGTGCAGAGTGCTGTGCTATTCTAGAACCCTCGATGGAGGCCCAAATGCAAATGTGAACTCCCTTTAAAGGGCATTTCCAGGTGTTTAATATAGATGACCTAGGCTCAGGATAGATCTCCAATAACTGATTAGCTGGGTTCTGACTCCCAGCACCCCTACCTCTTCTTAGGCCTGTAATGTCTTATTATAGGTAACATGGCCTAGGAGCAGCTCCGTCCCATTCAAGTAACTTAGGCTGAGCTGCAATACCAAGCGCAGCAGATACACAATGTATGGCGCTGTTCTTGGTAAGCTGCAAGGAAGCCGCAGCCTCTTCAAACAACGGGAGTTGGACCCCTGCTGATCTGTTATTGATGACCTATCCTGAGGAAAGTTCATCAATAGTAAACACCCAGAAAATACTGGTGACCTATCTTCAGGATAGGTCATCAATATCAGATCGGTGGAGGTCCGCCTCCTGACATCCCCGCCGATCAGCTGTTGGAAGAGACCACGGCACTTGTACAAGCGCTGCGTTCTCTTCAAACAGCTGATCTGTAGGGGTGCGGTGAGGGAGTCAGACCCCTGGTGATCTGATGTTGATAATCTATATCCTGAGGATAGGTCATCAATATGGGAAACTGGTCAATGCCTTTTATGAGCTGCTACTGCTGTAGTGGACCAGTCAGCCAATACAGGGAGAATAAATGGGTATGTGCAGCTCCCCTGGCAGCAACTGCAGGGCATGAGAGACAACGCTGGGGAAGTGCTTCTAGAGTAAGTGTTGCTGAACCACTCACTTTACCCACATAGACTGTTTACAGTAGAAAATGGAATAAGATATGCATCAAAATGATTCAGGGTCAGGTGGAGATGTATAACTTGTTTTGTACAGTAGTTTTGAATTATTTATTATGCACTGCCATCTAGGATGGGAGCCCTTGGCAATATGGGCATAACTACCAGAGAAGCAGGCATAGTGTTAACTACAAGGTCCAACAACTAAGGGCATGAGGTGTACTAGGCAAGGGTATGTGATTACTCCTGTGCTGTGACATCACTGCATTATCACTGTACTGTGACATCATATATTTATTACACCTGCATGTGACATCATTATGTTTTTCCTTCTTGTGGTGTGATGTCACGGCGTACATCATGACCTTTTTGTGTGCATTCTCCCTGCAATGTGACATCGCTGTGTGCTATAATGTCCACAAGTAGATATGCCTGTACTCTGACATCTCCATGTGCATTCTCCCTGTACTGAGACATCACTAGGTCATTTACGCAAGTACTGTAATACCCTTGTGTGCATTATGCCTATGCATTAGAGAAAATGATCCTAAGCTTTTCATGTTCTGAACACTACTATGGGTGGTCATGGTAGAGAGAGAGACCATTCCAATTATTTCTATAGGGCCCCATGGTCAATTGGTTATACCCTTAGTTTCCAAGGTACTGCCAATAGCAACGTAATTCAGCTGTTTATTGATGGACTAAAATGTTGTATTTGTGAAGAAACATTTAGTATAGGCAGCAAATGACTTGAGTGTTACAAGTAGGGATAAGCGAATCGACTTCAGATGACACATCCGAAGTCAATTCGCATAATACTTTTGTTTGAATACTGTATGGAGCGAGCGCTCCATACAGTATTAGAATGGCTCAGATGAGCCGAAGTTATTACTTTGCGAAGTCTCGCGAGACTTCGCGCAATAACTTCATAAGTGAATTTGTACTGTAAAAAAACATTTCCCGAACTCGGGTTCGGTTCCAGCTGGTGCTCGCTCTATACAGTATTCAAACAAAGTATTATGAGAATCGAGTTCAGATGTTTCATCCGAAATCGATTCGCTCATCCCTAGTTACAAGCACAACCTGCATTTACTTTATTTCAGTGTGATAACCGTGGAAAAATAACAGTGCACTGAAGGAAAATACAGTATGCATTCTTCTCTGTAAGTTCCTCTCCGGGTTTTGGCTTAGGGTACTTTCACACTAGCGTTTTTCTTTTCCGGTATTGAATTCTGTCCTAGGAGCTGAATACCGGAAAATAACTGATCAGTTTTATCCCCATGCATTCTGAATGGAGAGCAATCCTTTCAGGATGCATCAAGATGTCTTCAGTTCAGTCACTGTATGGTTTTTGGACGGAGAAAATACCGCAGCATGCTGAGGTATTTTCTCCATCCAAAATTCCCCAACACTTGCCGGAATGCCGAAACCGGCATTATTTTACATTGAAATGCATTAATGCCGGATCCAGCCCTAAGTGTTCTGGAAAAACGTATCCGGTTTTGCGGTCTGTGCATGCGCAGACCTTTAAAAATGTGAAAAAGCCAAATACCGGATCCGTTCTTCCGAATGACAACTGGAGAGACGGATCTGGTATTGCAATACATTTGTGAGACGGATCCGCATACGGATCCGTCTACAAATGGTATCTGTTTGTGTACTGCCTGCCGGAAGCCAGCGACGCTAGTGTGAAAGTACCCTTACAAATACAGATGAAAAATACTGACCAATTCTTTTTCTTCTTCCCTGTATGAACACAGACAGTATCACCACTGATGTTACCACAGCACTGAAAGGACATGATTTTCTCCTGCACTGCTGCAGTTACTTGGAGAACGGCCATCCCAGCTCTATCATTAGTGAAATTGCTATTTATTCAGCCACCATAAATGAGCTTCCCCCAATACTTTCCTTTTCTCTTTTCAGTGTAAATCATTGTTTTTTATATTTTTCCTTTACAGCAGTGTCAAACATGAGAATAATTAGGCGTCCTTTTACAAGGATTTTGCCTGAAACGCGTGCTGATCAATGATATGTGAAGCCAATCTGTGCTTGTTTAGCTCCATGAATGTGATCCTTCCTGCACATACAGCTTCCTTATTGTCGGCATGTTGAAAATGTCTCATGCGTTGATCTATCAGGTGATCGGCAGCATGTTTACATGTTAACATGAACGCTCGTGCTGGTCTTTGGCTGATGCAGGGGCACAGCTATAGGGGGTGCAGGGGTAGCAGTCGCTACCGGGCCCAGGAGCCTGAGGGGGCCCAAAGACCCTTGTGCTACATAATAAGACCCCGATATTATAGAAAGTGCATGCTGGTCAAGTTACACCTCTGGCTGGAGGGAAGGGGTTAATTTTAACTTGGGCAGCACAAAGGCTATGTTCTTCCCTGCCTCTGGCCACAAAGTACTGAGGTAAGGGGGCCAAGCTGAACTCTTGCACCAGGGCCCATGAGCCTTTAGCTATGCCTCTGGGCCCATGTAAACGCTCATGCCCTCAGAAGTACTTATGCCATGCAGTATATATAGGTGCTGTATAAGTAATAAAATAAAAATAAATGAAGTATTTCCTTATGAAAAGTGATTACATAGGGATGCAAGAGGATTACTGTATAAGACCTAGTTCACATTTCAGTGAATTTAGTCAGTGATTTCCATCAGTTATTGTGAGTCAAAACCAGGTGTGGGTCCAAAACACAGAACAGGTGCTGAACCTTCCCTTATACCTTATGTCTGTGTGAAAGTGGCCATCGGAATACAAAACCTTTCTACAAGACATTTTCAGCATCCAGGAACAGGTCCCAATTCTGGACACTAATTTATATTTTAAAAAATGTATGGTTCTTCCTGTGGGCTATCTTTGTCCGTGGGCTACCCTGAATGGAGGCCCCATGAATGATCTGCAATTTCACACACAAATTTGGTCTGGAGTTTTTTATGACAAAAAATGAAAACTACTAGTGTTTTTTTTTTATATACATACCATCAAATTGAAAACACTGCAGTAGCCAGTAGCATAATTCCCACAGACTTTCAGTTTTTTTTTTGTATCTCGCAGGGCATTATTACTCTGCTAGGCGGAAGCAGTGTTCTTGGTGACGTCACCGGCACTGATGGGTGGGCTTTAGCACTACCCTAGCCATTTTACAGGCTCAGGCAGCACTAAAGCCCACCGATTAGTGCCAGTGACATCACCGGGTTCACTGCTAGGCAGAAGCCTCTGCCTAGCAGTCCCCATGGAGATCTCCAAAGAAGGCCTTTGCCCTGTACGATTCATTTCAGAGGGGCTGTCTGGGTGAAAATGAGGGTATATCAGGGTACAGCTCTGAAACCAGACAACCTCTTTAAAGGGTTTCTACCACTTGAATATCACATATTTGGTGTTCAGACACTAGCGATCCGCTAGTGTCTGTTCTTGCCTACAAGCTAATTATCACATTAATCCGGCCTGCCGATACCTCAAAAAAAGCACTTTTATCTTTATGCAAATGAGCCTCTAGGTGCTATGCAGGCGTTTTTCATAGCACCTAGAGGCTCCGTCTACCTTGCAGTTTGCCGCCCTGCGCCTCGCTCCAGCACGCCCATCTCTGCCTGTAATCGATCCTCCCCCTGCTTCAGCCTTCCGAAATCTCGCGCCTGCGCCGTCCGTCGCGGCATTCGGAGGCATTCGGCGCAGGCGCAGTCAATGTCTGACCGCTCCGTGCTCAGACATTTCCACTGCGCCTGCGCCGATGACATCGGCGCAGGCGCAGTGGAAATGTCTGAGCACGGAGCGATCAGACATGGACTGCGCCTGCGCCGAATGCCTCCGAATGCCGCGACGGACGGCGCAGGCGCGAGATTTCGGAAGGCTGAAGCAGGGGGAGGATCGATTACAGGCAGAGATGGGCGTGCTGGAGCGAGGCGCAGGGCGGCAAACTGCAAGGTAGACGGAGCCTCTAGGTGCTATGAAAAACGCCTGCATAGCACCTAGAGGCTCATTTGCATAAAGATAAAAGTGCTTTTTTTGAGGTATCGGCAGGCCGGATTAATGTGATAATTAGCTTGTAGGCAAGAACAGACACTAGCGAATCGCTAGTGTCTGAACACCAAATATGTGATATTCAAGTGGTAGAAACCCTTTAAGGCTGGCTCCAGTTTTTAATTTGAAATCAGCATGGAAGATGCCTCATATTTGCCTGCCATTCATTTCAGTGGGAATACACACTGTACTCTATACTACATGGATCGTTTTCAACACGCCATGTCCTGTCTTGTGGTGGATTCCTAAAAGAAATAGATGCCAAAAAACATCCAAAACCACATTAATCTTCCTCTAATTAGAGTGTGAACAAATCCTTAAAATATTTTACCCTGTCAAGGCGGCATAGACTCCTCACACAACCCTAATAGACACATCTGGTCTAGATCTGGGTGTTCTACTGGATAAGTTTCGTAGTATTTTAAAATGCAGTCGCAAAGTGCTCTCAGGGACGGTGGTCCCATTCATACTTAAAACATTCTATTCTATGTCCATAAGCAAACAATCTGTTCACTTCAAAGTGAAATACATTCAGTGGCCTAAGGCTACTCATACATTAGTTGTCTAGATGTCTTTCCAGACTGGCTGGGCCGAGCATGCATGTGTTCTGAACAGGGAAGGGGACAAAGCTGCTGCCTTAGGCTAGTTGGCTTTCAGTAAACCTGGCAGGACAAGGTCCATATTGGAATTGGAATATACATCTCTTCCACTCTGTCAAAGCATTCTCGATGAATGGTTGGTAACTTAAAGGGGTTTTGTCACTTTAGCAAATGGCATTTATTATGTAGAAGATGTTAATACAAGCCACCTACTAATGTATTGTTATTATCCATATTGTCTCCTTTGCTGGCTGGATTCATTTTTCCATCACATTATACACTGCTTGTTTCTATGATTATGACCACCCTGCCATCCAGCAGTGGTGGTCATGCTTGCACACTATAGGAAAAATTGTCAGCCTCACTGGTGGCTGGGACCATGGGAGCGCATGTAGGCTAGTACTTTTTCCTATATTGTGCAAGCATGGCCACCGCTGATAGATTGTAGGGTGGTCATAACCCCTGGATACTAGCTGTGTTGATGGAAAAATGAATCCAGCCAGCAAAGGAAGTAATATGGACAATCACAATACATTACTAAGTGGCTTGTATTAAATTTCCCTACATGATGAATGCCGTTTGCTTAAGTGACACAAACCCTTTAACATCTGAATCTGATGTTAACCTCTGGATAAATTCAAGTTGTTTTCTTTGGTAAAGACTTCATCACCATCCTCTGAACTGAAGGTCATGTTATATAACCCATAATAGCCTATAATTAGATCCAACTCTTCGTACAAAACACATTAAGATGCACAATCCTGCTTGGCAACAACATGGACCAGTAATCAGATGCTCAGCAAACATCTTGGACCATTAACTCCTGATGTTAAGTGCTCTAGATAATCAGAAGATAGTTATAAAAAGATATAAACACTTTATATATATATGTAAAGACGTAATAGTTTACATAGAGGTAGAAAGCTCTTCCACAAGGAAGACTAGGAGTCTGTAAAGATTTCAGGTTTAATATGTGGGGGGGGGGAGTGATGTTGCTTTTACTAATCAAATCTATTATGGCCATGATCTTGAATGTCCCTGTATGGAACTCCTTCTGTCTTCACTACCACCTAGAAAACAAATCTGGTGGTCAAGCAGGGGACATAAGAAGTAGCTGCCGAACATCCCATTATCTTACTACTGGGGTGAACAAAATATATACTGTATGCTATAACCATATGAATCAGGAATGTCCCATGAAGTTATCGTTGCATTATATGACACTGCTACTGGTGAGGCTGTCCCCTTTTTTGGCCAGGGACCTTCATCAACCTTGGTTTAGTCCTGTCTGATCCCAATGTATAATGTAGGGAAACTGCAGGGAAGTCAGATTTCCAGATACAAGTTTCTCAATAGCAACCTGTGTTCTGCTAATAGATTCCCAGAGCATAGATGAGGAATTAAAATTTCAATCAAATGCCGTCCTTTGTTATCAGACATCTTGTATAAGGGATCATCTTCAACCATAGAAATGTATTAGGAAACTGTTGGCACAATTTGTAGTGTAGGGTTACAAAATGTGAGATAAGGCTTCTTAGGTACAATACATAACTTGTGTAATACAATGTAACAACTCTCACATGGAATAAGGCTTCGGTCACATCACCGTTCAGCCTTTACGTTCTCCTGCTCCGTTTAGGGGCAGGAGAACGGAAAGGACGGATAAGCACATAACTGACGCCAAACTGAGTCAAACTGAGCCCTTAGGACCCCATAGACTATAATGGGGTCCGTTATGTTTCCGCTCAGAAGATGATTTTTAAGCGGAGACAAAAGTTCTGCATGCACAACAAAATCATCTTCTGAGCGGAAACATAACGGACCCCATTATAGACTATGGGGTCCTAAGGGCTCCGTTTGACTCAGTTTGGCATCAGTTATGTGCTTATCCGTCCTTTCCGTTCTCCTGCCCCTAAACGGAGCAGGAGAACGGAATGGCTGAACGGTGATGTGAACGAAGCCTTAGGCCTAATTTTTTGCGTTCCGTTTTGTGCATTCCATATATACGGTCGGTATACGAAACCATTCATTTCAATGGATTACGTATTTCCATTTTTCCGTTCCGTTCAAAGATAGAAAATGTCCTAATATTGTCCGCAAAACGGACAAGGATACTACTGTTCTATCAGGGGCCAGCTGTTCTGTTCTGGAATGTACATAAATTTTTCACGGATCCGTTTTTTGCAGACCGCAAAATACTGAAAAAGTCATACGGTCGTGTGCAAGAGGCCTAAGGCAGATCAAAGTGGCCCAATTCATCACATTAAACAATCATTGATCTGTTAAATTAAAAGAGTTACCCCATGAGCAATGGCAATCAGACATCACATAGTACACAACAATCTCTTTCTAACAAAGCTAGAACCAGCCCTGGACCTCACATGGATCCAGAGATCTCCCCATTCATTGATCCAGTTGCTCTGCTAGATTTTCTTCTGGCTGCAAGCTCCGGGGGTGTGTTCTGCTTCAGCTCAAGGGGGTGTGTCCTTTCTTAGGGGGTGTGTCTTTTATGCTGCAGCTCTCTCCCTGTAACTGTCACAGCCATGAAACTCTGCATGTTCGACCACCTCAGCGAGGTGGACATAGAATACAGAAAAAGAACAATAGAAGTAGAGCTGTACACATTTTGAAATCACAGGCTATGCTAACTGTTTAATTACATGCAATTACAAAAAGTATTCAGATCCAGGTGTTTACATTGAAAACTGTACAATATTTTTTTTTATTATTGGCATAAAATCTATCTATATAGCACCACCTGTTTTTTTATTTATTTTTTCTCACAGAGGTGGACATTCATGTTCAGGGCAACTAGCTGCAGCAGACAGGACATGCCACTGAGACAAGCCACACCCCCTGAGCTGCCTTCTTGATATAAATCTAGCAGAGCAATGAATGGGGAGATCTCTGGATCCAAGTGAGGTACAGAGCTGGTTCTAGCTGTGTTAGAAAGAGATTGTCATGTACTATATGATCTCTGATTTTCATATTATTTTTACATTAATCATGGGATAACCAGTTTTAAGCATTTCTCTTTGTAAATTACCAACCTCCATGAAACACAGACAAAACCAACAACTCATAATCTTGGTTGGTCAAAAGTCCATTAGATGAACTTCCAAACACGCTACATACAAGTAGAGGTGAATCATTTATAAAGGGCCCTAAATAGATGAGCAAATATTTGCAAAAATGATCTTCCATACTGTTCTGCCAAGGTGCAAATAAACCTGATTCTTCCAACTCCATAAACAATCTATTTGGCCATATTCAGCTATTTGTAGCTGGTGGGTCACATCTGCAGGACATTTAAGGGCACTGTAGTGTGAGACAGCTTGGAAAGAGCCAGTTATTACATCATGTGGGCCACGCTCCTGATATGTATCTCCTCGCTGACTATTTATAACCTATTAGATTCCTTCAAGGGTACGACTGGGCAGATAACCAAGCAAAGTGGAGGGGGCTACACATAAATGTAGAACTGGCTTCAATGGCTTTGGAATTAGCTTATGCAGATATTTTCATTCGAGCGCTAAGCCTGGAGCTGCCAGTGTCGTCAAAGCAGCCGAGAAATTCATCTAGACTGGAGATATTGTGACAAGACCTAGAGGTCAAGAGAATGAAAAGGCCCTCAGCGTATGGACATGGACCAGAGTCTGGCTGCTGAGCACATAGTGACAGGGAAACGCCATCTGCTCCCTCAATCTCTTCTGTCTGAGCTGGATGGATGTGCGTACAACACATACACTTCCCAGTAAAGACATGATCTGAATTGTTCACTACACATAAGCACATTCTTACTGTGCCTTGTAAAAGTATTCACCCCCTTGTTATTTTTTTTCCTGTTTTGTTGTATTGCAACCTGGAAGTAAAATAGATTTTTGGTGGGGGGTGGTGGTGGTTGATTTTCACAACATGCCTACCACTTTAAAGGTGCAAAATATATTTTACTGGGACACAAACAATAAATAAAGCCTTTTGCTGCAATTACAGAGGTAAGTCTCTTGCCCATTCTACAAGGCAGCACTGCTCCAAGTCTTTCCAGGTTGTGTTGGTGTACTGCTATCTTCATGTAGGGCCACAGATTCCCAACTGGATCGAGGTTTCGGCTTTGACTAGGCCATCCAAGACATTTACATGTTCCCCCTTAAAGGGAATCTGTCACCAGTGACCTCTGTATCCAAATGCATAGACACATAGCTGTAGTTCACCTGATTAAAACTCAGATTTTCTTTAGTTGATCTGAGGCTTCTCTCCCCAGTTATACTTTTTCTTTATATGCAAATTGGTGCAATCATGGTGTCACCATTGCTCTTGTTGTACCCAAGCTTCACTCATTTCTGTGGCCAGCCCCTTTATCTTAGCTTTGCCTAGTCAATCAAGGCAGCCAGGGAGGGGCTGGTCACAGAAATGAGTGGAACTTGGGTACAACAAGGGCAACGGCGACACCCTCATTACACCATGTTCAGTTTGGAATATTTTTATTATAACCCAACCCTGATTTATACTTTTCCACATCTCTGACTTGTTTGGAGAGCTCATTGGTCTTCATGTTTCCTGCTTAGTAGTGTTGCAGTCTCAGGGACCAGAACAGAGCAGGTCAGACTCACATGATGTGAGAGATGATGCACACTTTTACTGCACACATGGGACGTTATTCAACTAACTATGTGAATTTGGAAGTTCATTTCTTGGACCTGACCTTATTTAGGGGTGAATACAAATACACTCATAACTTTTTTAAATATGGTATTTCTTCATTCAACTGAAACAATGTAAACTATTCTGACATGTGCATAATGTAAAATGTAGATTGAAATCCATTTTACTTCCAGGTTGTAATGCAGCAGAACAGGAAAAACACCAAAGGGGTGAATAGTTTTGCAAGGCACTGTACACTAGACCTTGCTTACTTATGCTGCATTTACATGCAGTGATTGATCACACAAGTGTCAGGAAGGAAGCGTTCTTTCCCAACAGTCAGCTACTCGCTCAGTGGTGGTAAAACGCTGCATTACCTTACAATGATCACCTCCACAGGATGACTACAGTGTCTACTGCTATCACTCATCCCCATACAGATTCATTGTTTCTGAGTCACAGCGCAATCTACTGCCCAGAAACGATGATTTAGGAGTCCACATGAATGAGGATTTTGCACATTCGAGTGATTGGCTGCACCTGTAGATGGTCAGATTAAGGGGAATCATTGTTCGTAGTATCGTTCATTTGCCTGACAATCGTGCAGTGTAAACCTGCCTTTACTCTTAAAGGGATTGTCCCATGAATAACATTCTACAGTTTTCAAACCAGCACCTGGATCTTAATACTGTTGTAATTGCATGTAATGAAACATTTTGTATAGCCACTGAGTTATTCAATAACATTTATCTGTATAGTGCCATCTGCTGTTTGTTTTTTTTATCTTATTTCTTTGTCCTGCTCACTGAGATGACCGCACATGCTCAGTTTCATCCTTCAACTGCATCCTCAGCTGTGATTGGGAGAGAGCCCCAACAGAAAAGACACACCTCCTGAGCTGTGATAGGGAGAGAGCTCCGGCAGAAAAGACACGCCTCCTGAGCTATGATAGGGAGAGAGCTCCAGCAGAAAAGACACGCCTCCTGAGCTATGATAGGGAGAGAGCTCCGGCAGAAAAGACACGCCTCCTGAGCTGTTATAGGGAGAGAGCTCCGGCAGAAAAGACACGCCTCCTGAGCTGTCATAGGGAGAGAGCTCCAGCAGAAAAAACATGCCCCCTTAGCAGAAAGAGACTCTCCTTCTTGATATAAATCTAGCGGAGCAATGATTTTCATTTTTTAATCATAGGATAACCCCTTTAACTACTATCATGTAGGTTATTCTTGCACACTACACACATCTTGCCACTGGCCATATTTACTGCGAATGCACACAATAGATTATTCAGAAGACCCCCCCCCCACACACACACACACACTCAACTCTACATACATACATAGCATAGCTCCATCATAATTACATTCCAGAGATTTTATCTTAAGCTTGCTCCTCTGCAAATTAGACAATCGCTTAACGCAAACCATTTACATGTTATATGTCATAACAAGGGGGAACTATCTCATTTGAGACATGAGAAAAAGTGGTATAAGTGAACACCAGTAGGGCTGCAGCTAACGATTATTTGAATAATCGATTAGTTGCCGATTAATTTCTACGATTAATCGATTAATCGGGAAAAACGACAAAATTACAAAACAGAGAGGTTTATATAACTCCTATGGTTAATAAGATCAGGGAGAAGATCCGGTCTTGGCAGAAGCTGCCTCTGTCACAGGAGGAAAGGATTGCACTGATCAAGATGGTAGTCCTCCCTATTGCATTATACCCTCTGATAGCATGCCCGATATGGATTGATGATGTCATCTTTGGGTTAGTGGACAAATTGATGAACGACTTAATCTGGGGGAGGGGAAGGGTTAGGATTAAGCAAAAATATCTCTGTATATCGGAGAGAAGGGGTGGCCTTTCCCTTCCATTCCTCCAGGGATACTATATTGCAGCACAGATAAAGTGGTGTTTGGGAGGGCAGAAAGCCAGGCCGCTTTGTTGTTGGGTATCCTCTCAAGGGATTTCCAGGGGCCATATGGGGATATTTTTTCTGTCCTGGAGACTGGTCATTTGGACATGAGGAAAAAACTATGTTTGATTAGCGATACACTAAATAAGGTTTGGAATAAGATAAAAAAATTACTGGGTGAGACATTCCCTACTTATTTTACCCCACTTTGGCACAATTATAATTTAAAATAATTTAAGTCAATTGTTGATTATAAATACTGGAATTCACGCGGAATTAACCGCTTAACTCATATAATATCACACAGTAATATTATTCCTTTAGATTAATTACTAAAAGGTACACCGTCTTTCTTAGATAGATATAGGTATGCACAAATTAGTCACGCATATATGAGCACTCAGGAGAAAAGTTTATTGGCCATTAGGGCAAGCCCCTTTTTGGATTATTGTTTCAGATTTAAGGATACTCAAAAGATATAAGATCAAATTGAAGCGAAGTTTTACGCAGGCAATATTGGGTCTTTTCCCCCGCTCTGAGCTGACCCCCTACCAATTACGAGTTAGCATGGAAGGTTTTATGGTGGCAAAGGCCTTGATAATTAAATATTGGGGTACGAAAAATAGCCCTAGTTTTTATGAATGGGGGGCTAGGCTACACACTATTGAGGCCTATAGAAGAGTGGCAAGGAAATTGGAGTGATGGCTCCCCGAGGGGGCAGGCTCCCTTACTTGCTTCAGGCTCCCAAGATCCCTTATACTGGGAATTTTTGGAAACAGAAATCAAGGTAGATATTAAAATGCGGACGGATCCCGCAGCAGGGAAACAAAAGGGATGGGGTGGGTTAAAAGGAACAAGTGTATTAACTTGTATAAAGTATATTTGTAAATTTTAACTGGTTGATATGAGAACTTGTATATTTTCTCCAGAAAATAATAAAGGATAATAAAAAATAAAAAAAAAGTATTACTTTTATTACAGCAAAAAATCATACTCATCTCACTGATATCCGGTCGCTTCCATTCCACCGATTCCTGCGTCCTCCACTGATTTCTGCTTCCTGGTCCCTCTGATGTCCCTCTGTGCAATAGACTGCTTAGTCAATCACTCGCTAAGGTGGCTCGCCAGTACAGCAAATAATTGACTGTGGTGTCATTTGCTGCAAGTTTAGAGGGACCAAGAAGAATTAACCAGAAGAGTGAACCCTAAATCATAAAAAATGGGAGCGGCAGGGTATAGGTGACAATCATTCTTTTGCATTCTTTAAAGACTTCTGAGCTTGTTTAAGAAAATAATATTGTCCAGACAACCCCTTTAATGATGTACTCCTAAGAGGATGACCATAGAGGACCATGACCCTCCCATTTTGTGGCTGGTTTACACCATACTGACTGCCCCTCTTCTAGTTCACTTTGTTTCATGTCTCAGATGAGAAAGTTGCCCCTTGTATGACATATGTCATGGAGATGGTTTGTGGGGGACCTAGTGGACTAGATCGATGGACTGTGAGTGGCAGTGGATTGGTGAGTTGAGTATGACTTTTATTTTTTTCACCCATCAGCCGGACAACCCCTAAGTAATTATTTTTCAACACGCACATGAAGTATCGTTTTAGTTAGCAATCTTAAAACATTCTTGTAAAATAACCAAGGGTTTTTAGTTATCTACGTAACAAAACCATTGTTACTACAAATCCATGTGAGATATCACAATTTTTGTAGAAAGGTGGTAAGCTACAAACATGAAATCTCTTAGGCGTACAGAACCTTCAGGGACAAGGCATCTAATAGAGCTGCGAGCGGCTGGGGGTGGGGTGTTAGTAAAACAATGACATATTGTTGGAACCATTTTAGGATGAACCTCACTACTTTGCGTATGTCTAATCACACATATAGCGTGGTGAAATCTGGCATTTAACTGTTTCTTTTGTGCTGTGTGGTAATGAGGACTAGCTGCTCTTGAAGAGGAGATGAAAACATTGACACTAACAATTTGTGACCATAGGACACTGAGAGGTCAAATAATCACAGAACATCTGGTTTAACAGCATCAGGAAGCTAGAAACCACAAACACTATACTATAGACTTATAATAACACATGAGCTTTGGCCATAAACCCTAAATAATGACAAGGCTGGCTCAACATGTTGGTAAAACCTCTCTGACTACAACAAACATCGTCTGTATTGTGTTACGGCCATGCCTTTCATGATTAACTGTATAATCTATACCTATTGAGGACGTTTTACTGCAAAGGCATCTAATCAAGGATACTCGGCAAGGACATATACATAATGCAAAGCTCACAGCACAGTACAGTACAGACTGTAACCCGTCATTATACTTTATTATCAATAATGTGCAAATATAATCAATAACTAGACCAGAAATGAAAATCAGTGCATCCATTTATAGGTGGTCATACACATTAATTCATTGTTGGTCAGGCCACCTAAATGTGGAGACTCTGACTATCTTAGGCTACTTTCACACTTGCGGCAGTGTGATTCGGCAAGCAATTCCGTCGTCGGAACTACCTGCCATATCCGCCAAAGTGGATGTGACTGAAAGCATTTGTGAGACGGATTCGGATCCGTCTCACAAATGCATTGCAAAAACGGTTCAGTCTCTCCGCTTGTCATGCGGACAGATGGATCCATCTTGTATCTTTTTTCACATTTTTACCGGTCTGCGCATGTGCAGGCCGGAAGGCCGGATCCACCATTCCGGCACTAATACATTCCGATGGGGAAAAATGCCGGATCCGGCATTCAGGCAAGTCTTCAGATTTTTTCTCCAGAGATAAAACCGTAGCATGCTACGGTTTTCTCTTTTGCCTGATCAGTCAAAAAGACTGAACTGAGGACATCCTGATTAGAGTTGAGCGAACACCTGGATGTTCGGGTTCGAGAAGTTCGGCCGAACATCCCGGAAATGTTCGGGTTCGGGATCCGAACCCGATCCGAACTTCGTCCCGAACCCGAACCCCATTGAAGTCAATGGGGACCCGAACTTTTCGGCACTAAAAAGGCTGTAAAACAGCCCAGGAAAGAGCTAGAGGGCTGCAAAAGGCAGCAACATGTAGGTAAATCCCCTGCAAACAAATGTGGATAGGGAAATGAATTAAAATAAAAATTAAATAAATAAAAATTAACCAAAATCAATTGGAGAGAGGTCCCATAGCAGAGAATCTGGCTTCACGTCACCCACCACTGTAAGAGTCCATTTTCATAAATTTAGGCCCAGCACCCAGGCAGAGGAGAGAGGTCCCGTAACAGAGAATCTGGCTTCATGTCAGCAGAGAATTAGTCTGCATGTCATAGCAGAGAATGAGGCTTCACGTCAGCCACCACTGCAACAGTCCATTGGCATATATTTAGGCCCAGCACACACACAGGCAGAGGAGAGAGGTCCCGTAACAGACAATCTGGCTTCATGTCAGCAGAGAATCATTCTGCATGTCATAGCAGAGAATCAGGCTTCACGTCACCCAACATTGGAACAGTCCATTGGCATATATTTAGGCCCAGCACCCAGGCAGAGGAGGGAGGTCCCGTAACAGAGAATCTGTCTTCATGTCAGCAGAGAATCAGTCTGCATGTCATAGCAGAGAATGAGGCTTCACGTCAGCCACCACTGCAACAGTCCATTGGCATATATTTAGGCCCAGCACCCAGGCAGAGGAGAGAGGTCCCGTAACAGAGAATCTGGCTTCATGTCAGCAGAGAATCAGTCTGCATGTCATAGCAGAGAATGAGGCTTCACGTCAGCCACCACTGCAACAGTCCATTGGCATATATTTAGGCCCAGCACCCAGGCAGAGGAGGGAGGTCCCGTAACAGAGAATCTGTCTTCATGTCAGCAGAGAATCAGTCTGCATGTCATAGCAGAGAATGAGGCTTCACGTCAGCCACCACTGCAACAGTCCATTGGCATATATTTAGGCCCAGCACACACACAGGCAGAGGAGAGAGGTCCCGTAACAGAGAATCTGTCTTCATGTCAGCAGAGAATCAGTCTGCATGTCATAGCAGAGAATGAGGCTTCACGTCAGCCACCACTGCAACAGTCCATTGGCATATATTTAGGCCCAGCACCCAGGCAGAGGAGGGAGGTCCTGTAACAGAGAATCTGTCTTCATGTCAGCAGAGAATCAGTCTGCATGTCATAGCAGAGAATGAGGCTTCACGTCAGCCACCACTGCAACAGTCCATTGGCATATATTTAGGCCCAGCACCCAGGCAGAGGAGGGAGGTCCCGTAACAGAGAATCTGTCTTCATGTCAGCAGAGAATCAGTCTGCATGTCATAGCAGAGAATGAGGCTTCACGTCAGCCACCACTGCAACAGTCCATTGGCATATATTTAGGCCCAGCACACACACAGGCAGAGGAGAGAGGTCCCGTAACAGAGAATCTGTCTTCATGTCAGCAGAGAATTAGTCTGCATGTCATAGCAGAGAATGAGGCTTCACGTCAGCCACCACTGCAACAGTCCATTGGCATATATTTAGGCCCAGCACACACACAGGCAGAGGAGAGAGGTCCCGTAACAGAGAATCTGTCTTCATGTCAGCAGAGAATTAGTCTGCATGTCATAGCAGAGAATGAGGCTTCACGTCAGCCACCACTGCAACAGTCCATTGGCATATATTTAGGCCCAGCACCCAGGCAGAGGAGGGAGGTCCCGTAACAGAGAATCTGGCTTCATGTCAGCAGAGAATCAGTCTGCATGTCATAGCAGAGAATGAGGCTTCACGTCACCCAACATTGGAACAGTCCATTGGCATATATTTAGGCCCAGCACACAGGCAGAGGAGAGAGGTCCCGTAACAGAGAATCTGGCTTCATGTCAGCAGAGAATTAGTCTGCATGTCATAGCAGAGAATGAGGCTTCACGTCAGCCACCACTGCAACAGTCCATTGGCATATATTTAGGCCCAGCACACACACAGGCAGAGGAGAGAGGTCCCGTAACAGAGAATCTGGCTTCATGTCAGCAGAGAATCAGTCTGCATGTCATAGCAGAGAATGAGGCTTCACGTCAGCCACCACTGCAACAGTCCATTGGCATATATTTAGGCCCAGCACACACACAGGCAGAGGAGAGAGGTCCCGTAACAGAGAATCTGTCTTCATGTCAGCAGAGAATTAGTCTGCATGTCATAGCAGAGAATGAGGCTTCACGTCAGCCACCACTGCAACAGTCCATTGGCATATATTTAGGCCCAGCACCCAGGCAGAGGAGGGAGGTCCCGTAACAGAGAATCTGGCTTCATGTCAGCAGAGAATCAGTCTGCATGTCATAGCAGAGAATGAGGCTTCACGTCAGCCACCACTGCAACAGTCCATTGGCATATATTTAGGCCCAGCACACACACAGGCAGAGGAGAGAGGTCCCGTAACAGAGAATCTGTCTTCATGTCAGCAGAGAATTAGTCTGCATGTCATAGCAGAGAATGAGGCTTCACGTCAGCCACCACTGCAACAGTCCATTGGCATATATTTAGGCCCAGCACAAACACAGGCAGAGGAGAGAGGTCCCGTAACAGAGAATCTGTCTTCATGTCAGCAGAGAATCAGTCTGCATGTCATAGCAGAGAATGAGGCTTCACGTCAGCCACCACTGCAACAGTCCATTGGCATATATTTAGGCCCAGCACCCAGGCAGAGGAGGGAGGTCTCGTAACAGAGAATCTGGCTTCATGTCAGCAGAGAATCAGTCTGCATGTCATAGCAGAGAATGAGGCTTCACGTCAGCCACCACTGCAACAGTCCATTGGCATATATTTAGGCCCAGCACACACACAGGCAGAGGAGAGAGGTCCCGTAACAGAGAATCTGTCTTCATGTCAGCAGAGAATTAGTCTGCATGTCATAGCAGAGAATGAGGCTTCACGTCAGCCACCACTGCAACAGTCCATTGGCATATATTTAGGCCCAGCACCCAGGCAGAGGAGGGAGGTCCCGTAACAGAGAATCTGGCTTCATGTCAGCAGAGAATCAGTCTGCATGTCATAGCAGAGAATCAGGCTTCACGTCAGCCACCACTGCAACAGTCCATTGGCATATATTTAGGCCCAGCACACACACAGGCAGAGGAGAGAGGTCCCGTAACAGAGAATCTGTCTTCATGTCAGCAGAGAATTAGTCTGCATGTCATAGCAGAGAATGAGGCTTCACGTCAGCCACCACTGCAACAGTCCATTGGCATATATTTAGGCCCAGCACACACACAGGCAGAGGAGAGAGGTCCCGTAACAGACAATCTGGCTTCATGTCAGCAGAGAATCATTCTGCATGTCATAGCAGAGAATCAGGCTTCACGTCACCCAACATTGGAACAGTCCATTGGCATATATTTAGGCCCCGGCACCCAGACACAGGAGAGGTTCATTCAACTTTGGGTAGCCTCGCAATATAATGGTAAAATGAAAATAAAAATAGGATTGAATGAGGAAGTGCCCTGGAGTCCAATAATATATGGTTAAGGGGAGGTAGTTAATGTCTAATCTGGACAAGGGACGGACAGATCCTGTGGGATCCATGCCTGGTTCATTTTTATGAACGTCAGCTTGTCCACATTGGCTGTAGACAGGCGGCTGCGTTTGTCTGTAATGACGCCCCCTGCCGTGCTGAATACACGTTCAGACAAAACGCTGGCCGCCGGGCAGGCCAGCACCTCCAAGGCATAAAAGGCTAGCTCTGGCCACGTGGACAATTTAGAGACCCAGAAGTTGAATGGGGCCGAACCATCAGTCAGTACGTGGAGGGGTGTGCACACGTACTGTTCCACCATGTTAGTGAAATGTTGCCTCCTGCTAACACGTTGCGTATCAGGTGGTGGTGCAGTTAGCTGTGGCGTGTTGACAAAAGTTTTCCACATCTCTGCCATGCTAACCCTGCCCTCAAAGGAGCTGGCATTGACACAGCTGCCTTGGCGACCTCTTGCTCCTCCTCTGCCTTGGCCTTGGGCTTCCACTTGTTCCCCTGTGACATTTGGGAATGCTCTCAGTAGCGCGTCTACCAACGTGCGCTTGTACTCGCGCATCTTCCTATCACGCTCCAGTGCAGGAAGTAAGGTGGGCACATTGTCTTTGTAGCGTGGATCCAGCAGGGTGGCAACCCAGTAGTCCGCACAGGTTAAAATGTGGGCAACTCTGCTGTCGTTGCGCAGGCACTGCAGCATGTAGTCGCTCATGTGTGCCAGGCTGCCCAGGGGTAAGGACAAGCTGTCCTCTGTGGGAGGCGTATCGTCATCGTCCTGCCTTTCCCCCCAGCCACGCACCAGTGATGGACCCGAGCTGCGTTGGGTGCCACCCCGCTGTGACCATGCTTCATCCTCATACTCCTCCACCTCCTCCTCATCCTCGTCCTCCTCGTCCTCCAGTAGTGGGCCCTGTCTGGCCACATTTGTACCTGGCCTCTGCTGTTGCCAAAAACCTCCCTCTGAGTCACTTCGAAGAGACTGGCCTGAAAGTGCTAAAAATGACCCCTCTTCCTCCTCCTCCTCCTCCTCCTCCTCCTCCTCCTGGGCCACCTCCTCTTGCATCATCGCCCTAAGTGTTTTCTCAAGGAGACATAGAAGTGGTATTGTAACGCTGATAACGGCGTCATCGCCACTGGCCATGTTGGTGGAGTACTCGAAACAGCGCAACAGGGCACACAGGTCTCGCATGGAGGCCCAGTCATTGGTGGTGAAGTGGTGCTGTTCTGTAGTGCGACTGACCCGTGCGTGCTGCAGCTGAAACTCCACTATGGCCTGCTGCTGCTCGCACAGTCTGTCCAGCATGTGCAAGGTGGAGTTCCACCTGGTGGGCACGTCGCATATGAGGCGGTGAGCGGGAAGGCCGAAGTTACGCTGTAGCGCAGACAGGCGAGCAGCAGCAGGATGTGAACGCCGGAAGCGCGAACAGACGGCCCGCACTTTATGCAGCAGCTCTGACATGTCGGGGTAGTTGTGAATGAACTTCTGCACCACCAAATTCAGCACATGCGCCAAGCAAGGGATGTGCGTCAAATTGGCTAGTCCCAGAGCTGCAACGAGATTTCGCCCATTATCGCACACCACCAGGCCGGGCTTGAGGCTCACCGGCAGCAACCACTCGTCGGTCTGTTGTTCTATACCCCGCCACAACTCCTGTGCGGTGTGGGGCCTGTCCCCCAAACATATGAGTTTCAGAATGGCCTGCTGACGTTTACCCCGGGCTGTGCTGAAGTTGGTGGTGAAGGTGTGTGGCTGACTGGATGAGCAGGTGGAAGAAGAGGAGGAGGAAGCCGAGAAGGAGGAGGTGGCAACAGGAGGCAAAGAATATTGCCCTGCGATCCTTGGCGGCGGAAGGACGTGCGCCAAACAGCTCTCCGCCTGGGGCCCAGCTGCCACTACATTTACCCAGTGTGCAGTTAGGGAGATATAGCGTCCCTGGCCGTGCTTACTGGTCCACGTATCTGTGGTTAGGTGGACCTTGCCACAGATGGCGTTGCGCAGTGCACACTTGATTTTATCGGATACTTGGTTGTGCAGGGAAGGCACGGCTCTCTTGGAGAAGTAGTGGCGGCTGGGAACAACATACTGTGGGACAGCAAGCGACATGAGCTGTTTGAAGCTGTCTGTGTCCACCAGCCTAAATGACAGCATTTCATAGGCCAGTAGTTTAGAAATGCTGGCATTCAGGGCCAGGGATCGAGGGTGGCTAGGTGGGAATTTACGCTTTCTCTCAAATGTTTGTGAGATGGAGAGCTGAACGCTGCCGTGTGACATGGTTGAGACGCTTGGTGACGGAGGTGGTGGTGGTGGTGTTGGTGGTACATCCCCTGTTTGCTGGGCGGCAGGTGCCAACGTTCCTCCAGAGGCGGAGGAAGAGGCCGAGGCGGCAGCAGCAGAAGAGGCCGAGGCGGCAGCAGCAGAAGAGGTAGCAGGGGGAGCCTGAGTGACTTCCTTGGTTTTAAGGTGTTTACTCCACTGCAGTTCATGCTTTGCATGCAGGTGCCTGGTCATGCAGGTTGTGCTCAGGTTCAGAACGTTAATGCCTCGCTTAAGGCTCTGATGGCACAGCGTGCAAACCACTCGGGTCTTGTCGTCAGCACATTGTTTGAAGAAGTGCCATGCCAGGGAACTCCTTGAAG
Source organism: Bufo gargarizans (assembly GCF_014858855.1). Lineage (NCBI taxonomy): Eukaryota > Metazoa > Chordata > Amphibia > Anura > Bufonidae > Bufo > Bufo gargarizans. The sequence goes on from NC_058081.1 coordinate 355,968,241, forward strand.
CTGCCTTTGGGGTGCTCGGTCCCAGATGGCGGCGGGCAGTAGCAGGCGGAGTCTCTTGGTGGCGGGTGTTCTGCTTTTGCCCACTGCTCCCTCTTTTGCTACGCTGTTGGCTCGGTCTCACCACTGCCTCTTCCTCCGAACTGTGAAAGTCAGTGGCACGACCTTCATTCCATGTGGGGTCTAGGACCTCATCATCCCCTGCATCGTCTTCCACCCAGTCTTGATCCCTGACCTCCTGTTCAGTCTGCACACTGCAGAAAGACGCAGCAGTTGGCACCTGTGTTTCGTCATCATCAGAGACATGCTGAGGTGGTATTCCCATGTCCTCATCATCAGGAAACATAAGTGGTTGTGCGTCAGTGCATTCTATATCTTTCACCGCTGGGGAAGGGCTAGGTGGATGCCCTTGGGAAACCCTGCCAGCGGAGTCTTCAAACAGCATAAGAGACTGCTGCATAACTTGAGGCTGAGACAGTTTCCCTGGTATGCATGGGGGTGATGTGACAGACTGATGGGGTTGGTTTTCAGGCGCCATCTGTGCGCTTTCTGCAGAAGACTGGGTGGGAGATAATGTGAACGTGCTGGATCCACTGTCGGCCACCCAATTGACTAATGCCTGTACCTGCTCAGGCCTTACCATCCTTAGAACGGCATTGGGCCCCACCATATATCGCTGTAAATTCTGGCGGCTACTGGGACCTGAGGTAGTTGGTACACTAGGACGTGTGGATGTGGCAGAACGGCCACGTCCTCTCCCAGCACCAGAGGGTCCACTAACACCACCACGACCATGTCCACGTCCGCGTCCCTTACTAGATGTTTTTCTCATTGTTATGGTTCACCACAACAACAAAAATATTATTTGGCCCAATGTATTGTATTCAAATTCAGCGGGATATAAATTTGAGGCCTAGTATTTAGGCGCTGGGTGACCGGTATGGATTTACTAACAGAATTAGACTTGGAAATGCACAGTAGCGTGTGTGTGAAGTTATTCTGAATGACCCTATGTGCACCTTGAATATTATATACCCTTTTAGGGATAGATTTCAAATAGCTCTGATATAGCAGGAACCACTAAATTATGAAATTGCTAAATTGGGAATTGTACTTCAACCCAGAACAAAAAATGTGCTTTGACGGACACTAAATAACTTTCCCAGCCACAACAGGACAGCGGTAACGAGAGATTTAGCGGGATATAAATTTGAGGCCTAGTATTTAGGCGCTGGGTGACCGGTATGGATTTAGCGACAGAATTAGACTTGGAAATGCACAGTAGCGTGTGTGTGAAGTTATTCTGAATGACCCTATGTGCACCTTGAATATTATATACCCTTTTAGGGATAGATTTCAAATAGCTCTGATATAGCAGGAACCACTAAATTATGAAATTGCTAAATTGGGAATTGTACTTCAACCCAGAACAAAAAATGTGCTTTGACGGACACTAAATAACTTTCCCAGCCACAACAGGACAGCGGTAACGAGAGATTTAGCGGGATATAAATTTGAGGCCTAGTATTTAGGCGCTGGGTGACCGGTATGGATTTAGCGACAGAATTAGACTTGGAAATGCACAGTAGCGTGTGTGTGAAGTTATTCTGAATGACCCTATGTGCACCTTGAATATTATATACCCTTTTAGGGATAGATTTCAAATAGCTCTGATATAGCAGGAACCACTAAATTATGAAATTGCTAAATTGGGAATTGTACTTCAACCCAGAACAAAAAATGTGCTTTGACGGACACTAAATAATTTTCCCAGCCACAACAGTACAGCGGTAACGAGAGATTTAGCGGGATATAAATTTGAGGCCTAGTATTTAGGCGCTGGGTGACCGGTATGGATTTAGCGACAGAATTAGACTTGGAAATGCACAGTAGCGTGTGTGTGAAGTTATTCTGAATGACCCTATGTGCACCTTGAATATTATATACCCTTTTAGGGATAGATTTCAAATAGCTCTGATATAGCAGGAACCACTAAATTATGAAATTGCTAAATTGGGAATTGTACTTCAACCCAGAACAAAAAATGTGCTTTGACGGACACTAAATAACTTTCCCAGCCACAACAGGACAGCGGTAACGAGAGATTTAGCGGGATATAAATTTGAGGCCTAGTATTTAGGCGCTGGGTGACCGGTATGGATTTAGCGACAGAATTAGACTTGGAAATGCACAGTAGCGTGTGTGTGAAGTTATTCTGAATGACCCTATGTGCACCTTGAATATTATATACCCTTTTAGGGATAGATTTCAAATAGCTCTGATATAGCAGGAACCACTAAATTATGAAATTGCTAAATTGGGAATTGTACTTCAACCCAGAACAAAAAATGTGCTTTGACGGACACTAAATAACTTTCCCAGCCACAACAGGACAGCGGTAACGAGAGATTTAGCGGGATATAAATTTGAGGCCTAGTATTTAGGCGCTGGGTGACCGGTATGGATTTAGTGACAGAATTAGACTTGGAAATGCACAGTAGCGTGTGTGTGAAGTTATTCTGAATGACCCTATGTGCACCTTGAATATTATATACCCTTTTAGGGATAGATTTCAAATAGCTCTGATATAGCAGAAACCACTAAATTATGAAATTGCTAAATTGGAAATTGTATTTCAACCCAGAACAAAAAATGTGCTTTGACGGACACTAAATAACTTTCCCAGCCACAACAGGACAGCGGTAACGAGAGATTTAGCGGGATATAAATTTGAGGCCTAGTATTTAGGCGCTGGGTGACCGGTATGGATTTAGCGACAGAATTAGACTTGGAAATGCACAGTAGCGTGTGTGTGAAGTTATTCTGAATGACCCTATGTGCACCTTGAATATTATATACCCTTTTAGGGATAGATTTCAAATAGCTCTGATATAGCAGGAACCACTAAATTATGAAATTGCTAAATTGGGAATTGTACTTCAACCCAGAACAAAAAATGTGCTTTGACGGACACTAAATAACTTTCCCAGCCACAACAGGACAGCGGTAACGAGAGATTTAGCGGGATATAAATTTGAGGCCTAGTATTTAGGCGCTGGGTGACCGGTATGGATTTAGTGACAGAATTAGACTGGGATATGGCCAAAAAATAACCACACTATTGCTGGTTAAATGCACTTGGTGACGGGCGCAGCTTGCCCCTGATGTAGTATATGGCCAAAAAATGAACAGACTATTGCTGGTTAAATGCACTTGGTGTCACAGCTTGACGAACCACACTACTGAGGGTTAAATGCACTTGGTGACGGGCGCAGCTTGCCCCTGATGTAGTATATGGCCAAAAAATGAACAGACTATTGCTGGTTAAATGCACTTGGTGACGGGCGCAGCTTGCCCCTGATTTAGTATATGGCCAAAAAATGAACAGACTATTGCTGGTTAAATGCACTTGGTGTGATAGCTTGACCAACCACACAACTGAGGGTTAAATGCACTTGGTGACGGGCGCAGCTTGCCCCTGATGTAGTATATGGCCAAAAAATGAACAGACTATTGCTGGTTAAATGCACTTGGTGACAGGCGCAGCTTGCCCCTGATTTAGTATATGGCCAAAAAATGAACAGACTATTGCTGGTTAAATGCACTTGGTGTGATAGCTTGACCAACCACACTACTGAGGGTTAAATGCACTTGGTGACGGGCGCAGCTTGCCCCTGATGTAGTATATGGCCAAAAAATGAACAGACTATTGCTGGTTAAATGCACTTGGTGTCACAGCTTGACGAACCACACTACTGAGGGTTAAATGCACTTGGTGACGGGCGCAGCTTGCCCCTGATGTAGTATATGGCCAAAAAATAAACAGACTATTGCTGGTTAAATGCACTTGGTGTGACAGCTTCACCCTGATGTAGGCTTTAGCCAAAAAACAACCACACCATTGAGGGTTAAATGCACTTGGTGACAGGCGCAGCTTGCCCCTGATTTAGTATATGGCCAAAAAATGAACAGACTATTGCTGGTTAAATGCACTTGGTGTGACAGCTTCACCCTGATGTAGGCTTTAGCCAAAAAACAACCACACCATTGAGGGTTAAATGCACTTGGTCGCAGCTTGGATGCACTTGGTCGCAGCACCGCACAAGACACAAAATGGCCGCCGATCACCCCAGAAAAAAGTGACTGACAAACGGTCTGGGCAGCCTAAAAACAGTGAGTGAGCATTTGAATTTCAGCAGCTCAATGATGCACAGCTGCAGATCGATCGATTAATCAAGTGAAGTCCTTTGGAGGAGTTAATCTGCCTAATCTCGCCCTACTGTCGCATCCGCAACCTCTCCCTACGCTAATCAGAGCAGAGTGATGGGCGGCGCTATGTGACTCCAGCTTAAATAGAGGCTGGGTCACATGGTGCTCTGGCCAATCACAGCCATGCCAATAGTAGGCATGGCTGTGACGGCCTCTTGGGGCAAGTAGTATGACGCTTGTTGATTGGCTGCTTTGCAGCCTTTCAAAAAGCGCCAAGAAAGCGTCACAAAAGCGCCAAGAAAGCGACGAACACCGAACCCGAACCCGGACTTTTACGAAAATGTCCGGGTTTGGGTCCGTGTCACGGACACCCCAAAATTCGGTACGAACCCGAACTATACAGTTCGAGTTCGCTCATCCCTAATCCTGATGCATCCTGAACGGATTACTCTCCATTCAGAATTCATGGGGATATGCCTGATCAGTTATTTTCCGGTATAGAGCCGCTATGACGGAACTCTATGTCGGAAAAGAAAAACGCTAGTGTGAAAGTACCCTAATGTGTACGGGATTGTCCTCACTGTTCCCTGCCAGCAGATGATGGGAGAAACAAGGGTTAGGCATGGTGGATTTCAAACTGCTGATCTTTAGTTCTCAAGGGAAATAAGCCACGTCCGGAGGTTTCTGGTGTTAAGGATACATGCACAGTATGTGTATGGGGTAGTAGGGTGGAAAGAATGTTGGCTAACAGCTATGTAGGTGTATGGCTTCCTCTATTATCAGTTATCCTCTGTGTATCCGTATAAGTAAAAGAAGCATCCAGAACTCCACTTCGCTAAAAATAATATTCAGCTTTAGTCCAAATTCATATCAAATATCCGCAGCCGCATAATGTAATGATTTGAAAAAAGACATCCACGCATTTCAGATGATTATATATGTGTTCTTGCTCGTTGCATACATATCACAATGTGCGCAATCCCTACAAAAAAAAACTGGTAATCCCCTGCACTGCAATTAGGCACGTATTGGGTTGATATGACCTAAATAGTAACCCTATATTGGAACCCTTCAAAGGAAATATAATTCTTCATTCCAACAAAACCTGATAATCCCTATAGACTTTGAACTCACATCACCTAATAAAAATAAGAAACATCAGAACATAAATTAAGACCCTTGGTGAGCGTGTTTCTAACTGGAATATCCACAGAGCCTCTCTAGTCAATACCTTGTAGTGCCGGTCTTCACCCCTCAAAGGTTTGTGTACCTTCTTACATCCATTTACTCGAAGGAGAGCAGCATCACCTCCATGAGTTTGTATAAAGTGTCTGGAGGCTGCCAACATCCCTTGATTACTTGGATTCTGGACATCTGCCAAATGTTCTGGTATCTCTTAACAAAATGTTCTAATGGTACACCCAATGTACTACATATGGCACTGTTCACACACAACTGTGCAAACTACGTGGGTGGTGCTGCAGTTTCTAAACCTCTTAATAGGAAAAGACTGTGCTGTACTAAAGGAGGTCATATAGTTACTCTTCTTCATATACTTGCACAAGACACACCGGTTTCAGCTGGAACAGACTTTTTTGTATAGACTTGGAGAAATCACGTCACCTAAATGTGGTGGCTCTCTTTGCTATGAAATTGACTCCAAGGGGAAAATTGTGTCTTTAGTTATACAGTGGTGCCTGAAAGTTTGTGAATCCTTCAGAATTTTCTATATTTCTGCATACATTTGACTTAAAACTACATCAGATTTTCACAAAAGTCCTAAAAGTAAATAAAGATAACCTGTTCAAATCAATGAGTCAAAAAATTAGACCTTGTCATTTATTTAGTGAGGATGATCTAGTATCTAATAACATGTCTGTGAATGGCAGAAGTATGTGAACTTCTGCCTTCCGTATCTGTGGTGACCCCCTTGTGCAGCAATATTATGTAACTAACATTTCTGGTGACTGTTGATTAGGCCTGAAGGGTCGTTAATCCAGGGAGTTATTCTGACTACCTGGAAATCTTTCTCCCCTAAAATGAGGACCATTGGCTTCTACCTCATGAGGGTTTCTTGCCTTCCTTTGGATCAACTTTGGAAGATAACATGCTGAACTGGATGGATGTATATCATTTTTCAGCCTTAAAAACTATGGGGGTCATTTATTATACAGAAATACACCTATATTGGGCATATTTCTGGCACAGATTGTGGCGCAAAGGTGTTTTGCGCCGCAATCTGTGACTTCTCCCCGCTCACACCAGATCTAAAAAAGTGGGCATGGCGTGGGTAGGGGCCAGCAGGCCCGTCTCATTTATCATTTTCTATGCCTGTTTTAGGCGTAGAAAATGGTCAAAATTTAAGACAGCAAGGACTTTCTTTTCCATCCTAAATAACAGAAACCAGATGGATCCGTTATGCTGCCCATATATTACTCTACTATGACGGATCAAAATGGAATGCCTCTAAAGGTCTCCGTTTTGAATTCCGTCTTACGAATTCCGTTATAATCATGTTATAATGGAAAGCAATAACGGAATATATAACGTTGATGTGAACCCGCCCTAAGTGGTACCGCAGCGGTTTTTGCACAAGAAGCAGTAGCGCCAGTGGGAGTTGGTTTTTACAGTAAATATCTGCGTATAGTCGATATAACTTGATTATATTAGTTACTGTACTACTCCCAATTTTCTATCCTCTTTATTAAATTGTTTTCTAGATGACAAATAATCTTCTTGTATTTTAGAATGTACTACCCTCCTAGCTTTCCCAAAAACTGCAGGTACATATCCCCGATTCATGAATCTTTTCTCATACACTTCTGCATTACTACTACATATTTTAGCTAAAAAAATTCACCTACTGGTAAATTCTTGGTGACAAAATTGTAAAAGTGAATTTCCAATTACCAGTTTTCGATATAATACAGTATTTACCTTTCCACTCTCACAATCCTCTACCAACTGTATATCCAAAACCGTAATATAAGTGGGGTGGCTATGGAAGGTAAACTTGAAATTATCATCATTTTCATTCACGTAGTAAATAAACGCTGGCACAGATGCTGATCTCCCCCCCAAATAAGGAGAAGGTCATCAAGGTAAGCATCTGTACCAGCACACATCTTCCACATGCGGATTGGTATCAGTGTACCAGGACATATATGAATTGGCTAGGGTATGTTGGGATTATCTGATTTAGGCCTCATGCACACAGACGTTTTTTTTTGCGGTCCGCAAAAACGGTTTCCGTTGTTCCGTGATCCGTTTTTTCTTCCGTTGGTCTTCCTTGATTTTTGGAGGAACCACGGACATGAAAAATGAAAAAAAAAATCTAAGTCAAGTTTGCCTTTGAAATGATATGAAAAAACGGACACGAATGACAATCTTGTGTGCAGCCGTGAACCATTGTCCGTGAAAAAAATAGGACAGGTCCTATTTTTTTCACAGACTGGAAACACAGATCACGGACGCGGATGCCAAACGGAGCATTTTCAGATTTTTCCACAGACCCACTGAAAGTCAATGGGTCAGCGGAAAAAAACTGAACAACGGCCGCGGATGCACACAACGGTCGTGTGCATGAGGCCTTACTGGGAAGCAGGCGCAGATCTGGATCAGCCATCAGCTGTTGTACAAACAGACGGAAGTTAGATGAAGAAATGCTATTAGAAATCATGAAGTGGAGACACAGTTTGTAATTAAAGCATAATTCAACTAATAAAATCACTTTTCTGTAATCAAATAGGATTACCCCCTGCTGCTGTGCATTTTCCTCTCAGATTCCCCGTTCTGTATGTTCTCCAATCTCCCTGGTTAATAACTTCCTGCAGGGCTAGGATGACAGGTGACAGAGTAGGCATCCAGGACAGAATACCTCTGGAGAAGGGCATGCAATGGAACACACAATGCCGTGATTTTTTTATTTTACATTCTCATGGATCTCAGTAGAAATTGATAGGTACGGCATGGACCCATAGCCATCTACTAGTGATCTGTACAACAAAGATCCATAATACAGCAGTGTGCGTGAGGCATTACAAACCGTGTAAGCCCAATAGAAGCTCCTTAGTCTTTTTTCAGTCTGCACATGAAATACACATTTATATTCACTCCCAATGAATCCACCAGAAGCTTCAGAATCTAGGAAGATTTAAAATGGGTTTTCCTGGAAAATATATTTAAAATGGCCCACAGAGGTCAAAATAAATAAAATAGAAATACTCACCTCACAGAACCCCCACTGCTCCTACTCCAAGAAGGCCTGATCCCCACAATCCATACTTCGTGCTGCCGCGATGATGTCCTCACACAGGGACATGTGACTGCTGGTTATTCTGGGATTAGGAGTCTAGTTTACAGTCCTACTGAGTGACTGACCATTGTCTCTGTAAGCACAGTCATACTTGGAAGGGGTTCAATCACTGGTGGTCAGCTCCTTCATGATTTTGTGTATATGAAATGGTCTACAGGGAGCCAAATTTACGAAATCCTACACTGCCTCAACACATAAGAAAGCTGACTTTACATAAGTTGAATCAGTAACTATGGAATGAATATTACTTGTAAAAGCTATATATCCAAACAACATTTCCTAAACTGTTTTCAATACATGTCTATTAAATTCCACTATATCTAAGGCCAAGTTCACACTTTAGTTATTCGGTCAGTTATTTCCATCAGTTATTGTGAGTCAACACTAATAGTGAAGCCCAGGGGCAGACTGGGAACTTAAAGTGGCCCTGGTAAAAATACAAAAAGTTGCCCCATTTTGTAGTTGGGTCCAAATTGATGGAGGACACGGCCAGTAACACTATATTGTGGTACATAATACCACCCCAACAGAGCCAAATACCACAGTCCATGATAAAATACTGCCAGCAGCACAAAATATATCCCCAAAAACTTCCACTGGTCGGCCGTGAGGAGGGCCCTGGCGGCCCACAGGGAAATTTCCCTGTAAGGTCTATGACCAATCCGTCCCTGGTGAAGCCTACTCAGAGATCAGGTATAATGGTAAGATTTGCTCATGTTCTGTGTTTTGGACCTGCACCTCACAATAACTGATGGAAATTACTGACCAAATAACTGACGTGTGAACTCAGCCAAAGCTAGCACAGGCACTAGCCTCTTCTTGATGGCATAAGATAATAAGAAACCATTGTAAACAGCAAACTACAACACAGAATCTAGGACAATAGGCAAAAACTACATAATTCATTGTGTGCTGCTACTGCCAAGGAGTTTTGTTCACTGAACTAAACAATTAAGCTTGCCGAGCTTCATCAACTGCTCCTAATTAAATATGCAACAACGTCAGTAGTAACTGGTACACGCTGACCACAGATGTCTATAGGTCAAAGACAAGTTAAAAAGTATAAAATAACATACTTTTTACTGTGAGAAAGTGAGCAATCATTGGTTGAACAGGCCTAAAGACTGGGAAAGTGGAGCTTGCTGGGAAGACTACCTACCCACCATCAATGCTGAGTAACAACCATCCAAACCAATACAAACCAATACAATTTAATGCCTCTATGAAAGTCGAGTATTTCAGGTCTATAATGATGCTGGTTGTTCACAAGATGGCAGAATTGGAGAACAGTGTCTCTTGATACTCAGATACTCCCAGGAGTTACAGTGGGGTTGAATTGTGCAACAACAGGACGGTCACAAGAAACATATATTAAGCACATATCAACACTGGCAGACCGCAAGTTACTGAAATAAATTCATGTCTAGATAGCAGGAACTGAACGATGATGGCTACGGATGAAGGAGAAGGTAGTCTGGCAAGGAAGTAGACAGGAGGTGGTAATGGCAAACTAGTAGTGAGCGAAAAAATGGCAGTAAACAAAAAATAAAGATAAACTTGCTGGAATAAAAATTCAAAAATCAACTCAGCAAAAAGACAATAACATAATCATAGGGAAGTAATAAACAAAAACTTCAATGCTGACAGCAATGAAAAGCTGGAGGACACAGGTCCTAGGACACATTGACATATGTTGTTATCCCTGGCATGTAGAGAAACAAAAGGCCTGGACTTTTAAATGTTAAAGGGGTTGTCCGGGTTCAGAGCTGAACCTGGACAGCCCTCCATTTTCACCCCGGCAGCCCCCCTGACATGAGCATCGGAGCAGTTCATGCTCTGATGCTCTCCTTTGCCCTTCGCTAAATCGTGCAGGGCAAAGGCATTTTTCAGAGTTCCAGTAAAACGGCTAGGGCAGAGCTAAAGCCCGCCCCTCAGAGCCGGTGACGTCACCGAACACACTGCTGGGCGGAAGTTACCGCCCGGCAGTGTGTTATTAAAAACAAAAGAGCCTGTGTCCTGCGCGATCTAGCGCAGGGCACTGGAGCGCATCGGAGCATGAGATGCTCCGATGCTAGGCTCAGGGGGGCTGCCGGGGTGAAAATAAGGGTATGTCCGGGTTCAGCTCTGAACCCGGACAACCCCTTTAAGATATAAACAGCTACTCTCAAAATCAACTAGGCCAAGTTAAGCGATAACCTGACCCAGATTCAGAGCAACTGAGCAAAGGTGAGGAAAAGGCAGCAAGGAAATCCCTGTTGTTCATAACAAGATGAAATTGAGGCCCAGGACGACTCCACGAGGAGTTTGTAATAAAGCTTAGGGTAAATTATTTTCACTACCTGTTGTATAGTACATAGCTCTTAGGATATATAACTTTACATTATGATAATATTGTGACTAGATACCCATCCACATAAAATAAATGTTGACCAGAATGCCTAGTTTGGACCATTTCAGCCAATGGGATTTAGAAATTACATGCAGATAATTGTTCATTATTGACAGAGAAATGTGATGTGTCAGGCAGGATTTTTTTTTGCTCAAAATTGGCTAAAATGCAATTTATGATTCTGATCTGACGGATGACTGGTTGGCTACATTCCAGCAAATATTTATCTGTGCATGGCGGGTAAATATTGAATGTATACCTTTTAATCTGGCTAGGAATTGTTGCTCCATTTCTATTATACAGTGATGCTTGAAAGTTTGTGAACCCTTCAGAAATTGTTATATTTCTCCATAAATTTGACCTAAAAATACATCAGTCCTAAAAATAGATAAAGATAACCAAATCAAACTAATGAGTCAAAAATATTAGACTGAGTAATTTATTTATTAAGGAAAATGATCCAAAATATCACATGTCTTTGAGTGGCAACTGTATGTGAACCTTTCCATTCAGTGTCTGGTGTGAATTGCGCAGCAAAAAAAAAAAAAAAAAAGCAACTAAACGTTTCTGGTAATTGTTGATTAGTCCTGCACATCTGTTATTCTTCTTTAACCATTCTTTGGTAGGACGACTTGTGTGCTTAGGGTTGTCGTCTTCCTGCATGGCCCATGTTCTCTTTAGATTCAGGTCATGAAACCATGATACTACTGCCACCATGTTTCACAGATGGCATGAGGTTTTTATGCTTGAATGCAGTGTTTTCCTGTCTCCTAGCTAACTTTCTCTCATTTAAACCAAAAAGTTCTAGTTTGGTCTCATCTGGCCACAAAATATTGTTCTGTTAGCGGTCTGGCTTGTGGAGGTGATCTTTAACAAACTGCAGACAGGCAGCAATGTTCTTTTTGAAGAACATAAGCTTTCTACTTGCAATCCTATCATGTACCTCACTGTTTTTCAGTGTATTCCAGATGGTGGACTCATGAACATTAGCATTAGCTAATGTAAGAAAGGCCTTTAGTTGCTTAGAGGCTAACTAGGGTTCATGACCTTGCAGACTATTGCACACCTTGCTGTTTGCATGACCTTTGTCTAAACTTTTCGAAAGAGGGAAACGCATTGCGGGTTTGCTTAGCACAGCCCGTCAGATCTACTAAAACTTCTGCCAGAAAATGGCATAAGTTATAGCTGGAGTATTCGCAAGCCCCTGGCTGGTGTAGACTTCAGTTTCTGACACATGGACTGCCAGAGATGCAGATAATTTTGTAAGAGGCATCTACCTGTCAATAAATTAGGCACAACTCACTCCGGTGCAGAGGGATCAAGACTGGCATATAGGAACGCCAGTCTTGATAAATGTCCTTCACTCTAACAGTGGATTGTCTGATGAGCATCAATATCCTGTGTTGTGAAGATCAGACTTTGATAGGTCCCTGTTACTGTTGAGTGAGCCTGCTCAGACGAATACCTCATGTGCTCGAGCGCGATGCTCAAGTCAGTGTATTTAAATGCAATTTAGTCTCTATTTCTGAAAATTTTCTGCCAGGATTTGAACTCACAACCGTCTACATTAGAGGCAAGGACTTTAACCACTCAGCTATAAAGCTGAATGATAAACTACCTCATAGTAGTTTGTCATGTAGTACGTATTCATATACAGCGGATGTATCATTTCATATTTCAGTGCAGGTTAACATGCAGCTCTATAGCGTAGTAGTTAAGATTCTTGGCTCTAATCCCAGCAGAAACTTTTCAGAAATAGAGGCTAAATTAAATTTATATATACCACCATGAACATGTGTATTGCTGGAAGACTCAATAAATAATCAAAGCGTGGTCTGTCTTCTACTGTATTTCATTCACTCCTCCAATAAACTACACTGGAGACTTACAGAGCAAAGCTGGTCATACCTTCTTTACATTAATTCAGCCAACAGCTATCTCTTTGACCCCCCCCCCATACACATGTACACTTGGGTGATCTGATCGCAATGGAGAATGGAAAGTTAGCTGCTGTCAAACAGCATACAACAAAAGGATCAGGCATGTTGTTAACCAAGATGATCCTTCTTTCCCCTAACATATGCTGTTGAGAGACATTTGTGAGGCATATGTATAGGTTAGATGATAAGCCAGACATGGCGAACATGAATCTAATGTGCATAACCAACTTCAAGGGAGTCTGTCAGCAGTTCTGACCATGCTAAGGGCTCTTTCACACCTGCGTTCTTGTCTTCCGGCATAGAGTTCCGTCGTCGGGGCTCTATGCCGGAAGAATCCTGATCAGTTTTATCCTAATGCATTCTGAATGGAGTGAAATCCGTTCAGGATGCATCAGGATGTCTTCAGTTCCGGAATGGAACGTTTTTTGGCCGGAGAAAATACCCCAGCATGCTGCGCTTTTTGCTCCGGCCAAAAATCCTGAAGACTTGCCGCAAGGCCGGATCCGGAATTAATGCCCATTGAAAGGCATTGATCCGGATCCGGCCTTAAGCTAAACGTCGTTTCGGCGCATTGCCGGATCCGATGTTTAGCTTTTTTAGAGTGGTTACCATGGCTGCCGGGATGCTAAAGTCCCGGCAGACATGGTAAAGTGTAGCGGGGAGCAGCATACTTACCATCCGTGCGGCTCCCGGGGCGCTCCAGAGTGACGTCAGGGCTTCCCAGGCGCATGGATCACGTGATCACATGGCACGTCATCCATGCGCATGGGGCGCTCTGACGTCATTCTGGAGCACCCCGGGAGCCACACGGACTGTAAGTATACCGCTCCCCCGCTCCTACTATGGCAACCAGGACTTTAATAGCGTCCTGGCTGCCATAGTAACACTGAAAGCATTTTGAAGACGGATCCATCTTCAAATGCTTTCAGTACACTTGCGTTTTTCCGGATCCGGCGTGTAATTCCGGCAAGTGGAGTACACGCCGGATCCGGACAACGCACGTGTGAAAGAGGCCTAAACTGCTGACACAGTAGGTAGAGGCTGGAGAGAGCAGTAGAAACATATCTTTTGTGGAGCTTTTCTAAACGAAAGTAATGTGAATATGAAGTTTTATTCTGCCAGATCATGTTCTTTCAAGTGTCCAGGGCAAAGATTTACTATGAAGTGTCTCTACATTGAGCTGCCTCACAGGCCCTAGTCTCTTCTCTGAGGGACAGCTGTAGTGGTCTCCTGGTTGGAAGCTATAGGTGTCCCTAAGAGCAAGGAGGGAGGGGCTGCAGCTCAAGGCAATCACAGTAAAGCCCAGTCTCCTGGGCACTTGCAGGAGCAGATAAATAACATAGAACTATTCTTGATGAGAAAAGCTCCACCAAAGGTATGTCCTCCTGCCATCTCCAGCCACCACCTATTGCAGTCTGCAGTTTAGCATGGTCAAAACTGCTGATAGACTCCCTTTAAATTCTGCATCACTTTAGTTTGAAAGGTGTATTCCAGCTTTTAAAAATCATCACCTATTCATCTGGAAGGAACTAGATGAGACAGGCAGAAGATGTGCCAAATCCATCACTGTGGTGCGCACTGTAGATACATTTGGCACCTCTTGCTAGACAAGTTCTTATGCCACCTCTTGGCTGCCTAACGTTGCACCAATATTGTCTGCCAACATAACAGCACAAAACATGTAGCCAAGCCCCCCTTTCTAGACACTTTTCAAAGTTGCCTATTGAGGCGTAAACATAAATAAATGTGGCGTGAGTTTCCAGCGTATTCTGCTTAATCATTTTCCTCCACTGTGTGTATATACGATGTCAACTTTGCTCTCTGTGTCACGTCTATGAGCAATCAATAAAAAATGATAACAATGCATGTGGCGGCATTGACCTCTGCTTACTGCATTGCCGCAGCCAATTCAGAGCAGTATATTTGCCCAAGAGCAAGAACGCAGTGGGCATCGGACCTGTCTGACCGGTGACCTAGTAACTCGTTATTACATAGGTGTAACAAGTTATTATTCTTATTAATGTGTTTCCCAACACGCTGTCCTACATGAAAGCTGGGAGTATGATCGTATTATATAACCAAAATGAGTTAATATAATGTGTTTCAGTCAGAGAGGACACTTCCTGGGTGTCACCACTGCATTCCTTACCATGCCTTATAGTTCTTTATCCTTAGCTATTATTACATTTTAGCTTGTAATTATAGTTTGGGTGTGCTGTGCTATATCATACAGAAATCTGTAATCCACCATCTTTCATTATATATATATATCTATTAATAGTTATCTGTGAAGTATTTTTTAGTCATACAACTTTCCATGGGACACAGTAGTAGTTGGAGCTTGAATAAGGGGGAGCCATCAACTGAACATTGTGCTCACGCACCCCTCAAACTAATTGGGTCATTTATCAAACCAGTGTAAAGTAGAACTGGCCTAGTTTCCCATAGCAACCAATCATATTCCTCCTTTCATTTTCCAAAGGAGCTGCCAAAAATGAAAGGTGGAATCTGATTGGTTGCTATGGGCAACTAAGCCAGTTCTACTTTACACTGGTTTAATAAATTACCCCATAAGTTTCTATGAGGTTTGACCCTAATTGGAAGAAAAAAAACAGCAGTTGGGCTTAGAAGTATTATTGCCATACTACAAAAGTAGCCCCCTATCAAGGAGGTGACAGCTGGGGAACACCACTATTGCTGAAAACCCTACGGGGAAGAGGACAATCCATGACATACAGGTCTCCATCACTGTGTCTGAGGTGGTGCCTTGCCACTAGCAGATTTCCTCCCATGTCCAAATGTTTGCTAGTGCAAATGGTGCTGCAGGCAAACCAAGAAGGACTACCCACCTAACTGGACTACAGAACATCCTGTCCTTGCAGTTCTGTAGTGGATCTGACTTGCTGGGACCAACCCTTTACAGCCTGCAGGTCCCTATTTATGTATTATGGATTATGACATCATCTCTGAGAACACCTCTCTCTTGGCTGCACCTTCTGAATGTAGTCCAGTGGTCATGGAGCCAAGTCCTCAGCTCCAGGAGACCAGATTCCCACCGGTTGTGCTATGTGGCTCTGCCTTACCTTAGTAGCTTCACACAAAAGAATTGTTACTTGACCAAAAGAAACGTTCATTATCCAAAGCAGTGATATGATAAAGCAAACAGGTTTCATTGTTTCATGACCTACCACCATAAGCCTGGTATTATCACCCAGCACTGAACAGGACCTCCCCATTCAACATCCTGAACAGTCTAGTCAATGGGACTGAGAATCCACCTACCTATAGTACTGGAGGTGGTGAGCCATCCTCCTATTGTTAGGCAATGACACCGGGTCCCTCCTGAACTTGGGAGGCATGGAGAAGTAGATAGATGGTAGAAGAGTGATCGATAGATAGATAGACAGATAGATAGGAGATAGATAGATAGGAGATAGATAGATAGAAGAGTGATGGATAGATAGATAGATAGATAGATAGATAGATAGATAGATAGATAGATAGATAGGGTAGATAGGTAGATAGATAGATAGATAGATAGATAGATAGATAGATAGATAGATAGATAGGATATAGATAGATAGGAGATAGATAGATAGGAGATAGATAGATAGATAGATAAATAGATAATAGATAGATAGATAGATTAGGTAGATAGATAGATAGATAGATAGATAGATAGATAGATAGGAGATAGATAGATAGGAGATAGATAGATAGGAGATAGATAGATAGATAGAAGAGTGATGGATAGATAGATAGATAGATAGATTAGGTAGATAGATAGATAGATAGGAGATAGATAGATAGGAGATAGATAGATAGGAGATAGATAGATAGAAGAGTGATGGATAGATAGATAGATAGATAGATAGATAGAGAGATAGATAATAGATAGAACTACCCCTGGTGTCCACTGGATGTGACCCTGAGATCACAAAGTTGGTTGATGCCCTCAGTAGACCCCCATGGCACAGGGCACACACAGTAGCCAGGTGCCTGATTGGGAGAGTTGCTGGCATACATGGAGCCCCCCATGGATACACCATTGCATCAATGCAAACAACACAAAGAAGCCAGGAAGATGCCCACACGGAGAGCACAAGTCTTCAGTGCCCGGCACGCAGTGGCATGTACTTACAGTTGGTGCTCATGATGCCAGTCTCCTGTTCTCATCCAACCCCAGAGGAAAAGTGAGCGGTCTCCTTGCGGTCTGTGGCCCCCGCGCTGAATCCTGCCGTGCACTTAGAAGCTCCGCATGCCAGCCATCCCCGGACACCTCTGCTGTCAGGTAGGTAGCAGTGGGCGACAGACAATAGGTGAGCGATGCCACCTTCTCCCAGCACACGCCTAGAGCCACACACTGCCTGTCACCAGTAGCCGAGCTCTGCCAGCACTTGGGGGTGTGGACTGAGGAGGGGGAGGCCGCTCCGGCACACAGCCCTGACTGCTCCTGCCGCTGCCCTGTGCACCGCGCTCCGCTGGCAGTCTAATGCTCTTATGGCTGGGGATCCTCCGGGACATTCCCATCACAGGATCACGGTGACCACTGGAGGGAACCGAGCGCCGTTAGCGCGTGCGCTGCTGCCACCTGCTGGTGAACACAGGAGGCGCCTGGAAGCCGACCGTATGGTGGAATCAAAGAGAACAGCGGCTCCGTCTGGGCTGCATACGGTGCTGTACATCAAAGTGAGTGCGGTAATGCGCCGGTACTGACGGCTATACCGCCTCCTATACTGGGGATCGTGCACAAGTAATATTAATATTATACCAGTGGGTCCCCTGTTCACTGATAGGGGACTGGAGCACTAATCAGCATGACACCCTGTCACCAGAAAATTGAAATTATATATACCGTAAGGCCTCATGCACACAAACGTTTTTTCCCCGTTTATGTTCCGTTTTTTTTTTTTGCATTCCTTATACGGAACCATTCATTTTATTGGGTCCACAAAAAAAATGGAATGTACTCCGTATGCCTTCCGTTTCCGTATTTCCGTTCCGTTCAAAGATAGAACATGTTATTGTCCGCATAACGGATAAGGATAGTACTGTTCTTTTAGGGGCCAGATGTTCCGTAAAAAACAGAATGCACACCGATGTTATCCGTAATCTTTGCGGATACGTTTTTTGCGGACCGCAAAACACTCAAAAAGCCATACAGTCGTTTGCAAGAGGCCTACATGATAGGCACTCGACGTCTGGAATCACTCTGAGCAACAACATTTATTAGTAAAACCATATCATATATACAGTGCTGCCCATAATTATTCATACCCCAGGCAAATTTTTACTTAAAGTTACTTTTATTTAACCAGCAAGTAATTTTTTGACGGGAAATGACATAGGTGTCTCTCAAAAGATAATGACAATGTACAAGAGGCATTATTGTGGGGAAAAAACATTTCTCAGCTTTTATTTACATTTGAGCAAAAAATACAAGATGTTCCGCAATGTGGAAAATCTCAGAGGACGTGGTCAGAAGCCAAACGTGACACCTGTGCTGGCCAGGAGGATAGTTAGAGAGGTGAAAAAGAATCCAAGGATCACCACCAAGGCCATCCTGGTGAATCTGGGCTCTGCTGGTGGCAATGTCTCAAGGCAGACAATCCAACGGACACTGCACACTGCTGGGTTCCACGGATGCAGACCAGGCACACAAAAGCTCGCTTGGCCTTTGCAAAAGCTCATCTGAACAAAGAAGACGACTTCTGGTCTTCTGTGTTATGGTCAGATGAAACAAAAATTGAATTGTTTGGTCACAATGATGTTTCCTTTATTTGGCGTAAAAAAGGAGAAGCCTTCAACCCAAAGAACACCATCCCCACTGTCAAACATGGTGGTGGGAACCTAATGCTTTGGGGGTGTTTTTCAGCCAATGGACCAGGGAACCTAATCACAGTAAACAGCACCATGAAAAAAGAGCAATACATGAGGATTCTCAACGACAACATCAGGCAGTCTGCAGAGAAACTTGGCCTTGGGCACCAGTGGACATTTCAGCATGACAATGACCCAAAACACACAGCAAAAGTGGTGAAGAAATGGTTAGCAGACAACAACAATGTTTTGGAGTGGCCCAGCCAGAGTCCAGACTTGAATCCAATTGAGAATCTGTGGAGGGAGCTAAAGATCAGGGTGATGGCAAGAAGACCCTCCAACCTGAAAGATTTGGAGTTCATTGCTAAAGATGAATGGGCAAAAATACCTGTGGAGACATGCAAAAAGCTGGTCTGCAATTATAGGAAGCTGTAATAGCCAATAAAGGCTTTTCTATTGATTATTAATAAGGGTATGCATAATTTTGGACTGGACACTTTTTGCTCAAATGTAAATAAACGTTGAGAAATGTTTTTCCCCACAATAATGCCTCTTGTACCTCGTCTTATTATCTTTTGGGAGACACCTATGTCATTTCCCGTCAAAAAATTACTTGCTGGTTAAATAAAAGTAACTTTAAGTCAAAATTTGCCAGGGGTATGAATAATTATGGGCAGCACTGTACATATAGATAAAACCCATTAAAATAGCTACAAACTTTTATAAATGTCTTGTGGTTGAAGGTTTGCACCTGGGATACAATCGCACCTGTAGAGTATGATAATGAAGGTCATACACCATACTAATCGCTAGTTGTGACAATATCCCTACTGGAAGACCACTTGCTCCTTTATCTATATATATTGTGACACTGAGGGGTTGTGTCTGGCAAGGCAGGTATTTTCCTCCCAGCATGTGCGGCTGGGCGGGTTTCCAGCCAGGTGAGGTCAAATACCGTACCAGAGTTTAAGTGCCGGTCCGGGTTTTGGCAGCATCTGGCTGTCCTTAAATAGGTAGCTGGGCTCAGCAGAGATGTCTCTGTTTTTGGGATCTGAGGCTTTGTGCCGTGTTGGAGGGCTGAGAGGGCCACTCACTGGGGAAACAGGCCCCCTAAAGCCTGCTGTGGAGGAAGTACTGCCAGTAAGGTGACTTGTGTTATATGAACTTTCCATTGTGTGTGAATTAACACCAAGACTGCAAAGTTACCTGCTGTTTTGTGCAATTGCCTCAAGTGTGAATAAACGCTGACGTTTGAGTTAAGAACTTGTATTTTGCCTCTGTACTGCGCCCGCTTACCCCATCTACCAGAGCGAAACCCCCCAATATATATCATATGGTTTTACTAATAAATGTTGCTTGCTCAGAGTGATTCCAGACGTCGAGTGCCTATCATTTACGGTACACAAATAATATGACTTTTAGTTTTATTAGTATATATACTGTATATAGAATTCCCTAAAATAATCGCCATTTTTTATAAATGATAGTGAGTTTACGCCTAGCTCCTTAACACAGATTTTTTTAATGTAAATTTCACTGAATGTGGCTGAATCCACAGGCAGATCAGTGGCAGTGCAAAGTGGGTCAGTCTGGGATTTCTGCCACAGATTCCACAGCAAATGCTGCTTGTATTTTCCCATGTGTATTTCAGCTCTGTGAACATGCTGCAACTGCTCAAACACTCTGCTTAGTTTAAAGGGGTATTCTTGTTGTTTGACATAAGGCTAATTTCACACTAGCGTTTTTTTGCGGATCCATCACGGATCCGCAAAAATGCTTCTGTTACAATAATACAACCGCATGCATCCGTCTTGTATGGATCCGGTTGTATTATGTCTTCTATAGCCATGACGGATCTGTTTGTATTATCTTTAACATAGCCATGACGGATGCGTCATGAACTCAAGTCAATAGAGAACGGATCCGTTTTCTTTTGTGTCAGATTGTGTCAGAGAAAATTAATCCGTCCGCATTGACTTACATTGTGTGCCAAGACGGATCCATTTGGCTCCGCTTCATTGGGTGTCCGCCTCCAGAGCGGAATGGTGACTGATCAGAGGCAAACTGATGCATTCTGAACGGGTCCTTATCCATTCAGAATGCATTAGGGAAAACTGATCCGTTTTGGACCGCTTCAACGGATCTCACAAACAGAAAGCCAAAACGCTAGTGTGAAAGTAGCCTTACAACTATCAGATCAGTGGGGGTCCTACTGATCACGAGAACGGAGCTCCATATCCCCTGCAGCCCCCCTGAAATGAACGAAGCGGCGAGTCATACATGAACACGGACGCTCCATTCATTTGTATGGGAGTTCCGGAGATAGCGGAGTACAGCACATGGCTACCTCCGGAATTCCCATAGAAATGAATGGAGCGGCTGCGCACATGCCTGACCGGTTGCACCGATCATGTCAAGGTGGTATGTGCCCCCATTCTTGTGATCGGTGGGGCTCCCAGCAGTAGGACCCCCACTAATCTAATAGTTATGCCCTATATTGCGGATAGGCGATAACTTCAAACAACTGGAATACCCCTTTAAGGCCTTATTCACACAGTCAGTCTGAAGCTTAAGGGTCCATTCACACGTCCGTAGTGTATTACGAATCCGCAATACAGCCGCCCGGCACCCCCATAGAACTGCCTATTCTTGTCCGCAATTGTGGACAAGAATAGAACATGTTCTATTTTTTTCGGGAGCCGCGGACCAGAAGAAATGCGGATGCAGACAGCACACTGTGTGCAGTCCGCATCTCTTCCGGCCCCATAGAGAATGAATGGGTCCGGATTCGTTACGCAACGTTGCGGAATGGATCCGGACCCATTCTACGGACGTGTGAATGGATCCTAACTCTGTTTGATTTATCCTAACATACAGGGATTATCCTGGTTCCGGATAGGTCATCAATATAAGATTGGTTCTGGTCCAATACTCAGCACCCCTCCCCCATGATCAGTCTTTTGGGGCTGCCTCAGCACCGGAAGATATACAGTGCATGGAGCTGGAGGTGAGGCGGTAGTGGTGGTGGTGGCAGCAATGATGGAGGTTGTAGTTACTCAGTGTCAGTCCTCACTCTGATGCTCCCCGGGGATAGTGTCGGACTAGGGCTCCTGGGGCCCTCCAGAAGAAATTCTCCAACCTAACTCTTATATCATTAATACAGTTTCTGCAGCCTTCTCATGCTGCAGATTTTATTGCTGAAATATCCGCAACTGAAAATCAGTTCCATGTATACGAATGGGGTTGTTTTGGCAGCAAATACATGGATTTCAAATCCCTTTCAGGTGAATGGAGCTGATTTTCAGTCAGAGAAATTTCTGCACCAAAAACTGCTGCGTGTGAAGGCTCCCTAATGGCTTCTGAATCACAGGAAGAGACCCTTGTGGCAAGTGATTGGCTCCAAACCAATTTTTATTTCTCCTGGATTTATGGGGCCCAATATGGCATCAGAGCCTGGGCCCACTGGAGGATCCTCTGGTACCCTGGTGGGCCAGCACCACACTGGAAATGTGCTATTATATAGTTTATATAGTTCTAGTTCTACAGAGTTTACACACCTTCTGGAGGAACATCGTCTTACCATCCATGCAGGGGCATAGCTATAGGGGGTGCAGAGATAGCACTTGGGGGAAGGGGGGGGGGGGGCAAAAGACCCTTGTACCACATAAGAAGACACTGGTATTATAGAAAGTCCATGCTGGTCAAGTTACATCTCTGGCTGGAGGGAAGGGGTTAGGTGAAGAATTTGGCATGGGGGAGGTGCCGTTTCAATGTTTGCCTTGGGCAGTACGAAGGCTATGTGTTTCCCTGGCCACAAAGCACTGAGGTAAGGGGGCCCAAGCTGAACTCTTGCACCAGGGCCCAAGAACCTTTAGCTATGCTCCTACATCCAAGTCTTCTATCTGGACATTCCAACTACTCCAGTCCTCAAAATAAATGGTGATGGAGGGGCACATGAAATGACCCGTCCATAAGTACTTCCCATTGAATTGCAGTTAGCCTGTGTCAGTTTCCTGGTTGGCCAGGATCTGTATCCAGGAAATATATCTGTATAGCGCCACCTGCTTTTTAATATCAATAATGGTATAACCCCTTTAATGACAACAAAATGCAATATGTCATCAGAACACAAATATAAATCTACAGTTCAGTGCCTTAGAAAGCAAGCAATTGTTAGGCCTCTTTCACACGGGCGTCATGTTTTTTGCCCGGATAAGAGGCGGGTGCGTTGCGGGAAAATGCGCAATTTTTCCGCGCGAGTGCAAAACATTGTCATGCGTTTTGCACTCGCGTGAGAAAAATCACGCATGTTTGGTACCCAGACCCGAACTTCTTCACAGAAGTTCGGGCTTGGGATTGATGTTCTGAAGATTGTATTATTTTCCCTTATAACATGGTTATAAGGGAAAATAATAGCATTCTGACTACAGAATGCATAGTATAATAGTGCTGGAAGGGTTAAAAATAATAAAAAAGTTAACTCACCTTCTCCTCTTGTTAGCGTAGATCCCGGTCTGTTCTTTAGCTGTGGACTGAATGACCTGAGGTGATGTCAGATCACATGCTCCAATCACATGGTCCATCACCGTGGTGATGGAGCATGTGATCTGACATCACCACAGCCCACAGCTAAAGAACAGACCGGGATCTACGCGAAGGTGAGAAGGTGAGTTAACTTTTTTATTATTTTTAACCCTTCCAGCACTATTATACTATGCATTCTGTATTTAGAATGCTATTATTTTCCCTTATAACCATGTTATAAGGGAAAATAATACAGTGAATAGACTGTCACCTAGAACCCATGCGTGAAAATCGCACCGCATCCGCACTTGCTTGCGGATGCATGCGATTTTCACGCAACCCCATTCATTTCTATAGGGCCTGCGTTACGTGAAAAACGCACAAAGAGGAGCATGCTGCGATTTTCACGCAACGCATAAGTGATGCGTGAAAATCACCGCTCGTGTGCACAGCCCCATAGAAATGAATGGGTCAGGATTCAGTGCGGGTGCAATGCGTTCACCGCACGCATCGCACCCGCACGGAAAACTCGCCCGTGTGAAAGGGGCCTTAGGGTGTTAAGGAAGAAGGCTAAGCTAGACAGCGACAATTCTCTAAAAGAAAGCACAGAAGATGGAAAAGGCCCCACAGTGCTTTTAATGGTCGACAAATTTACATTCCATCATGTCCTCGGAGAAGGTAGCTTTGGGAAAGTGATGCTGGCAACAGACTCCATACGAAAAGAACGTGTTGCCATCACAGCAGTAAAGAAGAAATCAGCACTATGGTGGTCATCAGGATTAGAAGAAAGCGAATTCCCGCAGGTGGCCAGTACTCATGAGAGGATCTTTCTGGTTCACGGCTATGGAGCTTTTCATACTCAGAAGTTACTACATCTACTTTGTCATGGAGCTGACAAAGTAGATGTAGATACCTTGACGGTGGTGCAAAAGGGCTCCGTTGTGTTCCTGACTGGAATACATTGGCTAAAGTCTCCGTTTTTAACATCAGCCTGAGGGATTAGCCAGTATTGTCAGTTGCATATTATTGTGGTGCACCTTTTCCAGTGATTTATGAACTGGAATCAGGAAAAGTGGAGTCAACAAAATCAGTAAAGACACCATGGAAGAGTATGTGACAAGGCAGATATTGGTACCAGTCAGTGAAGCTGAGAAGCAGCAGCCAAGAGCAAACCAAGAGCTGTTCGAGAAGGTCTCATTTATTTGTCCATCTTGGAGTGTACACTACCACATTGCTCCAATTTACCTGGACCCGTCACCTGATTACCCGTCCGTTTCCTGATTCAGCTAAGCCAAGAGCCTCATCCAGCAGGATATAATGGAGGAATGCTCAGGTAAGGCTACTTTCACACTAGCGTTCGGGCGGATCCGTTCTGAACGGATCCGCTCATATTAATGCAGACGGTGGCTCCGTTCAGAACGGATCCGTCTGCATTAAAATGGCAAAAAAAAGCTAAGTGTGAAAATAGCCTCGGACGGATCCATCCAGACTTTCAATGTAAAGTCAATGGGGGACGGATCCGCTTGAAGATTGAGCCATATTGTGGCATCTTCAAACGGATCTGTCCCCATTGACTTACATTGTAAGTCTGGACGGATCCGCACGCCTCCGCACGGCCAGGCGGACACCCGAACGCTGCCATTCAGACTGCATCAGGGCTGGACGGCTGCGTTCGGGTCCGCTCGTGAGCCCCTTCAAACGGAGCTCACGAGCGGACACCCGAACGCTAGTGTGAAAGCAGCCTAAGTACATCAGATATATAATATGTTCACCTATTAAGATTTCCAAAATGCTAACCTATTAAGCAAATGTTTAACAAAAAATATTCCTGATTGTTCTGGCTTTAGTCGACTTCGGTAAATTATAAAACTCTTATATGTTTTAGGCAATTCCTCTATCAGTTTTCATATAATTTAGCCATTGTGATGCTGATTATTTATCATTAGATGAACAGAAGTCATACATATAAATATGGAATCAGATGCAGTTAGGAATGTTTTTGCTGTTAGTTTCTGTAGTGGCATTTATTCTTAATCACCTTAGATGACTTTAACATGCGATCTATACCACTGCAGTCAATGGGAGAATCAATTATCCACCATTGCCTCAGCCAGGGTTTCATAAGAACAATGCTATAGCAGGCCTCGGAGAATTTAGAAGGCCCAAGGCTGCCACAGCAAGGCTGATTGGAAGCTGTTCGGTCCCCGGTAGCGTAACCTTCTCGGAAAATAACCGCCTAGATGCTGTGGATTCTGAAGGGTGTCTGCTATTTAACAAAGGGGGCAAATGGAGACTATGGCACCTTCTCAGCTTTTGAGCAAACACTATCTTGAAAGACCGACATGCCTGTTCATGTGTATGGAAAAAAAACATCTGAAGTTTGCACTGCAGTTTTCTTAAGTTTTTAGTTAGGCAGTTTCTAAAAAAAATAAAAAAAAATATTTTTCATTTCTTGTACGAGGTCTGGTTACAGCATGAAGTCACAGTGACAGGAAGGAATAACTGAGACTTGGAAAGATTTCCTTATGGGGAGAGCATAGAAGTACTGACTGAGGATCTAATTTATCACAGACTAGTAGAAGAATAAGTAGAAGTGTGCAGCATGTGTGTTCCTCTGATCCCAACCTTTTCTATCTATTCTGTACACTCCAAATAGTTAGGAAAAAACTGTCAAAAGAAACAAAGTCTAAATCTAACAAAGTACAAGAAATGCTACAAAGAGTTTGTTAACATTGTATAAGGTCATAAGCTATAACGAAGCAACCTCATTCATATGGATCCATACACTATACATATACAATAGGATACTGGGTCTTTGTGCGTCTTATTGGTGTCCACTTTTTTTACTCAAGTTCCTGGGTAACCTTCTCATCCACAGTCAGTCATCTTTCTGCCTATGCGCTGTATAAAAAAGATCACCTATGGACCTCTAGTGAAGCCAAGATACTCTGAAGGCATGGACAACTACTGATGATTCCTCCAATACCGAGCAGATAAGTACTGCACATTGTAGGCTTCTTTCACACTTGCATTTTTCTCTTCTGTTATGTTCTCTCCATTCATTGTCAATGGGGACAAAACAGAACTGAGTGCTCCAAAATGCATTCCGTTCCGTTTAGTTGCGTTCCCATACTCGAGAGCAAACCATAGCAAGCTGTGGTTTTCTTTCCGTCATTGGATGCAAAGCAAAACTGATCCGGCATGACCCACAATGCAAGTCAATAGGGATGGATCCATTTTTTATTGTGTCTAAGAAAACTGATCCATCATAAACACCATCAAAAATTAATGGGGGATGGATCCGTTTTCTTAGACACAATAAAAAAATGGATCCATCCCTATTGAATTGCATTGTGGGTCATGCCGGATCAGTTTTGCTTTGCATCCAATGACGGAAAGAAAACCATAGGATCCGCCATTGCTATGTTAAAGATAATATAACCGGATCCGTTCATAATGGATGCTGATGGTTGTATTATCAGTACAAAAGCATTTTTGCTGATCCCTGCCAGATCAGGCAAAAATGGAAGTATAAAAGTAGCCTAAAGTATAATATCAACTTCTTTACCAGTTTACAGAACTAATTTTCCACTGAAATCTTATTCCAAATCCCAACTCTAAATATCAACCACACAATATTTTCCTATCCGGTCCTAGAACATACTGTATACAGAAATACCTTTAAAACCTTTTAATACAAACATGCATTATTTTATAGGACTATCCTCCAGCCTCAGATGCTGAATTCCTGACCACCATCTGTCAGATCCTCCTCTTCTTCAGAAAGCTGATTGTCATCTATTAGCACTTTTTCTCCTCCAAGATGCTGATAAACATCTCAGCACCAGTCTGTCTTCTCCCGTATGCTGACTAACATCTCAGCACTTACATAGTGGTGATCAACATCTCAGCACCTACATAGTGCTGATCAACATCTCAGCACCTGTCATCTACAGAATGCTGACCACCTTCTCAGCACACTTTTCACCCAGAAAGCTGATCATCCTCTATCAGCTCTTCTCTTCTACTGCTGAGCATCATCTATACCACATTCTCCACAAAGCTGTCCACCACCTATCACCATCTCCAAAAGCTGACCACCATCTGTCAGCACCCTTCTTCAAAAGATTTACCATCAGCTCAGCTTTATCTAGTGTCATCATTGAGGAAGCTGAGCATAAGCTATAAGTACCTGTTCATACCATCCTGCAGGTACCTGTTCGATCCATTCAGCTGATCATCATCTATCAGCATTATTCTTCAAAATAAATAAATAAACATCATAATTATACTGAGTCTTTATTGATTTCATGTCACAAATGAAAATTTCTAATAAATGTTAAAAATTGGAAGAAAAAAATAGCAAAAAGGGACACATGATACTAAATATACTTCCTTTATCCAATATATACATATCTACATCACTGTAATGTCTGCATTTTCAGAAAAATGGTCCGCATTTAAAGTGGTATTCACATCTTTGAATGTTATGACACATTACTAGGATATGCCATGACATTGTAATCCTTGGAGGTTTGAACCATGGGGTTCTTAAAAGGGGTTTACTTGGATTTTGATGGATTTGTGTAGTGGATAGAGCTGGTAACAGCAGAGCTGCTTCCTTTGAGCTTCTCTGAAACAGCTGATTGGGGAGGTGGGTGGTGTCAGGCCCCCACCAATCAGACCTTGATGTCCTTTAAACTGAGAACCCCTTAAATCTGTGCTCTGATTCACTTTCAGTCATCCTGTGTCTACTATAGTGTAAATGACCAGGTCTTACCTTACGAGAACGCAACCCTGCATCTACTAGGTGTATTCCCTGTATATTCTGTCCTCATTGGCCACATGGGTACGGCGTGTGCTGATGCAGCCAGCCAGTAGCGCAGAGGCAACACGTAAGGTGCACGGTGGACCGATGAGGGGCTTAATAACAACACAGTTCATTGGTTTACTCACGGTTAGCAGAAAGCCTCCCTGAGCTGGCAGCACAGTGTTGAGGTGGACAACACAAAATCCTCCGGGGCACGCTCTGTGGTAGGGAAGCATCAGTCAAGATGGTGGTTGAGGTGCCCTTGATGTTAGGGGTGCTTAGGGTGCTTGTTGCGGCTGAGTCCCTTAATGTTATTTGTCGTGATGCCAGTACCGTTAATGGTGGTACAACCAATAGTAGTAATAATGAGGTAGACAGTGGTAAGGTGCAACTCACAACTTTTACTGATGTTGGCTTTTGGCTGCAGCAGTACAGAATACAGTCTCTTGTTGGTATCAGAGTTAATCTGTAAATCCACTGTTTATAGGCTTTCTTGGCTTGATTTAAGCTTAGCCGGAAATTTCTGTATCAGCGTAATTTGGTGAGGTTGCCGGAGGCTATAGTATCCTTCACCTGAATATCCAAAGGTCCTGGATGCCTGATTTGTGGCTTTTATCCTTTTGCTGTTAATTCTTTCCTTCCTTTGTCCCTTTCTGAACTAAACTTTAATCTGGGCAGAAGTGCTGGATCTGCACACTCTCTCCAACTCAGCAGAGTAACTTGAGATCAATGGATTGCCCTGTCTGATCTCCACACACTGACTCTCTCTTTTTCTAACTAGGCCTGAACTAGGTATATATAGAACCTAAGTTTTATCCCATCTAGTGGTGGGATGTATAAATTACACCAGACCAGCCTATGAACAGAGATATAACAGGTATTGCAGGGCAAAATAACATACAATATGAAACTGCAGTTTTACAGCTATTTTGCAGTTCTCACTGATTGATTTTTCTGTAGTCCACGCAGAATCTGATGTTGCCGTCTTTTTTACGGACGAGGACTAGAGGTGCAGCCCATGGGCTATGACTGTCTTTGATGATATTGGAGTCTTGCATCTCCTTGATCATTTCCTTTACGGATTGATACATAGTAGGTGGTATAGGCCGATACCTTTCTTTGATCGGTGGGTGTGAACCTGTAGGGATGGAGTGCTTTATGATATCTACTTCTCCATAATCTGTAGAATGCTTACTGAAGGCACGTGATGCTCTTTCACGATTTTCAGTACTCCTTCCAGTTGGTGTTCTGGTGTTGAAGCATCTCCCACATGAAGTTCTTTCCACCAGGGGTTGCTTAAATTTTGGTCCTGTGGGTGTTGTTTCTTGGGATCTGTAGTCACGCTGATGACATCTTGAAATGTAACTTGAATCAGCTGTGCAATGGGATGGTATTTTGTTAATGTTACACTGTGATCACTCAAGTTTAGGAGACAAAAAGGCACTTTACCTTCTGAGACAGTTACCAGGCTTCTTGCCGCTCTAACTAGAGGATAGTCTTCCAAGACAACTGGTTCTACCAAGGCTTGGTAGTCTTGACCTTGAATTCAGACTACAGCTCGACACCACAAGAGGGTTTCGGTGTTGGGTTTGGGAATCACAGGTTTATTATCTCGGATGCGGACACAGCAAATTTCTCCTTTTTCATTGGCGAATCTCTGTTGTGCATTTAGTACATGGATGGTTTGTTGGATTACCTTCTTAGAAGCGGAAGAAGCAGTAGGCACTGACTGGTGCAATGCTTCCAGCATCTCAACATAACAGTTCCTGAGGACATTCATTCCTAGGACTATTGGAGAATTGTTGTTATTTTATTTGACTTGTACCACAATAATGCCTTGTTGGGATAGTGTAGTTCCTCCTACTTGAACGGTAGGTTCCCAATAACCCAGTATTGGTGCAGGTTTGCCGTTACTGGTTATGAGACTCAGCCAGGATTCTGGGGTCTGGGTAAGTTAATTTTGGTCCCAGTATTTCTCAAATGCTGTTTGTTGGATGGTAGTCACTTGGGATCCTGTGTCAACTAGGGCAACAAAAGGAACTCATTTAAATGCCAGCAGGTTGCTTCAGTATGGCCTGGCTTGTGACCGTATGTGCAGATAGGCCGCTTAGGGGTACTATTGCGGTCAGGCGGGCGTCCGCCTGAGTTTCTAGAATAAGTCTCTTTATAATCAGGAGAGAAGAGTCTTCTGGACACAGGTTTCTCCTCCTCCAGTAATAATGGTTTTTCCCATTGTTTCAATTTTCGGTGAACTTTCTCCAGACTTTTAGTCAGGAATTGGACTTGCTCAGTAAGGGCAGCAACTGCGTCAGGAATTGGGGCTTGGGTTGCCTGACTGACGACAGGTAAAGGTTTTACAGGGGTGAACAGCTGTGTTGCTGGCACTGCAGCGGATCCAACAGGTTCTGTTGGTGGACTTTTCCCCAGTATACTGATAGCTAATTCTTTGAAATCTAAGAATGCAGCACTTGGATGCTGAGCGGCTAACATTCTTAGCTGGCTCTCTAAATTGTCTGTATTGACGCCTTCAATAAATTGCTCTTTCAGGGTTTTGTCCTGATTCTCTGCCTCATGGGGGTCTACTTGGACAACAGCTCTAAGGGCTTCCTGCAAAAACAGTGACTCACCCCATTGCTGTTTCTTGCTGAAGAACCTCATCTTGACCTCTGATACAGTCCTGGGTTCAAAGGTGGTGCAAAGACGTTCAAATATCTGCTCCAGTGTCCTCCTCTCTGAGCTTGGCCAGGATTTCACTTCTCTGAGAGCAGCTCCTTTCAATTGCGCAAGGAGAATCTCCATCTGCTGTTCTGGGGATAGAAGGTACAATCTGAACACAGCAAGAATTTTCTCTTTAAAGTCCCTTAAAGTGTGAACTTCTCCAGAATACCGTAGGAGCCAGGGGGCCCCAAAATAATAAGGCCTGGTTAAAGGCATTAAACTTGGTGCTGCAGCAGTTGGTATTGCGCTGGGACTAGCTGCGGCTGCCGCAGGGGGTCCGCTGAGGTCAGGCTGCGTGTTATTTTCTTGTACAGACATGCTGACAATAAGTAGATTACCGTTAGATAAATCAGATGCAATTTGCGACAATTGTTCGCGGCATTGCTATGGGCGACCGCTATTTTACGGTTGTATGGCCCTTTAAATGCTTGATACCGTCTGAATGCAATACTCAGGCAGCGCTTACTTGAGCTTCTGGTAGCGCTCCTGGCTGGCGGTACTTCCTTAGACTTAGTGGGGCAAATCGGAGTACTCACAGACTGTGTGATCTATTTGGGGGATGGCAGGAAATGCGATCCGCTCCGGTAGCTTGCCTGTGTGAGATCTTGCGATACTTTGGGAAACATGCATGTCACACTCTCCTCCAGTGCGTGGCATCTCCCTTTCATGTGGCTACAGGCAGAGAAGGCAGCGCTGCGCTTGCATATAGGGTTTAGCCTCTCAGACGTGACACAGTAAAGGTAGGATGGGCTTGACCAGACAGTTTGCATAAATGGTCAGCACTACGTTTTCCCGCTCTTCAGGGGGTGTCGCTAACCTATCCACAGTGATGGCGCAGTATATTTTTTTTTCAAACAAGAGCTCCGGCGGCCATCTTAAGTGCATATAAACAGTCCATTCACTGACAGCAAGCCATTTTAGTGACACACAAATGTCGGATTTTCTCACTTTTAACACTGTGATTTTTATGCTGGGGACTAGTATAGCAACTCCATACACTTTCCAAGGAATTTAGACAGTTCTGTAGCCCAAAACAGCGCACAATAAGCCAAAGTCTCTCAATAAAGCAAAGGGGTTTATTCACATGCGACAGTCTCTCAAATATGGTGCAAGGGTTAATATCCTGTTCGTGACGCCAAGAAAAGATATCCAGCCAGTAGCGCAGGGGCAACACGTGTACGGTGGACCGATGAGGGGCCTAATAACAACACAGTTCATCAGTTTACTCACAGTTAGCAGAAAGCCTCCCTGGGCTGGCAGCACAGTGTTGAGGTGGACAGCACGAAATCCTCCGGGGCACGCTCTGTGGTAGGGAAGCATCAGCCAAGATGGTGGTTGAGGTGCCCTTGATGTTAGGGGTGCTTAGGGTGCTTGTTGCGGCTGAGTCCCTTGATGTTATTTGTCGTGAAGCCAGTACCGTTAATGGTGGTAAAACCAATAGTAGTAATAATGAGGTAGACAGTGGTAAGGTGCAACTCACAACTTTTACTGATGTTGACTTTGGCTGCAGCAGTACAGAATACAGAATCTTGTTGGTATCAGATTTAATCTGTAAATCCACTGTTTATAGGCTTTCTTGGTTGGATTTAAGCTTAGCCTGAAATTTCTGTATCAGTGTAATTGGGTGAGGTTGCCGGAGGCTATGGTATCCTTCACCTGAATATCCAAAGTTCCTGGATGCCTGATTTGTGGCTTTTATCCTTTGGCTGTTAATTCTTTCCTTCCTTTGTCCCTTTCTGAACTAAACTTTAATCTGGGCAGAAGTGCTGGATCTGCACACTCTCTCCAACTCAGCAGAGTAACTTGAGATCAATGGATTGCCCTGTCTGATCTCCACACACTGACTCTCTCTTTTTCTAACTAGGCCTGAACTAGGTATATATAGAACCTAAGTTTTATCCCCATCTAGTGGTGGGATGTATAAATTACACCAGACCAGCCTATGAACAGGGATATAACAGGTATTGCAGTGCAAAATAACATACAATATGAAACAGCAGTTTTACAGCTATTTTGCAGTTCCCACGTGTTCCACACTGAGCCCCATTAATTAAGTAGTCAGTGAGGCTGGGAGTGAAGAGAAGCGACTCTATTCTATAAAAAACATGCATACTTCAGAAAACGAAAATGAACGGGGCATTTGTTGATCTCATGTCATAAACTAATCTGGCTGCATTCCAGTGCTGCTCTGTAGACTCGCTACTCCCATCTCGACACCGAATAAAACGTTATATAACAATTTTGCAACGGCAGCACATTGTAGGTGACATCTCAAGAATAAACAGGGGAATCCTCCTTCACATGAGAACCACCAGCAACCCTATAAAGTAGTCGGGTGTTTTATAAACACTGGTGATATGGGTGTTGGATATCTTTGGGGTGTTCATATCCCAGTCTTGAATGGGGTGGGGACGTGCAGTGATAGGAAGGATCACTACTACTAATGTCCGTGAGGACTGTTTGACACCACTTATTCCTACACCTAAGTGTCACTAAAACTTAGCTTTTATTTCATTTTGCTGTTAATACTCAGTCATTAAGAAATTGATTTAAAACCTCTAGCTAGTCACTCAGTTACTTCTATCCGGATAGGGAATGTTCTAACTAATAAGTCATAACTAGGGTGGATACAATGTTAGCCTACTGGCTGCGTGCTGCCAGTTTACAACGGGTACAATGTTTCAGGTGCAATTCGTACTATCCATTCTAGTCTAATAGCATATACTTAAGTAATCCTAACTAAGTCCATTCTGTGTTAAAACTACTAAGCGACGCTGCCCCCGACATGTTTCGCCATGTACCGGCGTCTTCAGGGGTTAGGGGAGTGTTTGAACGCACTCGTTTGTCGCCAGCTTAATATAGCCTCTGTTAGCTTGTCCTCAGTGGGGCCTGACCATATCTCATCCAATTGGGACATATTACCTAAAGATTGGTAGCTGTGGAGTGTTTTCCCTCTTTCGTCATTTCATTACCTGATCGATCCTCTTCTATTCGTCAGGAGTCTAATTATGTAATCAGTAGTGGCCGCGCATGCGCTAAAACTTAGTCTACTATGTTGCTTTTTCTCTCTATAGCGCATGTCTTGGGACTTAGGCTCCGTCTCTTGTTAGTATCAAATGTGCATTTCTTTAGACTTAGTCTCATTTCTCACATTTCTTCTCTATAGCACATAGATTACGACTTGATCCTCAACTCTTCTTCTTATCCATTGCGCATGCCTTCGGACTTTTCATGGGGACTTTAATCTTCACTGAGCGGCTGCACAATATAATGAGGCAGCAATGCAGGTATTGATGTAAACAAGTATTAAACGTTAGGGTGACTCTCTGACCTGGTTAGCCACTGAGGAAGAGGTCAGCAAGACCTCAAAACGCTTCTGGTGCCGCATACTGATGCTTTAGAAGACTCCAGAATTACATTAAGCATGGCCATGCGATAAAAACTCTATGAACGAATTCATCGGTCTGTGAGACTATTTTCTAGCCATATCACAGTAAATATCACAAAGAAGAGGTAAGGCCAGTGACTTTGCATCCAGGTTCCCGCGAGAACCACACACGGCGACACATACAG
Organism: Bufo gargarizans; assembly: GCF_014858855.1. Lineage (NCBI taxonomy): Eukaryota > Metazoa > Chordata > Amphibia > Anura > Bufonidae > Bufo > Bufo gargarizans. The sequence goes on from NC_058081.1 coordinate 356,002,536, forward strand.
AGGATATCGAACAGCCACATGAGATTCGGACCCCACTCTACTCTATCGATTCGCTCAAAGAGCGCACACAAGAGGCACACCAGCCAGTGTGAAGACCAAACATCATTAGGTGGGGTGAGTGCTCAGTGAGCAAATTTCCATTATCCGCAATGGTATATCTTTAGTGCAGGTACAAACCCTCTTATCTCGCAATTTGATATAGACTGCTGGCAAGATACAAACGCGACTTTAGAGCGTTTGCTAGCAGCTGTATATTGGCTGGCACATTAATCCTGGAAAATCCAGCGGCAACATTGTCATATAATATCTGATGCACTATAAAGGACACTATTTGGAACAACCATTTTCTTTCCTGTAGGAACTTTTTTCCCTGCACAATCAACCTTCCTCCAAAGTGATCATTTTCACGTATTTTATCCTTGTTTTTAATTTTATTTTCATTTTTATTGTTGCAATTTTACGCATTTTTATGTTGTAATGAAGTGTTAATGCACCTATTAAATTTCTGTTTTCCGCTCGATCCATGATGTTTTGAGTGCTTGCCCATCCAGGTCAATTGATGTAAACAGTGTACTGCACTTTACTGAGGCAGGCCAATAGATGGTTCACACAGGCACTGTACACATTAAGTGCAGTCTTTACAGTTGGCATATACAATTTCCAAGGCTGTGTATGAGAGATAGTGGGAACAGTCAAAGCTCCCTCTGAGTTCCTTTCATATAATCTGCACAGTCTTCTCAAATTAGGCCAAAGGGTGCAATTTCTCTTTCAATAATTCTTACTCACAACCAAATATGGCACTACAACATCCAGCTTGATTTCCACTTATTCCCCGAGACCTCTAATCCTACCAAAATGCTGTGAAATCCAAATATATGTGTGTTACTTTTTCACTGCCTTGTATTTTAATGCACTCTCTGTCTATAATAGCCACTCTACTTTCCCTTAAAAGTATTTTCTAGGAATTAATAAAATAAAATTTCTGAAAATTAACATTTATTATTTTAATGGCTCATTTTCTCTAGGGGGTAATAATCAGTGGAAATAAAATGGCCGCCGTCCTATTAGCATCTAGAAACTGTCCTAATCTCACAGCAGCACAGATTACTTCAGAACAATAAGCTAACCAGCTGTCTTAGGTCTTCTCACTGTTCTGCCTGTGATGAATTATGATCTTACATACAACTGATAACATAGCTAATAACATCTTCAGCTCTGTGTGTAGGAGCAAAGTGAAAGTGCAGAAAAGATGGACTGGTGGGCTGGGTGGCTAATCAGATGTTATCAACTATGTTATCAGCGGTATGTAGAATTGTAATTCATGATAGTCAGAGCCATGAGGAGACCAGCAGCTCTTTAGCTCACTGCTCTGAAGTCAGGGCCGATGCAAGGATTTTTGCCGCCCTAGGCAAAGATCCATTTTGCCGCCCCCTCATGTCACTCACTCACTGACAGACACACAGACAGACAGACACGCACTCAGACACTCACTGAATGACGTACACATACACTCACTGACAGACACACATACACTCACTGACAGACAGACATACAATCACTGACAGACAGACACACACTCAGACACTCACTGAATGACTTACACAGAAACTCACTGACAGACACACACTCACTCACTGACAGACAGACACACACCCACTCACTGACAGACACTCACTGACAGACACACTCACTCACTGGCAGACACTCACTGACAGACACACTCACTCACTGACAGACAGACAGACACACACTCACTGACAGGCATACACCTACCCACTGAAACACACACACACGGAAACTCACTGACAAACACACACATATACTCACTGACAAACACAGACACTTACTGACCGACAGACATCCACACTCACTGACATACACTCACTCACTGACATACACACACAGACACTCAATGACAGACACACATACATTTACTGACAGAAAGACAGACATACATACACTCACTCACTGACATAAATACACAGGTAGACACTCGCTCAGTCAAACACTTAAACACTCACCTCCCTGGAGTCCAGTGTGGTGCAGCTCCTCAGTCCTCCAGCGCACCGTTTAGTATGCCGGGGGCGGAATTACGTCATATTCCGGTATCACAGAGGGCACACGAGGGAGGAGTGGGGAGCTGCTAGAACAGCCTCCCTTGCCGCCCGCCTCCTCTCCTCTGGTAATTTACTGGCAAAGCAGGCACGTGCCATCAGGGTAAGCAGATGCCTGCTCTGCAATATTTAAGAAGGACCTCCACCTCCTGGCCCCCCTGTAACGGCACTGGGGGCGGCTTAAGAGCCGCTCGCCCTGTCGCCCAGAGTTGCAGCCCCAGCAGCAGCCCCAGCAACGCCTAGTTCACCTATATGGTTGCGCCGGCCCTGTCTGAAGTAGCCCATCATACTAATAGGTCAGTTATTGGCTCTGGTGGTCACATGACCCATGTCAAACAGGATCTTGATGTGGGTACACTCTGGACCAATGGCGCATGAGGTGGAGCTGAAATTCAGTGTTGCGGATCAGGTAAGTATGATCACCACCGTGGGTCAACAACCCTAAGCAGTCTGAAAAAAAGCACTATAAAAGTGAACAACCCCTTTAACCGCCTCCGGACCACCTAACGCAGGATTGCGATCCGGAGGCGGCTGGTTTGTTCCTCTTCAACGCGAGACGTGAGATTTCCTGTGAACGCGCGCACACAGGAGCGTGCTTACACAGGAAACGGCAGGTAAACGAGTGCATCTACAGCCTTCCAGCGGCGATCATTTAATCATTTTTTAACCCTTGAAAGGTATATCAGAAGCTGTTTTGTTAAAAGCGTCTGATATACTTGCTACCTGGTCCTCTGGTGGTCCCTTTTGCTTGGATCGACCACCAGAGGACACAGGTAGCTCTGTAAGTAGCACCAAACACCACTACACTACACCCCCACCCCCTGTCACTTATTAACCCCTTATTAACCCCTGATCACCCCATATAGACTCCCTGATCACCCCCCTGTCATTGATCACCCCCTGTAAGGCTCCATTCAGATGTCCGTATGTGTTTTGCGGATCCACAGATCCGCAAAACACATACGGACGTCTGAATGGAGCCTTACAGGGGGGTGATCAATGACAGGGGGGTGATCAACCCATATAGACTCCCTGTTCACCCCCCTGTCATTGATCACCCCCCTGTAAGGCTCCATTCAGACGTCCGTATGTGTTTTGCGGATCCACGGATCCATGGATCCGCAAAACACATACGGACGTCTGAATGGAGCCTTACAGGGGGGTGATCACCCCATATAGAGGACACAGGTAGCTCTGTAAGTAGCACCAAACACCACTACACTACACCCCCACCCCCTGTCACTTATTAACCCCTTATTAACCCCTGATCACCCCATATAGACTCCCTGATCGCCCCCCTGTCATTGATCACCCCCCTGTAAGGCTCCATTCAGACGTCCGTATGTGTTTTGCGGATCCACGGATCCGCAAAACACATACAGACGTCTGAATGGAGCCTTACAGGGGGGTGATCAATGACAGGGGGGTGATCACCCCATATAGACTCCCTGATCACCCCCCTGTCATTGATCACCCCCCTGTAAAGCTCCATTCAGACGTCCGTATGTGTTTTGCGGATCCGCAAAACACGGACACCGTGGATCTGCAAAACACGGACACAGGCAATGTGCTTTCTGCATTTTGAGGATCCGCACATTGTCAGAACTATATAGAAAATGCCTTTTCTTGTCCGCAATTGCGGACAAGAATAGGACATGTTCTATAGGCTCTACAAAAAACGCAGTGTTCGCCCGATCAGGCCTGATCATGTGCGCACACTTGCATTCAGTCCGCCCTACCGCAGTAACAGAAAAAAAAAATTCTGATCACTGCAAAAACACCATAAAATCGCTGCGGCGCTATAAAAAGATCACTTTTGAGGGGCATGGCGAGTTCATAGACATTTCTTTTTTTGGGCACAAGTTAGTGGAAATTTAAATTTTAATTTTTTTCTTACAAAGTCTCATATTCTACTAACTTGTGCCAAAAAATAAAATCTCACTTGAACTCACCATACCCCTCACCGAATCCAAATGTGTAAACATTTTTAGACATTTATATTCCAGACTTCTTCTCATGCACCTAAAATGCCAGGGCAGTATAATTACCCCACAAGTGACCCCATTTTGGAAAGAAGACACCCAAAGTTCCTAGAATATTTGTAGGGGAAAATGATTATTTTATTTATTTTTTTCTCTTACAAAATCATTTTCCGCTAAATTGTGCCCAAAAAATATATATTCTAGGAACTCGCCATGCCCCTCACGGAATACCTTGGGGTGTCTTCTTTCCAAAATGGGGTCATTTGTGGGGTATTTATACTGCCCTGGCATTTTAGGGGCCCTAAAGCGTGAGAAGAAGTCTGGAATCCAAATGCCTAAAAATGCCCTCCTAAAAGGTACTCATTGGAATTTGGGCCCCTTTGCGCATCTTTGCTGCAAAAAAGTGTCACACATGTGGTATCGCCGTACTCAGGAGAAGTTGGGCAATGTGTTTTAGGGTGTATTTTTACATATACCCAAACTTTGTGTGAGAAATATCTTTGTCAAATGACAACTTTGTATAAAAAAATTGGAAAAGTTGTCTTTTAGAGAGATATTTCTCTCACCTAGCATGGGTATATGTAAAAAGACACCCCAAAACACGTTGCCCTACTTCTCCTGACTACAGCGATACCACATGTGTGACACTTTTTTGCAGCCAAGATGCGCAAAGGGGCCCAATTTCCAATGAGTACTTTCAGGATTTCACAGGGCATTTTTACGAATTTGGATTCCAAACTACTTCTCACGCTTTAGGGCCCCTTCTCACGCTTTAGGGCCAGGGCAGTATAAATACCCCACATGTGACTCCATTTTGGAAAGAAGACACCCCAAGGTATTCTGTGAGGGGTATGGTTAGTTCATGTAAAAAAAATTTTTTTTCACAAGTTAGTGGAATAAGAGACTTTGTAAAAAAAATATAAAATTATCATTTTCCGCTAACTTGTGACAAAAAATAAAAACTTCCATGAACTCACTATGCCCATCAGCGAATACCTTAGGGTGTCTACTTTCCGAAATGGGGTCATTTGTGGTGTTTTTCTACTGTCTAGGCATTGTAGAACCTCAGGAAACATGACAGGTGCTCAGAAAGTCAGAGCTGCTTAAAAATGCGGAAATTCACATTTTTGTACCATAGTTTGTAAACGCTATACACTTATTGCATTTTTTTTATCAAAGACATGTAGAACAATACATTTAGAGAAAAATGTATATAGAAATGTAGTTTTAATTGAAAACTTTTACAACCGAATATGAAAAATTTCATTTTTTTGCAAAAATTTCTGTAAATTTCGATTAATATCAAAAAAAGTAAAGAAGTCAGCAGCAATGAAATACCACCAAATGAAAGCTCTATTAGTGAGAAGAAAAGGAGGTAAAATTCATTTGGGTGGTAAATTGTATGACCGAGCAATAAACCGTGAAAGTAGTGTAGTGCAGAATTGTAAAAAGTGGTCTGGTCATTAAGGGGGTTTAAGATAGGGGAGCTGAGGTGGTTAATATCTGTAGCCCAGAGAACCCCTTTAAGAGCTCGTATATTGTTCCCTTGAAGGGGTTGTCCACTTCTTTTATATAAGGCTACTTTCACACTCGCAGATCCGTTCAGATAATGCAACCGTCTGCATCCTTTGTGAACGTATCCGTTTTGTATTATCTTTAACATAGCCAAGACAGATCTGTCTTGAATTACATTGAAAGTCAATGGAGGACGGATCCGTTTTCTGTTGTGCCAGATTGTGTCAGTGAAAACGGATCGGTCCTGGCACACAATGTAAGTCAATGGGGATTTTCACTGTTGTTCAATGTTGTCTCAGTTTTATCGGACGGTCAGCAAAACGCTGAAAGCAGTGATTTGGTGTCCGTCTCCAAAGCGGATTGGAGACTGAACTAATGCAAACTGATGCATTCTGAGCGGATCCGTTGTGGACCGCTTGTGAGAGCCCTGAACGGATCTCACAAACGGAAAGGCAAAACGAGAGTGTGAAAGTAGACTTAATGATAAAGGGAACCTTGGATCCTGACATTCATGTTGATGTAACGTTGACATGTACCAACTATCTAAACATTGTTATAGACAAGTACACCCTCTCATGACATTCCCTAATTGCAATGGCCTCTTTCAGCAAGATAATGCACTGTTCCACACTGTAAAAATTGTTAAGGAATGGTTTGAGGAATATTACAAAAGACTTCAAAGTGTTGCCTTGGCCTCCAAATTCCCCAGATCTCTATCTCATTAATCATCTGTGGGACATGCTGGAAAAACAAGTCCTAAGCATGGAGGTCCCACCTCACAATTTACAGGATTTAATAATCTGCTGCTAACATGTTGGTGTCATATACCACAGGGCATCTTCAGAGGTCTTGTTAAGTCCGTACCTCAATGAATCAGAGCTGCTTAGGTGGCACAATGGGGTTCAACACAATATTACCAATTGATTTTAATGTTATGCCTGATCAGTGTATGTCACAGACATTTATTGAAGATAATACTATAATTTAGCAGCCTGAGGGGTAGAGTACAGACACAACATGACACGCTCTACTGAGTGTAACTATAGACAAACAGTGTTACATTACAGTGTTGAATATATGTCCAAAACATCACGTCTTTACAAATGGATTAAGCTCTTTAAATATATACGACGGAGAACTGGAATGTTCCTGCATTTATCTAGGGAACTTCAAACCCTGTTCTCTCCATGAATATAGAAATCATACAATATATGGACAAAACTACTGGGACGCCTACACATTACACCTACTGTACAGGATCTTTTATGACATATCATTCTGAATCCTTAGGAATTAATATGGAGTTGTGTCCTGTTCTGTTTTCGTACATGTTCACACAGTGTGCAGTCTGACATTCAGCATAAACCATTCCTGTCTTCCAAATAGGAGGACTGTTCTTTGTAGTCTAACTTGTTTATTGGTGAACAGGTTGTACTCTCTACGAGGTGCGCATGAGTTAGAGATTGTACAAGTGTGCGGTTGATTGGTAAAACAGGAGTATTTGATTGACAAAACAGGATTGTTGCTAAAACTATCCTGAATACAAATAACATGTAGAATCATAGAAACATAGAATGTGTCATCAGATAAGAACCATTTGGCCCATCTAGTCTGCCCAATAGTATAAAATATACAATAGCATGTACTTTGACATTTGCATAACACGGAAGCACATGGTAAAATGGCTGCCTATACATACCACTACAAATGTCTAACAGTAGTAGCAACTCCCTGAGTAACAATTATAACCGACTAAATAGCTCTGCATAACATAATGTCCCTGAAACAAAGATAGACCTCTCACCAGATAAGCTTTTACAAGAATGGTGGCGTTTGAGAAGGAGATATGCAGAAGAACAGCTCTGCTGATGTGCCCTGGTGACTGGAGGCTTCTCTTTCTCAGAATGCTTTTCACTCCCACAATGCTTTGCACCACCCACAATGCAGCAGTCTTTGTAACAGGAAAAACAGTGTAATACAACTTAACACCGCTAGATGGTGCTATAACCACATTAATCACTTGAGAAATACCAAAGCCCTGGCAGAATGAACTAGAATGATTCTATAACTCTGCTGGGCAGAACATCCACCTTTGCAGCTAAAACAGATTATGCTCTCCTTGGGAAGGCTTTCTACAAGATTTTGGAGTCTGTGGGAATTTTGGCTTTGGTATTTATCCTGAAGAGCATTTGTTAGGTTAGACTCTGTTTATAAATGTGAGGGCCTGGGTTGCAATCTCCTTTCTTGATCATCTCAAAGGTGTTTGATGCTGTTAAGGTCACAAATTCAATGAATAAGAGGTGTGTTCCATTACTTTTGTCCATATAGTGTAACTATGGACAGATACTGCTTCATACAGTATGACAGGAAGTCTAATCCTCTTTTGTTTGAGAATGTTTCTAACTGAACCTCTTCAATGCACAAGATTAACAACACTAAAGAGAAATTCCACATACAATTATGTAATTTATGTTACCTACATATTCAGTACATATTCTTAAAGGGGTTTTTCAGCCTGGCAATATTGAGGACCTATCTTCTGACTAAGTCATCAATTTCAGATGTTGGAGTCCATCAGCTGGCACCCCCAGGTGTGGAGCTAGGGTGCAGGACTGCAGTGTCATGGCGACTACACAGTGGATGGAGCCTTCTGCTTCCAGCTTCATCCATTGTTTCATTATCGTCAGGATGGAAACCCCTTTAACCCCTTCCCGACCAGCGCCGTAATAGTACAGCGCAGTGGGACGTGACTTGCTGCCCGGCACCGTACTATTACGGCCTGCTAATCGGGTGGGTGCAGGAGCTGCGCCTACCCAATCAGCTGCAGGGGACCGGCTGTTCCAGTTTTACACTAACAGGCAATGCATTACAATACAGATGTAGTTTATCCAGAGGAAGGCAAAATAAAAAAAAGCCTGTGAGGTAGAAGCCAATTTTCCTCACTTTCAGGGGAATAAAAAATTCCTTCCCGACTCCAATCAGAATAACTCCCTGGATCAACGACCCCTCTCTAGTAGCCACAATGTAAGCCTCACAAATTTGAAGAATTGCTTCTAAACTTCTAAGCCTTCTAACCTCCTAAAAAAATAAAATGACATTTCCAAAATGATGCCAACATAAAATAGACATATGGGGAATGTTAAGTAATAAATATTTTGTGAGGTATCACTTTCTGTTTTAAAAGCAGAGAAGTTGAAATTTAGAAAATTTTCGAATTTGTCCAAATGTTTGGTAAATTTTGGATTTTTTCATAAATAAAGGTGAAATATATTGACTCAAATTTATGACTATCACGCAGTACAATATGTCACGAGAAAACAGTCTCAGAATGGCTTGGATAAGTAAAAGTGTTCCAGAGTTATTACCACATAAAGTGACAAATGTCGTATTTGCAAAAAATGGCCTGGGCAGGAAGGTGAAAACTGGCCCGGGGTAGAAAGGGTTAACTGCAGGAATTCCGCCACCACCACCCCTTCCTCCCCCTGTCACGGTGGGGAGTGGGATAAACCCCCCACCATATAATGGGAACAGTTCTGTTACTAGTCCAGACAATGATAAAAAATATGCTGGAATCGCACTCACCAGAACTTGAGGTCAACCGGTATGCAGCAGCCTACCTGGAGTCCAAGATTCATCAGGGCTCCTTCATGATAAGTCCAAGAAAAGAGATGGAGGCAGCATAACCGGTAGAGAAGTCCCTTTAATGGGAACCGCCAAGTGAACAAACGTGCAGCAGTTGTGACGTTTCGGCTGCTTCACAGATTTGTTTGTTTGATAAAGGCTGTGAAGCAGCCGAAACGTCACAACTGCTGCACGTTTGTTCACTTGGTGGTTCCCATTAAAGGGACTTTTCTACCGGTTATGCTTCCTCCATCTCTTTTCCTGTTACTAGTCCAGACAACAATGAAGTGAGCAGGCCACAACCTACAGCCGTCCCAATCCTGACCATGATCTCCTGACCGCATGAGCAAACCCCGAAGGTGGGAGGGCTCATGCACTGGAACCTGGATCCTGCTGACCCTGATGGTCCCTGGCATAGGGGTCAGGAATAGGAGACAACTGGTTCCTCAGGGACTCAGACAAACCGGAGTCTCCAGCTGCCTAGTAACAGGTGGAAGGGAAATGACCATATGCAGCATCTGGATTGGCAGGTAAGAACACCATAAAACTCACTTACCTGCCGCTGCCACCACGACTGGAACCCGAGCATAAGTACAGGTACCCACACACCAAACAGGACACCGTACAGACAACACACACACCCAGGTATCTAGCACTCCTGATACTGCCTGGACCCCATGCCGCAAGGAGCACTGCATACTGACTAATGGTTAACCCCTCCCTCACGGAGGTATCAACATACCTGTGACGTATAGCATACATGCAGCGACCAACACCAACAAAAGCCCAGACATGTAACAACCAACAAAACGCTACACACCCAGAACATAAACCCACACCACACATACAACAAGTGAGAGTAAAGGTACAAGGAGGGTACAAAAGGGAGGACAATTTATGTTCCATAAGGTGGCCATCAAGACTGGGCAGAAACACCCAGGCAAGGAGCAAAGCTCCAACACCAAGCAAGGCTGTAGTACAACTGCCCCCAGCCGGCAAGCCACAGGTTTGTATCAAGCTTGCGGCCACACCCAGGAAACACCTTAATCCCCACTAGCCAGAAGATTAACGCCTTGCTCACCAAACAGCAGGGAGGCACACCTTAAAGGGGAAGTGCAGGTGCAAACCACAAACTACATGTTGCCCCTAGCAACTAGTCTGCACGGCAACCACGTCACAGTCAAACACCAATATGACCGTGACACCCCCCTCCTATGGCCAAGGCTCTCAATCACCTTAATTTATAAATATGTTACAGATGGATTTTCCATTTTATGTGCTAAATTTAATAGAGATGTAGTTGATCTGAATTGGGCAAGATAGTAGAGCCAAGCTGGTTATAAGGTCTAAGGCTCCGTGCTGACTTGGTAATCAAGCCTCAGTGCTCCCCTAGGAAGGAAAAAGTTGCAGAAGACAATAATAACAAGATATTGTACAACATTTTTGCGCCATGTGAACAAAAGACGTCATGTAGCCATTGACTTAATGTGACCGAGATATCTTTGTTACCTTTGTTTTTCTATTTGTAGCTTTTTATAGAGTTAGAAGTAACGCATCCTGTTTTATCCCAGTTATAAAGCAAAAAGTAGGTGCTAAATGACAATTTAGATCTTCTCCATCTCTAATTAGTCATAGGCTCTTGAGCCTGGAGATATTGATGACTTATCCTCAAGTGTATGGGAGCTGAACTGCAGTAGGCTGGCATGGCCACTACCACTGTATAGTATACAGGGCCAGCAGTTACTGAATATAGCTGAATGGTCGAGGTGCTGTGTGGAAAAAGCCCACAGATCTGATATTAATAACCTATTACTAAGGATAGTTCTTCAATATCTCCAGACTGGAAAACCCACTTAAAGTGACCATACATATAAGATTATGATTGGCCAGATAGTGGCCACAAAAGTGCCCATTTGATTGATGATATGAATAATCCAACCATCAGCACGTTAGACAAAACTATCGTATTGTGGAGAAGAGTGGGCAGAGTGGTAAGGATCAGCTCCATTCAGCCGATCATGCTATATACTAGTTGTGGTCATGGATACGGCCAAGAGATATCCGAAGAACCCTAAGGAGAGAAACAACGGGAACAACCTAACCCAGCTAGGCATGTCTTAGCTAACCTGACTAAATGGCTTGTTGTGTGCCCTAAGCCATGATCGTGGGTAGGCCTGTAAGTGGGCATACCCTGTGGAAATGAGAAGATAAGGGAGGGAGGGTGGGGCACCTGAGAACACGCCCCTGTGAGTGGGGCTGTGGCTCGTATATGAAGAGCCTCCGCCCCTCCCACAAATGCAGGCTGACTAATCAGCCTTACCAACTTGTGGTCATGGCTACGGCCAAGAGATATCCGAAGAACCCTAAGAAGAGAAACAACGGGAACAACCTAACCCAGCTAGGCGTGTCTTAGCTAACCTGACTAAATGGCTTGTTGTGTGCCCTAAGCCATGATCGTGGGTAGGCCTGTAAGTGGGCAAAAACCAAGCCAAGTAGGGTAGAAAAGGAACTCTAATGGCATGTGCAAACTAATCCCCAAGCCAACTGCAAGGTGCCAGGGATCTAGAGCGAAACATTTGGGGTGTATGATGCAAGGCCAGAAGGAGACCTACAACCCATCTTGTGGATGACAAGGCCAGAGACATGATGCTCAATATTGCGGATACTGCCCCAAAGCGGAATGGAGGACCGGGAATACGTTGTGAAATGGATCATGAAAACCAACTGAACCTTGTAAAGTTTTGGTTCTAGGGAGTACTGGCAATACCCTAGCCTCAGGAGATCGTGGGACCGAAACCTAACTGCCTAGACTATGCAGGAATGAGGGCCAAAAATAACTATGTAGATAGGAAGAGAATCCTTGAATAGTTCCCCAGACAACAGCTATCTGCTAGCCGTGGTCCGCGCGTTGTTCCACTGTGTGCCCCTATAAATTGTTGAGACGTGAAGACCGACCTACCTGAATCTTCTACCGTGAGGAAATGCTGAACCTTGTCCAAAACCTGATTTAACGTGGTTGTAGGGAGTCTGAGGTTAGTGCGACAAGAAGCTATGAGGCCATAATATACAAGATTCTGTCTATGCCCTCCCATGAGTGAGGGAATGCCATTGCAATTAAGCTACCGACGAAAATGAATTCCTGGTCGTGGTAAAAAGGCACAGACAACCATTGGTCAGACCCCTGAAGCCATGGGGCCGAAGCAACCACCAGGGGCCCATGGGGCCGGGCAGCCGCCGGGGTGCGAACCTTAGAATTGAGGACGGCTGGGGAAAAGATTGGGGCTTAACCCGACGGGTTTAGTAATCAACCGGGACTCGATAACCTAGAAAGACAATGACATGGGGTAAAGCTTCTTAATGAAATAAGGCTGAAATGAACGCAAGTACTAATCTGTAAAATATAAATGAAGAAAAGAAAACTTCTGAAAGGTGTGCCATGGAAAATAGTGTCAGATGGCCGTATGACCTACCAATGTCGATGACAATTGTGAAATCCTCTAAGCCAAGAGCCACTCCAGCGAGCCTCTTATGGCGGGAGCCATGCGAGCGAGTCCCTTATGGCGGGAGCCATGCGAGCGAGTCCCTTATGGCGGGAGCCATGCGAGCGAGTCCCTTATGGCGGGAGCCATGCGAGCGAGTCCCTTATGGCGGGAGCCATGCGAGCGAGTCCCTTATGGCGGGAGCCATGCATGCGAGTCCCTTATGGCGGGAGCCATGGGTGCGAGTCCCTTATGCCAGTCGTGAGGTCCTATAAGCGAACAGCCACTTGTGCAAGCCTTTATGGGAGGAGCCATGCATGCGAGTCCCATATGGCGGGAGCCATGCGTGCGCGTCTCTTATGGTGGAAATCGTGTCGGTGCCAATCGTGAGGTCCTATAAGCGAAGAGCGACTCGGGCGAGCCTCTTATGTTTTTTTTTTTTTAAACCACTTATGCAGCACCAGAATGCCTTGGGGACTCGCATAACCATGACCCTCTCCAACAGCAAACCTGGGACACTAACCAGCCTACAACCATGTCGTACCCCTAACAAACAAAACAAAACATGAAAAACGGTCATCGGGCCCCCCGGAGCCATGAGGCTGGATCAGTCATAGGGCCCCCAAAGCCAGAGGCCCCCGAAGCCAGAAGGATGACGTTGCGGTGACGATAAGTAATTAAAACGTGAGCCGGACCTGATGGGATATGCAGAGACTTGAATGATTGGATTGGCTAGAAGGTGGCCTAAAGAACATAACTGCCAACAGGCGTTGAAAATATAGACATTAGTAATCCGAAGCACGTGCATACATAAAACACTAACCACCGCGAACCATAAAACGTAAACATGAAATTGAAACAGAGATGGGAGAAAAACAGCCTGAGGCATTGCAAGTTCGCTAGGAGAAGTCTCTTATCGTGACAAACAAATGAACAGCTTGTGAAAACAGCACCTGAGGGGTTAATTGTACGGATCACGGCCCCCTGTAAGAGATCGGGTGCTGCCAGGCAGCAGGGGGCAGTCATGTACACAGTTCGTTGTATATTCTAACTAGAAGCGTCCCCATCACCATGGGAACGCCTCTGTGTTAGAATATACTGTCGGATCTGAGTTTTCACGAAGTGAAAACTCAGCTCTGAAAAAGCTTTCATGCAGACGGATCTTCGGATCCGTCTGTATGAAAGTAACCTACGGCCACGGATCACGGACGCCAATCTTGTGTACATCCGTGTTCTTTCACGGACCCATTGACTTGAATGGGTCCGTGAACCGTTGTCCGTCAAAAAAATAGGACAGGTCCTATTTTTTTGACGGACAGGATACACGGATCACGGTCTCGGCTGCAAAACGGTGCATTTTCCGATTTTTCCACTGACCCATTGAAAGTCGATGGGTCCGCGGAAAAAAACTGAAAACGGCACAACGGCCACGGATGCACACAACGGTCGTGTGCATGAGACCTAACAACAAAACATGACATCTAGCGTAGTATCAGCAACGGCTGAACCTGACGGTCCAGTTGTTACCCAACATTTAGCTTATCCTGGGCGATCCAGGTAACAAGACAAATGACATAACCGGTATCATCAGTAGCTGAACCAGGGCGATCCAGGTGACATACAACATAATTAACTTGGCCTGGGCGATTCAGGTGACATACAACATTTAACTCGGCCTGGGCGATCCAGGTGACATACAACATTTAACTCGGCCTGGGCGATCCAGGTAACACACAACATGTAACTTGGCCTGGACGATCCAGGTAACACATAACATGTAACTCTGCCTGGACGATCCAGGTAACACACAACATGTAACTCGGCCTGGGCGATCCAGGTAACACGCAACATGTAACTTGGCCTGGGCGATCCAGGTAACACACAACATGTAACTTGGCCTGGACGATCCAGGTAACACACAACATGTAACTTGGCCTGGGCGATCCAGGTAACACACAACATGTAACTTGGCCTGGGCGATCCAGGTAACACACAACATGTAACTCGGCCTGGGAGATCCAGGTAACACACAACATGTAACTCGGCCTGGGTGATCCAGGTAACAAGACAAATGACATAGCCGGTATCTGCAGTGGCTGAACCTGGGCGATCCAGGTGACATACAACATTTAACTCGGCCTGGGAGATCCAGGTAACACATAACATGTAACTCGGCCTGGGCGATCCAGGTGACACACAACATTTAACTCGGCCTGGGCGATCCAGGTGACATACAACATTTAACTCGGCCTGGGCGATCCAGGTAACACACAACATGTAACTTGGCCTGGACGATCCAGGTAACACATAACATGTAACTCTGCCTGGACGATCCAGGTAACACACAACATGTAACTTGGCCTGGGCGATCCAGGTAACACGCAACATGTAACTTGGCCTGGGCGATCCAGGTAACACGCAACATGTAACTTGGCCTGGGCGATCCAGGTAACACACAACATGTAACTTGGCCTGGGCGATCCAGGTAACACACAACATGTAACTTGGCCTGGGCGATCCAGGTAACACACAACATGTAACTTGGCCTGGGCGATCCAGGTAACACGCAACATGTAACTTGGCCTGGACGATCCAGGTAACACACAACATGTAACTTGGCCTGGGCGATCCAGGTAACACACAACATGTAACTTGGCCTGGGCGATCCAGGTAACACACAACATGTAACTCGGCCTGGGCGATCCAGGTAACACACAACATGTAACTCGGCCTGGGTGATCCAGGTAACAAGACAAATGACATAGCCGGTATCTGCAGTGGCTGAACCTGGGCGATCCAGGTAACACATAACATGTAACTCGGCCTGGGTGATCCAGGTAACAAGACAAATGACATAGCCGGTATCTGCAGTGGCTGAACCTGGGCGATCCAGGTAACACATAACATGTAACTCGGCCTGGGCGATCCAGGTAACAAGACAAAAACATAAAGTATAGTATCAGCCGTGGCTGAACCTGGACGGACAAGGTAACATGCGGCCTGTGCACCTGAGAACACACGCCTGTGAGTGAGGGTGTGGCTCGTATATGAAGAGCCTCCGCCCCTCCCACAAATGCAGGCTGACTAATCAGCCTTACCAACTTGTATCAACTAACACCTGATATCACATTTTTGCAGACAATAGTCTGCCTTGAACATTTTCTACTGCAGCCAACTTTTTTTATTTTTACAGGTAAAACAGAGTGAGTCCAAAGGTAAAGGAAATATTCTTTAAATTGGAAGCTAGCCTAGGTATGCCTTTCCGAAGGACAGTATCTGTATCTATAACTGAGTTACACTATAAGATTGCATTCACACGACCATATTTTCGGTCCACGTGTGATGAGCAAAAAATTCATTTATTTTGGATGCAAAAAATTTGGACAAGCAGCAAATAATAGAATATGTTGTATTCTTGTCAGTTTCGCGGACAAGAATAGGCATTTTTTCAATGGGGCTTGCAAAAAGTGGTGGATGTACACAATCTGCATCCGTATTTTGTGGATCTGTGATTGACTATACAAAGTTTGGCCTGGTGGCAGTGTTGGACTGGAGTTCCTTGGGCCTACCAGAAAAAAATATTCTAGGGGTCCACCCAGTATATTTTCAATAAAATAAATAGGTTTTTATTCAAAGGAATTGACTCCAAAGGCATCTCTGAATGTTTTTGTTTCTCCTGGACCTTTGGGAACCACTACGGTATGAGAGCCTGTGCCCAACAGAGCATCCTGTGGTAGGCTACTTTCACATCTGTGTTGTGCTATCAGGTATTGAGATCCAGCACAGAGTCTCAGAACCAGAGCACGACGCTTCAGTTTTGTCCCCATCCATTGTCAATGGGGATAAAACTGAATAAACTGGAACGGAGTGCGCCAGTTTGTTGCATTCCCATGTCGGGCACAAAATTGCTGCAAGCATGGGAAACTGAAGAAGCCGGATCTGGCACCAAAAACCATGTAAGTCAATGGTACCGGATCCTGTTTCTTAATTTTTTATATAATACAACCCAATCAATTCTGAACGGATTTAGCCGGTTGTATTATTATAACAGAAGCGTTTGCTGTGGTTTTGAGATGCCATGCCGAATCTTAAAACCGGACAGCAAAAATGCAGATGTGAAAGTAGTCATACTCTGGTGGGCCAGTCCGACTGTATAAAAAGCGTCTATCGCACCAGTCACTTTCAGTCGATGCAGTGTTAGATGTATGTGAGAGGCACACAAATACAAATATTAACATTGTGGTAATGTGCAAGACACAAGTAACGACTTCTCAGCAATTTATACATGAAAAAAACAACAACGAAAGGGACAATCTGAGAAGAAAAGTTCATTAGCAGTACAAACCAGAAGCACGGAGTGTGAAACAGATGCTCTTCTCTCCTGCATGATCACAAATCACGTTGAAAGGCAATTTAGTCTGAAATGCAGTACTCATTTGAAAACATTAAATTTACCGCTTCACAAAAGCTCCATCTATAAAGCCTCCCTCTTACTTCTAGATAAAATCCCAAGCAAGACCTCATGCCTGCACTCCACATTATATTAGACCATCTAATGGAAATTACCTTCTCATATAGCTAGACGTTTCCCCAGTCAGCCTCCATCTAGTCACACTATGTGGAATTGGTTCTCTCTGCACCACAAGCCTAACTTGCAGTTGCTTACAGCCACAGTTTCATTGAAACATTTGCAAACAGAGAACAATATAATACGAGCACAAAATCAATTTCTGTGCTGGTGTTTACTTAAAAATGGCTCAGCATATTAGTGATTGGTAATTCACAGACCTTAATGTGCTCCTACAAGCAGGATAGTCGTAGACTAAAGATGACTGGCTCAATGTTAGTGATAAAAGAACATATGCGTCACCTCCGCTGATGCATAGTATTCCATAATCTTAAAACGAGAAACAATACACCACAAGAGAGGTACATGGAGGCCACCCAAAACCCAGCAGCTGCACATGCACGGTACTCGTTGTGGACAATGGTCTCACAGATATACTTTGCATCCACCAGAGCCTTATTTTATTGCTTGCACATGCACTATAGACAGATTTCAATGCAAGGGACAGTGATGTCTCAGAAAGAAAAAGATATAAATCGGTGTTGCCCACTTGCTGAGCTTGGGACTTACGACCTAATTTGTATGACAAACCAAAGTTCTTGAATATGATGTCTGTCTGCTGTCACAAAGGTATGTTGCAACATGTGTTTAAGTCCCCCACCTGCCACTGTTATTTGTTTAACAGCCATGAAGGACCTGACAAACAGCAGCACAATGAGCATGGAGCTTATACAGCAGTGCGTAAAGGCTGAATGGCTCCCTAGTACATAGCTCTATAGCCTTCTGTTAAGTGCTGTATATATACAGATACGCTTCTAGGGTAAAATACATCTCCGCAGCCAAACACCAGTCTCCACAGCCAATAAACGTGCAGGTAAGTACTGCCCTCACTGTAATGCCGTAGCCATGTTGGCTGCTGGCATTACAGTGATTGGCTGGCTAGTTCGGCTCATCCTTAGGCCGAGTTCACACGAACATGTGTGACACGTGCCCGTGCTGCCGTGGTCCTGTTCCGCGCGGCCGTTCCGCAATTCCGGATTTGTGGACCCATTGAAGTGAATGGGTCCGCATCCGTGATGCGGAATGCACACAGGACGCAATACGGCCACGGATCACACATTCGTGTGAACTAGGCCTTAATCAGGGAGAGCTGTGCTGAGGAAGGGACAGACAGTGTAGGGAGTGATTTAAGAATATTTTTACCACCAAAACTTTTCAGAGACCCAAAAGTCCTTCTAAGGACTAATGTGTGTGGCAGCAATATCTATTTCTAGTGCATCCTGTGCTAAATAGCGTATAATAGTTAGGCCGCTGCAGACAGCGACATTAGCTGTGCGACATCTCCTGTGTAAAGTGTACGCATCCCAAAAATATCTGTGACATCCAGTGTACTTTTTCAATCGACGGTATCCGCTACGGACAGTGACATTACTAGTGAAACATCTCCAGTTTAAAGTGTGCTCATCCCCAAAAAATCTGTGACATCCAGTGTACTTTTTCAATAGACTATGTCCGCTGTGGACAGTGACATTAGCTGCCAACAACTCCAGTGTAAAGTGTGCTCATCCAAAAAATATCTGTGACATCCAGTGTACTTTTTCAATAGACGGTGTCCGCTGCGGACAGTGAGATTAGCTGTGCCACATCTCCAGTGTAAAGTGTGCGCTTCCAAAAAATATCTGTGACATCCAGTGTACTTTTTCAATAGACGGTGTCCGCTGCGGACAGTGAGATTAGCTGTGCCACATCTCCAGTGTAAAGTGTGCGCTTCCAAAAAATATCTGTGACATCCAGTGTACTTTTTCAATAGACGGTGTCCGTTGCGGACAGTGAGATTAGCTGTGCCACATCTCCAGTGTAAAGTGTGTGCATCCAAAAAATATCTGTGACATCCATTGTACTTTTTCAATAGACGGTGTCCACTGCGGACAGTGACATTAGCTGTGCCACATCTCCAGTGTAAAGTGTGTGCATCCAAAAAATATCTGTGACATCCATTGTACTTTTTCAATAGACGGTGTCCACTGCGGACAGTGACATTACTAGTGAAACATTTCCAGTTTAAAGTGTGCGCATCCAAAAAATATCTGTGACATCCAGTGTACTTTTTCCGTAGATGGTGTCTGCTGCGGACAGTGACATTAGCTGTGCCACATGTCCAGTGTAAAGTGTGGGCATCCAAAAAATATCTGTGACATCTAGTGTACTTTTTCCGTAGACGGCGACGGCTGCTCACAGTGACAATAGCTGCGCCACATCTCCAGTGTAAAGTGTGCGCATCCCAAAAATATCTGTGACATCCAGTGTACTTTTTCAATAGACGGTATCCGCTACGGACAGTGACATTACTAGTGAAACATCTCCAGTTTAAAGTGTGCTCATCCCCAAAAAATCTGTGACATCCAGTGTACTTTTTCAATAGACTATGTCCGCTGTGGACAGTGACATTAGCTGCCAACAACTCCAGTGTAAAGTGTGCTCATCCAAAAACTATCTGTGACATCCAGTGTACTTTTTCAATAGACGGTGTCCGCTGCGGACAGTGAGATTAGCTGTGCCACATCTCCAGTGTAAAGTGTGCGCTTCCAAAAAATATCTGTGACATCCAGTGTACTTTTTCAATAGACGGTGTCCGTTGCGGACAGTGAGATTAGCTGTGCCACATCTCCAGTGTAAAGTGTGTGCATCCAAAAAATATCTGTGACATCCATTGTACTTTTTCAATAGACGGTGTCCACTGCGGACAGTGACATTACTAGTGAAACATTTCCAGTTTAAAGTGTGCGCATCCAAAAAATATCTGTGACATCCAGTGTACTTTTTCCGTAGATGGTGTCTGCTGCGGACAGTGACATTAGCTGTGCCACATGTCCAGTGTAAAGTGTGGGCATCCAAAAAATATCTGTGACATCTAGTGTACTTTTTCCGTAGACGGCGACGGCTGCTCACAGTGACAATAGCTGCGCCACATCTCCAGTGTAAAGTGTGCGCATCCCAAAAATATCTGTGACATCCAGTGTACTTTTTCAATAGACGGTGTCCGCTTCTGACAGTGACATTAGCTGCGCCACATCTCCAGTGTAAAGTGTGCGCATCCAAAAAATATCTGTGACATCCAGTGTACTTTATCAATAGACGGTGTCCGCTTCTGACAGTGACATTAGCTGCGCCACATATCCACTGTAAAGTGTGTCCACCCCAAAAATATCTGTGACATCCAGTGTACTTTATCAATAGACGGTGTCCGCTTCTGACAGTGACATTAGCTGCGCCACATATCCACTGTAAAGTGTGTCCACCCAAAAAATATCTGTGACATCCAGTGTACTTTATCAATAGACGGTGTCTGCTTCTGCAGCTGCGCCACATCTCCAGTGTAAAGTGTGTGCATCCAAAAAATATCTGTGACATCTAGTGTACTTTATCAATAGACGGTGTCCACTTCTGCAGTGACATTACCAGTGCTACATCTCCAGTGTAATGTGTAGAAGCGTTGCACAGTGACATTACCGGTGGTACCTCTCCTGTATAACGTTTCCTCATCCCAAATACAGTACCTGTATCGTTTCCTGTAATTATTTATTAGCCGCTGGTGACAGCATTGACATTATCTATGGGATATCTCCTGTGTGACGTTTTCACATCCCAAATACCTTTTTGCATTTTTTTACGCATACACTTTCAAATCCTACGCTACTGTACGTGTGCCATACTTTCAAACATATATAACATTTAATATGAAGAAGCGAACAGTAAGGGACGGGGAAGTGGCCGTGATGCTGATAGTGCACGCAGAAGCCGTGGCCCTGGGCACGTTGAAACTGTGCCTGCTTCCAGAGCACAAGAAAAACAATCATCCACGATACCTAGCTTCATGTCCCAGTTTGCAGGGCGGCGCAGGACACCACTCTTGAGGTCAGACCAGTGCGACCAGGTGGTCGGTTGGATTGCAGCAGATAATGCTTCCAGTCGCTTAAGCACCACCATGTCTTTCACCAAGTCCAGTCTTGGTAGCCAAGAGTCTGCTCAACACAATCCTTACCCTGATTCTCCTTCCTCCCACCATGGGGAGTCTGGGCAAACAAGTGATCCCACACTCAGATATTCCGAGGAGCTATTTTCTGCGCCATTCCTTGATTTGTCCCTCTCGCCAAGCACGCTTGAAGAGGGACAGATCTTGTGCCCTGATTCAACTCTTGAGCATCCCCAGTCACAAGAAGATGACGGTAGGGAATGGCAATTACTGTTTAATGAGGTGAAAGATGATGAGATACAGTTACCAATAAGTCAATGGCAATTACTGTCTCAAGAGGTTGATAAAGAGGATGAGAGACAGTTGTCAATCACTGAGGTTATGGTTAGGTAAACAAGTCAAGAGGATGAGCAGAGTGAGAAAGTGGAAGAGGAGGTGGTGGATGATGAAGTCACTGAACCAACCTGGGAAGGTGGAAAGCCGAGCGAGGACAGCAGTACAGAGGGGGAGGGATCTACTGCACAGCAACTGGCTGGAAGAGGCAGTGGGGTGGCAAAAGGGAAAAGGTGGGCCACACCAAACAGGCCCGCAACTGTTCCACGGAGCACCCCCTTGCGGAAATCTCCCTTGCCAAGGGGTAGGTGTTCCGCTGTATGGCACTTTTTTGAGAAGTGCGGACAACAAAAGAATAGTAGTTTGCAGCCTGTGCCGTACCAAAATGAGCTGGGGCGTGAACACTAGCAATCTCACCACCACCAGCATGATCCACCACATGGCATTCAAGCACCGTAATAAGTGGGCCGAACGCCTGGGTCCACAGTCCGTGTCTGCGGATCACACCACTGCCTCCTCTTCCCCTGTGTTATGTGCTATCCAATCCCCTGTCGAAGGCCCAGGCCCGGGTGCCTCCCGCCCTGCACCTGGACCTTCGCAAGCACCATCAGCAACCACATCCACTTCCATGTTCCAGCGTAGCATACAAATGTCCTTACCCCAGGCATTTAAACGCAAGTGCAAATACCGAGCCACTCACCCACAGGCCATAGGACTAAATGCGCACCTTTCAAAATTGCTGGCCCTGGAAATGTTGCCATTTAGGCTTGTGGACACTGAGGCCTTCCGCGGCCTGATGTCGGCGACCACCCCTTGTTACACAGTCCCCAGCCGCCACTATTTTTCATGGTGTACCATGCCTGCCTTACACCAGCATGTGTCCTGCCACATCACCCGTGCCCTGACCAACGCAGTTACTGGGAAGATCCACTTAACCACTGACACATTGACAAGTGCTTTCGGTCAGGGACGCTACATTTCTCTGAAAACACACTAGGTGAACGTTGTGGAGGCCGGTAGCGAGTCGTACACTGGAATGGCATAGGTGCTACTGACGCCAAGGATTGCGGGCCTTAATTCCATCTGGGCTTCTGCCACCACCTATGTTAGTGGCTCCAACACCCACTTCTCTTTTTCTGCCTCCTCCTCCACTTCCACCTCAGAATTTTCCTCTTGCAGCACCAGTCAGCCATCAGTCGGTAGTTGGAAGCAGTGTAGCACTGCAGTGTGGAAGCAGCAACAGGCCGGCTTAAGCTGATCTGCTTAGGTGACAAACAGCACACCGCCACAGAGCTGTGGAAGGCAATAAGAGACCAGACTGAGCTGTGGCTCTTGCCACTCAACCTAGAACCAGGCATGGTTGTGTCTGATAATGGCCATAACTTGCTGGCGGCTTTGGAGCTCGGCAAGCTCACATACATCCCATGCCTAGCCCACGTCTTAAACTTAGTGGTTCAGTGGTTTCTCAAAACCTACCCCAAATTGCCTGAGCTACTGGTGAAGGTGCGCCACATGTGTGTACATTTTCGCAAGTCATCAACAGCTTCAGCCGGTCTGTCAATGCTGCAGCAGCACTGGAAATTGCCAGCTCACCGGCTGTTGTGCGACGTGAGCAAGCACTGGAACGCCACGTTCCACATATTGGCCAGGCTTTGTGAGCAGCAGAGGGCAGTAGTGGAATACCAGCTGCAACATGGTCGTCGCCTTTCCAGTCAGCTTCCGCTATTCACAAGCGAGGAGTGGGCATGGATATCTGACCTGTGAGGTTTTAAGAAACTTTGAGAAATCAACACAGATTGTGAGCGGCGATAATGCTATTATCAGTGTAACCATCCTACTTCTGTGTCTACTCAAACGCTCGCTGCTCACAATTAAGGACGATGCTTTGAATGTGGAAGAGGTGGAAATGGGGGAAGATATTACACAGGGTGATAGCCAGACCACCCTTAGTTCATCTTCTCAGTGCAAATTGGACGATGAATAGGAGGAGGAGGAACAGGAGACGGTTGCCTCCGCTACAGAGGGTAGTACCCATGGAAGTTTAATTCCATGTTCTGCGTGGGTGGGCAGAAGAGGAGTAAGAGGATATGGAGTTTGAGAGTCATCCTACTGATGACGACAACGAAGTCTTGCCTGTTGGGACTCTGGCACACATGGTTGACTTCATGTTAGGCTGCCTTTCCAGCGACCCACGGATTATACGCATTTTAGACAACACGGATTACAGGTTGTTCACCCTTCTCGACCCCCGCTACAAAGAGAACTTCTCATCTCTCATTCCTCCGGTGGAGAGGACAAGCAAAACGGTGCAATACCAGAAGGTCTTTGTTGAAAAATGTCTCCAAAAATTTCCATCTGACAAGGCTGGCGGCAGAGTCCATAGTTCCTTGGGCAACCGCGGAGGGGAGACAAGGGGAACACAAAGCAGTTCTAACAGAGGCAGGGCAACACTCTCCAAAGCCTGGGACAGTTTCATGACACCCCGCCAGCACCCTCACCCTGATGCGTGGCCTACTGTGACAAGGAGGTTAAAATTTTGGAAGATAGACCGTATCAGCGTCCTCAATGATCCCTCAGTGCCTTACTACTAGGTGTCCAAGCTGGACACGTGGCACGAACTGGCGCTCTACGCCTTAGAGGTGCTGGCCTGCCCTGCCGCCAGCATTTTGTCTGAACGGGTATTTAATGCTGCTGGTGGCATTATAACAGATAAGCGTATCCACCTGAACATAAAGGCACTTTAAATGTGTTGTTTATAATGTACTGAATACACTGTATTCCCATGCGCCCCTTCTACCACAAACAAGGGTATGTGGTTGAATCTTCCTTCTCTCATCCTCCTCCTCCTCTTCCATAATATCAATATGCTTATTTGTCGCATATACTGCACTTCATGAAGTAGATGCAAGCATTATATATGGACAAAGTACTCACTCTGATATGATAAAATCTGAGACACTTAGCCAATATATTTTGATCAAAACGCATCTTTGCCCGTCTACCAAGCGCCAAGGTGGTCTCAGGTCAAGCGAGTCCTACGCTAAACCTACCTAAGCCATTGGGCTTCTATGTTCAGGAGCGCAGACCCCACACATATGGTGTGCTGCTCCTAGTCACTTGGCACTGTGCCTTTCTCCATTTCCTTAAAGGGGTTGTCTCATTATGGACAATGGGGAATATCGCTAGGATATGCCCCCATTGTCTTATAGGTGCGGGTCCCACCACTGGGACCCGCCCCTATATTGAGAACGAAGCCCCGCAAGTGAAGGAGCATGCCCTCCATTCATTTTCTATGAGGCCGGCGAAAATAGCCAAGTGCTGGCTCGCGGTACGCTCCCATTCACTTTTATGGGGAGCTGGCTGTCACGGACGTTCCCGCGACAGGTGACAGGAGATTGAGACTGGCAACATGCGGTTTGATCTGACATGTTTTCCATTTGGGTCAAATGACGTCTGTGTTGTTTCTGGTGCTTGCCACACCTTCTTTCCCCAGGTGTGGCTATTAGGGTCATTTAACCTTCTCTATTTATAGTTGCTTCTCCCACAATGCTGTGCGGTTTATAGCTTCTGTTTGGACCTTTGAATAGATTGTGGTTGGATCTCGGCTGAGTTCTTAGTGCTTCCATTGCTCCTTTGAAGTTAAAGGGTTTCTATCACGTTTTGACATAATTAGCTATCAGACACTAGCAATCCGCTAGTGTCTGCTCTACCAAACAATGCTATTATAATACCTTTGTGTGCAGCCGTTTGCCTAAAAAGCTAACTTTTATTGATATGCTAATGAGCCTCTTGGTGCTATGGGGGTGTCGGTCTACTCACACAAAATGCCGTCCAGCGCGTCCCTCCAGTCCGCCCATCTCCTCTGGAATGCGATCTCCCGCCCATCTCCTCTGAGCCAGCAGACTAATTCTCGCGCCTGCGCCTGCGCCGTGCGTGTTTGTATTCGGTGCAGGCGCAGTGAATGTCTGAACGCTCCCTGCACAGACATCTCCACTGCGCCTGCGCCGATTACGTCAGAGTGCTCCGAGGAACAGATGGCGCAGGCGCAGTGGAGATGCCGGCGCAGGGAGCGTTCAGACAGTCACTGCGCCTGCGCCAAATACAGATGCGCACGGCGCAGGCGCGAGAATTCGTCCGCTGGCTCAGAGGGAGGATCGCATTCCAGAGGAGATGGGCGGGCTGGAGGGACGGCATTTTGTGTGAGTAGACCGAGCCTCTAGGTGCTGAAAAGACGTCCCCATAGCACCTAGAGGCTCATTAGCATATCAATAAAAGTTCGTTTTTTAGGAAAACAGCTGCACACAAAGGTATTATAATAGCATTGTTTGGTAGAGCAGACACTAGCGGATCGCTAGTGTCTGATAGCTAATTATGTCAAAATGAGGTGATAGAAACCCTTTAAGTCTTTCCTTTCCCTTTTGTATTTTGTTTGGGTTCTGTGTGTTGCATTTCCCTATTGTTTGTATTAGGCCTGAAGGAGACTCCTGTTCGTCCTTCTTTTTGGAGGAACAGGTAGTCTCATCCCTGCCATTAGTAGCAGTGTCCTATAGGGCTTGATAGGACTCTAGGTATTCCTGCGTATGAACTTACCTATTTTTGGGGTCTGTTCATACTGATAGTCAGTCAGGATTTTGGTTAGGGTTTTCACTAGGAGGTGTCCATTTTCCTTCCCTAGTTCTAAGGCCTGATTCCTTATTCCCCCTTCCCTCCTATGCTCGGTGTGGTGTTTCCCTCCCACACCGAAGCGAGACATTATAAACCTCCAAAACCGTCATTTTTTGTTTGTGTGCAGCCATGGATCCTATTTCTGAGCTGGCAGGTCAGCTGCAAGGCCTATCTTTGGAGGTAGCTGGCCTCCGCATGACCGTATCGCAGGTGCAAAGATCACAGGCTGTTGGTCCTGGTGGTAGTGGTGGAGACCAGGCCTACTTGGAGCCTAAAATTGCCCTCCAGGACAGATTTTCTGGGGGACGTGATAATTAAATTTTGTTTAGGGAGGCGTGCAAACTGTATTATAGGCTACGTCCACACTCATCTTTGGATGAGAAACAGTGAGTCGGTGTGGTTATTTCCTTGCTTAAGGTGGTTGCGCAGTCATGGGCCTTTTCTCTGCCAACCAGATCGCAGTCTCTCCGGTGAGTAGATGCATTTTTTGAAGCTTTGGGTCTTATCTCTGATGATCCAGATCAGATCTCTCTAGCCAAAACCAAGCTGCACGGCCTTTGTCAGGGTGATCGTTCCACTGAGATTTATTGCTCTGAGTTTAGGAGGTGGCCTATGGATACGGAGTGGAACAATCCTGCCCTCCGTAGCCAGTTTTGTCAAGGGTTATCAGAGAGGCTGAAGGACGCTTTGGCCTTTCATGAAACCCCAGTGTCTCTGGAGGCTGCTATGTCTCTTGCTATATGCATTCATAGACGCCTGAGAGAGTGATCTAGGGGCCCCCACTCTCAGGACGTCCTATCACATGTTGTATCATCCTCCTCTGACACTTTGGGTGAAGCTACTCCTGAGTTTATGTCTGGGGACTTACCCATGCAATTAGGGGAGCTACTCCGGAATCCGCTTTTAAGCATACTGGTAATAGGAAGGGAGTGTGTTTTTTCTGCGGACAGAAGGGACATTTTATCAGAGTATGTCCATACAATCAATGGCAAAAAGAAAAAAGAGGGACATTTACTTCCCATCTGAATGTTTCTTGAGTATATCTCTCAGAGTCGTATGGTTGGTGTTGAACGTAGTTATGAAGGACATCTTGTATTTCTTGGTGGTATCTAGATCGGTTTATTTGGTTACTGATTGTTTATTTCCTGATGGTAGACAGTCTTCCTGGGTGTATTCCTGCGCCTGCCGTAGTGCTGCCTTGACGACGCCACATGGGTACCCTTTGTTGTAAAACCTTTTTTCAATTATCTGACTTTGTATTTGGAAATCTTCGTCCTTTGTACAGTTACGGCGGATACGCTTAAACTGACTAAAAGGGATGTTATTTTTCCACTTGACGTGATGCGCGCTCCGGTAGTCCAGATAGCTGTTGCTATCTACCTTTTTGAAGTAGGTCTTAGTTTCAATGACATTATTTCTAGTGGATAGGACCAGGTCCAAATATTCAATAGATGTCTTGGAGTAATTGGCTGTGAAGGTGAGGTTAAAACTGTTATTATTTAGATGGATAGTGAAATCGTTCACCTCATCTAGGCTGCCATCCCAGATCAATAATAGGTCATCGATATAGCGTTTATAAAAAAACTGTTTATTTTTCCAAGGGTGTTCGTTGTAAATGAAATTTACACAAATTTGCGAAACTGGGCACGAATTGCATCCCCATTGCGGTCGCCCTTGTCTGCTTATAGATTTTGTTATCGAAGGCGCCGCTCACCACATCATTTATTTATTGGAGTGCACTTGTGGACTGCAATTCATTGGCCGGACCATCCTCACTTTAAGAGAGAGGATGAATAAACACCGCTGGAAATTCCAGCCACCAATGGAAACTGTTACCAGAAATTGAGGAGAAAAGAAATGTACTGGATATTCAAACTTCAAACTATAGAACAATACGGTTTGAATGACTCTCTAGAGACCAACTGTTTCTAAACCCCTGTTTGCAGTCAACTTCTTGCTTCTTCACCTTATACTTCCCTCAATCTCTTGATTTATATTTACTTATACCCGTCTAGTCATCTCTCTGTTCAAACCATTGGGATATCCTACCCCTTACACGCTTACCCTGCTACCCCTACATGCTTACCCTCCCACCCCTATTCCCTCCCCGCCCCCCCTCCCTGACTCATGCGTGACCACACACCGACCCTTATCCCTCAATCCATACCCAACAATCATCTATCCCACTCACAGATCTACCCACTTCAATTGGTAGATCCATTTGGTAGGTTCCCCACCTACCCATTCATCCAATACCACCATCCTTATCAATTACCCATCATCACCATCATCCCCCCATTCAAATCCTGTCATATCCCCCCCCAGCACCAATTGTCAAAAAGCCCATTTATTTCCCTCTGCCACTAGATTCACATAAGATCATCATGTTGTATCTAAACTAAACGTCGTCAATCCCTTAACCTATAGTACATTTAATCACTCCACAAACTGCCTGTCCATCGTTCATCTTGTCACACGGCTCTACCATATCCTCCCAGTCCGTTCCTGTCAAGCCGCACTGTCTCAGCACATCAGCCCCAATACTACATATGATCATATTGTGTCAGCTCGCCATGCCCAACTGCGTTGGTTCAGTATACCAGCCTGAGAATCCGAGCGCACCTACCCAACAGCGCTTGTAGAGCGGGGATCCTCCTCTGATGTCAGCAACCCTGCCTTCAGCGCACCAGCCCGACAGCGCTGCAGAGAGAGGATCCCCGTCTGACGTCACTGACCCCGCCTCCTCAGCTTTAGACAGCGCAAGCTCACACACGTGGTGAGCAACGCCATACACAGCAGCATGTACCAGAGGAGGCTCCCAGGTAAGTGGTCCACCAGCCTTGTCCAGCACACATCCATGCCAGCATTACATCATACCCATTACCAGTGTCGCTTTCTCCTGCAGCCAGACATTAGTTTTTTATATATATATATTCATGTATTTTATACTTCTTTATGCAGCCATCTGGCCATTATTGCTGTTGGCGTCCCCAAGGTAAACCTCACATTTCATTTTGTCCTGTATACATTTATACCATAATGCATAGATCAGCTCAATAAACAACCAATGGCATAGACTGAATCTCAAAAGCACCACCAATTTACTCCATTTATACCCGCATCCCACCCCCCATAATCCACTACATATTGCCACACTATACTACACCATATAAGCACCATACCAGGGACATCAGGATGTTTTTAATGCATATCATGGTCCAGCAATTGGACTTCCTTTATGCCATTTATATTTACTTATATGATAACGTTGTTTATTTAGGACATATTGGAGTACGCACATTTTATGCTAGTAGCCCATCACGCGTAATATGTAAAGTGTAATATCGAACATTCATTGATTTTCTTTCAATTAATTGATTTATTTATTTTAGTTTCATTTGCATTTACATTTTATTCTCCTCTATAAATCACAGTTCTCATTATATTTTTTAGATTTTTAATGTATAATGTATATACAATACCCTCTGATTGTGTGGGGACCCATTTGGCTTCGGCCTTCTTGTTGTATCTTTTTAGACATGAGAAAGGAGTTATAAACTCCGAAACGCGTTGTCCATTGCACAATAAATAGCTACTACACCAAAAGTCCCCGAATTGAGGTCGTATCCGTGCGCCAAAGAAGTACCCATACCGTGTGCTAGCACACAAACCATTTATCACTCCTTCCACAGTCCTTAGGAGTTTTTGGCAACTCTATCCTAAAGGACCGAACGGAGACTGGCAGCACCGACCCCATTCTCCCTGTGTATCTGCTCACACATGCACAACACCAAAAGGTGAGCATATTTCATCCATTACGCTAAGCTGAATTATCAATGCTTACTACCCTATGAGCGCCTCTCCCCATTTTTTTTCTCTTGCCATAATTCCTGTAATTGTAAAGGATTCTAAGATCAGAGCTAAGGTTGAAATGGAAAGTAAAAACACAGAAAAGGAAGATAGCTTTTCTTCTTCAGAAGAAGAGAGGGATTTGTCAGGTTTGGGGGAGTTAGGAGATAACATAAGGGTTAAAGTTTCTGGTTTAGTTTCTCTTAAAAAGCCCCCAACAGTAAAGCAATTGACTACTTAAAAACTGTGTGAGGGGATAAAGCCATATAAATCAGGTCTCCATGGTTAAAATGTCCCAGAGTTTGGAGTTACACAGACTCCAAATGTATCTAAGCCCTGTTCATGTTCTACATTCCCCCCTCATCTGTCTCCTATTGACCTCCCTGACCACTTTGCATTAAGGCAGGGGGATGGATCTTTGCTAGAGTCTGAACATAAACAAAGTGACCAGCCAGAGGCGGAGGGGGAAAGGAAGCTGAAGGGTTAATGGTTGCAGCAGCTGCAAGAAATCTGACTCCTCGATAGATAATTGCAGAAAAAGAAGGCGAATATTATTGCAATCCCTTCTGCGATGATCTGGCTGGATGCACTGACCAATATAGAAGTCAGTTTCCACATATATTTCCAGGGGAAGGACCTTTTAGACAAGCAACAATTTAGACAGCTAAGGGTTGTGTGTATGGTCAGTGGGGAGATCCAGGAACTCAGGTCATGTATGGAATAAATAATTGTAAAAACCAATTGCATAATTTAGCTTGAAGGAGTCTGTTTACTGTGTAATGTTTAAGGTGTAACTGGCCTTTTGATGAATTTTGCAATAATTAATAAATACATTGTGTGCGTTGAGGAACAGCAGACCACAGCAGTGCAAGTAGAAATGGGATTGTATGTGGATTATGAAGTGAGTGTGAGGTTGAGTTAAGGTCAGCATACGCTCTACCACGGAGGTATAATGAGAGTAGATTTAGGTGAGAGCAAACTAATTCCATAAACTGCATGTTATACTATAACACTCTTGAAAGGATTAAGGGTATGTTGATTGGCATATAAGACTGTATAAGACCTGATAGTAGATTTCCCAGTTTACAATTGTGAGTGAGAGTGTCTATGGAGTCAGTCAGGTGAAGCTAGAGGGGCTTCTGTGTAGTTTAGATGCACCCCCTCCCCTTCTTGGAGAATGAGGTATGGCCGGCATAGACAGAGGAGAGAAGGAAGCTGGGGAATGAGAGTTAAAAGTCTTGAAATTATGACATACGAAAAATGCCAAATGAAAGTGGAGGTGGGAAGATGTGCTGCAGGTTGTAGAATGATTAACAAATGGAAAGTCTAAAGCAGGCATCCTCAAACTGCGGCCCTCCAGCTGTTGTAAAACTACAACTCCCACAATGCCCTGCTGTAGGCTGATACCTGTAGGCTGTTCGGGCATGCTGGGAGTTGTCGTTTTTCAACAGCTGGAGGGCCGCAGTTTGAGGATGCCTGGTCTAAATAGAGAAAAGAGCAAATCTTCAGGGCTTTGTTCTCTAGCAGGGAGTCAAAATATGATATGGATGAAAATAAGTTATATGGGTCGAGGTATGTGATAACAAGGAATTGGTTCATCCACTAGAATGCAAGGTTTATGAATTTGATGTAATATATAGAGATGTCACGAACATAAAATTTTCCGTTCGCGAACGGGCGAACCGGGCGAACCGCCATTGACTTCAATAGGCAGGCGAATTTTAAAACCCACAGGGACTCTTTCTAGCCACAGTAGTGATGGAAAAGTTGTTTCAAGGGGACTAACACCTGGACTGTGGCATGCCGGAGGGGGATCCATGGCAAAACTCCCATTGAAAATTACATAGTTGACGCAGAGTTGGATTTTAATCCATAAAGGGCATAAATCAACTAACAATCCTAAAATATATTGAACAACGTGGTTTAAAACATCCAGTGTGTGTATACGATCAGGTATGATGTTGTATCGATCAGGTAGTGTAAGGGTTATGCCCGCTTCACAGACATTGACAGATCAAACTCCCCTTTTAATGCACCGCAAACAACCGCAAACAGTCCATTTTCCCAACCGCAAACTCCCCATTTGCACAAGGTTGGATACCAAGCTAGCCATGTCCCGTTGATGTCATTGAAGGTTTCTTCCTCCACCCAGCCACGTACAACACCAAGGGTCCCCGAAAGGTGAATTGAATAGATTTTACGAACGGGGAGATGGTTAAAAAAACGCTGGCTCCCTCCCCTTTGTTGAATCCACGGTCACTGCGTCTGCGCCGTGCAATTTACTGTCACACCCGATATGAGTGGTATTTTCTGTAGTACTATTCTCATCAGTTTAATCCCTGTTACGTCCCCAATCTGGGGTCCATTTATTAAATTGATTTTTAGAACGGGGAGATGGTTAAAAAAATGCTGGCTCCCTCCCCTTTGTTTGAATCCACGGTCACTGTGTCTGCGCTGTGCAATTTACTGTCACACCCGATATGAGTGGTATTTTCTGTAGTTCTCTTCTCATCAGTTTAATCCCTGTTATGTCCTCAATCTGGGGTCCATTTATTGAATAGATTTTTCGAATGGGGAGATGGTTAAAAAAACGCTGGCTCCCTCCCCTTTATTTGAATCCACGGTCACTGCGTCTGCGCCTTGCAATTTACTGTCACACCCGATATGAGTAGTATTTTCTGTAGTTCTCTTCTCATCAGTTTAATCCCTGTTACATCCCATATCAGGGATTTCCTTTTGTGAAAAAAAATTTGGGCCGAGTACCTTCGACTGCCTGTACAGTGTCAGACCAAACTCTGATATACCAAACTGAATTGATTTTAGGAACCGGGAGATGGAAAAAGCAGCTTGGTCGGTCCTCTTACTCCCAAGTTGGGGCACTGCGCGTGCACGGAGCAATGTGCTGTGACACCCTATATGAGTGGTGTCTTAACTAGTACTATTCCTATCAGTTTAATCCCTGTTACGCCCCCTATCCGGGGACGTGTGTCGAATTGATTAACCATTGTCGAATTAACGAACCATTAGGACAGCCTGCAATAATTTAGTTCTGAGCTTTGTACTTGCTTTGTATTGGAATTGATGGGGATTTAAACTTAAAAAAGAAAATGAATGTTTTTTCTATTAAAAATTATCCAGCTGATCGCTTTTGGTCTGATCATAATAAAGCAACGGCCTTATCATCTGGGGTGTTTGCAACATTGCCAACACACTCATAGAGGTGATGATCGCTTCATTGTGATACGCAAGCCCCTTCACCACAACAAGGTAATTACCACGAAGGGGAATTGACACTTGTATGTATGTACACATGCCTGAAAAAATATGTTATTGTTGCAGCCGCTGTTGTAGCAGCGTTGGGACCATTTTGAGGCCAAGGCATGTCATCAGGCCTTTTGTTAGTCAAACGTATCCCCCACTGTCAGTCCCTTCGGGATCCATGCCTCATTCATTTTAATGAAGTTGAGGTAATAAACACTTTTTTGACCGAGGCGACTTCTTTTGCCTCCTGCTGCACTGAAGGTCCTTTCTGACAGGACACTTGAAGCGGGGCAGGCCAGAAGTTCTATCGCAAACTGGCATTGAGCTATGCCAGTTTGCTATAGAACTTCTGGCCTGCCCCGCTTCAAGTGTCCTGTCAGAAAGGACCTTCAGTGCACAGGTCAAGCCTGCACACCCAGTAGTCAAGGGGTTCATTGCTCCTCAAAGTGTCGATATTTGCAGTTAAGGCGAGGTAATCTGCTACCTGTCGGTCGAGTCGTTCTATGAGGGTGGACCCCGAAGGGCTGTGGTGATGCGTAGGACTTAAAAACCTCTGCATGTCCTCCATCAACAACACATCTGTAAAGCGTCCTGTCATTGCCGCCGTAGTCGTGGTAGGAGGAGGATTACTTTCACCTCTTTCCCAGTTAGATTCTCGTTATGCTGTGACATCCCCCTTATAAGCTGTGTAAAGCATATTTTTTTTGTTTGGTTTTGAACTGCTGCATCCTTTCTGACTGTCGGTAATTTGGTAACATTTCCGCGACTTTCTGCTTATACCGGGGGTCTAGTAGCGTGGCCACCCAGTACAGGTCGTTCTCCTTCATCCTTTTTATACGAGGGTCCCTCAACAGACATGACAGCATGAAAGACCCCATTTGCACAAGGTTGGATGCCGAGCTACTCATTTCCCGTTCCTTGTCCTGACTGATGTCATTGACGGTCTGTTCTTCACCCCAGCCACATACAACACCATGGGTCCCATATAGGTGACAACAACGAGCACCCTGGGATGCCTGCTGTGGTTGGTCTTCGTCCTACTCAAAGCCACATTCCTCCTCTGACTCCTCTTCCTCATACTCCTCTTGCAGCGTTGCCGCAGGTCCGGAAAGCGATGATGACAAGGCTGTTTCTGGTGGTGATGGTGACCACAACTCTTCCTCTTCATGCTCATCTACACCCTGATCCAGCACTCTGCGCAGGGCACTCTCCAGGAAGAAAACAAATGGGATGAGGTCGCTGATGGTGCCTTTGGTGCGACTGACTAGGTTTGTCACCTCCTCAAAAGGACGCATGAGCCTACAGGCATTGCGCATGAGCGTCCAGTAACGTGGCAAAAAAATTCCCAGCTCCGCAGAGGCTGTCCTAGCACCCCGGTCATACAAATACTCGTTGACTGCATTTTCTTGTTGGAGCAGGCGGTCGAACATTAGGAGTGTTGAATTCCAACGTGTCGGGCTGTCGCAAATCAAGCACCTCATTGGCATGTTGTTTCGGCGCTGAATGTCTGAAAAGTGCGCCATGGCCGTGTAGGAACGCCTGAAATGGCCACACACCTTCCTGGCCTGCTTGAGGATGTCCTGTAAGCCTGGATACTTAGACACAAAGCATTGTACGATGAGATTCAACACATGTGCTATGCGCGGCACATGTGACAACTTGCCCAAATTCAATGCCGCCAACAAATTGCTTCCATTGTCACACACCACTTTGCCGATCTTCAGTTGGTGCGGGGTCAGCCACTAATCCACCTGTGCGTTCAGGGCAGACAGGAGTGCTGGTCCGGTGTCGCTCTCTGCTTTCAGGCAAGTCAACCCCAAGACATCGTGACACTATCGTATCCGGGATGTGGAATAGCCCCTGGGGAGCTGGGGGATTCAGTTGATGTGCAGCCAGACGCCGCAGCAGAAGAGGACTCAGCCAAGGAGGTTATCAAAGAGGATGGAGTAGGAGGAGTAGAGGAGGTGGCAGTAGGCCTGCCTGCAAGTCGTGGCGGTGTCACCAACTCCGCTGCAGAGCCACGCATTCCATGCTTGGCAGCCGTCAGCAGGTTGACCCAATGCGCAGCGTAGGTGATATACCTGCCCTGACCGTGCTTTGCAGACCAGGTATCAGTGATCAGATGGACCCTTGCCCAAACACTGTATGCCAGAGATGCCATGACTTCCTTTTCAATCACTGAGTAGAGGTTTTGGATTGCCTTTTCTGAAAAAAAAAATTGTCCAGGTACCTTCCACTGTGGTGTCCCAATAGCGACAAATTTTTTGAAGGCCTCAGACTCCACCAGCTGGTAAGGTAAAAGCTGGCGGGCTAAGAGTTCCGTCAAGCCAGCTGTCAGACGCCGGGCAAGGGGGTGACTCTGTGACATTGGCTTCTTACGCTCAAACATTTCCTTTACAGACACCTGACTGTGGGCAGATGAGATGGAACTGCTGAAGGTGAGAGTCGGAGTGGCGGGTGGTTGAGAGGGGGCAAGGAGGACAGCAGTGGTTGACGTGGCTGAAGATGCTGGACCAGGAGGAGGATAGTGGCTTTGAGTTTGTGTGCTGCTTGTACTCATGTGTTGATCCCATTGGCGTTTGTGATGTGAGATCATGTGCCTTCGCAAAGCAGTTGTACCGAGGTGGGTGTTGGACTTCCCACGACTCAGTTTCTTTTGGCACAGGTTGCAAATGGCATTGCTGTTATCAGAGGCAGACACACAAAAAAAATGCCACACTGCTGAGCTTTGCAATGACGGCATTCTGGTGGTGGCAACAGCATGCGTTGATTGGCGTGCTGTCTGGCTGACCCCGGGTGCCGATACATGCTGTCTGACTGTGCCACTAGCTCCTTGCGACGACCTCCCCCTGCTTCCAACTCGTCTCCTCCTTCTCTCTGTCTCCCCTTCTGAACTTTCCCCCTCTTCTTCTTCTCTTCGAGCAGGCACCCACGTGGCATCCACGGACACATCGTCATCAACAACCACTTCACTTGTATCTGACACCTCAGCAAAGGAAGCAGCAGCGGGTACAACATCATCATCATCATCACACTGTACGTCCATGTGTGTAATGCTGCCTGACTGAGACATAACCCTGTTATCTACATCACTAATTTCATACAACTGATGTGTAAATAACTCCTCTGAGGGATCAACTGTGGTGGCTGTGGTGGTGGTGGCGGTGGGCGGGAGAGTGGTAACTTGAGAGCAGGTGATCAAAGCTGAGCTGGAGGAGGATGGTGCGTCAAGGTTCTTAGCAGAAGCTGTTGAAGATTGGGTGTCCTGTGTAAGCCAGTCAACAATTTTCTCCGAATTTTTTGGGTTCAGGGTACGTGGCCTCTGAACACTGGGCATTATTCCAGGGCCAGTGGAAATCACAGCACCACGACCACGACGGCCCCTGCGGGGTGTCCTGCCTCTGCCTATCATTTTTTTTTAGATAAGTGGTACTATACAGTACAGACCAAAAGCTTGAACACACCTTCTCATTCAAAGAGTCCTGACACATGTGGAATTATATACATAACAAAAAAGTATGAAACAACTAAAAATATGTCATATTCTAGGTTCTTCAAAGTAGCCACCTTTTGCTTTGATTACTGCTTTGCACACTCTTGGCATTCTCTTGATGAGCTACTAGAGGTAGTCACCTGAAATGGTTTTCACTTCACAGGTGTGCCCTGTCAGGTTTAATAAGTGGGATTTCTTGCCTTATAAATGGGGTTGGGACCATCAGTTGCGTTGTGGAGAAGTCAGGTGGGTACATAGCTGATAGTCCTACTGAATAGACTGTTAGAATTTGTATTATGGCAAGAAAAAGCAGCTAAGTAAAGAAAACCGAGTGGCCATCATTACTTTAAGAAATAAAGGTCAGTCAGTCCGTAAAATTGGGAAAACTTTGAAAGTGTCCTCAAGTGCAGTCACAAAAACCATCAAGCGCTACAAAGAAACTGGCTCACATGCAGACTGCCCCAGAAAAGGATGACCAAGAGTCACCTCTGCTGCGGAGGATAAGTTCATCCGAGTCACCAGCCTCAGAAATCGCAGGTTAACAGCAGCTCAGATTAAAGACCAGGTCAATGCCACACAGAGTTCTAGCAGCAGACACATCTCTAGAACAACTGTTAAGAGGAGATTGTGTGAATCAGGCCTTCATGGTAGAATATCTGCTAGGAAACACTGCTAAGGACAGGTAACAAGCAGAAGATACTTGTTTGGGCTAAAGAACACAAGGAATGGACATTAGACCAGTGGAAATCTGTGCTTTGGTCTGATGAGTCCAAATTTGAGATCTTTGGCTCCAACCACCGTGTCTTTGTGCGACGCAGAAAAGGTGAACGGATGGACTCTACATGCCTGGTTCCCACCGTGAAGCATGGAGGAGGAGGTGTGATGGTGTGGGGGTGCTGGTGACACTGTTGGGGATTTATTCAAAATTGAAGGCATACTGAACCAGCATGGCTACCACAGCATCTTGCAGTGGCATGCTATTCCATCAGGTTTGCGTTTAGTTGGACCATCATTTATTTTTCAACAGGACAATGACCCCAAACACACCTCCAGGCTGTGTAAGGGCTATTTGACCATGAAGGAGAGTGGCTACTTTGAAGAACCTAGAATATTACATATTTTCAGTTGTTACACACTTTTTTGTTATGTATATAATTCCACATTTGTTAATTCATATTTTTGATGACTTCAGTGTGAATCTACAATTTTCATAGTCATGAAAATAAAGAAAACTCTTTGACTGAGGTGTGTCCAAACTTTTGGTCTGTACTATACGCGCAA
The DNA here is from genome assembly GCF_014858855.1 of Bufo gargarizans. NCBI lineage: Eukaryota > Metazoa > Chordata > Amphibia > Anura > Bufonidae > Bufo > Bufo gargarizans. The sequence continues at coordinate 356,040,669 of NC_058081.1, forward strand.
GGTACTGTGCCACCCTATATAAGTGGCGGGCAGTAGGCACAGTACTGTCTGTGTGAGCATGACACACACTGGTTTGCAACTGGGATTATATCACAGAAAAATAATAAATTGATTTTTTTTTTATCTACAAGATATTTGTGAGTGACACCCTGTAACGGTATGAGTGGTGGCCTAGCCAGTGGCCATAGTACAGTCTGTGGGCCAGACACACACTGGCTTGCAACTGGGATTATATCACAGAAAAATTATAAATTGAATTTTTTTATCTGCAATGTATTTGTGAGTGACACCCTGTAACTGTATCAGCGGTGGCCTAGCAGCCAGTGGCCACAGTACAGTCTGTGGGCCAGACGCACACTGGCTTGCAACTAGGATTATATGACAGAAAAATAATAAATTGAATTTTTTTATCTGCAAGGTATTTGTGAGTGACACTCTGTAACAGTATCAGTTTTGGCATAGCAGCAAGTGGCAACAGTACAGTCTGTGGGCCAGACACACACTGGCTTGCAACTGTGATTATATCACAGAAAAATAATAAATATAATTTTTTTTATCTGCAATATATTTGTGAGTGACACCCTGTAACGGTATCAGTGGTGGCCTAGCAGCAAGTGGCCACAGTACAGTCTGTGGGCATGACACACACTGGCTTGCAACTGCGATTATATCACAGAAAAATAATAAATTGTTTTTTTTTATCTGCAAGGTATTTGTGAGTGACACCCTGTAACGGTATCAGTGGTGGCCTAGCAGCAAGTGGCCACAGTACAGTCTGTGGGCCAGACACACACTGGCTTGCAACTGGGATTATATGACAGAAGAATAATAAATTTATATTTTTTTATCTGCAAGGTATTTGTGAGTGACACCCTGTAACGGTATGAGTGGTGGCCTAGCCAGTGGCCACAGTACAGTCTGTGGGCCAGACACACACTGGCTTGCAACTGGGATTATATCACAGAAAAATAATACATAGAATTTTTTTTTATCTGCAATGTATTTGTGAGTGACACCCTGTAATGGTATCAGCGGTGGCCTTGCAGAAAGTGGCCACAGTACAGTCTGTGGGCCAGACACACACTGGCTTGCAACTGGGATTATATCACAGAAAAATAATAAATTGAATTTATTTTTTATCTGCAAGGTATTTGTGAGTGACACCCTATAACGGTATGAGTGGTGGCCTAGCCAGTGGCCACAGTACAGTCTGTGGGCCAGACACACACTGGCTTGCAACTGGGATTATATGACAGAAAAATAATAAATAGATTTTTTTTTTATCTGCAATGTATTTGTGAGTGACACCCTGTAACGGTATCAGTGGTGGCCTAGAAGCAAGTGGCCACAGTACAGTCTGTGGGCCAGACACACACTGGCTTGCAACTGGGATTATATCACAGAAAAATAATAAATAGAATTTTTTTTTATCTGCAAGGTATTTGTGAGTGACACCCTGTAACGGTATGAGTGGTGACGTAGCCAGTGGCCTCAGTACAGTCTGTGGGCCAGACACACACTGGCTTGCAACTGGGATCATTTCACAGAAAAATAATAAATCGTTTTTTTTATTATCTGCAAGGTATTTGTGAGTGACACCCTGTAACGGTATCAGTTTTGGCCTAGCAGCAAGTGGCGACAGTACAGTCTGTGGGCCAGACACACACTGGCTTGCAACTGTGATTATATCACAGAAAAATAATAAAATTTTATTTTTTTTATCTGCAATATATTTGTGAGTGACACCCTGTAACGGTGTCAGTGGTGGCCTAGCAGCAAGTGGCCACAGTACAGTCTGTGGGCATGACACACACTGGCTTGAAACTGCGATTATATCACAGAAAAATAATAAATAGAATTTTTTTATCTGCAAGGTATTTGTGAGTGACACCCTTTAACGGTATGAGTGGTGACCTACCCAGTGGCCACAGTACAGTCTGTGGGCCAGACACACACTGGCTTGCAACTGGGATTATATCACAGAAAAATAATAAATTGAATTTTTTTATCTGCAAGGTATTTGTGAGTGACACCCTGTAACGGTATGAGTGGTGGCCTAGCCAGTGGCCACAGAACAGTCTGTGGGCCAGACACACACTGGCTTGCAACTGGGATTATATCACAGAAAAATAATACATTGATTTTCTTTTATCTGCAATGTATTTGTGAGTGACACCCTGTAACGGTATCAGCGGTGGCCTTGCAGAAAGTGGCCACATTACAGTCTGTGGGCCAGACACACACTGGCTTGCAACTGGGATTATATCACAGAAAAATTATAAATTGAATTTTTTTTATCTGCAAGGTATTTGTGAGTGACACCCTGTAACGGTATCAGCGGTGGCCTAGTAGCAAGTGGCCACAGTACAGTCTGTGGGCCAGACACACACTGGCTTGCAACTGGGATTATATGACAGAAAAATAATAAATTTTATTTTTTTTATCTGCAAGGTATTTGTGAGTGACACTCTGTAACAGTATCAGTTTTGGCCTAGCAGCAAGTGGCGACAGTACAGTCTGTGGGCCAGACACACACTGGCTTGCAACTGTGATTATATCACAGAAAAATAATTAATAGATTTTTTTTTATCTGCAATATATTTGTGAGTGACACCCTGTAACGGTATCAGTGGTGGCCTAGCAGCAAGTGGCCACAGTACTGTCTGTGGGCATGACACACACTGGCTTGCAACTGCGATTATATCACAGAAAAATAATAAATATAATTTTTTTATCTGCAAGGTATTTGTGAGTGACACCCTGTAACGATATGAGTGGTGACCTAGCCAGTGGCCACAGTACAGTCTGTGGGCCAGACACACACTGGCTTGCAACTGGGATTATTTCAGAGAAAAATAATAAATTGTTTTTTTTTATCTGCAAGGTATTTGTGAGTGACACCCTGTAACGGTATCAGTGGTGGCCTAGCAGCAAGTGGCCACAGTACAGTTTGTGGGCCAGACACACACTGGCTTGCAACTGGGATTATATAACAGAAAAATAATAAAAAATTTTTTTTTTATCTGCAAGGTATTTGTGAGTGACACCCTGTAACAGTATGAGTGGTGGCCTAGCCAGTGGCCACAGTACAGTCTGTGGGCCAGACACACACTGGCTTGCAACTGGGTTTATATGACAGAAAAATTATAAATTGTTTTTTTTTTTTTTTTAATCTGCAAGGTATTTGTGACACCCTGTATGAATGGTGTGCACGCAGTACTGTCTCTGGGCCACACAATCACTCACTGGCTTGCAACTGCGATTATATCACAGATAAATAATATAAATTGACTTTTTTTTATCTGCAAGGTATTGTCTGTGACACCCTGTATTAATGGTGTGCACACAGTACTGTCTGTGACTGAGCCTGCAGCCTCTCACACACGGGCAGCCAGGCAACTGCAATATATATATATATATATATTAAAAAAAAGCAGACTGATGTACCAGCCCTAAAAAGGGCTTTTTGGGGTGCTGTCAAGATGCTGTCCTTACAGCAGATGAGTCTGTGGACACAGAACAATGCCCTAGCTAACACTTTCCCTATTAAATCAGCAGCAGCTACACTGTCCCTCCTCTCACTAAAAAAGCAGCTTCCGAATGAATCTAAAATGGATGCTGTCCAGGAGGTAGGAGGGTCTGGGAGGGAGGGTCTGCTGCAGATTGGCTGGAATGTGTCTGCTGACTGTGAGGTACAGGGTAAAAGTTTACTCAATGATGATGTATAGGGGGCGGACCGAACATCGCATATGTTCGCCCGCCGCGGTGAACGCGAACAAGCTATGTTCGCCGGCGAATAGTTCGGGACATTACTAGTAATATATAGTATGTGATATTAATTAAGATGTTTTCTGGGAGATGAAGATGCTATGAGATTTGCCATTGCTTTATTGTGTGAATGTAATATTGGGTGAATATGGTTCTTTAATTATGAAAACAACAGTTTTTTTAGTTTTATTTTGCAGCTGTATCTAACGGACGTCAGGAACGCCTGGAGGCTTCTTGCTATTTACTTTCACTTTGTCCCAAATGTTTGATTAGGTCAATGTTTTATTTGTAGCAATAATAAAGAAGCTGATAGAACGTCTGGATAAAAAATTGGTTTGTAGCTCCAATGAATATTTTTATGTTGAAAAGCGTCATGTCAAAAGGAGCCCTTTATCTGTTTTATGTTGGTATTGTGTGTTACATATTGTATGTTATATATGTTATGTGTTGGGACATCTGATTAGGACCAGTGCACTGTTAAACACCAAAGCAGAACTGACTTAGGAAACCTTGTACATTTCACCAGACTCCAAGGGGTGTAGACAAGTGATGCAAAGGGGAGGAGGAAATGTGGGATATTGTAATAAGTGGAATTCCAAAACCTCCTCTCTACTGATACATGATTATATAGGCAGGAAGAACCTTCTTATAAAGAACTGAAGAACAAGATGTTCAATCAATCAATTGTATCTAACCCAAACACTGAGATTTCTCCAATGCAGTAAGAGTCCTTCTTTACATTTAAAGATATCACATGCAGTGACGAAACACTTCAACAAACTCACTGTAAGCATATGTTTACTTTAGGTCTCTCTTCAGGTAGGAAACTTCCCTACTCAGCAGCATTTTAAAGGGAAAACAATCAGGTGGAAGGATGGGTTACCAGAGTATTTGCATCAACAGAATATAAGGGGAATACAACCTTTTCAATTAAGAATCCAGACTGAGTTTCTTGTAGTTGGTTTCATGTTCTTCAAAGATGGATCATCTTGGACAGGATATGCTGCCTCTACCCAAACTGATGTTGTCAAGTAAGAACCACTCCCTCAGTGCAGGAGGCAGAGCTAAATGCACTCGCTGAGGTTTGCAAGATGGCTCAGGGTAAGACTGCTAACAATTATATAGATTCTAGGTATGCCTTTGGTATCACCCATTATTATAGTGTAATCTGGAGGAGCAGAGATTTTGTTGGATGGGTAAGCCCACCAATAATGCATGTTGAATGTGTGAAAGGTGTTTGATGCCCTGATGCTACCTAAGGAGCTAAAGGCTAAACTGTTACCTGAGGCCTACTATAAGTGGAGGTCTATGTGATACAGGCTAGTTTAGGGCCAGTAGACTCTGAAACTGTGAGTCCGATACAGGCGCTGTGCTTGATAATCTACGAGAAGGCAGCAACACTCATAGGTGCACCAATGCCTTCTCATACAGCTGATCGGTGGGGGTGCCAGGTGTCAGACCACCACTGATCAGATACTGATGATCTATTTCATTAGTATGAAAATCTCAGAAAACCCTTTTAAGTTTGTGGGTGTAAAATGTGGAAAACTTCAAGGGGTATGAATAAATTTTCAAGGCACTATAAGTCTTATAATCCATTTTCATACTTTTAGTAAATGTTCACACAGGGACTATAAATTGGAAATGTGCAGCGTTTTACAGTACCAGCAAAGTGTATTATAAGACATCTTATCCACACGCTGCAAAAAAACTAAAATAAAAAATTCCAGTCTGGATTCCCCTCTTTATAATGCAGAAGTTAATATCTGTGGGAAATCCACAACAAATCCATGACAGATCCATAAAGGTGGTTCCTAGAGAATGGCGGCAAAATCTGCAGTAGAAATTCCACTGCAGAAAATCCACACTGTGTGTTCATACCCTTAGGCCTCATGCACATGACCGGTGTGTGCATCCGTGGCCGTTGTGACGTTTTCTGTTTTTTTTCGCGGACCCATTGACTTTCAATGGGTCCGTGGAAAAATCGGAAAATGCACCGTTTTGCAGCCGAGACCGTGATCCGTGTATCCTGTCCGTGAAAAAAATAGGACCTGTCCTATTTTTTTGACGGACAACGGTTCACGGACCCATTCAAGTCAATGGGTCCGTGAAAGAACACGGATGCACACAAGATTGGCATCCGTGTCCGTGATCCGTGGCCGTAGGTTACTTTCATACAGATGGATCCGAAGATCCGTCTGCATAAAAGCTTTTTCAGAGCTGAGTTTTCACTTCGTGAAAACTCAGATCCGACAGTATATTCTAACACAGAGGCGTTCCCATAGTGATAGGGACGCTTCAGGTTAGAATATACTAAAAGAACTGTGTACATGACTGCCCCCCCTCACCCCCGTAGTTAACACATTGGTGGCCAGTGCGGCCGCCCCCCCCTCCCCTGTAGTTAGCTCATTGGTAGCCAGTGGGCCCCCCCCCTCCCTCCCCTGTAGTTAACTCGTTGGTGGCCAGTGAGCCCCCCCTCCCTCCCCTGTAGTTAACTCATTGGTAGCCAGTGGGCCCCCCCTTTCTCCCCTGTAGTTAACTCATTGGTAGCCAGTGGGCCCCCCCTCCCCTGTAGTTAACTCGTTGGTGGCCAGTGGGCCCCCCTCCCTCCCCTGTAGTTAACTCATTGGTAGCCAGTGGGCCCCCCCTCCCTCCCCTGTAGTTAACTCGTTGGTGGCCAGCCCCCCCTCCCTCCCCTGTAGTTAACTCATTGGTGGCCAGTGGGCCCCCCTCCCTCCCCTGTAGTTAACTCGTTGGTGGCCAGCTCCCCTCCCTCCCCTGTAGTTAACTCATTGGTGGCCAGTGGGCCCCCCTCCCTCCCCTGTAGTTAACTCGTTAGTGGCCAGTGGGCCCTCTCCCCTCCCTCCCCCTCCTAATTAAAATCTCCCCCCCTATCATTGGTGGCAGTGGAGAGTACCGATCGGAGTCCCAGTTTAATCGCTGGGGCTCCGATTGGTAACCATGGCAACCAGGACGCTACTGCAGTCCCGGTTGCCATGGTTACTTAGCAATTTGTAGAAGCATTATATTTACCTGCGAGCTGCGATGTCTGTGTCCGGCCGGGAGCTCCGCCTACTGGTAAGTGACAGGTCTGTGCGGGGCATTGCTTAATGATCTGTCACTTACCAGTAGGAGGAGCTCCCGGCCGGACACAGACATCGCAGCTCGCAGGTAAGTATGATGCTTCTACAAATTGCTAAGTAACCATGGCAACCGGGACTGCAGTAGCGTCCTGGTTGCCATGGTTACCAATCGGAGCCCCAGCGATTAAACTGGGACTCCGATCGGTACTCTCCACTGCCACCAATGATAGGGGGGGAGATTTTAATTAGGAGGGGGAGGGAGGGGAGAGGGCCCACTGGCCACCAACGAGTTAACAGAGGAGGGAGGGGGGCCCACTGACCACCAATGAGTTAACTACAGGGGAGGGAGGGGGGGGCTGGCCACCAACGAGTTAACTACAGGGGAGGGAGGGGGGCCGGCCACACTGGCCACCAATGAGTTAAAAACGGGGGGGATGGGGGGTCTGCCCCCTGCTGCCTGGCAGCACCTGCCAGGCAGCAGGGGGCAGTCATGTACACAGTTTTTTTCTAACCTGAAGCGTCCCCATCACCATGGGAACGCCTCTGTGTTAGAATATACTGTCGGATCTGAGTTTCACGATGTAACTCATAGCCGACAGTATATTCTAACATAGAGGTGTTCCCATGGTTATGGGGACGCTTCAAGTTAAAATATACCATCGGATTGGAGAAAACTCTGATCCGATGGTATAAAAGGGACTCCTGACTTTACATTAAAAGTCAATGGGGGACAGATCTGTTTGCAATTGCACCATATTGTGTCAACGTCAAACGGATCCGTCCCCATCGACTTGCATTGTAATTTAGGACGGATCCGTTTGGCTCCGCACGGCCAGGCGGACACCAAAACAACTTTTTTTTTCATGTCCGTGGATCCTCCAAAAATCAAGGCCCACAGACGAAAAAAACGGTCACGGATCACAGACCTACGGACCCCGTTTTTGCGTGTGCATGAGGCCTTAAAGTGAAGATACGATTTTAGGTTTCTTTTGCACAAAATGCAGCATATAATCCTTCTAAAACATTTTGTAATTTACCATTATTGGTTACCTCTACTACTCTTCAATTATAAAGAATACAGTCTGAACCATAAAAGACCCAATTCACTAATGCTCTTTATAGATTTAGAAATTTATAGCTTAGATACAATCTGCTCCTGTAGGGAGAGAACAGTTTGCAGCTTTCATAAATATAGAATTCATTTTATACATTTCCTTACTTTGGCAGTTCTTTTAGCCAAGAAATAAGTTAGGCTTAATTACATTAATTTAATGAATGTTCTGCAGCAACAATTCCTTATAATGGTCTCTAGTGTAGTTTTCAGACACAATGTTACACTGGCAGCGCAAATTGCAGTCACCATGTATATAGTATATAATAGATGACTTGTCTATTTAATTAATGCCACTATATCATTGCAATGATATGATAGCTGCACAGGTTTGCATGCTGCAAATCTCCAGCCTCAAGTGGTGTAATAGTACAATATATGCAACACACCTCTGGTCTTCTGGCAAGTATACATGTAGGCATAAAATATAATGGTTGCCATTAAGAGAACAGATCTAGTTCACTACTGATGGCGTACATAGGTATCTTACTATATAGGTATGTTGTTTAAATAATATTTTCATTAAATGGACCATAATTTGGAGAACTCATGGATAAGAGATAGCTTGGCTCTGTTCTATGACCTGATACTGAGCTTACTGGACTGCATGGCACTGAGGGCATGTTGATGAACTGTACAGGGGAACATATAGTTGCCATATATGAGATAATGTGGCAATACAGTACAGACCAAAAGTTTGGACACAGCTCATCAAGAGAATGCCAAGAGAGTGCAAAGCAGTAATCAAAGCAAAAGGTGGCTACTTTGAAGAACCTAGAATATGACATATTTTCAGTTGTTTCACACTTTTTTGTTATGTATATAATTCCACATGTGTTAATTCATAGTTTTGATGCCTTCAGTGTGAATCTACAATTTTCATAGTCATGAAAATTAAGAAAACTCTTTGAATGAGAAGGTGTGTCCAAACTTTTGGTCTGTACTGTATGTGATGGCACTTTGTATGGCAAGGTGTAAGGTAATAGTGGAGTCCCACTTTAACAAAGCACCAATGTCCCAAAGTAATGAGCAGCATTGGGAGGAGGAGGTTCCTCCATTTTATTACATTATCTTTAATGGTCTGCAATTGCGATCCCCATCTACTACACAGTGTTGTTGCACCACATATAGGAAAAGTGCCAAGCTCTACAGAGAAAGCAGAGCAAGGCAGAGTCCAGCCCCTTGGTGTGATGCAAGCAAGTAAGAGGAGCCCTTATAAAAAGGGCTTTAGGGTACCATCTTGGAGCAAACGGGCACAGGTCCTGGTGAAGCTTGCCTCCCCTTGCTGGGGGTGCAGGCCAATGAAAGGCAAGCCTCAGTTAGCTGTTGTAGCATATTAAGATACAAGATGATGCTGTGTGCATCCCTCAGCTGAGTGTGCACTGAAGTCATGGCTGTATTTATAGTTGGTGCTACCTTAGGCAACAAGTATGAATACTCCCTATGGCTAATTCCAGTATGAAATGGTACATCATGAGGGACGCCAAGACAGACACCGTTCACACCTCCTTCCCTCCATGCAATGTTTCGGGAGAACACGCCCCCTTACTCATGTGTGCATGTAGAGGGGGAGGTGGGGTATTTATAGGACCAACAGAGGGAAGAGATTGTTACAAAGGGAGACGTTTTGGATAGTGAAACTGCAGTCTTTAATACCTAAAAGGTTAAATGAAATTTGTAGCTTTAGTGCATTTATATGACTGATCACTTTCACTTCGTTTTAGGGTTATTTATGGCTGTGTATTTTGTATTTTATCTAAAGTATATGGTTTGTTTACATGTATCAGCTGTTGGTGCTATAAATACCCCACCTCCCCCTCTACCTGCACACGAGTAAGGGGGCATGTTCTCCCGAAACATCACATGGAGGGGAGGAGGTGTGAATGATGTCTGTCTAATCGTCCCTCATGATGTACCATTTTACACTGGAACTAATTAAAGAAATAAAAAGAAACAAACGGTTTTGTACCAGCAGCAAGTGAGTATGACTTCTATTGCTCACTCACATACAATATTGGCACAATGAGGTAAAAAGAACACACAAGTCTGCATGTTTGAAAGACTCCTCTCTTTACCATCATCCTCCGATGTTCTCAGCACAAACTCCCCATCCTGTTGCCCAAACAGTGTCATCCTAATGCCACCCCCAATACTATGTCCGCTGTTCTCCCCTCTTAGGCTAGTTTCACACTAGCGGCAAGGAACTCCGGCAGGCTGTTCCGGCAGGTGAACAGCCTGTCAGATCCGTGCTGCTGCTAGTGCGCGTGTGCCCCCGGACTACCGCTCCGGCCCCATTGACTATAGTGGGGGTGGGCCGGAGTTTCGGCAGCAGCACGGCAAACATTTCGTAGTTTTATTCCGGCTGCCTCTCGGCATGTTTGCCGTGCTGCCACTGGAACTCTGGCCCGACCCCACTATAGTCAATGGGGCCGGAGCGGTAGTCCGGGGGCATGTGCACACTAGCGGCAGCACAGATCCGACAGGCTGAGCGGACCTCCGGCTGCACATAGGGCCAGAGCGGACCTCCGGCTGCACATGTGCAATAGCGGCAGCATGGATCCGGCAGGCTGTTCACCTGCCAGAACAGTCTGCCGGGGGCCCTTGCCACTAGTGTGAAACTAGCCAAAATGTGTTTCGTAGACCTTTCCATTATTTTAAAACAGGGATCTCTCCATATTGTTGTTTGTTAGTCTTAGACTACCTTTCAGTATATAATAGTCCATAGGAACCGCATTGCGTTTTAGTTGCGTTTTTCATGCGTTTTTTGTTACTATTGCGTTTTTTGACATATTACAGCTCTCATTGCATATCAGAATATATATACAGTTGCAATAAAAAGTATGTGAACCCTTTGGAATGATATGGATCTCTGCACAAATTGGTCATAAAATGTGATCTGATCTTCACCTAAGTCACAACAACAGACAATCACAGTCTGCTTAAACTAATAACACACAAATAATTAAATGTTACCATGTTTTTATTGAACACACCATGTAAACATTAACAGTGCAGGTGGAAAAAGTATGTGAACCCTTGGATTTAATAACTGGTTGAACCTCCTTTGGCAGCAATAACTTCAACCAAATGTTTCCTGTAGTTGCAGATCAGACGTGCACAACGGTCAGGAGTGATTCTTGACTATTCCTCTTTACAGAACTGTTTCAGTTCAGCAGTTCAGCAATATTCTTGGGATGTCTGGTGTGACTCGCTTTTTTTGAGGTCATGCCACAGTATCTCAATCTGGTTGAGGTCAGGACTCTGACTGGGCCACTCCAGAAGGCGTATTTTCTTCTGTTTAAGCCATTCTGTTGATTTACCTCTATGCTTTGGGTCGTTGTCCTGTTGCAACACCCATCTTCTGTTGAGCTTCAGCTGGTGGACAGATGGCCTTAAGTTCTCCTGCAAAATGTCTTGATAAACTTGGGAATAAATTTTTCCTTTGATGATAGCAATCCGTCTAGGCCCTGACACCGCAAAGCAGCCCCAAACCATGATGCCCCCACCACCATACTTCACAGTAGGGATGAGGTTTTGATGTTGGTGTGCTTTGCCTCTTTTTCTCCACACATAGTGTTGTGTGTTTCTTCCAAACAACTCAACTTTGGTTTAATCTGTCTACAAAATATTTTGCCAGTACTGCTGTGGAACATCCAGGTGCTCTTGTGCAAACTGTAAACATGCAGCAATGTTTTTTTTGGACAGCAGTGGCTTCCTCTGTGGTATCCTCCCATGAAATCCATTCTTGTATGCCAGAGACTTTTGTAAGTCTTTAGCTGATACTCTAGGATTCTTCACCTCATTGAGCAGTCTGCGCTGTGCTCTTGCAGTCATCTTTACAGGACAGCCACTCCTAGGGAGAGTAGCAGCAGTGCTGAACTTTCTCCATTTATAGACAATTTGTCTTACCGTGGACTGATGAAGAGCAAGGCTTTTGGACATACTTTTATAACCCTTTCCAGCTTTATGCAAGTCAACAATTCTTAATCATAGGTCTTCTGAGAGCTCTTTTGTGCGAAACATCATTCACATCAGGCAATACTTCTCGTGAAAAGCAAACCCAGAACTGGTGTGTGTTTTTTTATAGGGCAGGGCAGCTGTAACCAACACCTCCAATCTCATCTCATTGATTGGAATCCAGTTGGCTGACACCTCACTCCAATTAGCTCTTGGAGATCTCATTAGTCTAGGGGTTCACATACTTTTTCCACCTTCACTGTGAATGTTTACATGGTGTGTTCAATAAAAACATGGTAACATTTCATTCTTTGTGTGTTATTAGTTTAAGCAGACTGTGATTGTCTATTGTTGTGACTTAGATGAAGATCAGATCACATTTTATGACCAATTTCTACAGAAATCCATATAATTCCAAAGGGTTCACATACTTTTTCTTGCAACTGCATATACATATATAGAGGGACACTTTTATTACTATTTTATTTTATTTTTATTTCTATTTTTTCAATATACAATTATAATATATATTTATTTACTTTGCTTGATTAATAAATACAAAATTATGCGGTTCCTACAGATGTGTCATCGCTACCGCTCCCTTATTTCGCAATTCGTTACTAACTATACGCGATTTTATCTCCTCCAGTCTATCAATACACACCAATGCCAGTCGATGGCGGTGTTAAGTTAAAGTTAATATCGCTATCCGGCTCCTGATACAGCCCGTAATCATCCCGACACTATACAGGAGCCGGGCAATGGCACCTCAACATAAAATCATAAAAAAAATGGTCCTGTACCCTACTACACCCGACTGTACTGTCCTGTGCCCCACTGCACCCGACTGTACTGTCCTGTTCCCCACTGCACCCGACTGTACTGTCCTGTGCCCCACTGCACCTGACTGTACTGTCCTGTACCCCACTGCATCTTCTACAGTGCAGCAACACTTCAGCCAGTAAACCAATAAAATAGTAACAGAGGACAGTGGGGCGTTCTCACAAAAACCTTTGTTAAATTCTATTTAATAAATATCAAAATATCGCAGCATACCGGTATAATAACTCATAAGAACACACCCCGATATCGCCGCCGTTAACAAGCTGGTATCAGAAAAATGTGGGCTGGATCGGGTCATATCTCATGTCCGTAGCAAAACCTGTATATGGAGTACCCTTTTTAAAAAAAGGGGTTACTCCATCTTTCATTGCAGCATTTTATTACATTTATGCGGTTGGTGGGCGTTTTCCATATATATATATATATATATATATATATATAGTTATATATATATCTTCTATTAGCATTTTCCCCTGTCCCCTATATTTATTTTAGGGGACAATAAAAGAAAAAAAAAAAAAAAAAAGGACAGCATCTCGGCTTTAAACATAAAGGGGACTGCCATTTCCCCCCCCCCCCCTCCCCTATAACTAGGAGAAACAGTGCACATCCCAGAGAGACTTGAATAACATCACAGACCCATCTACAACTAAGCAACATTATTATCAAGGGTCAATAAAATAAAAATAAAAAAATTACAGCATCTCGGCTTTAAACATAAAGGGGACTGCCATTTTATTTTCTGACTGGTCGTTATATACCCTGGAGGTGTGTTTTCATTGGTTACAGGAGTCACATAGTTTTGCCGTGGTAATGCTATGCCAGTCGGAGTCCTAATGGCCATTCACATTAATAACACTAGGTTTCATTCATAGAATACTGCAGCCAATAGGATACATTTTCCCACGGTCACGAGAGCCAATCAGGGACAGTCCCCAGGTAATTAAGGTTAATTGCTGATGACAGGTTGTCAAAACACTGGTTTCAAAATGTATCCCATTGGCTGCTTATTCAGTATTCTATGAATGAAACCTATTTTTAGTAATGTGAATGGCCAGAGGAGGGCATGTGACTCCTTAAGCCAACACCCCTCCGGAGCATATAAGGACCAGCCAGATAAGAAAATGGCAGTCCCCTTTATGTTTAAAGCCGAAATACTGTCCTTTTGTTTTTTATACATTATACATTTATTGTATATATGGGGTTTGCTATGGTCATGAGATATGACCCGATCCAGCCCACATTTTTCTGATACCTACCTGCTTGTTAGTGTGGGACACTGTGAATACACTTTATTTCAACTTAATAGAGACTTTGGATCTTTGCTGAACTCACACAAGGATGTGGGGGGATAGGTACTGAACTGCATTTATGTATTTGCCATTATAGCGATAAATAATGTTGATTTATTGATATCTATGGTATAGAAAACATATTTGTACTGTATGTGTTTTTTTTTTATTTAATTAGGCGATTAGGCTATCTTTTTATGCTTATTTTTTTTTTTTCATCATTTAGTAGTATGTTATCTCACAGTGCTATTTGTTAAATAAACTTAGATGCAAGACCATCAGAGGGTGTGCACACCAAAAAGTTTTACTTTTAGATCGATAAAGAGATAGATACCTTAATAATATCATACTTGGTTTGGATTGCATCAGTATGATATTAATAAGCGCTATAGCTGGGTTATATTACTGCCTGTGTAATTTCAACATATTCTTATATGTACTGATATAAGAAAACATATTTGTACTGTATGTGTTTTTTTATTTAAAAAATATGTTCAGTACATATAAGAATATGTTAAAATGACACAGGCAGTAATATAACCCAGCTATAGCGCTTATTATTATCATACTGGTGCAATCCAAACCAAGTATGATATTATGAAGCTATTTATCTATTTATTGATCTAAAAGTAAAACTTTTTGGTGTGCACACCCTCTGATGGTCTTGCATCTAAGTTTATTTAACAAATAGCACTGTGAGATAACATACTACTAATGATTAAAAATTAAAAGTATAAAAAAAAAGCATAGAAAGATAGCCTAATCGCCTAATTAACTAAAAAAAAAAAAACATACAGTACAAATATATATTACTGTATATGGTGTTACTTTACACCCTACCCCCACTCTCAGTATGGCTACATTAGGATCTAAGGCCCCTTTCACAAGGGCGAGGAGGGGCTGGAGGGGTTAAAAATAGGGCTGGAGGGGTTAAAAATAAATAAAAACTAATAAACTACTGTACAATGGACTAACTGTACATTCATATATTTATGTATCAATCACAATTATGATTCAGTACATCGAGAACCGGCTTCTGATTCCCATGACTATGGGAACTAGAATGTGATTGGCTAAATATTCTATATTGAGCGATCCAGCTATAAAAAGACCTGGCAGTGAAGAAAATGGCAGATTACTGTTATTAGGATACAGAGATGCTGCCATTTTTTTAAAATATTAATTAAATACAATGACATTAGGTGTTGAGCAGCGCCCAACTGGCCTCCTGTCGATTAACCTTTTAATCCCCTTTCTACTAACATCCAATTATTTGCTCAGGGGATGAAGTGGTGAGATCAGTTATTTACAGTTCTGTATGGTACTTTCTATGGTTCAGTTAAGCACCTCTGTTTTTTTTTAATTATTCATAATAAAAAAATCAAATTATTAATTTGTATTCATAAAAATACGAGGATTGTGTTTGCAGTGATCTACCAGCGCTGCACCGACTTTCCCCGTTCAGCCTTAGGATGTGCTGTCATTAGTCCTCCTTATGATGTGCAGTGTGTGAGGCTGGTGGTCACAGGTCATGGCTCTGCCAGCTCTCCAGGGCACAGGATTCCTGCTGGAGACCCTTTCACTGCTGGTGCCCTGAAGCGCATGGCATCAGTGTGTACAGAGATGCTGTGCGCTCCCATTGCTCTGATGTTTGCAGCGCATCCAAATGTCCATGAGATGTGACAGCTGTACTCCCCTTTGTATGGTTCCATTCAGCGCTTCTGGTTGTTTTAATTATTCATAAATTAATCCTGAAAATGGGGCAAATTTGGACTGGCGATCAGTTTACAGTACTTTATGCGGGACTTCTGTAATGGAATAAGCATTGCCACTTACACTACTCCTATCTCCACAGTAAAACTTTGATATTTACTGTATAGCGCACGGGAACTAACTAACTGACTGTAGTTCCATGTGCCATCTGGTGTTCACAAACCAACATTGTACCCTGAATTTTCTCAATGGCTATTTACGTGATTCGGGTTTGCTAATTGAATTGGAAATCGCTTTGCGCTGCCGCGATTCTGAAGGGAGCGCTAGCGATGCTATATCTGTATGGACTATTATATACAGAAAGGTAGTCTAAGACTAACAAACAACAATATTGAGAGTCTCTGTTTTAAAAATTTACGGAAAGGTCAATGAAACACATTAAGAGTACAAAAAAAAAATCCATTCTGGGTCTTCCTATCTGCAAAAGTATTTAAAGAGGCAGTATCAATATGGCCACTGATGAAGGAGTGAGAAACACTCTGAAACGCGTTTGGTGAAATAAGATCCAAGATCCACAACTTAAGGAATGACCTGTGTGTATAACAAACCATTTGGGATGCCAAAAGCAGAGAACCACGTGGGACGCCAGCGCATAAGATCTAAACGGGCAATCACCTATTTCATTGCATAAAAGATACGGAGGTAAGATACAACTACCTACCATCCTATCGAGGAAAAATACTTTCTTCTGCAATATACAAACAACAGGGAGTAATATATGGACCCAGTAACTGTATACATCACCACTAGTATTGAATAGAAGAACATCTAACTGGTAAATAAGCAGTTAAAGCAAATGGAACGATACAACGGCCGCTTTGCAGTTGAATTACATATGTTTTATTAAAGAATGTAACACTGCTCTTATACTAGTGAAATATTCAAGGATATAAATAGATAATTGATCTCTGGACAAAAAACTAATATAAAGACAAAAGGGAACAAGTACAAAGATGGACATTATGCATTGAAAAACTTTGGACATTATTAAATGTATTGATGGAATCTTTATAATATTAGGTTGCACTATTGAGATACAATTTAATAGAGTTCTTACCTTGGTTGTCTGCCATACACACAGCATACCCATTTTTGATAACCATCACAGCAGCAGCAAACTGTGTGTTTGACAGGCACCATAGCAAGAGGATCTGTTTATTATTTTTATTTTATGGTATACTGTTTTTAATGGTTATTTTTGCGATACAATTTTTCGAGATTTAAAAAAATATGTATTCAGCTGTGCTTAGGGACGTATAAGTGGTGTTCAAATAAATGACATATAAAAAAGTCAAAAGTCTCTAAATGATCCCAGATGAAGTGTGCCTATCTATCACTAGAGATGGCCTTGCGGTTCAATCACAGTCTTTTTGAGGCGAACTTTGCTCGATTCGCTGAACATGAGAACATATGGCGATGTTCGCGTGCGCCATTTTATTTTTGCATTGCACCAAACTTTGACCCATGACACATCCATCAGATGGGACAGGACAGCCAATTGAGACGTTTCAACACATGGACACCCCCCCCAACCTATAACAGAACCCGATCTGGCAGCCATTTTAAATTCTGTGTTATGCCAGTGTAGGGAGAGGGTGCTTTGTGGAGCAGGGACAGACTGTTAGGGACACCAAACGCTAGCTAATAGGGCCACAATAGTCTTTTCAAGGACTGGTATAGGTGAGCTATCGATATGTGTGATATACTGAGGGGTATGATATATTTATAATATACTTTCTAACATAGAAAGTATATTATAGTGCATTTGTAGGGACAAACGCTATTGGAATAACTAATTGCAACTGGTGTGATATACATGTTGCCCCCCAAAAAAATTATTGAGGGGTGTGATATACCTGCTTCCACAAAATATTGATTCTGGGGTTTTATATACCTGTTTCCACAAAATACTGATTGAGGGGTGTGATATACCTGCTTCTACAAAATACTGATTAAGGGGTTCTAAATACCTGCTTCCACAAAATACTGATTGAGGGGGTTCGATATAACTGCTTCTACAAAATACCGATTAAGAGGTTCTATATACCTGCTTCCACAAAATACTGATTGAAGGGTGCGATATACCCGCTTCTACAAAATACTGATTAAGGGGTTTGATATTCCTGCTTCCACAAAATACAGATTGAGGAGTGCAATATACCTGCTTCCACCAAATATTAATTCAGGTGTTCTATATTTCCACAAAATACTGATTGAGGGGTGCGATATACCTGCTTCTACAAAATACTGATTAAGAGGTTCTATATACCTGCTTCCTCAATATACTCATAGAGGGGTGCGATATACGTGCTTCCACCAAATATTGATTGAGGCCTGCGATACACCGGCTTCCACAAAATGCTTCCACAAAATAATGATTTGAGGGGTGCGATGTACCTGCTTCTACAAAATACTGATTAAGGCGTTTTATATACCTGCTTCCACAAAATACTGATTGAGGGGTTCTATATTCCATGCTTTCACAAAATACTGATTGAGGGGTGTGATATACCTGCTTCCACAAAATACTGATTAAGGGGTTTGATATACCTGCTTCCACAAAATACAGATTGAGGGGTGCAAAATTCCTGCTTCCACCAAATATTGATTCAGGTGTTCTATATACCTGCTTCCACAAAAAACTGATTGAGGGGTGCGATATACCTACTTTTACCAAATACTGATTAAGGGGTTTGATATACCTGCTTCCACAAAATACTGATTAAGGGGTTTGATATACCTGCTTCCACAAAATACAGATTGAGGGCTGCAATATACTTGCTTCCAGAAAATATTGATTCAGGTGTTCTATATACCTGTTTCTACAAAATACTGATTGAGAGATGCGATATACCTGTATCACAAAATACTGATTGAGGGGTGGGATATATCTGCTTTCACCAAATATTGATTGAGGTCTGTGATACACCGGCTTCCACAAAATACTGATTGAGGGGTGCGATATGCCTGCTTCCACCAAATATTGATTGATGTCTGCAATAAACCGGCTTCCACAAAATACTGATTGAGGGGTGCGATATACATGCTTCCACCAAATATTGATTCAGGGGTTCTATATACCTGTTTCCGCAAAATACTGATTGAGGGGTTTTACTGTATATACATGCTTCTACAAAATACTGATTAAGGGGTTTCATATACCTGTTTCCACAAAAAACTGATTGAGGGGTGGGATATACGTGCTTCCACCAAATATTGATTGAGGCCTGCGATACATGGCTTCCACAAAATAATGATTGAGGGGTGCGATGTACCTGCTTCTACAAAATACTGATTAAGGCTTTCTATATACCTGCTTCCACAAAATACTGATTGAGGGGTGCGATATAACTGCTTCCACCAAATATTGATTCAGGGGTTCTATATACCTGTTTCCACAAAATACTGATTGAGGGGTGTGATATACCTGCTTCTACAAAATACTGATTAAGGGGTTCTATATACATGCTTTCACAAAATACTGATTGAGGGGTGCGATACTGATTCCACAAAATACTGATTAAGAGGTTTGATATATCTGTTTACGCAAAATGCTGATTGAGGGATGCGATATACCTGCTTCCACCAAATATTCATTCAGGTGTTCTATATACCTGTTTCAACAAAATACTGATTGAGGGGTGGGATATACCTGTTTCTACAAAATGCTGATTAAGGGGTTCTATATACCTGCTTCCACAAAATACTGATTGAGGGATGCGATATACCTGCTTCCACAAAATACTGATTGAGGGATTTGATATACCTGCTTCCAAAAAATAATGATTGAGGGCTGCGATATACCTGCTTCTAAAAATACTGCTCTTCTCTAGGGATTTTGGCACAGGGTAATTTTTAAAATGACAGGCAGAGGAAGAGGCAGGCCATTCTGCAGGGGTGGTAGGGTCGGGAAGGTGCACCAGGCTGGAGCCTAAGTGGGAAGTTGGAGAAGGTGGCTCACTCAGCCTTCCGCTTCTGCACCCTCTTTTATCCTCTGTATCTGCACCCTCCTCACTCTCTGCTGTGTGCATCCCCAAAGACACCACCACCCCCTTAGCCCCTCCACTCAAGTCAGAAGAATTATTTTCCCATCCATTCCCAGACTTTACCGATGCGCAGCCATTCTTGGCATTTGATGAGGAAGAGGAGGTAGCAATGGCCGCCACCCACCGGTCTGATGACAGTACCCAGATCAGCTCAAGGATGGTGGTCCCAACTGTTGCTGCCTACTCCGAGATCTCTAATGTCAGTGGTGGTGTAGGGGATCATGATGACGTGTCGATGGACGTCACGTGGGTGCCCATGAGAGAGGAAGAGGAGGGGAGTTCAAAAGGAGAGACGGAGCAGCAGATAGGGAGGGGAAGGAGGAGAAGCAGGCAGAACTCGCAGTGCACAGGAGGCAAAAAGAAGACTGCAAATGTATCTGGAGCGAGCCATCCACCATACACTGTCACATCTTGGGCTCCCAGGATGCCGGCACATGGCTCCGCAGTGTGGCCTTTTTTTTTACATGTCAGCTACTGGCAATAGTGTTGCCATCTGCAGCCTGTGCTGTCAACGCATAAGTTGCGGTAAGCCCAACTTTCACCTAGGGATGACCGCCTTAAGAAGGCACCTGGCCTTCCATCACCGAGCCTAGTGGGAGCAACACTGTCAGAACCCACAAAGCCACACTCCTGGTGCTCCACATCCTGCCTCTTCTTCTTCTGCTCTCTCCTCCCATTTGTCCTCCACTCCACCTTCCATGGTGCCGTTGTCGCGTTCATCTGGCAGAAGGCAGGCTTTCGTTGCCCAAATGTTCGAACGTAAAAAGTTAATGATGCCGGATAACGCTCTTGTCCAACGGTTGACCGCTAGCTTGTCGGAACTGCTAGCCTGCCAACTACTGCCATATAAACTGGTGGACTCGGAGGCCTTTAGAAAATTTGTTGCCATTGGAACACTGCAATAGAAGGTCACTGGAAGGAACTATTTCTCCCAGAATGGCATCCTAGAGCTATATGGCCACGTTCAACGGCAATTGAATATATCTCTGGCACACAGTGTTGGTGCCAAGATACATCTGACCACAGACAAACACGGGCAGGGAAGGTACATAACTTTTACTGCCCACTGGGTGAACCTTCATGTAACCCGTGGCACCCATGTGGATTTGGTGTTACCGCCATGGATTGCATGCAGGCCTGCCTCTTCTTTTCCTCCTCCTACTCCATCCTCCGTCTCCTCCTCGGCTGACTCCTCCTTTTCCACTGCTACTGCCTCTTCAGCTGCACCCCCCAAACTCCCCCAGGACCTTTTCGACGTGCCATGCTGTGCTACAGCTGTTGTGCCTGGAAACCAAGATTCACACCGGACCTGCACTGCTTTCAACTCTGCAGTCACAGGCTGATCAGTGGCTAACCCTGCTCAATTTGACAGTTGGTAAAGTAGTGTCCCACAACGGTACCAATCTGCTGAGCGTGCTGAAACAGGGCAAAATGACACATGTGCCGTGCATGACACATGTCCTGAACGTAGTCATGCAGCGATTCGTTGTCAAATTCCCCGGGATCCAGGAAGTCTTGCGGCAGGCCATGAAAATCTCTGGCCATTTTAGAAGATCTTATACGGCCATGGCTCGCCTTGCTGACGTTCAGCGGCAACACCACATGCCTGTCAGTCATCTGATTTGTGACAGCCCGACGCACTGGAACTCCACCTTGTATATGCTTGATAGGCTGCTCCAGCAGCAACGTGCCGTTAACGACTACCTGTACAAATGCTGCAGCAGGACAGGTTCTGGGAAGCTTGGTTTCTTTTCACCGTGCCAGTGGCTGCTTATGCGCGACACATGCAGACTTCTGCGCCCATTTGATGAGATCACCAAACTGGTCAATGGTAGCCAGTGCACCATCAGTGACATCGTACTTTACGCCTTCTTTCTGGAGTGTGCATTGCGTCGTGTCATTGATCAAGCCGTCGAGGAGCAGGAGCTGGAAGACCAGGAAGTCGCAATGCTGAATGAATTCCCAGGGGGGCTACTCCATCTGAGACAAGTCAGCGGGAGTCTGAAGAGGAGTCAGAGGAGGATGGTGGCTGGGGGGAGGAGGAGGAGTAAGGAGAGCAGACTTTCAGGAGGATACCGAGAACGACATTCTCCTGGGCGATGAGCAGGAGCCAGGGCGCTCCACCGCTTCCAATTTTGTGCAAATGGGGGCCTTCATGCCACAGTGTTTGCAGAGGGACCCCCGTATAAAAAGCTTAAAGGGAAAGGACCAGTTCTAGGTGGCAACGTACTTAGACCCCCGGTACAAACACAAAATGGCGGACATGTTACCAGCATCACAGAGGGCTGTCAGAATACAGTATTTCCAGGCCTTGCTGCATGAGATGCTGTTGCGGGCGCCGACAGAGGAATTTCCACCCATAGCAAAACAGGTGTGGGTACCAATCCTACCGTGCCTGCAGGAAGAGGGCGTTTTGAAGATGTGTTGGTCACTTCAGATATGAGATCATTCTTGCAGCCAACCCATCGAGAGCCGCCCTCTGGAACAAGCCTCAGGGAACGCCTAAACCGACAGGTGTCCGACTACATTGGGTTAACGGCCAATGTGGACGCTCTGAGAAGCGAGGAACCCCTGGACTACTGGGTGCGCACGCTTGACCTGTGGCCAGAGCTGGCACAATTTGCCATGGAACTCTTGGCTTGCCCCTCGTCAAATTTCCTGTCCGAAAGGACATTCAAGGCAGCAGGGGGATGGTGACCGATAAGCGCTCTCGTCTAGCTCACGACAGTGTGGACTACCTCACATTTCTTAAAATGAATGAGGCATGGATCTCAGAGGAATTCAACACCTGTGACGACTACGTGTAATTAAATTTCCTCATGCCAGCCCACACTCATCCGCCACCACCCAGAACAAAGAATAGTCCTTGTCTTATGTATATACAGTGGCATAAAAGGCCTTTTCTGTCAGGTGAATGCCTAATTTTTAGGGCCTCTACTCCAGTGGCCTATAGTAACATTTTTATCCAGTGACCAACCAATTTACCCCCAGACACATAATCACTGGTTCTTTTCTGTGAGGTGAATGCCAAATTTTTGGGGCCTGTACTGGCCCACAGTAAAATTTTTAGCCGTTGACCGCCTATTGTACCTCCAGCCACATCATCACAAGTTCTTTTCTGTCAGGTGAATGCCTAATTTTTGGGGCCTGTACTGGCCTACAGTAAAATTTTTAGCCAGTGACCGCCTAATTTACCTCCAGCCACATCATCACAAGTTCTTTTCTGTCAGGTGAATGCATCATTTTTGGGGCCTCTACTGGCCTACAGTAAACTTTTTAGCCAGTGACCGCCTAATGTACCTCTAGCCACATCATCACAAGTTCTTTTCTGTCAGGTGAATGAATAATTTTTGGGGCCTGTACTCCACTGGCCTACAGTAAAATTGTTATCCACTGATCGTCTAATATACCTCCAGCCACATAATCACTTGTTCTTTTCTGTTAGGTGGATGCCTAATTTTTTGGACCTGTACTCCACTGGCCTACAGTAAAATTGTTATTCAGTGACCGCCTAATGTACCTCCAGCCACATAATCACTTGTTCTTTTCTGTTAGGTGGATGCCTAATTTTTTGGACCTGTACTCCACTGGCCTACAGTAAAATTGTTATTCAGTGACCGCCTAATATACCTCCAGCCACATAATCACTTGTTCTTTTCTGTCAGATGAATTCCAAATTTTTGGGGCCTGTACTGTCCTACAGTAAAATTGTTATCCACTGACCACCTGTACTCCCGTGGCCTAAAATAAAGTTTTTCTAGGCTACAGCATGGCACATTTTTGAAAGTTTTCCTTTAAGATGCATAAAAACGGCCCCTAATTAAAATACATATTTTTTGTGAGAATTGTTGCCATTTATCCCCCTCTGGTATGTCACTGTCCATGTTTTGGGACTATTTGTGCACTTCTAGTTTGCTAAACGTCCCGGCCGAAAATGCATGAAATGGCTGTCGCCTTTCATACACCCTGTACCACTATGATGCTTTTAACTGCAGCTTTGGAATAAAGAAGATTTTTTGTGGTGAGTGCCGCGATCCTTATTTCTCCTTTATTTGACATTCAGTTGTTGATATAGAGCACCAATACAACAGTTTTTACACACACTCCATGTCCTAGTTGAATGTGGTGGGAGGTGGTTCTTGTGGAGATCCACATTGTTTCAAGAGGGTAGTGCCGTCAGTACTTCTATTTTTATTGACAGTTTCCACAATATACAATGCAAATCTTCCAGATTTTGTATGGATTTGAGCAACAATGTAAATTATTTCCTCTCTATCTTTCTCATTATTCTTCCTGCAGAATCTATAGCTCTCTTTTATAATTGAGCCTGCAACTGAAGCATAGAAGTTTTATAGATATGACTGGCCCAGTTGTATCCAAGTGTGAAGGGTGTCTTATCTGTGTTCCTCTCACTGCAGTAAAGTCTAAATAGCTCAGGTAGCAGGATTCCTTACTGACTCCAATGCTCAGCCATGCAGATTTCTGAACCTTCATATCTTTTTCTCTCTTTTGTCCTTTCTCAAGATCATCCAGAAATAGGTGTGTCTTTAGCTTTAGTCCAGTCTGGTGAGGAATGGAGTACATGGAGCTGCTTTGCTTCCTCACTCTTCCTCTACTTGCTGGAACTCTCTAGACACAGCTGGGGTGGATCTAGGATGTACACCCAAGGTACACATTAATCAGCAAACAATTTGAAACAACTTGCAAGTAGCCATTGCTCTGGGGTACTACAATCTGCTACACTTGTCACAGACCATGTCTGGAAAACTCTCCTATAAAACCTGTATTGTGTATTATGCCTATGGTCCATATAGCTGCCGTATAGCATATCTATAAATGCTGTTAACTGCTCAGGCAAGATGGCTGCCCCTGTAAACAATATACATTCCAAAAATAAAATCTGATTAGAAAAAAAGAATATGTATCAGTATCTGGATTTAATTACTAAAAATTACACAGTAGGTGATAGATTCTCTTTTGGCTCTTATCCCTGTCACAATGTCATGTGATTGAAAGTGTGTGGCGGTTAATTGTTCCAGCAAGACATCCTGTCTGCAAGTCATGTGACCCTTCCTCCCCATTCTAGCTTGCCAACCCATTATACATACTTACCTGTCATGTAGACAAAATGCCTTATTGTCCCTTAAAAGGACACTGACAGGCCCTATAAACATATTTAGATATTCCTATGCAGTCATAGGTCTATTAAAGTGTATTCCAATCATATAAGAGTACCCCCTGTCCACATTTTAAACCATGTAAAATCAACTTTATAATCATCTGTCAATCACCTTCCTTTGTGCCCAAGGGGCGGTTTTTCTCCTACCCTTGTGCCCAGCCGCGCCCCAACTGTCGTTTGCTACCGCCGCCCAGCTAGTTATTATTCACTGCTCTGTGCGGCTTTTACAGTCCCTGATCCTGTTAGATCCCGTGCATGCCCAATAGAAACTTATGGGCATCGGCCTCAATCGGACCTTCTGTGCATGCTCCGGATACCTGTATCCGTCACCCTCACAAGCCGGAATTTTAGTGCGCCTGGTCCCTTATTCTTCTATGCAGCTGCTCTCTGTGTCTCCTGCTGCGCCTGCGCCGTCTCGGCACGATTGGGGACTTTAAAAGCCGCCCAGCGCAGTGAATAATAATAATTAGCTGGGCGGCTGTAGGAAACGACAGTTGGGGCACGGCTGGGCACAAAGGTAGGAGAAAAACCGCCCCTTGGGCACAAAGGAAGGTGATTGACAGATAATTATAAAGTTGATTTTACATGGTTTACGATGCGGACAGGGGGTTCTCTTATATCATTGGAATACACTTTAATAGATCTATGACTGCATAGGAATATCTAAATATAGGGCCTGTCAGTGTCCCTTTAAGCTGAAACTTACAGTGCACCTTGATTGTAAAGCAAGCAGCCAGTCTGTCTACTTGACAGGCACTTTGTTGGTCCATCTAATGGGCAGGTCAAGCTGGAGATGGGTTACATGATCATTATATGGGACATCTTGCTGCAATAGTTAAATGCTTAATTCCTGCGGACACTTGACCAGCAGGCACAATGGGGTTTGAGCCAAATCTGAAATTAAGTCTTATTAGTATGTTTATTGTATAATGCTGACACAAACATTGCTCTATATTTTTAGATAAGCAGACAACCCATTTATGTCCATTTGAAAATGAACGCCCTAAAAACTTTACTGTGCACCAAGCCCCATTTAGAATGTACTACACTGTTCTTTTTGTGCGTGCAAGTTCCTTCATTATATAACTAATGGCTCATTCACATGACCATATATTTCTGTCCATATCTCTTCCGCAATTTTGTGGCTCAGATGCGGACGCACTCATTTCAGTTGGGCTGCAAAAGATGTGGACAGCACGACATGTGCTGTCCGCATCTGTATGTCCATTCTGTGGCCCCACAAAAAAGATAGAACATGTCCTATTCTTGCCTGTATTTGCAGACAAGACTAGGCATTTCTTTCATTGAGGAGGATGTTCAGTTCCACAAAATGCAGAAGGCATACAGCCTGTATCCATGTTTTGTGGATCTGCAATTTGTGGGTCTGCAAAAATGGATATGGTCGTGTGAATGAGCCCTTCAATTGTACCTGTGATCAGCCTAATATATTAGCCCAAACAGCAGAAAACATTTAAAAAAAAATCAGACTGGCAACCCTGCTCCACACTATGCTTCCCTTAAACAAGTCTTCATTATATGTTGAAATATTCTGTTTAATAATGCTTAGAAAATTGCAATATTGGCCCTGGCAGGATGGACATGACTCTTGACTTTAGATAATACAGCGGATAGATGGCCTGCTTCATATTCTTCTATATTGCTTAACATAAGATGATAAGGAGTTGCCTGTAGCAGATAATTTTTATGGAACGTGTGGGTGTTATTCCGACTGCAGTTTCTGAATCACTCTGTGGGTGGATGATGCTCCAAGGACTATACTTTGCACCAGCTTTAGAAGTCTGCATTTAGTTCTTCTTGCCACAAGGTGGAGACATATTCCATCATTACAAAAGCAATAAGCATTCTCATTAGTCCCCAGCCACATACAAATATTTTTGCATACAGAAAATACATTTCTTCTGTCAAAAAATGTAATGCCTGAACCCTAAGGCACCAAACAACATGCAGTTCAGTATGAACTGTTCAATAATTTACAGGTGCTAAGAACGGGGACAATCCGGTCCATGTGTTATGTCTGCTATATCTGCAAATTAATATATGCATTTACATTGAAAAGACAAAACTTAGATCTAGAAGTTTATACAATGTGTTTTTTCATCTATTTATGCATGCCTGTGAAACTTTGTATTAAATGCTAAGTACTCTGAGATACTGCCATCTAGTGACCACCATAGGAAATAACAAGAACAGTATTCAAGGTGATTTGGGATATTCATTAGTATATAACTTGCTTCTGTAGATAAGATCTCCATTGTCATTCATCCTTTCTTTGCCGTCATCTGTGATTCAATACCTTGATTTATCCTCCCAGCACATTGACGACTCTGCAGTTCCTCTCTCCCACTCATCTGCATAATGGTGAATTACTCATACTGATATACACATGATGCATCACCGTAGTTATTATAGATACACCACATATGCTGAAGGATATTGTGCTGGGGTGAGACTTGCTTTTGCAAATTGGTATTTTGTGTGGAGATACTTTTGTGGCATTTTGTCTTTCTGTCGTACACTGTGTGTAGGCTGTACACTGACTCATCTTCTGTTTCAGTACACATATTCATTGGTTTATGCAACTCCTACTTAGAGCAGTACCTACCTACAGTGCATGTCAGTACATACTACAGGATTTGGCAAAAGTCTGGCAGAGCAAAAACTAAGGTTGCAGTAGTCAGTAGGAATTTAAAGGGGTTGTCAGACAAATGTAAGGTTATGCACATTGGAAGAAACAATACATGTCACCAGTACATAAAACACTGTGTAACACTGACATGGAAAAGGACTTAGGAATTTTAGTGTACAGCAAACTAAAAGCTGTAGAAACCAGTGTCAGGCAGCTGCTGCCAAGGCAAATAATATAATGGGTTGCATCAAAAGGGGCATAGATGACCGTGATAATAACATAGTCCTACCACTTTACAAATCACTAGTCAGACCACACATGGAGTACTGTGTACAGTTCTGGGCTCCTGTGAACAAGGCAGACATAGCAGAGCTGGAGAGGGTCCAGAGGAGGGCAACTAAAGTAATAAATGGAATGGGGGGGGGGGGGGACTACAGTACCCTGAAAGATTATCAAAATTAGGGCTATTTATTTTAAAAAAAGATGACTAAGGGGAGATCTAATTACTATGTATAAATATATCAGGGGTCAGTACAGAGATCTATCCCATTATCTGTTTATCCCCAGGACTGTGACTGTGACAAGGGGACATCCTCTGCGTCTGGAGGAAAGGAGGTTTGTACACAAACATAGAAGAGGATTCTTTACGGTAAGAGCAGTGAGACTATGGAACTCTCTGCCTGAGGAGGTGGTGATAGTGAGTACAATAAAGGAATTCAAGAGGCGCCTGGATGTATTTCTGGAGGGAAATAATATTATAGGTTATAGTTATTAGATTTCTGGAGAAGCTGTTGATCAAGTTTTTCAGATTTCAGGGTTTCTACCACTTCGTTTTCACATAATTAGGTGTCAGACACTAGCGACCCGCTAGTGTCTGCTCTGCCAAACAATCCTAATATAATAGCTTTTGGGGCAGCCGTTTCGCTAAAAAAAAAACTTATATTGATATGCTAATGACCCTCTAGGTGCTATGGGGGCATCATTAGCACCTAGAGGATCGGTCTACCTTCACAAGATGCCGCCGCCCAGCGCGTCCCTCCAGCCCGCCCATCTCCTCAGGAATGCGATCAAGCGGAACGACTTCTCGCGCATGCGCCGTGTGCGTCTGTATTTGGTGCATGCGCAGTGAATGTCTGACCGCTTCCCTGCTCAGACATCTCCACTACGCCTGCGCCGATGGAGCACTATGACGTCATCGGCGCAGGTGCAGTGGATATGTCTGAGCAGGGAAGCGGTCGGACATTCACTGCGCATGCGCCGAATACAGACGCGCACGTTGCATGCGCGAGAAGTCGTCCGCTTGATCGCATTCCGGAGGAGATGGGCGGGCTGGAGGGACGCACTGGGCGGCGGCATCTTGTGAAGGTAGACTGATCCTCTAGGTGCTAATGACGCCCCCCATAGCACCTAGAGGGTCATTAGCATATCAATATAAGTTCTTTTTTTAGCGAAACGGCTGCCCCAAAAGCTATTATATTAGGATTGTTTGGCAGAGCAGACACTAGCGGATTGCTAGTGTCTGACACCTAATTATGTGAAAACGAAGTGGTAGAAACCCTTTAAATAAAAAAAAAATATATAATATGTTCATTATTTGGTGCTTTATTCAAATAAATTGAGTTCTGGTAATCCCAGGAATCTTCCTAAAAAGCAAAAATACCCACTTTGTGCTAATTAGAAAGTAATAGTGCCCTTGTGTGCCCCTGAGAAAGTATTAAAGGGGTTGTGCCAAGTTTATAAGTTATACTCTATCCACTGGATAGGGGTAACTAGCTGATTGCTGGTGGTTTGAAGACTAGGACCCCCTTCAGTTCCGAAAATAGTGGTCTAGTTTCTGTGTTTCAATGGAGTGGCAGGTTCTGCATGCACACAGCTGCTATATTCATTCTCTATAGGAGCACTGGAGATAGCCGAGTACAGTGCTCGGCTATTGCCAGTGCTCCTACAGAGACTGATTGGAGGTGCTCTGCCTAGCAGGGTTAGAAAATGATTCTAGTTCATTCTGCCAGGGTCAGGGTAATTCTGAAGTGTTTAGTGTGGTTATTACACCATCTAATGGTCTAAAATTGTATTACACTTTGTTTGCTTGTTACACTACTACTGCATGGTGGGTGGTGCACTGCACTGTGGGAGTGCAAAGCATCCTGGGAAAGAGAAGTCTCCAGGACATATCAGCAAAGCTGTCCTATGCATGTCTCCTTCTCAAACTCCACCATCCTTGTAAAAGCATATCTTTTGAGAGATCTATCTTTGTTTCAGGGATATTGTGTGTTGCAGAGCTGTTCAGCTAGTTGTAATTGTTACTCAGGGAGTTGTTATTACTGTTAGTTAGCCATGCATTCTTATGTACAGGCAGCCATTTCACCTTGTGCTTCAGTGTTAATGTAATGTTATAGTACATGCTACGCTATGCTTAATACTTATACATGTTATTTGTATTCTTGGAGTTTTACCAACCAATCCTGTTTTATCAATCAATCATATATCATCAATCAATCACATAAAATAAAATGTATACTTTTCTGTCCTGTAAAGTCAGTTGAAAGGTGGCGTTATTGCAGCCAAAAGCAGCCTTTGGGTCCCTCCATAGATTTCAGCTGAATTCAAGTCCTGTAGATGCATATTCAGTTGAAAATGGCGTTCATCCATAGAGCCAGCCAGAAGTCCAGGACATGTTCCCTGAATGCCCAGTGCTAGCAACGTCACTTCTACAGTGCCTACAAAAAGGTGACTATGGCTGAAGCTTCTGGTTCCAGTTTACAAGGAGAAGTGCAGCTCTGGAGTTTGAACTACAGTTTTAAAAAGTGAGTATCAGAACTGCACATTCAGCACATGTACAGTACGTTTCATTGTTTGGTCAGAAATGCACTTGAAAGGGGTTGTCTCACTTCAGCAAATGTAATTTATCATGCCACTTACTAATGCATTGTGATTGTCCATATTGCCTCCTTTGCTGGCTGGATTAATTTTTCCATCACATTATATACTGCTTGTTTCCATGGCTACGACCACCCTGCAATCCATCAGTAGTGGCCGTGCTGGCCGTCCTTGCACGCTATAGGAAAAAGCATCAGCCTATGTGCACTCTCACAGTCCTGGACACCAGAGAGGCGCAAGCACGACCACTGCTGATGGATTGCAGGGTGGTCGTAACAATGGAAATGAACAGTGTATAATGTGATGGGAAAATGAATCCAGCCAGCAAAGGAGGCAATATGGACAATCACAATACATTAGTAAGTGTCTTGTACTGACTTTCTCTATATGATAAATGTCATTTGCTGAAGCGAGACAGCCCCTTTAAGGTCACAAGTGATTTTAGTCACAGTTCTTATAGGGATGCATCTATTTTTAACTGCAGTCAATAGATTTTAAGTTATTGATGTTAACATATACATGCTGAGCATAGAGTTCATATGTATTGATTTTCAATAAGACAAAGGGTAATGCAATTAGAAATGCTGAGCTGGATTTACAGTAAATCAAATAAGCTCATAGTGGAATCTTTATTTTTTTCTTTTATGTTGATATAGATTGTTCAAATTGAGAGAGATTTCTGGCCCACTTAGGTCACATACACACAGCTGTGTCCATATTTTGGTCCATGAAAACAGTTCATTTAATATTTTTCTCAGTCCCATCAATAGATCTAACTAGGAGCTGGTGTAGAGTCCAGTTATTATTCTAGTTTTCTGTGCAAATGATAGTGAATGTGTTGTGGCTGCGTTGGCACCACCCCATCTGCTAAATTCCCCCCGCTTGATGTGAGCAGTGGAGAAAGGCAAAAAGTCAAAAATGTGTGCAAAAATTGCAGTTTGCGCACACAAAAACTGACATACAACCTTTGTAAATTACCTTGCTGTGCCCCACTGTGATAAATTTAGCCCATCTTCTGACGCTTTATGCTGACTAAATTTTAGACAGGATTAATAAATTAGCTCTACAGTATTTATTTTTGAGCCAAATGTTAATATAATGTAAAAGCAAACTTTATTATAACTATACTTACCTATGTCTATAGGTCATGTGGACATCATAAAATGGGTCCTCAGCTTTGGAGGAAGAGCCGCTACTGCTCAAGTGAACTTGGGCAATCCATCTGTTATAACGTTGCCAATTCATTTTAATAGCTGCCATGTTATTTTTTTTTTATTTCTTTGAAAAACTGGGGCAGCTATCTTTAGTTTCAGTTTCACTTGGTCATAAATCAACTTAGAAAATTGTACAGAAGAGGAGAGAGGGGCCGGAGAGCGAGCTGTAAGACAACTCTCAGTAAAAATGAAAAATAAAGTAGAATATACTTTCCAAGTGTCCTAGAGGCTACCGGAAAAGGAGAAACCTCCCGAACCCCCAGAAGAATTGTGTTTTCACAATTAGCTCTCAATATATGTAGCACCAGCATCCTGCATCATTAGATGCAGCTCACGGTGCCCATGTATTCTGGGAGATGTGGTGAGTCACAGGAAGGGGTCTGGTGCATCACGGATGGAGTGGGGCCAACCTGTAAAGGGGCATGTCCACAGTAGCTGCTGCTAACTAGGCAGATCAGATATACAATGGCAGCAGCCCATGAGTGGCTCTGGTCACAGGACTGGTGACCAAGGCTCTGTGGCTCAGTACCCTGTCTCAAAGTCAAGTAATTTAGCATCTGAAAGCTACTGTTAAATCCCCAGTCTAACCCCACACATATATTATTTCCCCATACATCATAAGCACGTCTTCAACTAGTGAGGAAAGAAAGTGCCTGGATGAGCACTTCTGCTCCTTTTGTTTTACGAATCAGTGGGGGTTCCAGCCAAGCCTGCAGTGATCAGAAGTTTATCATTTAGCTGTATATCTATGTAGGTGAATGCCTGGGTCAGAAAAACTGCTCCAAGAACTAACAATATACATGAAGGTAGACAAGTATGCAACTGGTAAGCTGATCAGATAATGTCAGCTTGTTTTACCCTATTAACCTGAACATAGTTCCATGTAATGTGCTTGTGTTGACAAAAGTATACCTTTTATTGCAGAGCTGTTGCAGCATCACTTGGAGCACCAGAGTTCTGTTCCTCTATTCTTAAAACGCCCATCGTTCAGCTCATAGATTGACAGGGCCAGGTATCTGTATCCTGATCTCTTATGGCCCTGTAATCTTTTGCTGGTGCAGTGTGCAAGAAATTCGGCACATGTGCAGAACATATTTTCAGTCCTAGTCAGGATCAAGACTCTGTATTGAACATTCATTGAAATTATGGAGCACTGATTCAAGATTACAGGTTGAGGCAAGAGCACGATACAGATACCTGGCCTGTCAATCTACAAGGGGAAGGAGGGCCTTTTGCAGTGGCTGGGTTTTGAATGACCTCAATGATACGCTGGGTCCCCTGGACACTTTCAAGGTGTCACCATGTGGTGCTGCTCTCTGGAATGAATAGTAAGACATGGTGCACCCCAATAGGAAATGTAACACCCCAGACTGGTGTTATCACTCCGGCAACCTGCTACTGTCTTTAATGGTCTAATATCATGTCATCTTGCATATTTATTTCCAGGTCTCTCAAAACTGTGCATTACTAATAATGTTGTTCATGCAATTTGCCTTACTTATTTGTGCATTACTAATAACTGTTCATGCAATTTGCCTGGTTCACCAGCAGTTGACAGCAAACACCTGCTGTCATCTGCTGGTGACAGCAGGTGACAGCAAACACTGCAGAGCTATAGTTAGATAAAATGGAACTCACCATTCCATTCTCCCCCCCTTTAGTCAGAGGTGGGCCAGTCCTGCTTGCGATCAGAAGGAGGTGGGGCAGTTCTGGTTTGTGCTGGTTAGGACTCCATATTGGAGCTGCCAGAATTCTAACCTATTCCTTGGCTGAAGATAAGTCCAACTAAAAAGTGAAGTGCAGCATAAAGAAGAAGCCAAGTTACCAAGTCAGCTTGTCAGTACAGCAGAGTGAGAGAAGGATAGAGCAGAGTTGAGTTTGCCTGCCAGTTTAATGCCAAAGCCTGCTGAAACCAAGACAAAGCCTGTAAACTGTTTGAAGAAACATTTATTCAAAGTAAAGCTGCCATTGAACTTCATCTCAAGGTCTGGACTCAAGTTATTCTTTAAAATCCCTCAATTATTCCCCCTACTTATTGCTTCCGAGCCAAAGCTTGTGGTCCAGTCATATCCAGGTAGGAGCACCGCAACACATAAATAAACAGATGGGCTGCACTATACCACTTGGCATTCCTACACCTGGGTTGCGTTATAGGAGGGCCCTGGGGGGAGGCACCCATTACAGTTTTGGCATCACGAACGGGATGATCAATGCACAATATGGAGAGGACCTGGAGCAAAATACATAAGATGACATTGTGTTAGCCCATTAAAGACATTAGCAGGGTGTAGGAGTGGTATCACCACTCTGGGGTGTTACAGAAATAAGTCCAGAGATTCAGTGTCTACAGTAAACCAGTGTGCTTCTTTAGCAAATCAAGTGCAAAACAATACAGGGAAGACACTGAGTTAACTTCTCCAGTCTCCTCCCTGGCAGAAGAAGGTTTTGTGCTGAGGAAAGGCTTGAGCTAGCTGTCCCTCTCTCTCTCTATCAGAAGGCTGGTACCCTGGCTAATGAGCTCATAGTCCAAGGTCTATGGCTCCATCATCCATCGGGCTCCATGGTCAAAGGGCTGGTGACCCAGGGTCTGTGGCTCAATATCCCCATCTCAGCATCTTCTTCTGGTCACTTGTGCACTCTGGCAGAGTCTCTTTCACTAAACACTGGTCCCTATCTGCAGACAAGTAGGGGCTTTACCTACTCTCCTTAAATACAGTTTCTAACTGAACTAGAACCTTCTTGTGAGAGAGGTGGAGTGGAGAATGATAACCTAAACAAAAACATTGTTGCAATCTGAGTCTGTCATAGACTTGTATGAGTTTTAATACAAGTCTATGGAAATGACTAAGCAGTTTTTCCAAACATAAATAAGTCTTCAGACATAACATAAACAACAAAGCTAAACCAGTCAAAAGTTGTGTCTGTTTTTCCCTTCAAAACTTTCCATAGTCTCTTATTAGTAACTGTGGAAGATTTTTAACTTCTCTGTGCATAGGTAGCCATAAAATCTCTCGGTATTAGCTGGCTGTGCATTAATAACCATTTCCACAGAGCAGTGTAATAACAGAGCAAATGAACAGGGTATAGTAGAATAAACATATAAAATGCAGCTCAACAACATAAAACAGTATGTGTAAACAAATGCATAAATCATACTGCAAGTTAAACCTTCAAAGTGCAATAAAGTAGGGGTTGATGGCTTTTCATATAGCAATAGGGGCAAATATCCACAAATGTCCTTAGCCCAAAGTAGCCTTGCTAAGACTGGAGGGATGGAACTCTGGTGCTCCGAGAAACAAGGGCCCTTGGTGCTCAAAATTTTGGTTTACATGGTAAAACAAGCTGACAGATTCCATTTAATTAATATTATGATTAAACTAGAGACTGGACAGATGGAGTTGAATGGGCATGGATTCAGCTTATTAAATAAATATTTTCATATATAGACCTGACATTCCCCTTTTATTTGATACTCCTTTATGGCACCCCAGTCCCAAATTATTAAGAGATATTAACAAAATATGACCCTCTTGTTATGAAGACGCCCACTTAAATTAATCCGTATCCACAGCCTTTACTTTTTTTTTTTTTTTATGTGCCAGCATGATGCAATCGAACAGACTGTTCAGTGATGAGATTACTGTGTCTTCTAATTGCCAGTATTACTAATGAGACATAAATTGCTGCATGAACATGTTGTTCGGATGATGATGTCTTAATTGTTATGTTGTATATTTAGAACAAATAATATCCTGTGAGCGCAAGATCTGAACCTAACTGAGCACCTTTCTAATATAGTATAAGGATTTGGAGCATAAATGCGTTGTTAAGCAATATGTCTTTTAAGTGTGTAACCCTATCATGTCAACATCTCTAGGGAATGTCTCTTGTCTAGTGCTACCGTTTTATGTCCCCTATTGTCTGAGCAAAGGCTATGGAGAAAGGCAGGCTCGGACTGCCCCACAGGGATACAAGTGAATCCACCGGTGGGCCCCTAGTCTCCCACCCCCTGCACAAGTGACACATAACACAGTAACCTTACTGCGCTACATACATATATTCAATATACATCACCTCAGCCAGCCTATGTTAATATAAAAAACTTAGATAGATAATTATAGAAAGTCCCCAGTTTATTATTATAGACACGATCAGAGCTGAGATGACTTCTAGGTATAGAGAAAAGCTAGCCAGTGTTGAACGAGCACTAGAGGAAAATGGAAGTCAATGGGAGAACCAAAGCATTAAACCAGGCACCCCCTGCTCTGAAGAGGGGAGGGTGTCTGGTTCACAGGAAAAGGTCATAAATTGATGGAAACACCACTGAAATGGTTCAGGAACAGCATGGGGAGGATGTCTGGATGCATCTTGGACTCCCAGGTCGCTGCTGGGTACGATGTTGTCCGAGTAGTATGCCACTTTTACAGACTGACAATAATACGCTCAAAACCGAAGATAAAATCGTTTTTTGAGGAAAAATTGTTAGGAAACATTCTTTCCTGTATATTTACTTGTATATAAAGTGCAAGTGCTGCCAAAAATTACAATGAAGAGGCACTCCGATGCAACCTGTATATCACATAAAGGAGGGCTTCATTCACATTGTGGTAAATTGTTTAGGTAGTGGGACTCCTACACTCATAAAGCCTATGTACTAAGTGAAAGGGCTGCCAAAAATTACAAGGAACAGGCACTACAATACACCCTTTGTTACACATAAAGGAGGGCATCATACACACCCTTTAAAATTCATGATTGCTGGCCTGCTGGTGACCCTCAAAAACATTAGTAGCAAGGCCCTGCTGGTGACCCTCTAAAACATTAGAGGTGAGGGCCTGCTGCTGATCTGACCATCTAAAACATTAGGGGCGAGGACCTGCTGCTGATCTGACCATCTAAAATATTATGGGCGAAGGCCTGCTGGTGACCCTCTAAAACATTAGGGGTGAGGGTCTGCTGCTGAGCTGACCATCTAAAACATTAGGGGTGAGGGTCTGCTGCGTAGCTGAACATCTAAAACATTAGGAGCGAGGGCAGTCTAATAAGCATGTTGAAATGATGGAGGACGAGGAGGACGAAAAAAGGAAGAATTAACCATATACCCTTTATTGTGGTGAAAGGGGTGTGTGGCAAACATCGCCACTTATCCAATGTCTTTCTTGTCTGTACCTCTTCCCCTCCCCCCTCAACCTCCCATCAGCCCTTGCTATTGTCTGACCCCACTTTTCCTTGTACCATAGTAATCTATGTATTGTATGTAAATGAGGCGGTTGGAGGTTTGAAACCAGGTGCGCATGCCTAGTAAAGTCAGTTGACTCCCAAACTGTGTGTCGTCCAGTCACTGGGGAAATTGTCTCTTGAATATTGACCTGTTTCTTCAGCTACAAGCGGATTTAAGTGAAGATATTGAGGGTATACCTTGAAGCTCTGCAACAGGGTGCATGAGAATACAGTGTATTCAATACACCATGAAAGCTACATTTAAAGTACCTTTATGTTCAGCCGCTTTCCTCTGGTGGAGTAGAGAAGTCAGGGGCAATCCAGGCCTTGTTCATTTTGATAAGAGTCAACCTGTCAGCATTATCAGTTATTATGCCTCCAGCAACACTAAATACCCGCTCTGAAAAAACGCTAATGGCAGGGCAGGCCAGCACCTCCAAGGCATAGAGCGCCAATTCGTGCCACGTGTCCAGCTTGGACACCAAATAGTTGTAAGGCACAGAGGGATCACTGAGGACA
The DNA here is from genome assembly GCF_014858855.1 of Bufo gargarizans. Classification (NCBI taxonomy): domain Eukaryota; kingdom Metazoa; phylum Chordata; class Amphibia; order Anura; family Bufonidae; genus Bufo; species Bufo gargarizans. The sequence goes on from NC_058081.1 coordinate 356,078,198, forward strand.
CTGACGCGGTCTGCTACGTACTCCTTCACCATCTTCCAAAACTTTTCCCTCCTTGTGACACTAGGCAGCGCATCAGGGTGAGGGTGCTCGTGGGGTGTCATGAAACTGTCCGAGGCATTACCTCTGTTGGAACTGCTGTGTGTTCCCCTCATCTCCCCTCATCGGTTGCCCAAGGAACTACATACTCTGCCGCCAGCGCTGTCAGCTGAAAATTTTGGGAACAATTTTTCCACAAGGACCTTCTGGTATTGCACCATTTTGCTAGTCCTCTCCACCACAGGAATGAGAGATGAGAAGTTGTCTTTGTACCAGGGGTCGAGAAGGGTGAACAACCAGTAAGCAGTGTTGGCCAAAATGCGTATAACGCGAGGGTCACGGGAAAGGCAGCATAACATAGTGCAAGTCAGCCATGTGTTCTAGAGTCCCAACAGACAAGACTTCGCTGTCGTCATCAGGAGGATGACTCTCAATCTCCTTATCCTCTTCTTCCTCTTCTAACGATCCACACTGAACAGATGGAATAAACCTGCTATGGGTACTACCCTCTGTAGCGGAGGCAACCATCTCCTGCTCCTCCTCCTCCTCCTCATTATCATCCAATTCGCGCTGAGAAGATGAACTGAAGGTGGTCTGGCTATCACCTTGTGTACTGTCTTCCCCTATTTCCACCTCTTACACATGCAAAGCGTCCGCCTTCATTGTGAGCAGCAAGCATTTAAGTAGACACAGAAGTGGGATGGTTACGCTGATAATAGCGGCATTGGCGCTCACCTTCTGTATTGATTCCTCAAAGTTACATAAAACCTCACAGAGGTCAGACATCCATGCCCACTCGTCACTTGTGAAGAGGGAAAGCTGACTGGAAAGGCAATGACCATGTTGTAGTTGGTATTCCACTACTGCCCTCTGCTGCTCACAAAGCCTGGCCAACATGTTGAACGTGAAGTTCCAGAACGTGCTCACGTTGCACAACAGTCAGTGAGCTGGCAATTGCCAGCGCTGCTGCAGCGTTTTCAGACCGGCAGCAGCTGTAGATGACTTTTGGAAATGGGCACACACGCAGCGCACCTTCACCAGTAGCTCAGGAAAATTGGTGTAGGTTTAGAGAAACCGCTGAACCACTAAGTTGAACACGTGGGCGTGGCATGGTTTGTGTGTGAACTTGCCGATCTCCAAAGCCGCCACCAAGTTACGGGCATTATCAGACACAACCATGCCTGGTTGTAAGTTGTCTGCGATGCTGCAGCATCACAGACTGCAATGTAAATTGCCAGCATTCGCCCCATAAGATGCAAGGGCACTTTTCCCCCACTTTTAGGGGGAAAAGTGCATCTTATGGGGCGAAAAATATGGTATTTAATATGCTCAAGGCAGAAGTGGCCGTGCTGCCTATGGTGCACGCAGAGGCCGTGGCCCTGGGTGCGGTGAAACTGTGCCTGCTGCCAGAGCACAAGAAACACACTCATCCACGATAACTAGCTTCATGTCCCAGTTTGCAGGGCGGTGCAGGACACCACTCTCAGACTCATACCAGTGCGACCAGGTGGTCGGTTGGATTGCAGCAAATAATGCTCCCCGCCGACTACAGCCCCTCCTTAGAGATCTATGGATGGGATAATGATGAGGGGGGGTCTGTGGATGGCATTATGATAGGGGGATCTGTGGATGGCATTATGATGGTGGGGGGGGATCTGTGGATGGCATTATGATGGTCGGGGGATCTGTGGATGGCATTATGATGGGGGGTCTGTGGATGGCATTATGATGGGGGGTCTGTGGATGGCATTATGATGGGGGGGATCTGTGGATGGGACTGTTATGGGGGAATCTGTGGATGAAACATATAGCAGTGTCATCCACAGATCCACTACCCCATAACAGTGCCATCCACAGATCCCCCCACCATCATAATGCCATCCACAGATCCCCCCCACCATCATGATGCCATCCACAGATCCCCCCACCATCATAATGCCATCCACAGATCCCCCACATAACAGTGCCATCCACAAATCCCCCACCCCATAACAGTGCATCATCCACAGATCCCTCATAATAGTGTCAAGCACAGACCGCCATTAGTACAAACCCACAAAAAGCACACCTTTTGGTTAAAAATATTTTTATTCTTATTTTCCTCCTCAAAAACCTAGGTGCATCTTATGGGCCGGTGGGTCTTATAGGGCGAAAAATACGGTATTATATATGCTTGCAAGTACTGTATGTCACACGTACAGTAGAAGTTTTGTAAGTGCATGCGCAAATAGATTACACTGAATGTCACAGATATTTAAGATGCGCAAACGTTATACAGGAGATGTAGCGCAGGTAATGTCGCTGTCAGCAGCGGCCAAACAATTGCGCTAAATGTCACAGATATTTAGGTTGCGCAAATGTAACAGAACAGATGTAGCAGAGGTTGTGTCACTGTTAGCAGCGGCCAAACAATTGTCAAGCAATTTAGCACAGGTTGCGCTAATAATATACTGTATATTGCAGCCAGAAAAAAAACAATAGTCCTTAAAAGGACTTTTGGGTCTCTAACACCTTTCAACACTAAACCTTGCCTAAAAAAAAAAAAGATCCTGTCCCTACACTATTTTTCCCTTCTGCTGCAGCTCGCCCTGACTAAGACAGCCGAACCACGCGTTACGGCCAGCCAATCACTGTAATGGCAGTAACCAACATGGCTACGGCATTACAGTGAGTGCCAGTACTCCGCCGCACCTTTATTGGCTGTGTAGCAGCCAACAAACGTGTGGGAAGGAGACTTGAGCATTGCGCTCGAGCACACATGTGTCGAGCATGTCGATGCTTGAGTCAAAATGGTGTTCGGCAAAGCATGCTCGCCCAACACTACTAGCCAGTATCCTCTTTTCCCCAGGACCTACCTTCTCAAAGTTGCTGCAGGGGCCCCAATATTCAATCATCTGGTAGCATCTTGATGCTGATTGAGCAGGTAATATTTGAATGTATCTATACGGTGGGCCCCCAAAATAACTTTTACTGGAGGGCCCTAGGCACCTCAGTCCGACACTGGAGAAAGGCTTGCCATACTGGCCAGAGAAGCTAAGCATAATTATGTTGGTCTATGGGAAATGGCCTGGTCTTCCAAAGAAACTTAGGCCCTCATTTGTCAAGACTGATAGGACCTACACTGCCGGAGGAGGCATATCATTTATGGAGAGGCACAGGGCTTGTGCTAACTGACTTGCCTCCTCCAGCTGTGTGCCAGCCTGAAATCTACTTTGGTTTGTATATAGGTTTCAGATATTATTTGCAGCACTTTCTCGGGTAAATAATGATGAATGTGCTGGGGTTGATTGCCCCATCCACACCCTACCCTTGCCATCCCCCCCTTATCAGAAATTGGCGAGGGCAGTGTAAAATGTCAGTTGCGACTAAAAAAGTTGGCGAATTTTTAACGCAAAAAATGGCATAGGAGAATGCAAAATTTCCCTCTTAGTTTCTAATATCCAATAATCTGGATGTTCAAAGTTATGCTCTCCCCTTTGGCTCTTTTACAGTATCTCACAAAAGTAAGTACACCCCTCACATTTTAGTAAATATTATATAATATCTTTTCATGGGACAACACTGAAAATATGACACTTTAATATAATGTAAAGTAGTCAGTGTACAGTGTAAATTTGGTGTCCCATCAAAATAACGCAACACACAGACATTAATTTCTAAACCGCTGGCAACAAAAGTGAGTACACCCTTAAGTGAAATTGGCCAAATTGTACCCAAAGTGTCATTATTTTGTGTAGCCACCATTATTTTCCAGCATTGCCTAATCTCTCTTGGGCATGGAGTTCACTAGAGCTTCACAGGTTGCCACTGCAATCCTCTTCCGCTCCTCCATGATGACATCACAAAGCTGGTTTGTGCATAATGGTCTCATTCTGTTAATTGTACATTCTGCCTCTTAATTAATATATAATCTGTTCTTGATATTTTCACTTCATATTAACAGCTTTAATTGCTGACTTAGCAACTCCAAAAGTACAAAAAAAGTAATGAACTGGCTCTTGCCAGGTTGAAAGTTACTAATCTTGTAGGGTGATACATTAATTGTCAATTGTTGTGGATTTCAGTACAATGCTTTGGATGTTGCTTCCTGTGTAAATATTCTACCATGTGATGTTATCCTTATGTAACCCCTTCAGAGAAAGCAGTGGGTCTAGTGGACGCTGCTGTTGTCAGTTACAAGCAGGGACTCACAGCAGCAGGCATTATTGCTGATTCTTCTAAGGTGAAGTGGGCTACAAATCCAATGAGCACTTGCTCCTTCCTGCAGCCAATAGCAGGGGGACCAGGGGGAAAGCCTAAGGAAGGAAGAGAAACAGCAGCCATCTGACAGCTCTGGTGAGTCTAATGTAAAAAGGGAAAGCTAAACTGCTGCATTACCCCTACAGTTAAGCAATATGTATATAATCCTAAAGAGATACCATTTAAAACATAACTTTTATTAATATCAGTTAAATCCCTAAGTATGCATGATATAAACAGTCGCTGCGCCAATGGTGACCAGGAACTAGGGATGTGGGAAGACTAGTGCTGGGTCTCTAACAACAAATCTTACCCTACACTGGAAGTACCTTGAGGTGGCAAAGTACTATCCACAGAGATATCCCAAATTGCCAATGGACACCTATAAGGCCCTCCCTGTCCCTGAGCAGCAATTCGGGTATACTCAAGCATTGATAGAAGTGGGACTCAGAAAAAAAGAGACTCTGAGCCAACTTTGCGTGATACAAATCTCCCTGAAAGTGAAAAGGAAAGATAGGGATTCTCAAAGATTAGAGGGAGGGGGCGACAGAGGGGTAGAAGCGGACGAGGGTGATAGAAAGAAACGGGCCCACGTTTTTAGAGCAAGGAAACTCCTACCATCTACAAACACGCAACCCACTCAGATCCCCACCCCACACATCAAGTCTTCCACCTGCATCCATAGCATATCCAGCCAGATATTGAATTTCTCATCCAGATTTATCCAGGAGGCGGAAATAGCAGTTTATCTTTCGTGTCAGTGTCATCATTTATCCTTTTTAACTGGATTAAGGATTTAAATCTGTTTGTGAGAAAATTGTGATGGCGCAAACATTTTGCCCTGGTTGATAAGAGAGAGACTAAGGAATTGGGGATCCCTCCTGATATCCTACAAGATGTAAGTTTCTTATATAATCTAGGGGACAACACGCCCCAAGAAGGAAAAGGTCCCTTTACCTCGCTTAAATCAAAATGTTCCCAATGGGTGACCCATCATGTATTGATGTTTTTCTCAACCGTGTTTCCCGGGAGCTAGAGGGGCCCGCAAACAACCCATGAAAGATTAAATTGCACAAAGGCAAAATTTAAGGCCACCTCTTCCCTTGAACAGGATCGTAATATAGTTATCTAACCCTCAGACAAAAGAGGGAACCTGGTAATCTTGGATGTGGCCCAGTACAAAAAGATGTGTCTGTGCCTACTACAAGATAAAGACACATATGAGAGGCTTCAAGTGGACCCCACTTCTACATATCAAAAAAGACTGAGTGTCATCCTGCAGAAAGCTAAAACTGAGGAACTCATCTCAGTCGAGGAGTTTGAGTTTATACAATGTAGACATCCTATGGTGGCAACTTTTTATAGTTTGCCGAAAGTTCACAAGGGAACATCCCCCTTGAAAGGTCGTCCCATTGTATCAGGCATCAATAGCATGAACCCGAATTCTGGGGTATACATTGACTCCATTCTGGCACTTTTTGTGAGAACTTTGCCGTCCTACCTCAGAGATACTGGGGATCTACTCGGCCGACTGGAGGGGGTAGTCCTTGAAGGGGAGGCACTTCTGGGGTCGATCAATGTAGAGGCCCTCTACTCCTCTATCCCTCACCAGCTCGGGATTAGGGCAGTGGGTGACTTTCTCAACACCAGGGGGTGTCAGTTCAGGGGCACGGCGATGGGGAGTCCTTGCGCCCCATCGTATGCCAACCTGTTCCTGGGCTGAAACAGTGTATTTGGAGATCCACCGTTCCCCTAGACAGTGGACGTCATCATGTGGGCAAGGTACATAGATGACGTGTTTGTGATATGGAGAGGGACTAAGTGGCTTTGAAAAGTTCGTACAGGTGATCAATCAAAATGACCTTGGTTTATGGTTCACATTCGAACTAGGTGAGAATACTCTACCTTTCCTCTATATTGAAATTACAAAGGCACCAGGAGGTGAAGTACACACAAAAACCCACAGCAACCAATTCCCTCTTGAGATGGGACAGCCAGCATCCTGAGCCACTGAAGAGGGGGTACCAGTGGGTCAATATTTGAGGATAAGTAGGAATTGCTCATCCCTTGCCGATTTCAAACTGTAGGCAAGGGATTTGGAGCAAAGATTCCTAGATAGAGGATATCCCAGTGCATCTTTGAGAAAGGCCTATCAAAGGGCACTGAAATGTAATAGAACAGAGCTTCTACATCCCCCGCCCCGACAGGCAACTACCAACCCAATATGCCTTATTGGCACATATGACGGAGCAGCCAATGAGATAAAAAAGGTGATCTCGAAACACTGGGATATACTGCAACTAGACCCCGATATTAAGGATGTGATTACAAGCAGACCACAGATTACATGCTGTAGAGGATGTAGCTTGCGGGATTAGCTGGTACATAGCCATTTCCTAGATTCAGCTAGAAATAAAGGTTTGAACTGGCTGAGACCAGTGTGGGGTTGTTATTGTTGTAGTGGATGTGTGGCATGCGATTATGTTGCCTAGGGCTGATATTCCATCAGACAATTTATCAACTGTTGAACAAAAGGTGTCATATACAGTATAAAGCTACATGTACATGTGGTTTGGAATACGTGGGTAAAACTACCTGTGAACTCAGAAGACATGTGGGCGAACACGTGGGAGACATGCGACATGGTAGGGATACTCCTTTGGCAAAACATGTCACGAGTCAGCACGGGGGAATTTTTTCGGGCTTTAAATTCATGGGCATTGAATCAGTGCCGTACCCGAAAAGAAGGGGGACTGGGATAGAAGGATCCTAAAGCGTGAGGCGTGGTGGATTTTCGAACTGAGAACTGTACAACCAGTGGGGCTCGATGAGCAGCTATTGTTTGGCTGCTTAATTTAACCTGAGCCGATCTGACTTCTCTGACGCCTGTCTCCCAGTCAGAGGGCCATTTATTGCCCCATATTGCGTGCTATCTGGATGGTTGGATGGAGTGGGGGATTTGGAGTGGGGATATGGATCCGAGCTCGCCTGCCAGGTGATTTTTGATATTTGATCTTCCTTTCGTGTGTCTTTGCTTTCTGCCTTGTGTTTATTGTTCAGCCTTAAGATATTAACAAATAAGAAAAACCCTCAAAAATTGGGTCTCAGAGAATCATCTCTCCCTTCTGCTGACTAGCTTTGGTTGTAGACATATAGGAGGGGTGCTGATATTTCTCATGCCTTTTAAAATGCCCTATAGCGCGCTGTTTGCATTGACATTAAAAGCGCAGCTTATCTATTACTATCTGTCAAATACCTGTTTATAAATAGTGGAGATGAGGGGCACTGTTATCCCGCAGTAATGCCCCTTTCCTCTTCACTTGAATACGCGCCAACTTTGGCGGGACATTAAAGGGGAGGGACACTCCCTCCCTGACATCACCCCCCTGGGTCACATGCGCGTGCATCATTGAGCCTCACACATGATCGGGAGGCGCGGCGGTCATGTGATTCACTGGGGGAGGTGGCAGCTTTGTCTGCGCATCTCCGGGTTAGTCACATGACCCAGTCACGGGACAGACAGCTGACTGCTGTGAAGGCGGGCCGGTGTTCCCGGCGTTCTTTAAAAAGGTGCCATTTTATATGTGCCACTGTTGCTGCTACAAGCTACAATACAGCCGCATCCGTGTGGACCAATACATGGGGGGCAAAGATAAGTACTATACTATTTAATATACTACTCTATGGGGGTTCATCTTCCCCTTAGTATCTGACGATTGTATTGTAACCCAGTGGGAAGAGGTGGGTTTGAGTCTGGGATTATAAACACAGCCCAAAAAAGGGGACCACCACCTCCGAAACTGGGACCATTATTAACAGGTCCCCTGATGAGTTGGACCTATGTCCAACAAAACACGTTGGGACGCTTAATAGGACCAAAAGAATAATATTGTATTAGGACCAAGAATAACACAGTGTGACGAAGCTGGGCAGTCTCCATTTCTGCGCAGGGACAGGGAGGGCCTTATAGGTGTCCATTGGCAATTCGGGATATCTCTGTGGATAGTACATTGCCACCTCAAGGTACATCCAGTGTAGGGTAAGATTTGTTGTTAGAGACCCAGCACTAGTCTTCCCACATCCCTAGTTCCTGGTCACCATTGGCGCAGCGACTGTTTATATCATGCATACTTAGGGATTTAACTGATATTAATAAAAGTAGGACTATCAGCTGTGTATCCACCTGACTTCTCCACAACGCAACTGATGGTCCCAACCCCATTTATAAGGCAAGAAATCCTACTTATTAAACCTGACAGGGCACACCTGTGAAGTGAAAACTATTTCTGGTGACTACCTCTTGGAGCTCATCAAGAGAATGCCAAGAGTGTGCAAAGCAGTAATCAAAGCAAAAGGTGGCTACTTTGAAGAACCTAGAATATGACATATTTTCTGTTGTTTCACACTTTTTTGTTATGTATATAATTCCACATTTGTTAATTCATAGTTTTGATGCCTTCAGTGTGAATCTACAATTTTCATAGTCATGAAAATAAAGAAAACTCTTTGAATGAGAAGGTGTGTCCAAACTTTTAGTCTGTACTGTACGTTACCGCACGGTTTCAGCAATCAAGATGGCTGCAATGGCCTCTTTGCACACAAATGGAAAAGGTGAGTATGTATTTTTTATTTTTACCGCCATTTCAGGAAAAATAGATTCATAACCAAGAAGTCAGAGGAGATTCGGCTTCGTGGCGAATCAAATTTTTCCTGAAATTCGGATCGGAGTCAATTAGTGTGGTAATAATACTGCCTGATCCTTTAAAGACGCCAGGTTAGCTGGCGAAACATGTCGGGGGGCAGTGTTTGAGGTTATTTTAGATACAGAAGTGAGCCCTAATGTTACGCTATGATAATAAATTAGTAGTAACTGGACTGAAAATTTGAGGGAAGAGCCTAGAGCTGGCACGCAGCTACAAGCCTCCCAGTATATACTGTGGAAATGTGAACAGTGATGTGTACGGTAAAGCCCTGGAAGGGATGTATATCTCATCTAGGTGAGATAAATAAAGTCCAGGAAGATGGCGCTGGCTTCAGCAAACCTCGTTGCTGAAGCTATTTTATTTTTTTGTTCAGAGCTGAATTTTATTGGATTGGGATAGTAGGTTTGGCAGTGGGATCTCTCAATCCACCACCTCATTCCAGGGCATGTTTTCCTTTCACCTGAGGTGATCACAGGTGAGGCCTGCTGTAATCAGGCCGACATAAAGCACCTCCCAGTTTGTCAGTCTGAGAGAGTGAACTTGGGATACAGAGACCTGCCAAGGCTCGGTGTGTGGAATCAGCCAGGAAGACTGAGGGGCCACGAGGCTGTGTAGCCTAATCTCTTCCCTGTGGGGAACTATGCATGGTGTAGTGGCAGCCTGGAGGCTGCTGGACGATTGACTGAGAAAACCGCACCTGAGACAGTGTGTGAACTGTGTTATGTAGGTGAGTCAGGGAGACACGTTATCTGTATTAGTTAGAGCCTAGCCGGGCAAGTGTTTTTTATTTTGTGTGGTTGTCACACATGTTTAGGTGAAGCTGCGACTTCATGATGACCTGTATTGGTTGGAGTGTGTAAAATAAAGCACGAGTTTGGACAGTATATCCGTGTCTAGTGAAGTAACCTGTGATGACAACCCCCGGAAGTAAAGTGATCACTTACAATACTCAGTAGCAGCACAGTATCTTAGTGATGCCCAGATACAAAGTAAGGACTCATGCACACGAATGTGTGCTGCCCATTGCCATATTTCAGACCGCATTTGTGAATCCCCAATACTCGGGCACTGTTCCGTGTGCATTCTGCATTACGAATGCGGACCCATTCACTTCAATTAAATCCGGAGATGCAGAACGGTGCGGAACGGAATGGAAAACTACGGAAGCACTACGGAGTATTCCGTGGGGTTCTGTTCCATACTTCCGTTACGCAAAAAGATGAAACTTGCTCTATCTTTTTGCGGAACGGACGAATGCAGACCCATTCAAGTTGAATGGGTCTGGATTCATCCTGGTGGCCGTATGGAGGTTGCAAATTGCGGTCCCCAATGCATGGAACGTCCCACCTACGGCCGTTTGAATGATCCCTAACATTGAGGGCACACAACTGAGAGTTTTAACAATAAAGTAATGGTCTAAGAAGACGATTTAGTGACTAACAATAAAAGTTATGTTTTAGATAGAAAATTAACATATGTTAAAAGGAGGCATCTAGTAGTCTCTGACTAATTGTAAATTTGAAAACCAATGAACACCTTTAAAGAGCATCTATCACCATGATCAACCCTATTAAAGAATGCATACTGCCTGGTAGGGTTGATCATGGTGAGTTTCTTTTCTCTGCAATGGCTATTACTGATGCAGAGAAATTCTTACTTTTAGTTATATATAAATGCACATGCGCAGATATTAACACTGTCGGCACATGCGAGATTTCAGGGCTAGAATCGGAGCGGTGAGGATGCCTGGCTCTGTCAATGTCACTGGAAGTGGGAGTGTCAAAAGGGAGAGGGAAAGTTGAAGCAGTGTTTTGAGGGGCTGGGCCATCTCCTATGTGCTCTGAGTACCTCATTTGTATGTAACTAAAAAAAGGAATATCTCTGAATAAGTAATACCGGTTGCAGGGAAAATGAGCTCAGTTTAGTCACCATGATCAACCCTACTAGGCAGTATGCTTGGTTTAATAGGGTCGATCATGATGGGAGATGCTCTTTAAAATGCCGGTGGTTACCTTCAGTTAAAACAAGTTGCACTAAGTACTTCAGAGCAGGGGTATCTGCAATTGGTTTGTTATCTAACCTTTTCCCTAGCCACACGACTGTATAGGTCAGCGGTAGGGATGGTGCCCACTCCTCTCTGATTGGTGCCAGTTGTTTTACATGCCAGACATCCAGGGCTAATGCATTTGGGAAGTGAAAATTCCAGGGGTGCACGCTCCCAGCGGCTGGATTGGCTACCCCATGAGGAGATGACTATATAGGCATCACAGAACACAATGGGTAATATAATGATTGCAAATTATAGTCACCAAGGGTGACTTAAAAAAATTAAATAAAATATGTTTTTAAGTATAAAAAATAAAAGAATATAACATTTCAAATCACCTCCTTTTCCCAAAATCAAAATGAAACCAAATAAGCAAGAAATAATATATTATAGGCATCACCACATCTGAAAACACCCGTACAATTCGCAATTTTTTGTCACTTTAACGCTCAAAAAAAATTATAAGAAGTGATCAAAAAGCTACACACACTTCAATAGTATCACACATACAGATCGTCTAGCAAAAAAATCACTCATATAGGTTCATACACATAACTGCAAAAAGTTATAGAATATGGCAACGAAAAATAAAATTTGTTTTCTTTCTACCTCATTTGGAACTTATTTCCAGCTCCCTACTACATCATATGCAATACTAAATAGTGCTATTAGAAAGTACAACCTACCCAACAAGAAATAAGCCCTCATAAGGCTATATGAATGGAAAAATAAAAAAGTTATGGCTCTGGGAAGGTGGGGAGTAAAAAATGAAAATGCAAAAATGGAAAATCATAAGGTTCTTTAAAGGATAACTGTCACACTTAGACCCTAATTTCAATTTTCATATATGTAGTTACTAATAACATGATATTCCAGAATCAGTTACTATTAGACTGACTTACCCCATATTTAATAAGATTCAGCCCTTAGCAAGCAGTCTGCATAAAACTGCAATCTCACTATTCAGTTAAGATGGCCGCCACTGCCCTCACCCTGAGGCTAATCCTGCCTGCCCTCACTAGCCAGTAACAATAACCCCCAAAAGTGTCAGTAACCAGAGCCCTCCCCCTAAAGGGTTAATCTCCTGCAGCACAAAGGGGTCCTCTTACCACATGTTGCTCTCATTTATACACTGAGCAGACGGCAGATCTCCCTTCCCTGGTCTGCGCTGCTTCGGCTCTACATTGGCCCAGTCTGCTGAGTGAGGGAGCTTCTGCCAAGTACAGGGACAGGGAAAAGTGCACACAGCCCAGGCACTGTTATCAGCTGCTGGGGAGGACCTGGCTTTAATCATTTACACACAGTCCCTGGCTGTCTGTAATCTGACCTTGCACGCTGCGTGCTTCTGCGTCCTCCGTCCTTCAACACATAGACGGACCATGCCTAGCAACCCTATTTGAAGCACAGGTAAAAATAGGCAGTACAGGGAACAAAACTGTGGAATTAAGGGGTAATTGAATACACAGTGAAAAGTTTAAATAGGGCCACCAAGGAGATATTAATCCCCACAATCCACAATACAATTTCTTTTCGCGGGGGACTGTCGTGGTGTTGAGGGTACGTTGCTGGTGGTTCCCCTGTTCTTCCTCTCAGTGTTGCCATATTCTTTAAAATGTCTAGCATATTGACATGGAATATCCACGGTTTTGCGGATAAAATTAAGAGGTGCGCAGTGTTTGATTTAGTTTCGAGACATCTACCAGCAATAGTGGCCCTGTTAGAAACACACCTTACAGGTGAAAAAATAGCAGCACTGGGCGGAAGGAGATGGGCCTCTTACGAATACCATTCCTGCCACTCTATATATTCCAGGGGAATTAGTGTGTATATTCATAGACAGGTAGACTATGACCCAATAGAACAGTTAATCGACCAAGAGGGCCGGTACATTTTTTTGCACTGCTATTGGCAGGGGCAAAGGAGAATTATAGCGTTTATATACATCCCACCCCCCTTTACTACTACTGTACTATGTAAATTGATGGACTATATTGCAGCACGAGAGGAGTGCCCGCTGCTGGTGATGGGCGATTTCAACTCTGTCATGGACATTAAAAAAGATAGGATTTCTACCATAACTAATTATGAATTAAATCTCTAGGATCAAGTACAGTGCTATCTAGAATCTGTACGGAGATGGCATTGGTCGACATCTGGTGATCTCTTTACGGAAATAAGCAGGTATTCTCTTGCTTTAGTAACACATATAGGTCCTTGTCCCAAGTTGATCTGGCTCTCGCCAGCCCCGGGCTCATTAATAAGGTTAAAAAAATGAATTATGAATGTCATGGCATCTCTGACCACAGCCCGGTTATGGTAATACTGGACAGTCCTAAGAAAACAAACCAAAATAGAATTTTTAAACTCAACCCCCACTGGATGACATTGATAAGGGATTTAGATAAGATTAATGAAGAAATAAAACTCTTCTGGAGGGATAATGTTAATTCAACACATATCCATATGGTTTGGGACTCGCTCAAGGCATATCTTCAGGGTATATATTCATACGAAATCAGGAAACAGAAAAATCTCTTTGCCCAAACTCAAAAAGAAATAGAAGGGAGGCTCAACCAGATAACGAATGAGATTATCCACGTAAATACCCCAGAAAAACAACTTCAACTTAAAAAGGTACAAGAGGAATATAAACAAAATCTACACAAAAAAGCACAGAACAAAATGTTTTTTTCAGGGTTGAGGAGTTTTAGCGAGTCCGGCAAGCCAAGCAGATTATTATCTATGATAGTAAAAAATCAAAGGGGAGGTTCCAATATCACTGGAATTAGGACAGAGGCAGGAAACATCCTACGAGACACCGATGACATCCTAAGGGAATTCACTAGGTATTTTTCGACACTGTATCAAGCCGGGTCCCAAAATCAGGGAGAAAAAATAGATCAATATCTGGATAACATTGATATCCCCGAGTTTGACCAACAAGACATTGATTGGTTAAATAGACCTATACAACTGACCGAGCTACAGACCACGTTGTATTCTATCAAGGGCAATACATCCCCAGGGGTGGACGGTTTCCCATTTGAAGTATACCGGAAACATGAGGGAACGATTCTTCCCCCAATGTTGGAGGTACTAAATCAATCCTGGACAATGGGTTCCCTACCCCCCTCATGGATGGAAGCCACCTCACATTGATCCCCAAAAAGGGGAAGGATCCGCTGTTAGCTGCTTCCTACCGCCCCATCTCTCTGTTGAACACAGATGATAAAATTCTTGCCAAATTGTTAGCCAACAGATTAAAAACTGTCATACATAAAGTTGTCCATGTAGACCAAACCGGGTTCATTCCCAAAAGAAACATACAGGATAATATAAGGCGGGCTTTTCTGAACATCCAGACGGGTGACGGGGGGGACTGCTCCATCCTGTCCCTGGATGCCGCTAAGGCCTTTGACAGGGTGGAGTGGCCCTTCCTTTGGAAAGTACTATCACGGGTGAAGATGGGCGAGTACTTCTCCAGATGGGTTCGCATTCTGTATCAAAACCCGGTATCGAGGGTTCGAATTAATGGTGAGTACTCTGCCCCTTTTCGCCTGAACCGAGGAACACGCCAGGGCTGCCCCCTCTCCCCTTTGCTCTTCTCGCTTTTCCTGGAGCCAATTGCATGCAAAATTCGAACAGATGAGGAAATATCTGGCTTCGGGTGCGAGGGGGAAGCCGACAAAATTTGTTTATATGCGGACGATATGCTGCTCTTTTTGGGGAAGGGGTATATAAACTTGCCCAGGGTCATGGAAAGTCTGGATGAGTTTGGATCCCTATCTGGATATGATATTAACTGGGAAAAATCTAAATTTCTTCCATTGAGACGCCCGGTTCCACGGGGCCACAATTTTCGGGTTAGTATATTGACCCCAGCAAATTCCCTACTGTACCTGGGTATCCAGATAGGGACCAAACTGGAACATTATTTGAAACTGAATGTACTCCCAATAATAGATAAAGTTAGGGAAAAAATAAGAACATGGCTAAAGCTCCCTCTGTCACAAATCAACCAAATAGCGCTTATTAAAATGACATTATTACCAATGTTATTATATGTTTTCAACGCCAGTCCAATCACGATAGAAGACAAGTTTTTCAACAAGTTAGAGACTCTCTTTAACGAACTGATATGGGGCCGCAAATGAGTCAGAATTAAGATTCAGTATCTGTATAAAGAAGAGGGTGAAATGTCCATCCCTTTTTTTAAAGGATATTATCTAGCTGCCCAATTGAGATGGTGTGTGAGGAATCGGAGGAATAAATGCATCCGTCTTCTTTTTGGGGAGCATTGTAGACCATGGTCGGATCTTTTTCACATTCTTGAAACTGCTATTTTTAAGAAGAAAATAATAACAAACCCGTTTTGTAGAATGCTTGGGTATATCTGGCAACAAATTAGAGATATGGCGGGTGTATCTGAAGCAGTTCAGTACACCCCACTGTGGGGGAATGCACACTTACCACAAGTTATGCAACTAGGCCACGCTGAATATTGGGAAAAAAATGGGATATATTTAATTGCACAAGTTTTTCATCAAGGACTGATTAAGCCCTTAAATGAAATATTACCAGACATTACATTAGGATTTACTGATAAATTTCGATATGAACAAGTACGTCACGCTATACAACACACGGAGAATAAGAAATATTTGAAGATAGTAAGGAACACTTTTTTAGATCTTTGTCAAGACATGACATTTAATACCTCCATATCACATATATACGCTAAGTTAAAATATGAACACACAAAAATGATCACATTCAGGGGTGAGGCTAAATGGGAAAGAGACCTACATAAAGGGGAACCTATTATTTGGAACACTGTGTACAGAAATATCAAAAGGTCGACCGTCTCACCCGCTCATGCATGGATTCTTTTGAAAATCATACACCGCCTCTATTACACACCAGCACTATTGCACACCATTTATAAAGATAGGAAACAGAATTGCTATAAATATAACAAAGACAGAGGAGATTATAAACATCTGTTGTGGGAATGCCCAGGGATAAATGAATATTGGATAAAAATATTCTGCAGGACTACTCCCCTATGAAGTATCAGGCATGCATTGAATATGCCATCCTGGGTACACTCCCAGAGACAGATGAAAATAAAATAGAGCAGATACTGTGGTTTCGGGGCATTGCACTAGCCAAAATAATAATTGTGAAACACTGGGGCACCATGAAATACCCCAGTTTTCAGGAGTGGTCGGAGTGGATGAATAGAGTTAGGCAGTATGAACACACTAGCCCAAACAGCAGAAAAAAAGGCAGTCTGGCTGCGGATCTGGGGTAACTGGAAATAACGACAGTCGATGTAGATGCGGCGGCTTTGTGGAGGAGAAGGGGGGGTAACTGGCAACTGGAAACAATAACAATGATAAAGATGCAGACACGGCAGTCCCGCGGAAAGAAAAAGGGGAGGGTGGAGGGAGGGATAGGGGGGGCTTATAAATAAAATGGAAACTTAGTATAGATTTAGACGAAATTATTAACACACTCTCACTTTATTGCTTTGTGATATTGAAATAGAAGATGGTTATACATTATTTTTTGGAAAATAAAAATTATTTATATTTAAAAAAAAATCCCTAAAAAAAAAAAAATCCCCACAATCCAATACTCCCAAAAAAAAAAATATATATATATATATATATATATGACAGGTATACTTTAAGGGTTAAAGACTTGGATGCTTTCCCCATTCTCTGATCTTCTGTGTATAATATTCTACCCATCCTGCTTCTATCTGTGACACTGACAGAAGGATGGGGTAGAATAAAGAGTGTCCACACATCCAGGAGCAGCAGTGCCACCAGCTATATGAAGGGGTTGCACAGACTGGTCAGGATTTATTAATGAAGGCTGTTTAGAAAGTTGCATAGTTTAGCCTTTAAGCAAATTAACAATCAAAAACTGCCAAGGTACCTTTAAATATAACTTTATGGTGACATACAGTAACTATACAAATGTAATATTGAGAGAACATGTTCTATTTTATCTTCAATATAATAAAACAAAATCAATCTGGGATAAAACAAATAGTTATAAAATGGAAATCAGATATGAATATTTGCCAATCTGTATTTATCATGGCAGTGCACTCTTCTTCCATTCATTCTCCTGTCACTTTGAGTTCTACAACTCTTCTAGCTGATCCACATCTTTTCCAGCAGAAATTGTCCTGTCACTCAGAGGTTATGTCCTGAATCTCATCAACTCATGTGAACAGTAGTTTTGCTGGAATCTGATGTTAACTGTTCATAGAGCCACTTATGTGGTAAGGGCCTTGGGGACATTCACACTTGGAGTTAATGACGTGGTAGATTACCACACTGCAATAACCAGGGCCATCTTTAACGCGGGACAAAAGGGGCAGCTGCCCCAGGCACAGTTGACGTGGGGGGGGGGGGGGGGGCGACTGCAGGGAACAGGTGACATGGGGGCGGCGGCAGGGCACAGGGAGATGAGCGCTTCCATTGTGGAAGCGCTCATCTCCATAGTAATCTGTATCGCCGTCCTCAGGACAGCGATACAGATGGAAGTGCTGCGGCGGGGCAGGGGAGGGAGAGGCATCTCCCTTCCCCGTTCCTCTGATAGGCTGCAGGCACTAGGCCTGTAGCCTATCAGAGGCCCATGCAGGCGGCGCGATGACATCATTGCGCCGCTTGAGCCGTACAGCGCCAGACACAGGCCGGAAGAGGCCTGCATCGCATCGCTGCCATCGCTGGAGGTAGTATAAGTGTTTATTTTTTTAATATGGTACTACTACTGCCACATGATTGGGGGGCATCTATACAGGCACCTGTTACTCGCACATAATTGGGGGACATCTATGGGGGCACCTTTTACTGGCACATGATTGGGAGGCATCTATGGGGGCACCTGTTACTAGCACATGATTGGGGTGTATCTATGGGGGCACCTGTTACTGGAACATGATTGGGGCCATCTATGGGGAACTTGTTACCGATACATGATTGGGGGGCATCTATGGGGGCACCTGTTAGTGGCACATGATTAGGGGGCATCTATGGGGGCATCTGTTACTGGCACATGATTGGGGGGCATCTATGGGGGTACTTGTTACTGGCACATGATTGGGGGCCTCTATGGGGGCACTTGTTATTGGCACATGATTGGGGGGCATTTATGGGGGCACTTGTTACTGGCACATGATTGGGGGCATCTATGGGGCATTTGTTATTGGCACATGATTAGGTAACATCTATAGGGGTACTTGTTACCGGCACATGATTGTGGGGGCATCTATGGGGGTCCTTGTTATGGCACACGATTGGTGGGCATCTATGGGGGTACTCGTTACTGGCACATGATTGGGGGGAATCTATTGGGGCATCTATGGGTGTATTTGTTACTGGCACATGATTGAGGGGGCATCTATGGGGGTACTTGTTACTGGCACATGATTGGGGGGCATCTATGGGGGTACTTGTTACTGGCACATGATTGGGGGAATCTATTGGGGCATCTATGGGGTATTCGTTACTGGCCACATGATTGAGGGGACATCTTTGGGGGTCCTTGTTATGGCACATGATTGGTGGGCATCTATTGGGGCATCTATGGGGGTCCTTGTTATGGCACATGATTGATGGGCATCTATGGGGTACTTGTTACTGGCACATGATTGGGGGAATCTATTGGGGCATCTATGGGGTATTCGTTACTGGCCTCATGATTGAGGGGGCATCTATGGGGGTCCTTGTTATAGCACATGATTGGTGGGCATCTATGGGGGTACTTGTCACTGCACATGATTGGGGGCATCTATTAGGGCATCTATGGGGGTATTTGTTACTGGCACATGATTAAGGGGGCATCTATGGGGGTACTTGTTATGGCACATGATTGAGGGGGCATCTATGGGGGTACTTGTTACTGTCACATGATTGGGGGCATCTATGGGGGCCCTTCTTACTGGCACATTAGTGGGGGAACTATGGGGGCATCTACTGAGGCCACAAAGAAGGGGTATTTTATATGGGGGCTCTGTATAGGGGTATTTTATACTGGGGCACATTATGGTGGGTAGTATGGGGAAGGGGAGAGAGGAGTACTATGGGCGCATCTATGGGGGTACTTGTTACTGGCACATTATTGGGGGAATCTATTGGGGCATCTATGGGGTATTCGTTACTGGCCACATGATTGAGGGGGCATCTATGGGGGTCCATTTTATACTGGTACATTAGGGGGACACTAGGAAGAAGGGGGAGAGGAGCACTATGGGGGCATTATATAGTGGTATTTTATACTGGAACATCATGGGGACACTATGGGGACATTAGCTCAACTGGGGGTCTTTTTTGCACTGGCACATTATAAGGAGAATTATTATTATGATGGGCTTTATTACTACTGGGGGTCTATGGGGAACATGATTACTAGTATGGGCACTATGAGAGCATTATTACTTCTGGGGCACAGTGGGGACATGTTGGGGGCACTGTAGGAGCACTATTACTACCATGTGTGCTCTAGCAGAGAATTTTTCCTATTGGTGGGACTTTTGGGAGCACTATTACTGTGGGGGCACCTTGGTGCAGTATCCGCTTACCACAATTATATTTGGGGGACGTTATGTTTACACTATTATTGTCAGAGGCACTATTTGCTGGGCGCAGTAATTTTAGGGCACTGTGTGCCAATAATTATTGAAGGGCACTATCTGCATGGTACTACTATTATCAGGGGGTTTATCTGTTTCTGCAGTATAGTATTGGGGAGCACAGCAGGAAAGTATTGGGAGTGGTAGGATGATTTGTCCAGAAGATGGGAGGATGATGGAAAAGTAGTAAACTAAGATTTTGTTTGTCAAACTGCAGAGACGAGAAATGGCTGAAAAATGGTGGTCTGGTCTGAAGGTCTAAAAGGAGAAGCTGAGGAAAGAGAACATGTACATCAAAGAGACATCACTGGATTTAAGAGGTATGTGGTGCTGTATTACCCTGTATGTAGGGGTGGATGGAGGGGTTAGTAGTACAGTACTATCTGCACATTGTAAAAAAAAAGTAATCTGCAAAATACTATATATTTGTGTCAGAAGTTGTGCTTTTTTAATTTTTAGACTAATGATACAGCCATTTTATTTGATACTTAGTAAATCTGGTGTCTATAGCAGTCTCTGCAAGCTTTTTAATGTAAACACTACCTTTTCAGAAAATAGGCAGTATTTACATTACTGCCAAGGAACACCTCTAGTGGGCACTTATCATTATTAAAGTTTACTACTCTACGAGGTGTATGGATTTTTTTCTTTTTGTGTGTGTGTTGTGGTGGAGGGCGTGATTGCATGCTAGGGTGTGGGAAGGCGGGATCCAGGGGGTCCAAGTCAATTCTTGCCCAGGGTCCAATCAATATTAAAGATGGCCCTGGCAATAACCAATATATTTTTTGGGTTGTAGCTTTTATGCAATTATAGTCATCATGTTTCATATATTAAAAACTGTTATGATAATGGCGCATGTGAATGTACTCGTAATAAAGGATGTATACTGGAAGACCATTTGGGGAAGGTTTATTAAGACTAGTACTTCAAATGATGGACAAAAAAGTTTAAACATTTATTAAAGGTACAGATGTCTTTTTTAGTCTATTTTAAACTGTCTTAAATTTATAAAATGAAATTTATGCCTGATATGAGGCTTTAGTATCAATGAATCTGTCAAAAAGTTTCAGGCCACACTCCTTATGGCAAGCCGTACCCACAATATCAGCTTTTCGCAAGCAGGGCACAAAAAAGTGAGATTTGTTTTGTATGCACAAATTGTGACTTGTTGAGGCTCAGTATATTGGTGTACACTGACTAATAAATGTAGGGTTATGTATAAAAACTGTGAGGCATAATGCATATCATATGAAAATTTTATATATTGTTATGTATTGCAGTACTTTGCATCTTATCATAAACCATACAAAATGAAGAAAATCTGTGCCAAAAGCAGCATGGTAAAGGTGGTTTCCCCTGTTTAGAAAATTGATGAGCTATCCTTAAAGGATAACTGTCATATTTTTTATTTATTTGCTAGTTTATTAGAGCTAGGCATGTATACCCGAGTTAGTCTGTCAATGATTGCTAAAAGATCTGTAATTACCTTATAAAAACAGCTTTTTATTAATGTCCCCTTTCCCTTTGCACTGCTCCCTTAAAAGACCGTTGCTATGGCTCATATGTCTTCCAACTTAATGTAAACAAAAGACAGAGGGCGGTCCTCACACTGCATGCCTGCATTAGGCTTCAGAGTGAGGAGGCGTGTCTTTCAGTAATCCAATCTGATTAGCTGGCAGGAAGCTGCTAGCTACAGCAAGTGTTTATGGGAAGTAAGGGAAGGCAGTTTTGGCCTCAGAGAACTGGCAGAGGAGCCATTTTGAGAAGATCCTCATAATGTAGGATTCAAAACAGCCGTAACTAAGGGGAAAACTCAAGGAAAACAGTGGTAAGTGAAGAAACTGAAGATTGCTTTATGCATAATGCTGCTGCAGTAGTAACATATGCTAAAATTGATTTTTTTTAATGAAAACATGACAGTTATCCTTTAAGGTAGCCCATCAATGGGGTAAAGCTGCAATACAATTTGATCTAATTTCTCAGGCCATATTATACAGTAGATGGTAGTTAAGTTGCGTGTTCGTGTAAAACCCTTTAGCACAGACAAACAAAGATTAACTAGCTGGTCTACAGGTACCTGTTGTATAAATCTGTCTCTTCTTCTTCCACCCAGGTACTGATATCTCCTCAGCTATCTCTATAGAAAAGCTGAAGGTGAAAAAAAACCTTTTATTATAGCCATGTGTTACAGACCACCACTATTAAGACATAACCTTTATTTGATTTATCTAAAAATATTAATTAGTGCCTTAAAAAAGATTAGGACTTGTGGGCACTGTAGCAAAGAGAAAGGTTGTCCATATTTTCCTTATTCTGTAGGCCCTGCTTAAAAACAGAATGGCCGCCCTGATAGGGGTGATCCCATGTAAGGAACCTCCTAGTGACCCTGGATTGTCCCTGATACAGAGAAATATAACCACCACCCTAGAGTCAATTGATTAGTCACGGTAAGTGATAAGTACAATTCCTCTCATTCAAGGACATATCGTTAATTCTATTAAAGGGGCTGTCTCACTTCAGCAAGTGGCATTTATTATGTAGCAGAAGTTAATACAAGCCACTTAGTAATCTATTGTGATTATCCATACTGCCTCCATTGCTGCCTGGATTCATTTTTCCATCACATTATAGACACCACATTATACACATGGTTATGACCACCCTGCAGTCCATCAATGGTGGTCGTGCTTGCACACTATAGGAAAAAGTGCCGGCCTCTCTGGTGGCCAGATCCATGGGCTAGAGCTTTTTCCTATAGTCAGCAAGCACGGCCACTACTGATGGATTCCATGGTGGTTGTAACCATGGAAACAAGCAGTGTATAATGTGATGAATCCAGCCAGCAAAGGAGGCAGTATGGATAATAACAATACATTAGTAAGTGCCTTGTATTAAAGGGGTTATCCAATATCAATAACTACCCCCCCCCCCCCATGTGCCAGGCAGCTCACAGGGAATATACTTACCTGGGTCCCCGCTCCCTGCGCCGCTTCTGGTCCCCACATCGCCGCTGCTGCTTCTGCCTGTACATGGATGAAAATATCCGATTTTGGGGTGGGGGAGCAGCCAATGACAGGCGGGGACAGGGATGAGCAATTGGCTATGCTCCCCAACACCGGATGTTTTCATCCGTGTACAGGGAAAAGCAGCAGCGGCGGTGCAGGGACCAGGAGCGGTGCAGGAAGCGGGTACCCAGGTAAGTATATTCCCTGTGAGGGGCGGGGAACATGGGGGGGGGGGGGGGCAGTTATTGATATTGGATAACCCCTTTAACTTTCTCTACTTGATAAATGCTATTTGCTGAAGTGAGACAAACCCGTTTAAGAAGAAATAGTATCTGTAGTATACACAAAATATCTGTAGTTGCATATCAAGTAGTTAAATTAATTCACATACCATTAATTCACGTCCCGACACGTTTCAATGTACCCTAAGGTAACAGCTCATCAGGGGACAAAGTAACTCCTCAGGATTTTTCTTTTATACATGCATAAAAGTTGTTTATAGAGAAGAGAAGAAACAGGTCAGCTTTAATAAAGATATAAGATGGTATCATACTCAACCAAAGATATAGGATGATAATATCCACAGCACTATATATTCTGTTGAGTGACTCAAGATATATTCTGATAATCACTCTAGGTAAAAGAGGTATGCCCACCCGGGATAAAAGAGGTATACCGCCAGTATGTAAATTCCTCAACCTGTAAGATATAAAGTGCTAATGCTCATGTGCCAAACGTTAATGTGCTTATTATTAGTGCAAAATTTTGTTTGGTCATTCATCTGATCCTCCTTGATAGAGTACTAGGTATGCACAATTATGCTCTAGAGACACACATAAATAAATATGCTGGCAATATGGTGCACTGGAACCCAGTACTTGCATGTCCCAGAGGCTCAGATGAGGACCGGTGAGATGTATGGGGTCCGATCAGAGTAGAGGGTGCGATAAACAGATGAGATACAGCGCGTCTACCCTGGGAAGGTGGTGCGGCATATCGATGGCCAGTCCGGCTTTTGTGGTCTTCTAGGGCTAGGACTTTTATTATACCCAACTAAGTGCAACATCTGTATCAGGGTCCAGATCATAGGGCGGGAAATAGTCGCAGTCGTCTGGGATTCCCCATTTACCTCCATTACCTAATTCCCTCCAGCCATCAATGGAGAAAATCATTGAAATCTTCTTTTTTGCCAGATATTTGATCAAGATAGGTGTTCTACATTGCATGGTAAGTTTATTTTCACATGGCCAAAAACGTGGTGTATCTGCCTAATACCTGCTCAATCGGCTACCTAACTGCTTCCCATTGATATCAATAGGAAGTGCACGCTCTAGTTCACATGGGCAGGTATTTTTATGGAGCTATTTTTAAAAACATTTCAGAAGTAGCATATTACTTTTTGGAAGTGTTTTTAAGGCTGTTTCTCCCTTTGAAGTCAATGGGAAAGGGGTAAACATTGATGAGTAGAAGGTGCATCTATTCTCAGAGGCAGATTTGCCTTCTGATCTGCCACTGACTTTTCTGCAGCGTTATTTGCAGTATGAACATAGGATCTTCCAGGTTCAATATTCAGTAGGTCACCAAATTACACTCCATCCATAAAATTGTAGGACAAGTTATTTTTTCTGATCCACATTTCAGACAACATGTACTCAAGCGTTAGCTATCACTTTAACAAAGGCGAACACAGGTTGCAGCTTTACTCTCTGTTATGTTGCCATGCATTAATGTGATTGTGTACAGCTTTAGAATGAAATGACCTTTTTTTTTTCTTTTCCTTGAAATGTGATGCATATGATTTGGTAGTGGGAGTATTTGTAGGAGTGCACATGTGTGGATTGATGGTACATTCTGGGCATTACAAAGTATCCAGACTGCACTGAGTAACTGCGCGGAGGCACAGCTCGCCTTCATTCCCTGTGACTAATGTCCACAATTACCACAACAGCGTTTGAATAATCACAAGTACAGAAGCATCGATTCATCTTGTGTTTTTCTAAAATTTGGAATAGACACATTGTACATTTGCTGCTGTCATTATATAATCACATTTTGCGAACACAAAGTCAGGATTCTGTATGAAGTTTTGGAAGTCAAAATCAGGAGTGGATCATAAATAGAGAGAAAATATAAAGGGTAGATATGACTTCTCCTGTTTTGTGAAATCACTCTTGATTTTGGCTTCCAAAACTACATGCAGCAATCTGACTATGTGGCTAAACCCTATAGGGCTCTTTCACACCTGCGTTCTTTTCTTCCAGCATAGAGTTCCGTCGTCGGAGCTCTATGCCGGAAGAATCCTGATCAGTTTTATCCTAATGCATTCTGAATGGAGTGAAATCCGTTCAGGATGCATCAGGATGTCTTCAGTTCCGGAACGGAACGTTTTTTGGCCGGAGAAAATACTGCAGCATGCTGCGCTTTTTGCTCCGGCCAAAAATCCTGAAGACTTGCCGCAAAGCCGGATCCGGAATTAATGCCCACTGAAAGGCATTGATCCGGCCTTAAGCTAAACGTCGTTTCGGCGCATTGCCGGATCCAACGTTTAGCTTTTTTAGAGTGGTTACCATGGCTGCCATGGCAAAGTGTAGCGGGGAGCGGGGGAGCAGCATACTTACCATCCGTGCGGCTCCCGGGGCGCTCCAGAGTGACGTCAGGGCGCCCCAAGCGCATGGATCACGTGATCGCATGGCACGTCATCCATGACGTCACTCTGGAGCGCCCCGGGAGCCGGGCGGACTGTAAGTATACCGCTCCCCCGCTCCTACTATGGCAACCAGGACTTTAATAGCGTCCTGGCTGCCATAGTAACACTGAAAGCATTTTGAAGACAGATCCGTCTTCAAATGCTTTCAGTACACTTGCGTTTTTCCGGATCCGGCGTGTAATTCCGGCAAGTGGAGTACACGCCGGATACGGACAACGCAAGTGTGAAAGAGGCCTAACTTGTAAACAGTTACTCATGCATATATGTGATACAGATTGATTTGTAAGTCGTTGCTTTATACTTTAGGTATAGTTGAGCAAATTCCACCACTCCAGCTGTTGGGAAACTATCAGCCTGCATAATCCGCTTCTATAGGAGTTCCAAGTACAGCTGAACAAGTGCCCATGCTGGGGGTTGTAGTTTCAGAACAGCTGGAGTGACGGAGATTGCTGTCCACTGGTCTAGTGGATTCTTTGGGTGCATCCACAGGGGATAAAAAAAAAACGCAGAAAAGAAAAGATAAAAACATCCTGCATGATGTTATAAATACATGGATGTGCATGGCCACATATTAACAAAAAACAGGACATAATAGGTTATATATATAGACTAATATCTCATTTTGATTTTTTATATGATACATCCACAGGAGACATACAGTGACGCATGAAAGTTTATAAAACCTTCTGAATTTTCTAGATTTCTGCATACATTTATTCTAAAACTACATCAGATTTTCACGAGTCCTAAAAATAGATAAAGATAACAAAAGAGTAAAAAATATAAGACTTTGTCACTTATTTATTGAGGAAAATGATCCAGTATCACATGCCTGTGAGTGGCAGAAGTATGTGAACCTTTAGGATAAGCAGTTGATTTGAGAGTGAGTCAGGTGTTTTCAATCAATAGGATGACAATCAAGTGTGAGTGGTCATTTTTATTTAAAGAACAGAGATCTATCAAAGTCTGATCTTCACAAAACATTTGTGGGAGTGAATCATGGCATGAACAAAGGATATTTTTTTAGGACCTCAGAAGAAGAGTTATTGATGCTCATTAGACTGGAAAATGTTGTAAAACCGTGTTTAAATAATTTGGACTCCACAATCAGACCTTGGGCAAATTGAGAAAATTCAAGATGATTATTACCCTCTGCGAGAGTGGTCAAGAAACAAAGATCCTGTCAAGAACAAGGCGTGTAATAGTCTATGAGATCATAAAGGAACCCCATGTAACCTCTAAGCACCTAAAGGCCTTTCTGACATTAGCTAATGTTAATGTCCATGAGTCCACCATTAGGAGGAGATAGTGCATGGCACGATTCCAAGGAGAAATCAGCTGCATTCCAAAAAAGAACATTGCTGCCTATTTGCAGTTTGCTAAAGATCACCTGGACAAGCAAGAATGCTTTTGGAACTCTTTGTGAAGGGATGAGAAGCGTTAAGTTTGGAAAAAGGAAAAGACTACATTCCAGGATAAAATCTCTTCCTATCTGTAAAACATTGTGGAAGTAGTGTCATGGTTTTACTGCCTCTGGAGCAGGGCAGCTTGCCATCATTGATGGAACAATAAATTCTGAATTATACCAGTGAATTCTAAAGGAAAATATCAAGACATCTGTATGTTAAAGAGGAGCTTTTATGGGTCCAAACATTATAAACTAAGTATCAGGATATGTAGGGCATAGTGCAGGGATCTAACTGCACTTACAATTTATTTCTGGGTGCCGCTCCGTTCTCCCGCTGTGACCCCCGTTGTATTCTCCTGCCTGGTATGCTAGTTTTAGCATCGGTACAGAGAGGAGGTCCAATCGCAGCAGAGAGCATCACAGCCAGGGAGAAAAAAACCTCACCTTCGCCCTGGCTGTGACGCTCTCCGCTGCGATTGGACCGCGCTACAGCCAGGGAGAAGGAGACGCCCATCGAGAAACAGGGCAGTCTTCTTCTTGCTGTACCGATGCTAAAATTATCATACCAGGAGGGAGAATACAATGGGGGCCACAGCGGGCGAATGGAGTGGCATCCAGAAAAAATAGTAAGTGCAGTTAGATCCCTGCACTATGCCCTACATATCCTGATACTTAGTTTATAATGTCTGGACCCATGAAAGGTCCTCTTTAAGTGAATCTCAAGAGAATGTGGGTCATGCAGCAAGAGATCAAACATAAGCACACTAATTATTCCACTAAAGAATGATAAAAAAAAGAATAACGTAAACATTTTGAAATGGCCAAGTGAAAGCTCTGACCTTAGTCCAATAGAAATTTTGATGAAGGACCTGAAGCGAGCAGTTCATGGGAGGAAACCCACCAACATAACATATAAAATCTGCTTACATCTAAGGAATGGGGTCAAATTCCTCCAAGACAATGTTTAGGACCAATCATCAATTACCGGAAATGTTTAGTGGTAGTTATTGCAACCAGATACTGAAAACAAAGGTTCTCATACTTTTGCCACTCAGAGACATGTGATATTGTATGTTCTCCCCGTGTTTGCGGCTACTCCGATTTCCTCTCACACTCTAAAGACATACTGATAGGGAACTTAGATTGTGATTGGGGACAGCTCTATGCTAATGTCCGTAAAACGCTGCGGAATATAGTAGCGCTATATAAGTGCATAAAATAAATAATTAAATATTGGATAATTTCCTCAATAAATAAATAAGTCTGATATTGTTGACTCATTTGTTTGATTGGGGTTTTTTCATCTGCTTTTAGCATTGAAAATATGTTGTAGTTTTTAGTCAAATTTAAGCAGAAATCCACCAAAATTCTGAAAGGTTCACAGACTTTCAAGCATTACAGCATTTGAATTGGAAACTCCCCCACAGATTTTGCTGCAGATCCATAGAAAAATCTGTGACAAATCCACAGCAAAAGTCACTGTGGATTTGATGTGGATTTTATCCTGTGCATTGTTAATTTGCATACATTGACCTTCTGCAGATTTAAAATCCACAATGCAGGTGAATTTACGCTGCAGATTATTTTGGGCAGTGTGTAGATGAGATTTTTTAATATCTCATCCACTTTTATGGTACTGTAATATGCTGCAGATTTCCTATATACTAATCCGATCTGGCAAATCCATCTCATTTTAGTTCCGTGTGGACATACCCTTACAGAGGAACTGTCCACACACCTTATGGGGAGAAAAGCTGCTTTGTATCCTAGGGGTACAGATATATGGTCAGGTTTCCTAAGGTAGTTTTGGAAGCCAAAATGAGGAGTGAATTCTAAAAGAGGAGAAGTTGTACCTGTTCATACTTTTAATTCTTTTATGATTGACTTCTGATTTTGGCTTCCAAAACCTGACGCTGACCGTGTGGCTATACTTTAGGTTTTTAGCCTGTGATACAGATATACCAGAGTGTGCACACCAGGTCTCTATTGGGGCGGATTAGCCATAGACCTTACAGGGAAATTTCCCGGTGAGCCAATGCCCATGGGGCCCACTGAGCCCTCCTCATGTCCGGCCAGTGGAAGTTTTTGGGAATGTATTTTGTGCTGCTGGCAGTATTTTGTGATGGACTATGGTTTATGGCTCTGCTGGGGTGATATAATGTGCCACAATATGGTATTGCTGGCCCTGCCTTTCATCAATTTGGACCCAGCTACTGTCATGGTCTTACCTCCTTGCTGTTCCCTTCGTTTGACATGTGCTGGCGGCCATCTTGGTTTCTGAGTTTTCTTGTAGCCTCCCACCCTGCGGCTCCTCCTTCCCACTGGGAGGAGCTGGATGCCTAGCTCATATATATAGGAGGTCTGTGGCTTCAGTTCCTTGCTTGGTCCTCCTGTGTTCACATGCTTCCAAGACTGCTGCTGCTTCTGGTTCCTGATCCTGGCCTCGTCTGACTACCCCGTTGGTTCCTGATTCCGGCTTCGTCTGACTACCCCGTTGGTTCCTGATCCTGGCTTCGTCTGACTACCCTTCTGGTTCCTGACCTCTGTCTCCGCAAGACCCTGCTTCGGTTTAGCCATTCGTTTGGACTTTGCTTACGGCTTGCTCTTCAATAAAACCTTCTTATTTTCCACTTATCTCTTGTTGTACGTCTGGTTCATGGTTCCATGACATTAGGACCAAGCCCTGAATTCTGACGGTACAGGGCCACCCTCGCTACCTACGCTGGTTGCCAGACTTGATCAGCAGGATCACCTGTTGGGTCGGTTCGCTGTGGCATTGCAAACCCTGCTTGAACGCACGGCTCATTTAGCTTCCGTTGCCGATGGGTCGGTTGTCGCTCCTGGGCCCGCTCCTACTGCCGCTCCGGTTGTTGCGCCAGAGTCTACCCTGACACCTGTTGCTGCGCCTGTGGTGTTTCAGGGTATGACCGGTTCTGCCCCCCTTCCACAGCGCTTTGGGGGAGAGCCAACTCAGTGCCGAGGTTTCCTTAACCAGGTGGGCATTTACTTCGAGTTGCTGCCACATGCCTTTTCTACTGAGAGATCAAAGGTGGGCTTCTTGATCTCGCTGCTCTCGGACAAGGCCTTGGCCTGGGCCAGCCCTTTATGGGAGAACAACAATCCGGTGGTTGCCGAGTTTTCCGGTTTTGTTGCTTCTCTTCGGAAGGTATTCGATGTGCCGGCTCGTGCTGCCTCTGCTGCGAAGCTCCTTATGTCCATCAGACAGGGTTCACGATCCGTAGCTGAATACGCCATTGAGTTTCGTACCCTGGCAGCAGAGGTGGTCTGGAATAATGAGGCTCTGGTCGCTGCTTTCTCTCATGGTCTCTCGGATGCCTTGAAGGATGAGGTTGCAGCTAAGGACCTACCAGTGGAGCTCGAGTCTCTTATTTCTTTCCTGATTTTGATTGACACCAGACTCAGGGAGAGACCTTCCTTTAAGGAGAGCCTGCGGAGGCCTTCTAACAGATTGGCGCCTACGTTTGCTGTCCCACCCGTGCCTCCCTCTCCTCCCACGCCTCCTGGGGATGACTTGTCTGGGGGTGAACCCATGCAGCTGGGGTTTGCTCGCCTGTCCGAGGGGGAGAGGGTACTCCGGAGACGCGAGGGCCGATGCATGTACTGTGGTCTCGGTGGGCATTTTCGGTTGGCATGCCCGAACCGTCCGGGAAACGCTCGCACCTGAGATCCTGTCGGGGGCAGATCTTGGGTGGAGTCTCCTCGTCCCCGGTTTCCCGTGTTGACAAACCACTGATTACTGTTGTCCTCTCCTGGGTCGGGGGCTCGGTGACGACCCAGGCGTTGGTGGACTCTGGTGCTGGTGGTTCGTTCATTGATAGTGTGTTCGCTGCCGCCAATTCCATTCCTCTGCAGCCTCGAGGTTCCCCACTGGCTCTTGAGGCGATAGACGGCAGACCCCTTCTGCCGCCACACGTGACTCATGAGACCCTTCCAGTGGGGATGGCCATTGGTGCCGTTCACAGAGAGTCGGTCTGTCTCCAGGTTATTTCGTCTTCACACTACTCAGTGGTCTTGGGGTACCCCTGGCTCCAGAAGCATAATCCGACTTTCGATTGGAAATCGGCCGAGAT
The DNA here is from genome assembly GCF_014858855.1 of Bufo gargarizans. Taxonomy (NCBI): domain Eukaryota; kingdom Metazoa; phylum Chordata; class Amphibia; order Anura; family Bufonidae; genus Bufo; species Bufo gargarizans. Next base: position 356,109,084 of record NC_058081.1, read on the forward strand.
CCTCTCGTGGTCACCGCAGTGTGGGGCTAGTTGCATCCATGGGCCTGTCAAGTTGCTGAGTACTTCCTCGGACTCTCTGTTGCCTCCTGAATACGAGGAGTACCGGGATGTATTCGATAAGGTGCGTGCGGTTGCCCTACCTCCGCACCGCCCATACGATTGTGCCATAGAGTTACAATCTGGTGCCGTTCCTCCTCGTGGCAAAGTCTATCCACTGTCGGTAGCGGAGAATGAGGCCATGGAGGAGTACGTGAGGGAGGCGCTTTCACGCGGACACATTCGCAAATCCTCGTCCCCGGCAGGGGCTGGATTTTTCTTTGTGAAAAAGAAGGGCGGTGAATTGAGGCCTTGCATCGATTACAGGGGTCTCAATCGCATCACGATAAAGAACGCTTACCCGATACCCTTGATTTCCGAGCTGTTCGATCGCCTCAAAGGGGCCACGGTCTTTACCAAACTCGACCTGAGGGCGGCATATAACCTGGTAAGGATCAAGGCGGGCGATGAGTGGAAGACCGCGTTTAACACCAGGACCGGTCATTATGAATCCTTGGTTATGCCCTTTGGGTTGTGCAATGCGCCCGCAGTCTTCCAGGAATTCATCAACAATGTTTTCCGTGACCTGTTGCAGCAGTGTGTGGTGGTCTATTTGGATGACATCTTGGTATATTCTGAATCCATGGAGGCCCACGTTCTGGATGTCAGACGAGTGTTGCAACGGTTACGAGAGAACAAGCTGTTCGGTAAGCTTGAGAAATGCGAATTTCACCGATCCCAGGTAACCTTCTTAGGTTACATCATTTCCGCTGAGGGGTTCTCCATGGATCCTGAGAAGGTTTCGGCTGTCTTACAGTGGCCCCAGCCCAGTGGTCTTCGTGCCCTGCAGCGCTTTTTGGGCTTCGCCAATTATTATCGGAAGTTCATCAGGGACTTTTCCATGCTAGCCAAGCCTCTCACGGATCTGACCAGGAAGGGCAGCAATCCCCAGGTCTGGCCGCCCGAGGCCATCCGAGCTTTTGAGGCTCTAAAGTCCGCCTTTGTGTCGGCTCCGATTCTGTCGCATCCCAACCCTGGGTTGCCGTTTGTCCTTGAGGTGGACGCGTCTGAGACGGGAGTAGGCGCCCTCCTGTCTCAGCGTAGAACACCGGAGGGTCCTCTGCTTCCTTGTGGGTTTTACTCCCGGAAACTGTCTTCCGCGGAGTGCAACTATCAGATTGGTGACAGGGAGTTATTGGCCATCGTGCAGGCCCTTAAAGAATGGAGGCACTTGCTCGAGGGCTCGGTGGTTCCGGTTCTCATCCTGACAGACCACAAGAATCTGACCTACCTCTCTGAGGCCAAGAGATTGACACCACGTCAGGCCAGATGGGCTCTGTTCTTGTCACGTTTTAATTACGTGGTCTCCTACCTACCCGGTTCCAAGAACATCAGAGCGGATGCCTTATCACGGCAGTACTCCGAGCTGTCCGGGGAGGAGTCGATTCCGACTTCGGTCATACCTCCGAATCAGATCCTGGCCGCCATTCGCACCAGCCTGACCTCTCCCCTGGGTGAGCAGATTTTGGCGGCTCAATCTGGTGCTCCCTCTGGGAGACCCAACGGCAGGTGTTTTGTGCCTGAGGAGTTGCGCACTCGGTTGTTGCGAACCTACCATAACTCCAAGGCCGCGGGGCATCCTGGAAAGAATCAGCTGTCCTGGGCTGTTTCACGTCTGTTCTGGTGGCCTTCCCTACGTTCCGACATCGCCGCATATGTAGCGGCATGCTCCGTTTGTGCCCAGAGTAAGTCCCCTCGGCACCTTCCGTTGGGCCTTTTGCAACCCATAGCCACCGGGGAGTGTCCATGGTCACACCTGGGGATGGATTTCATTGTGGACCTCCCTGCATCCCGAGGTCATACGGTCATTCTCATGATAGTGGATCGGTTTTCCAAAATGTGCCACTGTGTTCCTCTCAAGAAGTTACCCTCTGCACAAGAGTTGGCCTCGATTTTTGCCAGGGAGGTCTTCCGGTTGCACGGTTTGCCCAAGGAGATTGTGTCGGATCGGGGGAGTCAGTTTGTGTCCAGGTTCTGGCGCGCCTTTTGCTCCCAGTTGGGGATTCATCTCTCTTTCTCCTCGGCCTACCACCCTCAGTCCAATGGGGCCGCAGAACGATCCAATCAGGCCTTGGAGCAATTCCTTCGTTGCTATGTCTCCGATCACCAAGACAATTGGGTTGACCTCCTGCCTTGGGCTGAGTTTGCCAGGAACACGGCGGTGAACTCTTCCTCTGGGACGTCTCCCTTCATGGCCAATTATGGGTTCCAACCTGCCGTGTTACCGGAGGTATTCTCTCCCCAGGATATTCCGGCTGTGGAGGATCACCTTTCCGTCCTACGTGCTTCTTGGGTACAGATCCAGAGGTCCCTTGAGGTCTCTGCGCAGCGCCAGAAACTCCAGGCTGATCGCAGACGAGCGCCCGCTCCTTCCTACCAGGTCGGAGACCGCTTATGGTTGTCCACCCGCAACCTCAACCTTCGAGTGCCCACTCCCAAGCTGGCGCCTCGCTTTGTTGGTCCCTTCCGAGTGCTTCGCAGGGTAAACCCGGTAGCCTATGCCCTTGCGCTTCCTCCTGGCATGCGGATCTCCAACGTGTTTCATGTCTCCCTGTTGAAGCCACTGGTGTGTAATCGTTTCACTTCCTCGATTCCTCGGCCTCGTCCGGTCCAAGTGGGCAATCGTGAGGAGTATGAGGTGAGCAATATCCTGGACTCATGCCTGGTCCGCGGCCGGGTGCAGTTTTTGGTCCATTGGCGTGGTTATGGTCCAGAGGAGCGTTCCTGGGTTCCCTCCGCAGATGTCCATGCTCCTGTCTTGCTCCGAGCCTTCCACGCACGCTTCCCTCAGAAACCGTTCCTTACTCCGCGGAGGAGGGGCCCTTGAGGGGGAGGTACTGTCATGGTCTTACCTCCTTGCTGTTCCCTTCGTTTGACATGTGCTGGCGGCCATCTTGGTTTCTGGGTTTTCTTGTAGCCTCCCACCCTGCGGCTCCTCCTTCCCACTGGGAGGAGCTGGATGCCTAGCTCATATATATAGGAGGTCTGTGGCTTCAGTTCCTTGCTTGGTCCTCCTGTGTTCACATGCTTCCAAGACTGCTGCTGCTTCTGGTTCCTGATCCTGGCCTCGTCTGACTACCCCGTTGGTTCCTGATTCCGGCTTCGTCTGACTACCCCGTTGGTTCCTGATCCTGGCTTCGTCTGACTACCCTTCTGGTTCCTGACCTCTGTCTCCGCAAGACCCTGCTTCGGTTTAGCCATCCGTTTGGACTTTGCTTACGGCTTGCTCTTCAATAAAACCTTCTTATTTTCCACTTATCTCTTGTTGTACGTCTGGTTCATGGTTCCATGACAGCTACTAAACGGGGACACTTTTAGCATTTTTTCCAGGGCCACTTTAAGTTCCCAGTCTGCCCCTGGGTCTCTAGGACACAGATCCTCTACATTTTGTAGGGTGGGAGATAGTTTCAAGTACTGCAACTTGTGTAGAGGGCGAGGCACACTGAAAGTGAAAAAGGTAAATGTATGTTAAAGATGTGACCAATAAGTACCTTAGAGATTACTGCTAGTGATATGGTTTGAGCCTAGTATCAAGTTCTAGTAATGCTATGACATCCCTGGTACTAGTATAGTATCTGATGTCAACAACACAGAGCCCTAGAGCCACTGTTTAGGGGACATTGCCATTGGGGCAGGATAGCCAAAAGTCCAGAAATTCCTAGATATTTTTTAAAAATAGGGGACTTTTGTAAAAAAAAAAAAGAAAGAAAAAGACGTGTCCATGTTTTTTTTGAGATTGGTCATTCTGCTTGTAATTATCATCATTTTACAGTTCACAGTAAATGCTGGTGATGAGGATCAGTATCTTAAGCTATATGCATGTATTATTTACAATCCTTATTATTAAAGGGGTTGTCCGGGTTCAGAGCTGAACCTGCACATATCCTGCTTTTCACCCAAGCAGCTCCTCTGAGATGAGCATCGGAGCATTTCATGTTCCAATGCTCACCCTTGTCCTGTGCTGAATAGCACAGGGCAAGGGCTTTTTGTCTACATTTTAAAACTGCTAGGCGGAGGCTTCCGCCTAGCTGTGTTGTCGGTGATGTCACTGGCACTAATGGGCGGGCTTTAGCACTGTAGCCCATAAAAGTGCTAAAGCCCACCCATTAGTTCCGGTGAAATCACTGCGTACACTGCTAGGTGGAAGCCCCTGCCTAGCAGAGACCCGGTACGTCACTGGATCTGTAGAAAATGCCCTTGCCCTGCGCGATTAAGAACATGTTCTGGAGAACATCGGAGCATCGATGCATGAAATTTGAGTACTACTACTTCCATCGTAGCCACCACAATTGTTCCTGTCCTCACATCCCCTCTGGGTCGCTGCAAGGGCATGTAATTTATGAATATTGATGTGGAAAAAACTAGTAGTTACCATTTTATGTTGCTGTGTAAATAAGATTCTGACTTTCTTTCTGTAAATGTAATCAGTTGAGATAACTAGTCTCCATTAGCAATAAAAGGGATGGTAATGTGTATGCTCTGAAGTTCCCAAGTTACTATAGGTATGAAGGTCACAGTTAAAGGAGTTTTCCGAAATTTTTATACTGAGGATAGGTCATCAGTATCTGATTGGTGGGGGTCCGACACCTAGGACCCCTGCCGATCATCTGTTTGAGAAGCAGTAGCGCTCTTGTGAGCACCAGATTCTTCTCACTGCTTTTCCTAGGCCAGCCCCATAGAAGTGAATGCAATACCAGCCGCTATATAATGTAGGGCGCTGTGCTTGGTAAGCTGCGAGAAGGCAGCGGCACTAACAGGAGCACAGGTGCCTTCTAAAACAGCTAATTTGCAGGGATCCAGGGTGTCAGTGTCACGGAACGTGTATAGAAAACTAGAAGACACAAAATGAAGATCCGACTGACTGGATCCAAAACTAAGGAACAAAAGGGAGAGCCCTGCAACAGACCTGTCTCTCTCCCCAACTGCTCAGCCTATGCAAAAATCTCAATGGTAGATGATCGCATATCCTCGTACCTCGACTGTATAACACCTGAACACCCTATAATAGTGAGGGGACATGACCACCGGCTCCCTACACTTGATACGGAGGGAGTCAGGGTCACCTGGGATCCAGCAAACAGGAAAACACAAATGAATGAACAAAACTTATCTGTAGAAGACTCAGTAGTAGCATCCAGCATGCATACACTCCAGGAAGTTGTATAAACCGCAAAGTGATGCAGTATGGGAAGGGATTTAAAGGAATGCAATCAGTGCAACTACATGACAGCTGAGAGAGGCTAACGAGATGAGAAAAGGAAAGCAAAACAAAAGGAACCTCAAGGACGAGGTTCTGAAGGACGTCTGTCAGAGCTTCTCAGATGTCTGGTGGTGACAGTCAGACCCTCACTGATCAGATATTGATGACCTAGGTCATCAGTATTAAAATGTCAGAAAATTCTTTTAATGGAACCCTACCACGGACATGTCTTTAAAGTGTAACTGTCATGTTTTCATAAAAAAAAATAAAAAAGCATATGTTACTGCTGCAACAGCATTATGCATAAAGCAATCTTTAGTTTCTTCACATACCACTGTTTTCCTTGAGTTTTTCCCTTAGTTCTGGCTGTTTAAACATTTACCGTATTTTGCGCCCTATAAGACGCCCCCCCCCCCCCCCCAAAGTGAGAGGAAAATGGCAGTGCGTCTTATGGGGCGAATGCTGCCGTTTACACTGATACACCGCCGACCGCATGCTGCACAGCACGGGCGTGTGACGTAGTGCGTTACGCTGCCAGTGCCCGGCCAGCTGCCTGCCTGCTATGGACGTAAGTACAGGCTGCTGGATTGAAGATATTCTATAGTTAAACATTGCCTGCAGTTTTAGTACAGTGAGCGGGGCCCGGTGCAATAGAATACAATGACTGCACTTGGCCCGCTGCCATTACAAAACTACTGTAGATGCCAGCCCCCACCCCCTGTATTGGGGGTCATTCACAATACACAGGGACACTGTTATGGGGGGGATCTGTGGATGATACATAGCATAAGATGCTATTCATCTGTCATCCACAGATCCCCCCATAGCAGTGTCATGCCATCCACAGATGTCCCCATAACAGTACCATCCACAGGCGCCCCCATAACAGTGCCATCCACAGACCCCCATAACAGTGTCAGCCACAGACCCCCATAACACTGTCAGCCACAGACCCCCATAACAGTATCAGACACAGATCCACCATAGCAGTGCCATCCACAGACCCCCATAAAAGTGCCATCTACAGACGCCCCCATAACAGTTTCATCCACAGACGCCCATAGCAGTGCCATCCACAGACCCCCATAAAAGTGCCATCTACAGACGCCCCCATAACAGTTTCATCCACAGACGCCCATAACAGTGTCAGCCACAGAACCCCATAACAGTGCCAGATGACAGGTTCCCTTTAAGGGAAGATGCTAGTTCTCCAGACATGTAATGTAAACAGTTACTTAATTACTGTGTATATTAGCAGCCAGGACAGCTCACTGATGTGCATTCTTCCTCCATTAACATTATTTAGAACATTTCCTCTATTTGCTTTGTTCTATGTCCTGCATATCATGTTACAAGCCTAATAGACAGAATGTGGGTAACCTATAACATCAGCTTACATTTGATCAAAGGGATTGTGTCACTTCAGCATATGGCATTTATCCAGGGGCGTAGCTATAGGGGGTGCAGAGGTAGCAGTCGCTACCGGGCCCAGGAGCCTGAGGGAGTCCAAAGACCCTTGTGCCGCATAAGAAGACACCGTTATTATAGAAAGTGCATGCTGGTCAAGTTACACCACTGGCTGGAAGGAAGGGGTTAGGTCAACAACTTGTCGGGGGGGGGGGGGGGGGGGGTCTCAATTTTTGCCTCAGGCAGCAAGAAGGCTATGTGCCTCCCTGCCCCTAGCCATAAAGTACTGACCGAAGGGGGATCCAAGCTGAACTCTTGCACCAGGGCCCATGAGCCTTTAGCTACGCCCCTGCATTTATCATTATATATTGCTTATTTTCAGGGGTTATGGCCATTGCTGCAGAGCAGATACGAGGTGTCTGGGGAGGAAGCTGTGGTGCAAGCATACCTATACGCACTCCCACGGTCCCAGCCACCAGAGTGGTTCTTGCAAGCACGACCACCACTGATGGATTCCACGGTGGTTGTAACCATGGAAACAAGCAGTGTATAATGTAATAGAAAAATGAATCCAGCCAGCAAATGAGGCAATATGGACAATCACAATACATTACTAAGTGCCTTCTATTAACTTTCTCTACATGATAAATGATATTTGCTGAAGTGAGACAACCCCTTTTACTGTACATGCTTATTAGCAGGTATAGTTTCAAAAGTCATACGTTTTTAAAGAAACTTGTCCTTCAAGTTCCTTAAGCTGCCCTTTCTGAGAACAGCATTGTAGTGACAGACACACTGATTTCATAGATCTGTCACACAGGTATGTGTATTTGTGTAGCTGTTTTAGAGAACTTATATGTCAATCTGTGCAATGTGCAGCCAGCGTGGCCGGAAGAAGTCCAATAATATTCATGATATGTGGACTTTCCTGGCCCTTCAGCTGCTGATTAACAGGTATCTCGCTATGCACAGTTAGGCCAATTTCACGTGTCAGTTATTTAATCAGTTATTTCCATCAGTTTTTGCAAGCCAAAAAAAGGAGTGGAGGCTACACAGAGATAAGTATAAGCGCCCATTCAGACGTCCGTAGAATGGGTGCAGATCCGTTCCACAATTATGCGGAACGGGTGCGGACCCATTCATTTTCAATGTGGCCGAAAAAGATGCCGACAGCACACAGTGTGCTGTCCGCATCCGCATTTCCGATCCGCGGCCCCGAACTTCCGGTCCGCGGCTCTGGAAAAAAATAGAGCATGTCCTATTCTTGTCCGCAGCTGCGGACAAGGATAGGAATCCTCTTTACAGTTTCACTTCTCTGTTACTGTTTACATCCGAATTACCTACACTGTACAATTTATTATTGACTATGTACGATTTATGCATCTCTCATGATCGTACAATTATGAATACTTCAAATAAAAAAAATAAAAAAAATAAAAATAAAATAGGAATCCTCTATTAAAGTGCCGGCCATGTGCGGCGTCAGTGTTTTGCAGTCTGCAATATGTGGACTGCAAAACACTACGGACGTCTGAATGGACCCTAATGGAAAGATCTGCACCTGTTCTGTGTTTTGGTCCCGCACCTGGTTTTGGCTTACATTCACTGATGGAAATAACTGATCAAATAACTGACGTGTGAACTTGGCCTTACACAGGAAAACCCTTCTACCAGCAGATGAAGGACCGGGGGACTCCTTGCTGTAGCCCTAGTGTGGACCACACACAAGTTCACATACATGACTTATACAAGTCACTGCACTATACCATTTTCAGAGAGGGCAGCATAAGAGACCTTTAATGGATTTCTTAAAAATTATAAAGTTCCAGCTCATTTTCACAGAATGTATCCAGACACATTGTTTCCTGTTCTCAGTGGGAACACAAACATATTTCTGGATCTCAGACATATGCTAGAGCCATCGTTCTGACCTACAGCATGGATTCCAAGAGATAGCAGTACAGCAAACACAGGTAATAGGGTGCACCAGGGGGCGTAACTACCATAGCGGCAGACCATGCGACTGCTATGGGGCCCAGGGCAAGAGGGGGCCCTGTCTTAGTTGGGATCATCCCTTCTACTGGAGGTGAAAACTTGGTCAGGACTCTACCCTCTAAAGCAGAGGTAGGCAACCTCCGGCTCCCAGCTGTTGTGAAACTACAATTCCCAGCATGCTCCATTCATTTCTATGAGAGCTCTTAGAAGAGCAGAGCAAGTATTCATACTGAGAGCTGTAGTTTCACAACAGCTGGGAGCCAGAGGTTGCCTACCCCTGCTCTAAAGGAACAACTTTTAGCAAATGAGGCAGTGGAAAAAATGGCCCAAGGGTCACTGAAAGGGGTTTAGGCAGAAACCCTTTGTCCTGTGTGGGGGGCATGGTTTGATTCTTGCTGTGGGGCTCTTACTTCTCTATGTACACCACTGGGTCTACAGACCCTATGACTTTTTTTTTCTATTGTTTACAGATTTTTTATTTTTTATTTACTAATACACACAAAATAAGCAAATTGACAATGAAGCGCTGTCTTCTCTTCAAACAGCTGATCAGCGGTGGGGCCAGCCAATCTGATATTGATAGCCTATCCTGAAGATATATTCTTTTATTATGTCCAAATACATTTTAGAATTCATTTCATTCATTTTAGAATTCAGAGAAGGTGTACTTTGTTTTTTTTCATACTCTATCTAAAGAGTGCTCATAATAAGTATTCACTATGAGGTTCTACATGAAATATGAGCAGTATATACAGTAATAGGTAGTGATGGCCTTGCGGTTCGCGGCGAACTTTGCTTGTTCGCGATTCGTCGAACATGCAAACATATGGTGATATTCGCGCCCGCCATATTCTTTTACATTGTGAAGAACTTTGACCCATGACACATCCATCAGGTGGTCCAGGACAGCCAATTGAGACATTTCAGCACATGGACATACCCCCTACCTTATAATTAGACCTGATCTGGCCGCCATTTTACATTCAGTGTTTTGTCAGTGTAGGGAAAGGTTGCTGTGTGAGCAGGGACAGACTGTTAGGGACAAAAACGCTATCCTTTTAAGGACTGGTATAGGTGTACTATTGATAGGTGTGCAGTACATAGGGGTGTAATACACTTATAATATACTTTCTAACATAGAAAGCATATTATAGTGGATTTGTATTGTGCAGCAGTGGTGTGCGGTTCTGCAGCGATACTGGAGCTACACAGAGTGACAAACGCGATTAGAAAAAATAATTATAACTGGTGTGATATACCAGTCGCCCCCGAAAAAAACTGATAGAAGCGGGGTATTATATACCAATATACTTTCTATATAGTGCATTTGGGTACTGCAGCATTTGTTTGTGGTTTTGCTGCGTTCCCTCTGCTACACACAGTGACAAACGGTATTGAAAACATTATTATAACTGGTTTGCGCATGCGCTGACGTGAAAATTATATTGCCGATATTTCTCATTGAAAAAAATTATGAATGGACATCGCAAATTCGAATAATACATCTGGTCTGTCACTGTCCATGTTGTGGGACTATTTGTGCACTTCTAGTAATTATTTCTTGGCTGCAAATATGAGCTGAAGGTTTAAAATGAATGCGAACCGTCCCGGCAGATGTTCGTCCATCACTAGTAATAGGTGCTCTTTGGTACTTTCCAGTCGTCTTCTTCACCTTAACTCATCTTTAGAAGTATAAATTAAACTATATTGGGTGGAGCTGTAAAAATTCCCACTTGTTACCTTACTTTTTTGTAACAAAGCTCAAAAACTACCAGAATCGACTTTCATCTAAAAATAACTTGTTCTTTCCTGTTCCTTTCCGTTTCAGGTTTGTAGTGTTACATGACATCTCAGAACCATTCCTGTGTGGAGTGTCTTCAGGCTTTCCAGCAAAAGTTTCTGGCAGGTTCTCCCCACCTTTCTGTCACTTGCTACAAATTGGCACCTTGTCACATAGAAGAATGTGTTGAGCCGTGAACTGGTCAGAATGGCCTGGCGACATGTTTCTAAACTTAAGCACCTTTTGTTGCCTTGTAGACCAGTATAAGTAATGTCTGCATAGGTGAGGCAGGCGGATTTGTTTAGGTCTGTCACTTTGCTCCCTTTACCAAAACAAAGCTATATTTGTGTATCTTTTTGCATACAAAACGCACTTGATTCAATGTCTACACTAACCTGATGACCTATGTCAGTCAACAGCAGGTTCTGAACGCTGCTTGGAATAATGTATCCCAGACAGCAGAACAAGTCTTGAACCTTTGTTGTTTCCATTGTGTTCATTCTCTCCGTCAAACTTTTTGTTTTGTTGGTCTGGTTAGTCTGCATTTTCTAGTTCACTGTTTAGCAGAAATCTTGTCCATTAGGACCATTTTACAGTAACTATAAGCTACGTCCCATGATAACATTCACTGCTGAATGGTACCTGACTGGGAGTGGTGCTATTGATTTGATTTAATAATTAATGTACTCTCTATACGAGAATATCTCTGAAGCATTGAGAAGCTTTCAGTCTATTGCGTGAACCATGACGCAACATTGGATGATTGCTTGTTGATGGGACTTCAGAAACATACCAAGTGGAAATGGAAGATCGGAGACGTATGAGTATGTTGTACCAGTTCGCCCTGAATGCCAACAGCAGGGCATCTTGGTATAATAATTGCCATCCAAAAGGACGAACATTCTCTCTTTGGAAATCTCTACAAAGACATGCGTCTGAGTTTGGTAAGTGTAATCCTTTACATTAATAACCATAGGAAGACACTGCATACCAGAAGTTACATCTGATCTGTAGATACTCATAAAGATTATAAGGGTTTGATTTTATTTGTCCTTTTACTATTGGTTAAACTTTTTAAAGTAATTCAGTATGTGAACATTTTTAAGTACAGACTTATATGATGAAATTAAATTGACAGTTTTTTGGTGACATTTCCTCCATTATATACAGAGGGTCCGTGTCACCTTAGCAAACTGCAATTATGAGAAGCCTGTTTCCTATATAATGTGTTAAAACATTGTGTAAGTGATTTGTACAATTCAACTGAAAATATAAACTAAGTGCCAATTGCTTCACAATCTCCTTCAAAGTCAATGAATTGAGGTGCAGTTAGCTGTTATCTATAACTGTGAGTGAATATTAAGCAAATTTATTAAAATAATGTATAGTGGTTTTTCTGGAGCAGGTATATACAGTGGAGGAAATAATTATTTGACCCCTCACTGATTTTGTAAGTTTGTCCAATGACAAAGAAATGAAAAGTCTCAGAACAGTATCATTTCAATGGTAGGTTTATTGTAACAGTGGCAGATAGCACATCAAAAGGAAAATCGAAAAAATAACTTTAAATAAAAGATAGCAACTGATTTGCATTTCATTGAGTGAAATAAGTATTTGAACCCCTACCAACCATTAAGAGTTCTGGCTCCCACAGAGTGGTTAGACACTTCTACTCAATTAGTCACCCTCATTAAGGACACCTGTCTTAACTAGTCACCTGTATAAAAGACACCTGTCCACAGAATCAATCAATCAAGCAGACTCCAAACTCTCCAACATGGGAAAGACCAAAGAGCTGTCCAAGGATGTCAGAGACAAAATTGTAGACCTGCACAAGGCTGGAATGGGCTACAAAACCATTAGCAAGAAGCTGGGAGAGAAGGTGACAACTGTTGGTGCGATTGTTCGAAAATGGAAGGAGCACAAAATGACCATCAATCGACCTCGCTCTGGGGCTCCACGCAAGATCTCACCTCGTGGGGTGTCAATGGTTCTGAGAAAGGTGAAAAAGCATCCTAGAACTACACGGGAGGAGTTAGTTAATGACCTCAAATTAGCAGGGACCACAGTCACCAAGAAAACCATTGGAAACACATTACACCGCAATGGATTAAAATCCTGCAGGGCTCGCAAGGTCCCCCTGCTCAGGAAGGCACATGTGCAGGCCCGTCTGAAGTTTGCCAATGAACACCTGAATGATTCAGAGAGTGACTGGGAGAAGGTGCTGTGGTCTGATGAGACCAAACTAGAGCTCTTTGGCATTAACTCAACTCGCTGTGTTTGGAGGAAGAAAAATGCTGCCTATGACCCCCAAAACACCGTCCCCACCGTCAAGCATGGGGGTGGAAACATTTTGCTTTGGGGGTGTTTTTCTGCTAAGGGCACAGGACAACTTATTCGCATAAACGGGAAAATGGACGGAGCCATGTATCGTGAAATCCTGAGCGACAACCTCCTTCCCTCTGCCAGGAAACTGAAAATGGGTCGTGGATGGGTGTTCCAGCACGACAATGACCCAAAACATACAGCAAAGGCAACAAAGGAGTGGCTCAAGAAGAAGCACATTAAGGTCATGGAGTGGCCTAGTCAGTCTCCGGACCTTAATCCAATCGAAAACCTATGGAGGGAGCTCAAGCTCAGAGTTGCACAGAGACAGCCTCGAAACCTTAGGGATTTAGAGATGATCTGCAAAGAGGAGTGGACCAACATTCCTCCTAAAATGTGCGCAAACTTGGTCATCAATTACAAGAAACGTTTGACCTCTGTGCTTGCAAACAAGGGTTTTTCCACCAAGTATTAAGTCTTTTTTTGTTAGAGGGTTCAAATACTTATTTCACTCAATGAAATGCAAATCAGTTGCTATCTTTTATTTAAAGTTATTTTTTCGATTTTCCTTTTGATGTGCTATCTGCCACTGTTACAATAAACCTACCATTGAAATGATACTGTTCTGAGACTTTTCATTTCTTTGTCATTGGACAAACTTACAAAATCAGTGAGGGGTCAAATAATTATTTCCTCCACTGTATTTTTCATTTTAAAAATGTTACCAGTGTTAGGCTACTTTCACATCTGCGGCAGTGATTCTGACAGAGAACATCCTGCCGGAATTCTCTGGATCCCGCACTGCTGGATGCAAATGGAATGCCCGTCACCGGCCCCATTAAGTATAGTGGGGTCTGGCTGAATCCGGCCTCATTCCCGCAAAAGCTGGACACAGACCACTTTATGCCGCGGTTTGTATCCGGACAATTCTCTGCAGTTTTGCTGGATCAGGAGGCTGGATCTCCATGCAGCAGATGCGAAAGTAGCCTTACAATATTAAAAAATTTAAAGAGATACAAAGGGAAATATATAAAGTGGTCATACAAAGTACTTTTTAATGCAGGGCAATAAATAATTTGTTTTATCGATTTATTTTATTGGAAAAAAATCATTGTTATGGCTTAGGGAGATTAAGATGTGAGCACAATTTATGAACAAAGCTATTATAGTAGTTTCATAGTCTCTATTTAAAGGAGGCTGTCAACAGTTTTGACCATGCAAAACTGCTGACAGCACTAGGTAGAGGCCAGGAGGAGCAGGACACACATATTTTTTGTGGAGCTTTTATCGGGAGGAGTAGTAAATATGAACTTTTATTCTGTAGGCACTGCTTCTACAAGCGCTCAGGAGGCAATGCTTCATTTGATGTGCCCTCTGCATTGAGCTGCTTCGCAGCCCCGATCCTCTGCTCTGAGTGACAGCTGTAGTGGTCTTGAAAAGTACTCTATATAACTTAGGCGCATCCTCTACCACCCTAAATTTACACTGGCTTTCTTGCTGGCGTAGATTAAGGTAATTTCCTATGTCTAAAACAGGCGTTGAAAATGATAAATGATACGGGGCGGCCAGCTTCCTTCCCCACCCACACCACGCTCCCTTTTTTAGAACTGGCATACGTGGTGTGGATGGGAAAGAAGTTACACATATATGCCAAAAATTGGCAAATATCTATTCATAAATGACCCCCACAGTGCATTTCTCATACACTCCAGTGCTAATGCACTGTAATGTATGAGTGAAGCAATCTAAAGATTGCATGTTATAGTTCCCTATGGGAACTATAAAAAAGTGTGAAAAAAAAGTTTAGGCCTCTGTGCTCCTCCTACACAGCCCTGCAAGTGCGATGTCTAACAGTATCCTGCTGCTGTTGTTGGGGAGCGCCGGCATCTGAGCTGTGATCATCTGAGGAGCTAGGTGAGGATTTACAGTTTTTTTCTTTTAACTTCCATCGAAGGGGGCACAAATCTGGTCATAACTACGAGGGGGGAAATATCTGGCATAACTACTGTGAGGGGGCACATACAGTATCTGGCCATAACTACTGTGAGGGAGCACATAATCTGGCATAATTACTGTGAGGGAGCACATATTTTGGCATTACTACTGTTAAGTGGGCACAATGTGGGCATAACTACTGTAAAGAGGGATATCTGGGCATTACTACTGTGAAGGGGGCACATCTAGGCATAGGTACTGTAAAGATGGCACATCTGTGCATAACTACTGTGAAGGGGGCTCATGTGAGCATTACTACTGTGAAGGTGGGCACAATATTGCATAACTACTGTAAGGGGCACAATGTGGGCATAACTACTGTGAAGGGGGTGCATCTGGGCATAACTACTGTGAAGGGGCCACATGTGGGTATTACTTCTGTGTGCTGGCACAAAGGGGGAATATTTACTATGTGGGGGCATTAACCCCTTAGTGACCACCCATACGCGTTTTTTTAATGGCAGCCCAGTCTAAGCGCTGCGCGGGTCGCCCGTGCAGTGGGGAGCAGGGACCTGGCTCTCACATGGGAGCCGCGGCCCTGCTGTAACAGCCCAGACCGGGCAGGAGTGCCGATCTGGGCTGTTTTACACTTTACATGCCAAGGGCAATGGCACCCGCCGCATGTAAAGTGCTGACAGAAGGAGCGAACTCCCTCTGTCTCCCATCGGCACCCCGCAAATGCAATTGTGTGAAGCCTGCCTGGGGTCTGATGTAGGCCCCAGACCAGCCTTGAGTAATTTCCAGCAGGCTGCTCCTCTCTGGCGCAATCTGCTGGTCAATGTCAGAATAGCATTGCCATTAAAATAAAATGAACTATAGGGATAGTGCATTGCATTTTAAAAGCAATCAAAAATATGTCTGTTATAGTCCCCTTGTGGGACTATTAATTGGTAAAAAAAAGTTTTAAAAAAATCCCATTAAAAATGTATGCTTTTTTTTCATTGAAAATATGCTTTTCAATGAAAAAAATTGCAAAAAAAATATATCCTCCCCTCATGTTTGGTACCGCTGTGTCCGTAACGTCCCAGACTACATAAACATAATGCAAATTATCCCCTAAGGTGAACGCTGTAAAAAAAAGACAGAATTGCTCATTTATTCTTAGTTGCCAACTAAAAAACGTATTAGCAAGCGATCAAAAAGAGCCATTTACTCCAAAATTATACCAATGAATAATACAAGCTGTATCCCCAAAATCTAGCCCTCACACAACTCCATATAAGGAAAAATAAAAAAGTTATGGATCTTGGGAAGTGGCAATGCAAAAACATTTTTTTCTTAAAAATAGGGGTTTTATTGCAAAAAAGTTGTAAAATGTAAAAAAAAAAATATGTATTTGGTATCACTGTAATCGTACTGACACAGAGAATAAAATTTATAATGTACAAATGCTGTGGCAGTACTGCTGTTTTTCCCATCTCCCTTCCAGAAAGAGTTAATAAAAGTTAATCAGAAAGTTATATGTACCCCAAAATAGCGCCATTAAAAACTACAACTTGTCCTGCAAAACACAAGCCCTCATAAAGCTACATAGATGGAAAAATAAAAAAGTTATAGCTCTTGGAACGTGACAATGAAAAAAGAAAGCAAAACTCTTGGTCAGTAAGGCCCAAAACAGGCCGGTCACTAAGGGGTTAAGGGGACTGGGTGTGTATAGTTATGTTTTAGGGCGGAGTTAGAGGTGCGGCCTAGTATTAAAAAAATTGATGCGGCCCCCAGCACATATTGTCCCTCTTTGTGTTTTTCAAAAGTTGGAATCTATACCATTGGGGCCTACAATTTGATTCCAAATGAATCAATAATGTTTGTGGAAAAAGACCCTCAGAAACACAAGGAGGAGGTACAAACTGCAGATGTTTCCCTTGGTCAGATTTGAACTCAGGACCCCAGCACCACAAGTTTTAACCACTGAGCTAACATGCTGATCCATGATACCCTAGAACAGGGATCAGCAACACTCGGCACTCTAGCTGTGGCGAAACTACAACTCCCAGCATGCACACCTCCTTGGCTGTTCTCAGAACTCCCAGAGAAATGAATGGAGCATGCTGGGAGTCGTAGTTTCACCACAGCTGGAGTGCCGGAGGTTGCTGATCCCTGCCCTAGAACATACTGTAATAATAGATTTGAGGACTCTAGCTACCTATATGAATATAGGCCAGGGATCACCTTTGGGACTCCAGCTGATCTAAAACTACAACAACAGAACCTTCCTTTCACTTTTATGGGAGTTAGAAGAACAGCCAAGCATGTGTGCATGCTGGGAGTTGTTGTTTCACAGCAGCTGGAGTCCCAAAGGTTGCTGATACTTGATGTAAGTAGTAAATACCTTCTGCTTTTGTTTGTGAGATGTTTGTCAAGTTTATATTTAACTGCACTGTAAAGTTCATACTTCAAGGGTGGCTGGAGAAGTCCACGGCCAGATGTCTTGGCTGTACTCGTGAACTCTGCTATGGGGAGGGGCAGGGAGCTCAGGTCAGAGTACAGTGTGACAATTGCCTAATCATAGTAATGCCAAATATGTAAACATTTCCTCCTATTTCCATTTGCCAAAATGATTATGTCTGAATAATACTATAAAATGTCTTTGTACAGGCTATAGCTGTGTTTGTAAGTGATATCAATGACCATACTACTACTGTGACTAATTAACCCACCTTTACCCAGCAATGTTCACAAAATACTAAAACTACAGTTCAAGTTCAAGGGAATCCGTCACCCCTATCTTGGACCACTATCTACAGTAATAAATGAGTAGTACTGCAGATATGGAGTCCAGATCACTTGTTTTTATTTTCCTACTGCCCTCCATTCCCCCGACATACACAGTCAGGACTGCTGTGCTGTTCTAACATAATGGAGAGGTCTCGTGTGCGCATGCATGACAGTCCTCGCAATGTATTTTAGTACAGCTTTGAGCACTGACAGCGGGGAATGGGGACAGTAGGAAATTAAAAAATAGCGCCCTGGACTCCTTGGTTGCTGTACTATGCATGTATTACTGTAGATAATGGTCCAAATTCAGTGTGACAAATTCCCTTTAAAACTGACGTCCAGTAGGTGCCTAATGAACAATAGGGAAGATTTATTAAGGCTATTTTCACACCTGCGGCAGAGTTCTCAGGCAGGCTGTTCTGGGCGCTACTGGATCCAGCATTGCCTGTCCACCGGACCCCATTTACTATATATCCGGCCGCTACTGCTGTATGCAACATTTTTTGTCCGGCCCATTCCCGTCATTCTACGCCGGAACATCCTACTGCAGTCTCAGCCACTTTTGTGCAGGATCTTTATAATTAAGGCACTTACATTTTTTATGTGTTTACGCTAGAAAACATCTGCCACATTCAGTTTTTTTCTTTTTACACTGTTCCATTTTCATAAAGTAGACAGAGTCTTCACAGAATGATACTAATTGGTATGAAAGCATAACAAGAAATGCAAAGACCCAAACTGTTTTGCTTAGCATTCCATCCCTGTAAAAGCAGGACCTCAATTGATGGCCCATCCTTTCCAAAAAGCTGATGCAAAATACCCCACATCTGTCATCTGTGATGCTAGGGAGACTTGTCCCTGTCACCGCCTGCCATTGGCTGCTCCCCCCGTCACCGGACGTTTTCGTCCTCTTATGGGGAGAAGCAGCTGCGGCGGTGCTGGGACCAGGAACGGCGCAGGGAGCAGAGAGCCAGGTAATTATATTCATTGTGAGGGGCCTGGCATATGGGGGAGCATCATATAGTACATGACAACCTCTTTCTAACAAAGCTAGAACCAGCCCTTTACCTCATATGGATCCAGAGATCTCCTCATTCATTGCTCTGCTAGATTAATATCAAGCTGACAGCTCAGGGGGAGTGTCTTTTCTGCTGCAGCTCAGGGGGCGTGTCCATGCTCTCCCTATCACAGCTCAGGGGGGCGTGTCCATGCTCTCCCTAGCACAGCTCAGGAAACAGCTGAAGAATGAAACTGAGCATGTGCGGCCATCTTAATGAGCTGGACAAAGAAATAATAAACAGAACAAAGAGCCGGTGGCCCTATACAGATACACTTTATTGAATAATTCAGTAGCTATACAAAATTCTTAATTACATGCAATTACAAAAGTATTTAGATCTAGGTGCTGGTTTGAAAACTGTAGAATTTTTTTCGGGGGACACCCCCTTTAAGCTGATACCCAGCTGCAGCGACGACACCTGCCTACAGAGATAACTACTGTGGTTACTTAAAGGGCTTCTGTCACCCCACTAAAGTGATATTTTTTTTTTGGGCTGGTGAAATTAGTTATATTGCGATATATGACAATATAATTGTGTTACTTACTTTGATCCAGCAATTTCTGCAAAAAACGAAGTTTTATCATATGTAAATTCGGTCTCTAACAGCAAGTAGGGCGGCTACTTGCTGCTAGCTGCTGCAGAAATCCGCCCCCTCGTTGTGTTGATTGACAGGGCCAGCCGGGATCTCCTCCTCCGGCCAGCCCTGACGGCATTTCAAAAATCGCGCGCCTCTGTTGATTCGGCGCAGGCGCTCTGAGATGAGGAGGCTCGTCTCCTCAGCACTCCCTCAGTGCGCCTGCACCGATGACGTCTTCTATTTCGGTGATGTCATCGGCGGAGGCGCACTGAGGGAGTTCTGAGGAGACGAGCCTCCTCATCTCAGAGCGCCTGCGCCGAATCAACAGAGGCGCGCGATTTTTGAAATGCCGTCAGGGCTGGCCGGAGGAGGAGATCCCGGCTGGCCCTGTCAATCAACACAACGAGGGGGCGGATTTCTGCAGCAGCTAGCAGCAAGTAGCCGCCCTACTTGCTGTTAGAGACCGAATTTACATATGATAAAACTTCGTTTTTTGCAGAAATTGCTGGATCAAAGTAAGTAACACAATTATATTGTCATATATCGCAATATAACAAATTTCACTAGCCCAAAAAAAAAAAATCACTTTAGTGGGGTGACAGAAGCCCTTTAAAGAGTTACCTTTTATCTGTTTTACTTATAGGAGCTAAATACCTGTACTTGCGGGGTACCCCCTGCTGATGCTGCCACCCAGTTTTATTTTTTTAAACATTGCCCCTACGCTCCCCTTGCGCCCCTTGAGAAACCCTGGCGTCTCCTCCCTGTTCTGATGCTTAGTATTTACATACTGAGTGCAAAAACTTCAAGTGGGCGCAGCGGGGTGTAGGGGCGATATAAGGGGCTATATAAAAAAAATAAAAACTGGTGGCAGCATCAGCAAGTACCCCGCAAGTATTCAGCTCCTATAAGTAAAACAGATGAAAGGTCCTCTTTAACCCCTTCCTGACCAGGGCCGCTGCGGGTGCCATAGCGACAGGTGGCCGCCTGCTTCTTATAGCAGACACCCGCGGCTAATGTCCGAAACTGGAAGTAATGCCGATCGCGGACATTTAACCCCTCAGATGCCGTGGTTAATTCTGACCAGAGCATCTCAGCACGCTGAAAAACGAAAGTGAACACTTTCGGTGGTGCTCCGGTTCCCCCGTGTGATGATTAGAGGAGCTTGCGCAGCCCCTGTCTTTGTGACTGACAGGAGGCTGCTGCATAGTATTTCCTATGGAGCCCTTGCCTGTAATAGGGCTCCATAGGAAAGTAATAAAATCATTATAGATTCCAATGCAAAAAAGTGATCAAAAAGTCATACACACCCCAGAATGATATCAATGAAAAGTTCAGATCTCCCCACAAAAAAAAGCCCCCATACAGCTCCATACACATAATTACAAAAAAGTTATAGGGGTCAAAATATGGCGACAAAAAATAAAACAGATTTTTTCCCACTTTTTAAATTTTTTTTATCACTATCAAAATGAAAGAAAAACTATACAGATAAGGTATCTCCGGATTTGTACTTACCTGTAGAATAAAAGTAACTGCTCAATTTTATCACACATTGAATGTCGTAAATAAAAAATAAAATAAAAAATGAAAACTGTGGTGGAATTGCTTTTTTTTTTTGCAATTTCACCCCATGTGTAATTTTTTTTCCCGCTTACCATTACATCATATGCAATATGAGGCCTCCTGCACACGAACGTTTTTTTACACGGTCCGCAAAAACGGGGTCCGTAGGTCCGTGATCCGTGACCGTTTTTCCGTCCGTGGGTCTTCCTTGATTTTTGGAGGATCCACGGACATGAAAAAAAAGTCATTTTGGTGTCCGCCTGGCCGTGTGGAGCCAAACGGATCCGTCCTGAATTACAATGCAAGTCAATGGGGACGGATCCGTTTGATGTTGACACAATATGGTGCCATTTCAAACGGATCCGTCCCCATTGACTTTCAATGTAAAGTCTGGAGTTCTGTTATACCATCGGATTGGAGTTTTCTCCAATCCGATGGTATATTTTAACTTGTAGCGTCCCCATCACCATGGGAACGCCTCTATGTTAGAATATACTGTCGGATATGAGCTACATCGTGAAACTCATTTCCGACAGTATATTCTAACACAGAGGCGTTCCCATGGTGATGGAGACGCTTCAGGTTAGAATATACAAAAAAACTGTGTACATGACTGCCCCCTGTTTTTAACTCATTGGTGGCCAGTGGGCCCCCCCTCCCCTATTGTTAACTCGTTGGTGGCCAGTGTGCGCACCCCCCTCCCTCCCTCTATTGTAATAATAGCATTGGGGCCAGTGTGCGCGCCCCCCCACCCCCCCCCCCCCTCCCTCCCTCTATTGTAATAATAGCATTGGGGCCAGTGTGCGCGCCCCCCCCCCCCTCCCTCTATTGTAATAATAGCATTGGGGCCAGTGTGCCCCCCCCCCCCCCCCGATCATCGGTGGCAGCGGAGTAGAAGATTCATACTTACCTGGCTGCTGGCTGCTGCGATCTCTGTGTCCGGCCGGGAGCTCCTCCTACTGGTAAGTGACAGGTCTGTGCGGCGCATTGCTGTCACTTACCAGTAGGAGGAGCTCCCGGCCGGACGCAGACATCGCAGCAGCCAGCAGCCAGGTAAGTATGAAAATCTTCTACTCCGCTGCCACCGATGATCGGGGGGGGGGGGGGGGGGGGGTTGTGCGCACACTGGCCCCAATGCTATTATTACAATAGAGGGAGGGAGGGGGGGGGGGTTGGGGGGTGCGCACACTGGCCCCAATGTATTAAAACAATAGAGGGAGGGAGGGGGGGTTGGGGGCGCGCGCACACTGGCCCCAATGTATTAAAACAATAGAGGGAGGGAGGGGGGTGCGCACACTGGCCACCAACGAGTTAACAACAGGGGAGGGGGGGGCCGCACAATGATATTCAAACTGGGGAGGGGGGGGGGGGGGTCTGCCCCCTGCTGCCTGGCAGCCCTGATCTCTTACAGGGGGATATGATAGTACAATTAACCCCTTCAGGTGCCGCACTATCATATCCCCCTGTAAGAGATCGGGTGCTGCCAGGCAGCAGGGGGCAGTCTTGTACACAGTTTGTAGTGTATTCTAACTAGAAGCGTCCCATCACCATGGGAACGCTTCTGTGTTAGAATATACTGTCGGATCTGAGTTTTCACGAAGTGAAAACTCAGCTCTGAAAAAGCTTTTATGCAGACGGATCTTCGGATCCGTCTGTATGAAACTAACCTACGGCCACGGATCACGGACACGGATGCCAATCTTGTGTGCATCCGTGTTCTTTCACGGACCCATTGACTTGAATGGGCCCGTGAACCGTTGGCCGTGAAAAAAATAGGACAGGTCATATTTTTTTCACGGCCAGGAAACACGGCTCACGGATGCGGCTGCCAAACGGTGCATTTTCCGATTTTTCCACGGACCCATTGAAAGTCAATGGGTCCGTGAAAAAAAACGGAAAACGGCACAACGGCCACGGATGCACACAACGTTCGTGTGCAGGAGGCCTTAAATGGTGGCGTTGGAAAGTACAACTCGTCCCACAAAAAAACAAGCCCTCATATGGCTATGTAACAGACAAATAAAAAAGTTATGGTTCTGGGAAGTCAGAGAGCACAAAACAAAAACAAGAGGCAACTATTATGTAAATTATTGTTAAACCGAGTGAAACTGCGCGCCTATCGAGCAATGTAAAAGCAATGAACGATAAAGCGACAACTGTTAGATTTCTCGTTGATTCGATAGTGTGTGGGCACAAAAATCACAGTTGGACGTTAACGATTTCATTCGTATAAACAAGAATCGTTCACTGCACACCACTCAGATTTCGCTTTGTGTAAATGTAACACTTTACACGATGGAACATGGGATCAAAATTACGATTTTGTGAACCATAATTGGCGTGTCTAAAGGGTCATTGTTGAAATGTTCACTACACCAAGAAACGACTTGTTCATCGCTAAATCATACCGATTATCGCCTTGTGTAAAGATACCTTTACTCCATCCACCTCACAATGGAGGGAGCTTTGTAGCTCGGTCGCCAACTTCCAGTACCACTCTGATTGGTGAGGGTGCAGGTGCAGGACCCACACTGATTTCATATTGATGGCCTATCCTGAGAATATTCCATCAATACTAAAATTCTGGAAGGCCCCCTTAAAGGGTTCTTTTCCCTTTTTGCAGCTGTTTAGGGGCAAAATTGTGCCCTTACAATGTAATAAAATGGGGACTGCCCATAATTTCACATAGATTGACATGGATAGACCCAGTATGTTCATGACACAGGTGACTGGGACCAGTGATATCACCAAGTAGGTGCGATGATGTTATTGCTCTGACCTTTTTAATCATGTTGCCTACTTGGGATTTGTCACGGCACTTGTTGGAAGACACTTCTTCTCAGTCAGAAATATAGAGCACATTTATCACCTGAGATTATATCTTTAGCTAGATATTGTTGTACTCATTTATGTATTTACATAGCCCACTCTCAACAACACTGATCCGAGAGGGACATTCATTACAGTCTTGCGGATTGTGCTGGTGACAAGAGGGGGGGTGATGCATTATGAGAGAATGATCTTCTGGGAAAAGGAGAAGTCCCTGGTACAGGCTTGATAAGGAACTAGTGAGAAATTCCTTCTCAGCTGTAGGAGGGAGGGGTTGAGTCTGCATACACTTGGCTCACAATCAGTGCATTCTACACTTGGAAACTACAGAGTCACACACCTAAATCCTGTCAAGACTCCTGCCATGCACCGCACAACAGGGGAAGCCGTGATCAGAGGCAGCGGGCCGGCCTGGTAAGGGGACACTAGTGGGGCTCTTGTGTTTGGGCAGGAATCATTTGGCTCCTCTCTCATCTCAGCCTTTATTTATAGAGTGGAGCCAGGCTTGTCTACTGCTTGACATGTGCACAAACCTTATTATCTCTCTGCTCACTACATTTACAAAACTTGAAATATCACATTGTTGCTTATGACATTGACCTCTGTGATTGCTGTTCTGATCATATTTTTAGACTCAAGGGAAAACTTCTTGTTTTTTCTTCTTCTGGAAATGCATTCTCAACCATGTCCTTACTTATGTTGTCAATGTTAACATTTACATGCATAATCTTAGGCTATCATACTTGTATCTGTTATCTGTTTTACTTCATGCAATAGTGCTTGCCTATTCTGTTCTGCTGTATACAGATTGCACTCATTCACACAGGTCCATGGTGATTTATCAAAACTGAGGTAAAGGAAAACTGGCTTAGTTGCCCATAGCAACCAATAAGATTGCACCTTTCATTATTCAGAGCTCCTTTGGACAATGAAAGGTGGAATCTGATTGGTTGCTATAGACAACTAAGCCAGTTCGACTTTGCACCAGTTTTGATAAATCTCCCCCTATGTCCCTAGTGAGGTTTACATTCTATATTCTCCATTTTATATGTCCTGGTGTCAGTGTACTAGGAAACAAATCATTATATTTTTATATTAAAGGAAACCTGTCGTGTTGAACATGGTGTCTCTGCTGCAGGCAGTATGTTATAGATCAGGAGGAGCTGAGCAGATTTATATATACGGTAGTTTTATGAGAAAAGAGTCAGTAAACGTGTAATATATACATTTAAAGGTAATGACCTATTGTTTAAAACACGTTTTTATGCTGAACATACTTTTAAAGATTTTTTGATGTTGTTATTTATTTTATTTTCTTGTCAATATCTATATTTAAACAAAAATCATAAAATCCTGCAATTTTCGCACTAGCCACTAAGCCTAATAATAGGCGCCACTTCTTGGTCTGTACAGATCACGTTACTGCAGTTACCTGCTTATCTGTCATTCTAATCCTGCCTGTAATGACATCACCTCTGTGTACAGATAAGACAGGATCCACCATTCACAATTCTTTCCTTGTTTCCTTGTACAATGACCTCTGCACAGGTCACAGAGCATGCCTAAAAAACTCTCCTATAAAAGTAAATGAGGTCCCCTCCTGATCATTGTGTCTATGGTCCATGGGGCTACTGTAAAGCAATTTTCTTAATGCTTTCTAAATGCTGTTAAGAACAGCTCAGGCAAGATGGCCGCCCCAATAATCATGTTCAGGAAATAGAAGACATAAATCTGCAATCAGAAAATAAAAAGAGATTAGAAGAAAATGAGATGTGCTACTATGTAGTTTTAACTGGCAGATAACATTTTGGTGACACATTTTCTTTAAAGAGAAACTGTCACCACAAAACATAATTCAGTCTAATGGCAGCAGTTATAGAGCAGGAGGAGCTGAGCAGATTGATATATAGTCAATGTATGTTTAGGAGTCCAGTGGGTGGTCTTAGTGATTGACAACCTTCCCTCTATGACTGTGCATGCAGAGATAGCTGTCAATCACGGATAGGACCGCCCTCTAGACTTCTGAGCACAGAAATTTAAAAAACATTAAATGCAAGTTATACTGAATGTTTCTCCATAAAACTATATATCAATCTGCTCAGCTCCTCCTGACCTATAACCTGCTGCCTTCAGATCAGACACCATGTTCAATGTGACAGGTTCCCTTTAAATACGTATGTATAAGGTAAATAGCTAGTAATTGGACCATTCAGATACTTCCTTAGCTCACTGGAGCCAAGTTGTTTCATGTTGTTGTTTTTTTTTTTTTTACATTTTAATTCAGGTCAGTGTATATAGACTGGTATTACCAATGCACTACTGGCATATGGAGCTAATCACCAGTAATGCCAAAAACCTATTGGTCTTATCACAACAACATTTGCACATGCTGTGACTAATGAAATGATTCATGGACTATCATTTATGCCGGTGTTTTATATTTATATTGCTATTTTAGCTTGATTTTATTTTTGGGATTCATAACTTTTTTCTACATCTGCATTTACTACTGTCCTATTAACTATGCATTTATAATATACAGCATTTATTACTTTTATAGAACATATTGTGCCACTCAAACTTTAACTTGCATCAGACCCAGGTTGACAATTTACTTTCTATTTCAAGCAATAATGTGCCTCACAAAGATCCATAATTATCCCCCTACCCCCGTACAAGCTACAGTGACCCCCCAAAACCAACCACAATGCTTGTCTAAAGTCAGCTGGAATGTCCGTCAAAATTCCTCATAGTCAGCACTAGGGATGAGTGAAGTGAGCTTCGGATCCTAGATCCAAATTTCATTTTAATGCTGTACAGAGATACGTCTCCATACAGGATTAAAATGTATGGGCTCCGGAGCGGCAAAATGAGTTATCACGGGGAATAACTTCGCCATTTGGTTATTAAACTTAAAAAACATTTTAATATAGGTATCCATAGTCGACTTTGGTACTGACTGGTACCTCGGTATTGAAGACAACTTTGAAAGCAGTTCTAAAATGGTTTTCAAGTTGAAAAATCAAATCCCATACATTTCAAGCCCATACATTTGAATACTGTACGGAGACAAATCTCTGTACAGCATTAAAACTAAGTGTTGAGTAGAGCGACTTCGGATCTAGGATCAAAAGCTCGCTTCGCTCATCCCTAGTCAGCACCATGTCAGCCACAAAGGGCAACTATAAGGCCAATAGTGCCAACCACAATACCC
Source organism: Bufo gargarizans (assembly GCF_014858855.1). NCBI lineage: Eukaryota > Metazoa > Chordata > Amphibia > Anura > Bufonidae > Bufo > Bufo gargarizans. Next base: position 356,135,841 of record NC_058081.1, read on the forward strand.
CTAAGAACCAGCCACAGTTCTCCAAAATACACAGTCTGGACTGCTGTGCCATTCTAATATGATGGAGAGGACTTATGTACCCGCACGCAGCAGTCCCAACAATTTTGTACTGCAGATAATAGTCTAATATTGTAAACTATATCTCTCTAGTCAGTAGAAAAGGAGATTCCATTGCATAAAATAGTGCGATATATTACTGAAATCTCTGGTGCTGTGTGTGAGGAGCTATTTTCTATGAAGGAGAGGAACAGGATAACAGGAGTTAAGAGGACCTGGGGTTTCAGGTCCTTGATGAGCTGCTGCCCACCCACAGAAAGGGAAGAGGAGACGTTTTACAGATAATGTGAATAAAAACGAGGAAAAGCTGAAGAGCAGTGTTTTTTTTTTTCATTTATAAGGTTAAAATGCTGGTATTATATACTCCAGATATTTATTTATTTTTTCTTAAAAAGGACCTTTCATCGGTCCAATATCAAAAAACACGGGTGAACAGCACTCCTAAGTACTAATGCTGCAGGTGCTCGTCTCCAGGGGGGACAGCACGTCCAAGTTAATTGTCGCATTTATTTGTATTTGTTATATTCCCTGTTGTTGTATCTGGGCCTGAGACAGAGACTTCCATTCGTCCATCTGGAGAGGAATGGGTTGTCTTTGGTCCTATACTTATTCCAGGGCTTTATAGGGAAATCAGGACATGCTTGACAAAGGCTATCACTAAGCCGAAACGTTGCATCTGGAATAAAGTTACGCTTTTTGGACGTGCTGTCTCCATTTTTTTTTTCGCCCGCTGTGCCCGTTCACCCGCTGTGCCCTTGTTTACTTCCCCCACCTGGTATGCTAATGAATATTATCGGTACAGGGAGGAGGAGACTGCCCTGTTTCTCAATAGGTGGGAGAAGGTAAGCTTTTATTTTCCCTGGCTGTGATGCTCTCTGCTGTTATTGGACAGCGCTACAGGCCATTGAGAACCAGGGCAGTCTCCTCCTCCCTGTACCGATGATATTCAGTAGCATACCAGGTGGGAGAAGTGAACAAGGGCACAGCAGGCGAATGGTGCGACGCCCAGAAAAAATTGTAAGCGATCTTACATCCATGGACTATGCCCTACATAACCTGCTACTTATTTCATAATGTCTGGACCCATGACAGGTCCTCTTTAACTGATAGGATAACTCATTTAAGATGCTTGATGATGATAGTGTTGTGTGAGCAATCATCTGTCACGATCAGTGTGGGGGGGGGGGGGAAACTCTGCACTAAACACAGGAGGGAAGGGGAACAGTAACTGGGCCTGGAAACCAGGGAAGAAACAGGTCATCTACTAGACAACCGTAATCCAGGCCCTGACTACCTAATAATATGAATAGACCTTGAAGGTAGGAATATTCATATGCAGGATACCTAGCCCTGATTTCCCTATAAAGCCCTGGAATAAGTATAGGACCAAAGACAACCCATTCCTCTCCAGGTGGACAAATGGAAGTCTCTGTCTCAGGCCCAGATACAACAACAGGGAATATAACAAATACAAATAAATGCGACAATTAACTTCTGTAGAGATGGAAGAACAAGAAAAGCAGAGACAATCTCACACCAGCTCAGCCAAACCCAAATGAAGCTATCTACCGCATAGTCAGTAGGGTGGGATCAGACTATAATGGGTGGAAGTGATGACCACTGAGCAACAGCTGAGAAAAGGGAAGTGGTCATTAACCCTATCAACACTGAATAAAGAGAAATCAAGGAGGCAGTTAGAATCCTCCACGCTCAGCCAGTCTCTCTGATCTCCTGACACCAGTCACCTGAGGGACTGTGACAGTACCCCCCACTTCTACGGGTGACCTCCCGACAGGATGGGCTCTGTGAAAGGCCTTTACCAGACGATTCGCAATAACATCGGCCGCTGGAACCCACATCCTCTCCTCTGGTCCGTAACCCTTCCAGTGGACAAGATACTGGAGCAATCTATGGAGAACTCGGGAGTCCACAATCCTGCTGATTTGAAATTTTAAATTAGGTTTGACACATTTCTTCAACAACGACTTATGAAATACGTTATGAATTTTCAAAGCCTGAGGAAGTTCAAGACGGAAGGCTACAGGGTTAACAATGGCAGTAATCTTATATGAACCACAGAGCATACCACGGTAACTTATCAGTGGACTCCTGTCTACGGTTATTTATGGCAAACTCAGCTAACGACAAGAATGAAGACCACTCCTCCTGATTCTCCGAAACAAAACATCTCAAATAAATCTCCAGATTCTGATTGGTGTGCTCCATCTGTCCGTTCTACTGAGGCTTAAAAGCTGAAGAAAAGGACAATTGTACCCCCAGTCGAGTACAGAATGCTTTCCAGAATCTGGAAACAAACTGAGTCCACCGAGCAGACACCACATCAGAGGGAATGCCATGTAGTTTCACAATGTTATCGACAAACACCTGTGCAAGAATTTTGGCTTTAGGTAGAGCAGGCTAAACCGATCAACTACCACCAGGATCAAGTTTTTTCCCCGAAGAATTAGGTAAATCCGTGATAAAGTCCATGAACAAATGCGTCCAAGGTCTGGACAGGATGGGCAACGGAAGAAGAGATCCAGAAGGCCGAGTATGCATCACCTTAGCACGAGCACAGGTACAACAGGCTGACACATAGTCCTCAACACACTTACGCAGTCCCCGGCCACCAAAATCTGCGTGAGATGAGATAGACAGTGGATTTACTCTCAGGGTGTCCAGCCAAGACAGTACAGTGATGTTCCTTAAATACCTTGTGACATAAGTCTGAAGGAACAAACAATTTCCCTGGAGTCCGGTGCATTCTCTTGGGCCTCCAACACCTTAGCCTCAAGATCAGGATATAGGGCAGATATGACTACCCCCTTTAGACAAAATAGGATAAGGATCTTTAGAATCACCCTTCCCCCAGGAAAGCTGCGCAACAGCACCTGCCTTGACGTTGTTAACCCCAGGGCGGAAGGTGACAATGAAGTTAAATCTGGTGAAAAACAGCGACCATCTGGCCTGCCTTGGATTCAGTCTTTTAACCGATTCAAGGTAAGCCAGATTTTTGTGATCAGTAATTACTGTAATAGGATGAATGGCTCTTTCCAACCACTGGTGCCATTCTTCAAAAGCCAACTTAATGGCCAGCAATTCCCTATTACCCACATCATAATTTCTTTCAGCAGTCGAGAGTTTTTTAGAGAAAAAAGCACATGGCCGCCATTTACTAGGTGAAGGACCTTGCGACAAAACTGCTCCCACCCCTACCTCAGATGCGTCAACCTTTACAATGAATGGCTGAGACACATCCGGTTGCACTGGAATAGGGGCTGAAGCAAAACCTTCCTTCACAGCAGAAAAGGCTTGTAATGCCGCCTCAGACCAAACAGAGAAATCGACTCCCTTCCTAGTCATGTCTGTTAAAGGTTTAACAACAGTTTAATAGTTCAAGATGAATTTACGGTAGTAGTTCGTAAATCCCAAAAACCGCATAAGCGCTTTCAGATTTTCGGGTCGATCCCAGTCCAACAGCGCACAGACTTTCTCGGGATCCATACGAAAACCTGAGGATGAGTGCAGGTAACCCAGGAATTGCACTTCCTGAACAGCAAAAACATTTTTCCATCTTCACAATTTATTCTCTCTTAGGATCTGTAACACCTGTCTCACATGATCCTGATGAGTCTCCATGTCTGGAGAATAAATGTGTATGTCATCCAGATATACAACAACAAATCTCCCCACCAGATGATGAAAGATGTCATTGATAAAGTGTTGAAAAACCACTGGAGCATTGGTTAACCCAAAAGGCATGACCAGATTCTCAAAATGACCCTCAGGGGTATTAAAGGCCATCTTCCATTCGCCCCCCTCTTTGATCCTTACCAAATTATATGCCCCCCTCAGATCCAATTTAGAGAACACCTTGGCACCGACAATTTGATCAAACAAATCCAGAATCAAAGGGAGGGGGTAATGATCACAGACAGAAATACGGTTGAGCTCATGGAAGTCCAGACATCGTCTAAGGGTACCATCTTTTTTTTTTTTTACAAAGAAAAACCCAGCTGCCACTGGGGATTTGGATGGTCTGATATGACCCTTCGGTAAGCTCTCAGTGATATACTCTCGCATAGCCTTTCTTTTGTTTTCACCTTGACGCTGAATGTACGGACAAATATTCACGAAATGTCCCTTTTTTCACAACAAAAACAGACTCCCTCCATTTGACCAGAGCTCCTACCAGCAGTCCCAGGTGTAGCTCCCCCCAACTGCATAGGCTCCTCACAAGGCATAACCACAGGTGTCTCTTTACCGTAAGTGTCAAAGGAATCCGCCACCTTATTTGACAGTGCGTCATGAGGGTGAGGACCCTTAGATATCCCCCTCAGGCATCTATTCAGACGTACAGCAAGGGACATAGCTGCTTTCAATGACTCAGGTTTTTCATGAAAGGCCAACGAGTCCTGTAGCCTCTCAGATAGATCCTGACAGAACTGGCTACGGAGAGAAGGATCATTCCACTCAGTATCCATAGCCCATCTCCTAAATTTGGAGCAATAGATTTCTGTGGAGAGCTCTCCCTGCCATAAACCACGTAACTTGGTCTCAGCCTAAGAGATCCGATATGGGTCATCATAAATAAGACCCAAGGCTCTAAAAAATTAATCTACCGACTGGAGGGATGGTGATCCGGTCAGCAGAGAAAAAACCCGAGACTGTGCATCATCCTTAAGCAAAGAAATGATCATACCCACACGTTGACACTCATCCCCAGAAGAGTATGGACGTAGCTTAAAGTACAACTTATACGATTCTCTGAACCGAATGAAATTGTAACTACCCCCAGAAAATCTGTCCGAGAGGGAAACCTTAGGTTTAGGGCAGGCCTGGTACCCACCATCGGAACCAGCCGTCTGTGGTCTCTGAATCCGTAAGACTGTCGCACGGAGGTCAGCTACCTCCAATGACAGTCCCTGCAGCTGTTCGACCAGTGCAGACATAGGATCCATAGTTGCACTGACCTGAATGAAATGACGGTTTATATGGTGGTAGATAATGTCACGATCAGTGTGGGGGGCAAACTCCACACTGGACACAGGAGGGAAGGGGAACAGTAACTAGGCCTGGAAACTAAGGAAGAAACAGGTCACCTACTAGACAACCCTAATCCGGGCCCTGACTACCTAACATATGCAGTATACCTAGGCCCTGATTTCTCTATAAAGCTCTAGAATAGGTATAGGACCAAAGACAACCCATTCTTCTCCAGATGGATGAATAGAAGTCTCTGTCTCAGGCCCAGATGCAACAACAGGGAATATAACAAATACAAACAAACGTGACACTTAACTTCTGTAAAGGTGGAAGAACAGGAAAACCAGAGACGACCTCACACCAGCTCAGCCAAACCCAAATGAAGCTATCTACCGCATAGTCAGAAGGGTGGGGTCAGACTATAAAGGGTAGAAGTGATGACCACTGAGCAACCGCTGAGAAAAGGGAAGTGGTCATTAACCCTATCAACACTGAATAAAGAGAAATCAAGGAGGCAGTTAGATTCCTCCACGCTCAGCCAGTCTCTCTGATCTCCTGACACCAGTGACCTGAGGGACCATGACATCATCTCCCAAATAGAACCTTAGAGAAGAGCTGTGAAATACACTAGCTCTGTCCACATTCAGATGCACAATAGTGGATAGGACATCTTCTCCAAAGTTTCTATCCTTGACTGCTGAATCTTTACAATGTTTTCTATGAGACATTAGAACCATTACATTCTATAGACAAGGGCTATCTATAGCACTGGAATCTTTTGAATATCACCTTACTGTTTTTTGCATGCAGTAGTAAAGGTTTAGGAAGTTTAGGAGTTAATCAATGGGGATTCTTTGGTTTCAGGCAGGTATCTCTTAGCCAAAGTAAGGAGCAGAGTGTCTCTCATTCTGGGGGTCCTGCAGACAGCTAATTGACTTGAATGGGCAGTGTAATTACAACTGCTCGTCCCATTCACTTGAGGACAGTTTGTCAATATTACAGCACTGCAGAAATGCGTTAAAGGGGTTCTCCAGGAATTAAGAAAATGAAAATACTTATATATTGCTTTATTATGAATATATATTTCCAAATACCTTTCACTAGTTATTATGGCTCATTTTGTCTAGGGGGCAATCATTAGTAGAAATAAAATGGCCACCGTCCTATTAGTACACACAAAACCCATCCTAATCACACAGCAGAACAAGTTATTTCAGAACACTTAGCTAAAGAGCTGCCTTATCCTCCTCTCTGATCTACTTTTCAGGGATTATGATCCTAAATACAGTTTAATGTGATTTTCAGCTGAATTCTCTGTAGGAATGGAGTTCAGGAGGAGACATGAAGTACGGAGAGGAGGTGGGGTGAGGCTGATGAACATTAGCACATTACCAGAGTCTGTCCTGTCCGTCCTCTCTGTACTTCAGGTCTCCTCATGAACTCTGTTCCTACAGACATTCATCAGACATAGATGAAATTAAACTGTGTTTATTATGATTATTCCTGACAAGTAGGATAGGGATGAGACAGCTCTTTAGCTCAGTGTTGTGAAGTACCTTGCGCTGCTGTGTGATTAGGATAGGTTTTGTGTTTACTAATAGGACGGCGGCCATTTTATTTCTCCTAATGATTGCACCCTAGACATAATGAGCCATTATAACTAATGAAAGATATTTGGGAATAAATTTATGATAAAGTAATATTTAGGTATTTTCATTTTCTTAATTCCCAGAGAACCCCTTTAAACTATTATGAGTAATGGTTGGCCATAGCTCTATAAATGGTGCAAACTTTGCCCTGACTACATTTCATGTACAGCACTGAAACACCCTAGTAAAATGTTATCTTGTCAGCCAGTGATTCCATGGTGGACATGGTCTTGCACAAGTAAAAGGACAAGGATCTTAATTTTAACAAACTTCTATACACAGTTGAGTCATATTATTATGACCACTTCCTAATTTCGACGTCGGCAGTTGTAAAAAGGGATGGTTATTGGCTTTCGAGAATAGCAGTATTTCTGAAACCGTGCATGTGTGAAGTGTTCACATGCTGCTGTGGTGAAAGTGCATCGTGAGTAGACACCATTGCGAATAAGAGACGTGAAACTATGGAGCACCACCTGCCATTGATGTGATAGGTGAATGTCGGTCACAAAGGTGCACAAGGGTGGACTGACACGCTACAGTGGAGCAGCTCACTACCAAAATGAACCAGGAGGCTACCAGATATGTGTCTAAAACAGCAGTTCAGTGACACCTCCTGACTATGGGGCTCAAAATAGATGGATGGTTACAACACCTTTGCTAACAAAGTTGCATTGGCAGAAAAGGCTTCAATATTTGCAGTATCAGAATTAAACTTCCACTGTTTGGCAAAGGGTTGCCTTCGCAGATGAGTAATGTTTTTTACTTCATCGGACGGATGGATGGTGAGTCAGGTGAGAAACATCAGAGAACAAACACCCTGCAACCATTGCTGGAAGAACACAAGCTGGTGGTGGCAGTGTTATGGTCTGGGGAATGTTTTCAGGGCATTCTCTGGGCCCACTCATCCATGTGGAAGGCACTTTCAACCGATTTGGATATAAATTCATTCTTGCAGATCATGTATATCCCTACATGCTGATTGTCTTCCCTGGGGCGGATGGGATCTTCCAACTAGTCAGTACATGACTTCAAAGTACTACCTTGGCCCTTAATTCCACAGACTTGAACCTAATTGAGCATCTGTGAGATCGCCTCAATCATCAGTTCCCTCTATGGATGCTCCCCCGTGCACCCTCCAGCAGCTGTAGGATGCACTGTAGTCAGCATGGCTCCAGATACCTGTATCTACCTACTGCACCAGGACGTTATTGAGTCACACTCAGCACGTCTAGTTGTTTCCATGCCGGACGGCGCCTCTTTTTAACTCCAGCGGATCCACCGCCAGTTTAGGGGTTTATTAAGACTGGTGTCTAAAACACCGGTCTTAATAAATGTGCCCCTAAGTCTTTTTTCTTGGAAATGACATAAACCGATTTTCACAAAACAGGTATGATTTTAATCAGCAGGATGAAGCTCATCGTGCAGAATACAGTACATGGTTTAATAGGATTCATCCGGCTGACAGGTTCTCATTAACTTTTGTGAAACTACAAGACCCAGCATACCATGTCAGTGTACATGAAGAGGCTTTCACAATAGCTGTACACCACTGGTTTACATATAGATTGATTTTTCCTATTGAACCATGGCAGTTATAGATTGTATAGGACTGAAATTGAAAACCCAAGAGAATGCAAGGAATCCTAGGACAGGAGTGGGAGCAAGGAACTCATTCTGCATAAACCAGGCCATTTATACTCCTTTTACAAGGCCTCTGCCGTTCTGTCTCCTCCTCCAGCCTACAGATGTGCGGTGCTGTCAAAAGATGCATTGTGCAAAGGACTGGGATCTTGTCACAGCGAAATCATGTCACTGCTCTACACTCAGGGTACTGTCATTGCTGTGCTGTAAGAGACCCTCATACCAATGGGCTGCTGTCTAGGAATCCTCTGGGGGAAGAAACTCTTCAGGTGTCCAGGTTAGTTCAGCTGGAACACAAAAAAAGACACAAACATTTTTGTGAACTATGAATGAATTAACATCATCTCTAACATTCTGACATATCCATTTCTAGTTTGATGTTTCCATGTCCTCCACAAACCCGATCTTGAAGAGTTAATCACATTAAAGCCTTTTAGCTTTGCTTTTGAGTTTTTAAGTGATTGTTAAGTGGCGTTTCTTGGAGTAAGCTGGCTTCTTCCGATCTGCTGACCTCACTGTATCTTCTCCCGTAGCATTAAGACAGGATATTAGATACTTGGCCACTTTTCCAGAGGTAAATTGCAGTTCAGTTCTGTTCACTGATACTCGTCCTATTGACTAGAACTGATTGTTATTAGCCCAATGAGGTTTACAGTTTTGAATGAAGTCGTAAAGTACTTCTTATAGGACATCTGAGCATTCCTTTCTAGGTAAATGGCTTGTTACGTAACTGAACCTGGCATACCGCACCTATAAACACAGTCATATCTACATCTGATAAGAGGCATAGATCAGTACATGTGGTTAGTGGCTTCCTAAGAGCCACATTTGACACTTGTTTCATAATAGGAAACCATGTTATGAAACAAGAGTTAGGTGTGACCATCCATATAGAAATTGACAAATTGTCTTTATTTTTGGCAGTAACCCCTCAACAACCTCTTTTTACTGTTGCAGTGAACCAGTGGATCATTGCTAAAGGGTTAAGGGGTCATGCACGCATTTTTTGTTGCTCAGATGCAGACTCATTCACTTCAATGGGGCCGCAAAAGATGAGGACAGCACACAGAGTGCTGTCCGCATCTATTGTTCTGTTCCCTGGGGCCTCAAAAAAAAAATATATAGAACATGTCCTATTTTTGACAAGAATAGGCATTTCTATGATGGGCCACCCATTCCGTTCCGCAAATTGCAGAACACACATGGGATGCAAAACACGGCGCGATTGTGTGCATGAGCTCTAACTGTGTACTGGATCAATGTGGTGGTTTACTGCCAAAGCACTTAAAAGTAACTTAAAAGTATTCTATTTCCTTCATTGTAAATCCCAAATGTTGTGTATACACATAAAATAATCTTACTGCAGTTCTCAGGGTAATGGGCTGGTCCCGCCTCCTGGTTAATGAGTCTTTGTAGAGCAGGCCTTAGGCTCCATTTACACGTCCGTAACATGTTTTGCAGATCCACGGATCCGCAAAACACGGACAGCGGCAATGTGCGTTCCGCATTTTGCGGACCGCACGTTGCCGGCTCTAATTGAATATGCCTATTTTTTTCGGGAACGCACATTGCTGGCACTAATTGAATATGCCTATTTTTTTCGGGAACGGAAATGCAGACCTGGAAGTGGTCCCGGAAGGACGATGTGCGGCCCCATAGAAATGAATGGGTCCGCAATTCCGTTCTGCAAAATGCGGAACGAAATTGCGGACGTGTAAATGGACCCTTAAGCATATGTTTATGTGAGCTGTTGAGAACTAGGCCTAGTCCAGGGAACCTTAATCCCTGAGATTGAAACCTACCAAAAAAGCAACTAAATATAAAGACGACCAGAGAGCAAGAGAACAGACATTTTACAGGTGTCTGAGAACCACTTAATGGCCATGCTGGACAGACAGTATAAGATATATCCTGAAGATTAGTGTCCTTCTCTCTGTCCTAGGTTTCCATCAGGTGAGGTAGCAGAAGGAACATGACAGAATACCGATCTTTTGCTTCATGCTTCACTACCTTTAATCCTACTACTTTGAATGTGCAGTTAAAGGGGTTGTCTCACCTCAAACACTGGAGGCATATAATTAGGATATCCCACCAATGATAGGTGCTGGTCTCAACTCTGGGACCCCCATCTATCTCTAGAATGGGACCCCCAAAGTGAAAAAGTCAACAACAGCACACTACATGGCCCCCCACCATTCGGACGCATCAAAACTAATGATGTATGCTCTCCTTCACTTTAGGCACTCACTTCTAGAGATACATCGGGGTACCACATGTAGGACCACCACCTATCTGACATTTGTGGTATATCCTAGCAAAATGCCACCAATGTCTCAGGTGACTGCACTGAAGGTAGACCTGAGCCACTCTGTGCACCCTTGCCCCTGCCATTCCTCTGCCAGCGTTTTGATTGACAGGCCAGGTTCCTGTGTAGTCATCTCACTTGGCTTTGTCAATCAAATGGGAGAGGGAGGGGCTGGCAGAGGAAGCAGGAGGAGCATTTTTAAAATTTAAACTTGATCCACGCATTATTTCTGTTTGGTGGCAGATGCCTTCTTCTCTGTCTTCTGACCTGTAAAGTGGTGACTGCCATTTTGAAAGATTTTTCTGGAATCTGAATTTTTGGGAAATTTGAGACAAGTTGAATCAGGTTGGAATCAGTTTAGAATTGATTCGGCCATCTTTATGTATTACATCATAGCTTGTGTTTTTTTTTACTTTATTGATTATATCACATTCAGGCATACTTTATGTTTTAGAATACTGTTTAATTTGGAAGTTGTCACTTTGCTGTGTGATGAACGGATGTAGCAGTAAAATCCATGCATGTGTGTATTGTATGTTTAGGGAACATCTTCATACAATCCCTCCTGGCTTTCCTGCATCTTCCCGGGAACAGGAACCTCAGGGACAATCCTACAATAAAAACATGAATCTCATGAGTGTTTTCTTCATGGATGTCAGTTTCCTGTACAATTGTTCTCCTGCATAAATAAAGCCATTAGCGTTTTTTCCTCCCACAATCTGTTGAGTCCCTCAGAATAGGCTGCTAGGAGTCTCTGAGCTGCGTCGATTCCATGTGCACTTGGGTTTGCTCCTGTGGTGTGTTCTGGAATTTTTGTTCATCTCTTCCTTATTCTCCAGATTCTCCCTCCGCTCTCTACGTCTCTATTTCTCATGTGTAATTCTATTTTTTCAGCCACGCTTTTTCTACTGACGTGTTCCTACAGTAAACAAGGCTCACCTTTTCTCAACATAGATATCTCCATGGATACTGACATCCCCCCCACCCCATGTATTTGAAATACCAGCCTTAAATAGATGGGAATTGGGACAGATATAGAAGTGCAAGCTGATAAGAAAATGACAATAATTCTCAGGAACGCACTTTCTCCAGCAAAGCTTAACCCTTCTACTGACACATTCTATAGATCTAACAAAGAGGTTGAGCTGTTTGTTTCAGGGTATGTCTGTAATGACTTGGGGATGGAGATTCCAGTACTGTTACTATGTATCGACTGATTGAAGGATTCCGTGTAATGTTTTCCACAATCTTCAGTGTCCTCTGCAGGTAGAGGATCTGTGGACAGCACCGACTCAGGATTCCTGGCCGGCTGGACACACTGGCAAAGCTGCAGTCCTCACAGACAAGAAGGATGTCCCGCTGTGGAAACGATGGCATCAGGCAAGTAAATATCTTGGATTTTTGTATATTTAGTGGGTTGATGAATGTGTGCAGTGTCAGTATGGACTTTCTCATTGTATTCTGTGTTCCTTATGAAATAAGATAGAGTAATAGCACTGATTATATCATATCACCTTCACTACCATTATTAATACATCTATCTCCTATGGCACTGTACATTTCAAAACGAGAGTTTTCTGCCACATTTGCATACATGTACCAATGTGCTGTATTAATGTAACTGAGCAGTTAAAAATGTAGTATGTACTATACTGTATACGTTAAAAATTAGATCCTTCCTTGACCACATTACAATGAATAGTTTATACCTTAATACCATTTAAATTCTGAAATAATTTAAGTGCGATTGCAGTTCACCCCCTGAATATGCCCAGTATGTCGCACTCACATGGGTCCAGGAAGCTGAGAGCAAGAGAGCCTATATTGTGCTAGTCAGGGAGAGACTGGGGGGAGGGAGAAGGACGTTCTAGTCCAGGCACGCTCAACCTGCGGCCCTCCAGCTGTTGTAAAACTACAACGCTCATCATTCCCTGACAGCCTACAGCTATCATCCTACAGAAGGGCATCCTGAGAGTTGTAGTTTTACAACAGCTGGAGGGCCACAGGTTGAGCATCCCTGTTCTAGTCAATTGCAGTTAGATGATGATATTTGTAGTGTTTGAGTGGAGTTAGGCTTTAGGGTGATTTCACACAAAGGTTTTTGCTCACGTTTTTCTGTATTTTTTTGTTTTTAGTGGTAGTTTGTGCCTATTTTTTTTTGCTATAAAACACCAGCTCTAAATGTTAGCAAAATGTTCATGGGAAATATTAAAAGCAGGACACGGAAACATTTTTTTTCTTTGCATTTTTGTTCATTTGGTAGCTCTTGGCATGTTTTCAGACATTTTCACCCCTCTATAGGGGAGAACTGCCATGAAGAAAACTCTAGTGGTAGGACGCACTTGCAAACAACACTAGAAAAAAAATGACACAATAAACATGGAAAAAATGCAACAGAAACGCATGCGGTAATTATGCTGTTTTTTTTTTTTTTGCTAAAACATGTTAGTGCCAAATTTGTGTATGTAGAGACTCAATGAGACATAGGCTAGGGCTACGCGATGACTTCACATGACTTCTTGTTGCCAAAAAGTCGTGCAACATGTTTTATAATGATAGCCAATGGTGTCGTACTGCGACATGCTGCGAGTTGCAGGTTGGATTGGTTGTCGCGTCTCAGTCGCAGCATGTCACGTCACGTCGACCCCATTGACTGTCATTACAAAAAATGTTGCGCGACATGGGTGCGACATGAATGTCGCGCGACACATGTTACAATGTAGTTGTTCCCTTTTTGATGTGTGACTTAATGTCGCGCAACACATGTCGCCGCATAGCCCTGACCATAACACAGGCATTCAGCATATGACCTGAGAGAGGCTGGCTGTATCTAATAAAGGCTTACATGATAAATGATCTCAAGTCACTGAAGATGAAGTCTATAAAGTCTACAACCTCTGTGTAATAATCAGCAGAAGCACAGCTTAAAGGGATTGTCTCAGATATGGATAAATAGAGATGTGATGAGTAAGAAATTTTTCACGTAGGTGAGTCGTAAGCTCAGTTTTTATCAGACCCATGATGGATATGGCAGATCTGTTCTGTATTGGATCGGATTCGTAATATTTTAAATGAAAGGGGTTGTCTCACTTCAGCAAATGGCATTTATCATGTAGAGAAAGTTAATACAAGACACTTACTAATGTATTGTGATTGTCCATATTACTTCCTTTGCTGGCTTATATTTCAATCACATTATATACATCCAGCGGTTATGATCACTCTGTAATCTACCAGCAGTCCCGGCCACCAGAGAGGCCAACACATTTACTATAGTGTGCAAGCATGGCCATCGCTGCTAGATTGCATCTGAATATATACTGTATAATGTGATGGAAAAATAAGCCAGCAGAGGAGGCAATATGGACAATCACAATATATTAGTAAGTCCCTTGTATTAACCTTCTCTACATGATAAATGACATTTGCTGAAGTGAGATAACCCCTTTAACTTACAACTAGAGTTGAGCGAACACCTGGATGTTCGGGTTCGAGAAGTTCGGCCGAACATCCCGGAAATGTTCGGGTTCGGGATCCGAACCCGATCCGAACTTCGTCCCGAACCCGAACCCCATTGAAGTCAATGGGGACCCGAACTTTTCGGCACTAAAAAGGCTGTAAAACAGCCCAGGAAAGAGCTAGAGGGCTGCAAAAGGCAGCAACATGTAGGTAAATCCCCTGCAAACAAATGTGGATAGGGAAATGAATTAAAATAAAAATTAAATAAATAAAAATTAACCAAAATCAATTGGAGAGAGGTTCCATAGCAGAGAATCTGGCTTCCCGTCACCCACCACTGGAACAGTCCATTCTCAGATATTTAGGCCCCGGCACCCAGGCAGAGGAGAGAGGTCCCGTAACAGAGAATCTGTCTTCATGTCAGCAGAGAATTAGTCTGCATGTCATAGCAGAGAATGAGGCTTCACGTCAGCCACCACTGCAACAGTCCATTGGCATATATTTAGGCCCAGCACCCAGGCAGAGGAGGGAGGTCCCGTAACAGAGAATCTGTCTTCATGTCAGCAGAGAATTAGTCTGCATGTCATAGCAGAGAATGAGGCTTCACGTCAGCCACCACTGCAACAGTCCATTGGCATATATTTAGGCCCAGCACACACACAGGCAGAGGAGAGAGGTCCCGTAACAGAGAATCTGGCTTCATGTCAGCAGAGAATCAGTCTGCATGTCATAGCAGAGAATGAGGCTTCACGTCAGCCACCACTGCAACAGTCCATTGGCATATATTTAGGCCCAGCACACACACAGGCAGAGGAGAGAGGTCCCGTAACAGAGAATCTGGCTTCATGTCAGCAGAGAATCAGTCTGCATGTCATAGCAGAGAATGAGGCTTCACGTCAGCCACCACTGCAACAGTCCATTGGCATATATTTAGGCCCAGCACCCAGGCAGAGGAGGGAGGTCCCGTAACAGAGAATCTGTCTTCATGTCAGCAGAGAATTAGTCTGCATGTCATAGCAGAGAATGAGGCTTCACGTCAGCCACCACTGCAACAGTCCATTGGCATATATTTAGGCCCAGCACACACACAGGCAGAGGAGAGAGGTCCCGTAACAGAGAATCTGGCTTCATGTCAGCAGAGAATCAGTCTGCATGTCATAGCAGAGAATGAGGCTTCACGTCAGCCACCACTGCAACAGTCCATTGGCATATATTTAGGCCCAGCACACACACAGGCAGAGGAGAGAGGTCCCGTAACAGAGAATCTGGCTTCATGTCAGCAGAGAATCAGTCTGCATGTCATAGCAGAGAATGAGGCTTCACGTCAGCCACCACTGCAACAGTCCATTGGCATATATTTAGGCCCAGCACCCAGGCAGAGGAGGGAGGTCCCGTAACAGAGAATCTGTCTTCATGTCAGCAGAGAATTAGTCTGCATGTCATAGCAGAGAATGAGGCTTCACGTCAGCCACCACTGCAACAGTCCATTGGCATATATTTAGGCCCAGCACCCAGGCAGAGGAGGGAGGTCCCGTAACAGAGAATCTGTCTTCATGTCAGCAGAGAATTAGTCTGCATGTCATAGCAGAGAATGAGGCTTCACGTCAGCCACCACTGGAACAGTCCATTCTCAGATATTTAGGCCCCGGCACCCAGGCAGAGGAGAGAGGTCCCGTAACAGAGAATCTGTCTTCATGTCAGCAGAGAATTAGTCTGCATGTCATAGCAGAGAATGAGGCTTCACGTCAGCCACCACTGCAACAGTCCATTGGCATATATTTAGGCCCAGCACCCAGGCAGAGGAGAGAGGTCCCGTAACAGACAATCTGGCTTCATGTCAGCAGAGAATCAGTCTTCATATCATAGCAGAGAATCAGGCTTCACGTCACCCACCACTGTAAGAGTCAATTTTCATAAATTTAGGCCCAGAACCCAGGCAGAGGAGAAAGGTCCCGTAACAGACAATCTGGCTTCATGTCAGCAGAGAATCAGTCTTCATATCATAGCAGAGAATCAGGCTTCACGTCACCCACCACTGTAAGAGTCAATTTTCATAAATTTAGGCCCAGAACCCAGGCAGAGGAGAAAGGTCCCGTAACAGACAATCTGGCTTCATGTCAGCAGAGAATCAGTCTTCATATCATAGCAGAGAATCAGGCTTCACGTCACCCACCACTGTAAGAGTCAATTTTCATAAATTTAGGCCCAGAACCCAGGCAGAGGAGAAAGGTCCCGTAACAGACAATCTGGCTTCATGTCAGCAGAGAATCAGTCTTCATATCATAGCAGAGAATCAGGCTTCACGTCACCCACCACTGTAAGAGTCAATTTTCATAAATTTAGGCCCAGAACCCAGGCAGAGGAGAAAGGTCCCGTAACAGACAATCTGGCTTCATGTCAGCAGAGAATCAGTCTTCATATCATAGCAGAGAATCAGGCTTCACGTCACCCACCACTGTAAGAGTCAATTTTCATAAATTTAGGCCCAGAACCCAGGCAGAGGAGAAAGGTCCCGTAACAGACAATCTGGCTTCATGTCAGCAGAGAATCAGTCTTCATATCATAGCAGAGAATCAGGCTTCACGTCACCCACCACTGTAAGAGTCAATTTTCATAAATTTAGGCCCAGAACCCAGGTAGAGGAGAAAGGTCCCGTAACAGACAATCTGGCTTCATGACAGCAGAGAATCAGTCTGCATGTCATAGCAGAGAATCAGGCTTCACGTCAGCCACCACTGCAACAGTCCATTGTCATAAATTTAGGCCCAGCACCCAGGCAGAGGAGAGAGGTCCCGTAACAGACAATCTGGCTTCATGTCAGCAGAGAATTAGTCTGCATGTCATAGCAGAGAATCAGGCTTCATGTCAGCCACCACTGCAACAGTCCATTGGCATATATTTAGGCCTAGCACACAGGCAGAGGAGAGGTTCATTCAACTTTGGGTAGCATCGCAATATAATGGTAAAATGAAAATAAAAATAGGATTGAATGAGGAAGTGCCCTGGAGTCCAATAATATATGGTTATGGGGAGGTAGTTAATGTCTAATCTGGACAAGGGACGGACAGGTCCTGTGGGATCCATGCCTGGTTCATTTTTATGAACGTCAGCTTGTCCACATTGGCTGTAGACAGGCGGCTGCGTTTGTCTGTAATGACGCCCCCTGCCGTGCTGAATACACGTTCAGACAAAACGCTGGCTGCCGGGCAGGCCAGCACCTCCAAGGCATAAAAGGCTAGCTCTGGCCACGTGGACAATTTAGAGACCCAGAAGTTGAATGGGGCCGAACCATCAGTCAGTACGTGGAGGGGTGTGCACACGTACTGTTCCACCATGTTAGTAAAATGTTGCCTCCTGCTAACACGTTGCGTATCAGGTGGTGGTGCAGTTAGCTGTGGCGTGTTGACAAAAGTTTTCCACATCTCTGCCATGCTAACCCTGCCCTCAGAGGAGCTGGCCGTGACACAGCTGCCTTGGCGACCTCTTGCTCCTCCTCTGCCTTGGCCTTGGGCTTCCACTTGTTCCCCTGTGACATTTGGGAATGCTCTCAGTAGCGCGTCTACCAACGTGCGCTTGTACTCGCGCATCTTCCTATCACGCTCCAGTGCAGGAAGTAAGGTGGGCACATTGTCTTTGTAGCGTGGATCCAGCAGGGTGGCAACCCAGTAGTCCGCACAGGTTAAAATGTGGGCAACTCTGCTGTCGTTGCGCAGGCACTGCAGCATGTAGTCGCTCATGTGTGCCAGGCTGCCCAGGGGTAAGGACAAGCTGTCCTCTGTGGGAGGCGTATCGTCATCGTCCTGCCTTTCCCCCCAGCCACGCACCAGTGATGGACCCGAGCTGCGTTGGGTGCCACCCCGCTGTGACCATGCTTCATCCTCATCCTCCTCCACCTCCTCCTCATCCTCGTCCTCCTCGTCCTCCAGTAGTGGGCCCTGGCTGGCCACATTTGTACCTGGCCTCTGCTGTTGCAAAAAACCTCCCTCTGAGTCACTTCGAAGAGACTGGCCTGAAAGTGCTAAAAATGACCCCTCTTCCTCATCCTCCTCCTCCTCCTCCTGGGCCACCTCCTGTTCCATCATCGCCCTAAGTGTTTTCTCAAGGAGACATAGAAGTGGTATTGTAACGCTGATAACGGTGTCATCGCCACTGGCCATGTTGGTGGAGTACTCGAAACAGCGCAACAGGGCACACAGGTCTCGCATGGAGGCCCAGTCATTGGTGGTGAAGTGGTGCTGTTCTGTAGTGCGACTGACCCGTGCGTGCTGCAGCTGAAACTCCACTATGGCCTGCTGCTGCTCGCACAGTCTGTCCAGCATGTGCAAGGTGGAGTTCCACCTGGTGGGCACGTCGCATATGAGGCGGTGAGCGGGAAGGCCGAAGTTACGCTGTAGCGCAGACAGGCGAGCAGCAGCAGGATGTGAACGCCGGAAGCGCGAACAGACGGCCCGCACTTTATGCAGCAGCTCTGACATGTCGGGGTAGTTGTGAATGAACTTCTGCACCACCAAATTCAGCACATGCGCCAAGCAAGGGATGTGCGTCAAATTGGCTAGTCCCAGAGCTGCAACGAGATTTCGCCCATTATCACACACCACCAGGCCGGGCTTGAGGCTCACCGGCAGCAACCACTCGTCGGTCTGTTGTTCTATACCCCGCCACAACTCCTGTGCGGTGTGGGGCCTGTCCCCCAAACATATGAGTTTCAGAATGGCCTGCTGACGTTTACCCCGGGCTGTGCTGAAGTTGGTGGTGAAGGTGTGTGGCTGACTGGATGAGCAGGTGGAAGAAGAGGAGGAGGAAGCCGAGAAGGAGGAGGTGGCAACAGGAGGCAAAGAATGTTGCCCTGCGATCCTTGGCGGCGGAAGGACGTGCGCCAAACAGCTCTCCGCCTGGGGCCCAGCTGCCACTACATTTACCCAGTGTGCAGTTAGGGAGATATAGCGTCCCTGGCCGTGCTTACTGGTCCACGTATCTGTGGTTAGGTGGACCTTGCTACAGATGGCGTTGCGCAGTGCACACTTGATTTTATCGGATACTTGGTTGTGCAGGGAAGGCACGGCTCTCTTGGAGAAGTAGTGCCGGCTGGGAACAACATACTGTGGGACAGCAAGCGACATGAGCTGTTTGAAGCTGTCTGTGTCCACCAGCCTAAATGACAGCATTTCATAGGCCAGTAGTTTAGAAATGCTGGCATTCAGGGCCAGGGATCGAGGGTGGCTAGGTGGGAATTTACGCTTTCTATCAAATGTTTGTGAGATGGAGAGCTGAACGCTGGCGTGTGACATGGTTGAGACGCTTGGTGACGGAGGTGGTGGTGGTGGTGTTGGTGGTACATCCCCTGTTTGCTGGGCGGCAGGTGCCAACGTTCCTCCAGAGGCGGAGGAAGAGGCCGAGGCGGCAGCAGCAGAATAGGCCGAGGCGGCAGCAGCAGAAGAGGTAGCAGGGGGAGCCTGAGTGACTTCCTTGGTTTTAAGGTGTTTACTCCACTGCAGTTCATGCTTTGCATGCAGGTGCCTGGTCATGCAGGTTGTGCTCAGGTTCAGAACGTTAATGCCTCGCTTCAGGCTCTGATGGCACAGCGTGCAAACCACTCGGGTCTTGTCGTCAGCACATTGTTTGAAGAAGTGCCATGCCAGGGAACTCCTTGAAGCTGCCTTTGGGGTGCTCGGTCCCAGATGGCGGCGGTCAGTAGCAGGCGGAGTCTCTTGGCGGCGGGTGTTCTGCTTTTGCCCACTGCTCCCTCTTTTGCTACGCTGTTGGCTCGGTCTCACCACTGCCTCTTCCTCCGAACTGTGAAAGTCAGTGGCACGACCTTCATTCCATGTGGGGTCTAGGACCTCATCGTCCCCTGCATCGTCTTCCACCCAGTCTTGATCCCTGACCTCCTGTTCAGTCTGCACACTGCAGAAAGACGCAGCAGTTGGCACCTGTGTTTCGTCATCATCAGAGACATGCTGAGGTGGTATTCCCATGTCCTCATCATCAGGAAACATAAGTGGTTGTGCGTCAGTGCATTCTATGTCTTTCACCGCTGGGGAAGGGCTAGGTGGATGCCCTTGGGAAACCCTGCCAGCGGAGTCTTCAAACAGCATAAGAGACTGCTGCATAACTTGAGGCTGAGACAGTTTCCCTGGTATGCATGGGGGTGATGTGACAGACTGATGGGGTTGGTTTTCAGGCGCCATCTGTGCGCTTTCTGCAGAAGACTGGGTGGGAGATAATGTGAACGTGCTGGATCCACTGTCGGCCACCCAATTGACTAATGCCTGTACCTGCTCAGGCCTTACCATCCTTAGAACGGCATTGGGCCCCACCATATATCGCTGTAAATTCTGGCGGCTACTGGGACCTGAAGTAGTTGGTACACTAGGACGTGTGGATGTGGCAGAACGGCCACGTCCTCTCCCAGCACCAGAGGGTCCACTAACACCACCACGACCATGTCCACGTCCGCGTCCCTTACTAGATGTTTTTCTCATTGTTATGGTTCACCACAACAACAAATATATTATTTGGCCCAATGTATTGTATTCAAATTCAGCGGGATATAAATTTGAGGCCTAGTATTTAGGCGCTGGGTGACCGGTATGGATTTAGTGACAGAATTAGACTTGGAAATGCACAGAAGCGTGTGTGTGTGAAGTTATTCTGAATGACCCAATGTGCACCTTGAATATTATATACCCTTTTAGGGATAGATTTCAAATAGCTCTGATATAGCAGAAACCACTAAATTATGAAATTGCTAAATTGGGAATTGTACTTCAACCCAGAACAAAAAATGTGCTTTGACGGACACTAAATATCTTGCCCAGCAACAACAGTACACCGGTGGGTAACGAGAGATTTAGAGGGAATTAAATTTGAGGCCTAGTATTTAGGCGCTGGGTCACCGGTATGGATTTAGTGACAGAATTAGACTTGGAAATACACAGTAGCGGGTGTGTGTGAAGTTATTCTGAATGACCCTATGTGCACCTTCAATATTATATACCCTTTTTGGGATAGATTTCAAATAGCTCTGATATAGCAGGAACCACTAAATTATGAAATTGCTAAATTGGGAATTGTACTTCAACCCAGAACAAAAAATGTGCTTTGACGGGCACTAAATAACTTTCCCAGCTACAACAGGACAACGGTAACGAGAGATTTAGAGGGATTTAAATTTGAGGCCTAGTATTTAGGCGCTGGGTGACAGGTATGGGTTTAGTGACAGAATTAGACTTGGAAATACACAGTAGCGGGTGTGTGTGAAGTTATTCTGAATGACCCTATGTGCACCTTCAATATTATATACCCTTTTTGGGATAGATTTCAAATAGCTCTGATATAGCAGAAACCACTAAATTATGAAATTGCTAAATTGGGAATTGTACTTCAACCCAGAACAAAAAATGTGCTTTGACGGACACTAAATATCTTGCCCAGCAACAACAGTACAGCGGTGGGTAACGAGAGATTTAGAGGGAATTAAATTTGAGGCCTAGTATTTAGGCGCTGGGTCACCGGTATGGATTTAGTGACAGAATTAGACTTGGAAATACACAGTAGCGGGTGTGTGTGAAGTTACTCTGAATGACCCTATGTGCACCTTCAATATTATATACCCTTTTTGGGATAGATTTCAAAGAGCTCTGATATAGCAGGAACCACTAAATTATGAAATTGCTAAATTGGGAATTGTATTTCAACCCAGAACAAGAAATGTGCTTGAACGGACACTAAATAACTCGCCCAGCTACAGCACTAGGGACAGATTTAGCTGGATATAAATTTGAGGCCTAGTATTTAGGCGCTGGGTGACAGGTATGGGTTTAGTGACAGAATTAGACTTGGAAATACACAGTAGCGGGTGTGTGTGAAGTTATTCTGAATGACCCTATGTGCACCTTCAATATTATATACCCTTTTAGGGATAGATTTCAAATAGCTCTGATATAGCAGAAACCACTAAATTATGAAATTGCTAAATTGGGAATTGTACTTCAACCCAGAACAAAAAATGTGCTTTGACGGACACTAAATATCTTGCCCAGCAACAACAGTACAGCGGTGGGTAACGAGAGATTTAGAGGGAATTAAATTTGAGGCCTAGTATTTAGGCGCTGGGTCACCGGTATGGATTTAGTGACAGAATTAGACTTGGAAATACACAGTAGCGGGTGTGTGTGAAGTTATTCTGAATGACCCTATGTGCACCTTCAATATTATATACCCTTTTTGGGATAGATTTCAAATAGCTCTGATATAGCAGGAACCACTAAATTATGAAATTGCTAAATTGGGAATTGTACTTCAACCCAGAACAAAAAATGTGCTTTGACGGGCACTAAATAACTTTCCCAGCTACAACAGGACAACGGTAACGAGAGATTTAGAGGGATTTAAATTTGAGGCCTAGTATTTAGGCGCTGGGTGACAGGTATGGGTTTAGTGACAGAATTAGACTTGGAAATACACAGTAGCGGGTGTGTGTGAAGTTATTCTGAATGACCCTATGTGCACCTTCAATATTATATACCCTTTTTGGGATAGATTTCAAATAGCTCTGATATAGCAGAAACCACTAAATTATGAAATTGCTAAATTGGGAATTGTACTTCAACCCAGAACAAAAAATGTGCTTTGACGGACACTAAATATCTTGCCCAGCAACAACAGTACACCGGTGGGTAACGAGAGATTTAGAGGGAATTAAATTTGAGGCCTAGTATTTAGGCGCTGGGTCACCGGTATGGATTTAGTGACAGAATTAGACTTGGAAATACACAGTAGCGGGTGTGTGTGAAGTTATTCTGAATGACCCTATGTGCACCTTCAATATTATATACCCTTTTTGGGATAGATTTCAAATAGCTCTGATATAGCAGGAACCACTAAATTATGAAATTGCTAAATTGGGAATTGTACTTCAACCCAGAACAAAAAATGTGCTTTGACGGGCACTAAATAACTTTCCCAGCTACAACAGGACAACGGTAACGAGAGATTTAGAGGGATTTAAATTTGAGGCCTAGTATTTAGGCGCTGGGTGACAGGTATGGGTTTAGTGACAGAATTAGACTTGGAAATACACAGTAGCGGGTGTGTGTGAAGTTATTCTGAATGACCCTATGTGCACCTTCAATATTATATACCCTTTTTGGGATAGATTTCAAATAGCTCTGATATAGCAGAAACCACTAAATTATGAAATTGCTAAATTGGGAATTGTACTTCAACCCAGAACAAAAAATGTGCTTTGACGGACACTAAATATCTTGCCCAGCAACAACAGTACAGCGGTGGGTAACGAGAGATTTAGAGGGAATTAAATTTGAGGCCTAGTATTTAGGCGCTGGGTCACCGGTATGGATTTAGTGACAGAATTAGACTTGGAAATACACAGTAGCGGGTGTGTGTGAAGTTACTCTGAATGACCCTATGTGCACCTTCAATATTATATACCCTTTTTGGGATAGATTTCAAAGAGCTCTGATATAGCAGGAACCACTAAATTATGAAATTGCTAAATTGGGAATTGTATTTCAACCCAGAACAAGAAATGTGCTTGAACGGACACTAAATAACTCGCCCAGCTACAGCACTAGGGACAGATTTAGCTGGATATAAATTTGAGGCCTAGTATTTAGGCGCTGGGTGACAGGTATGGGTTTAGTGACAGAATTAGACTTGGAAATACACAGTAGCGGGTGTGTGTGAAGTTATTCTGAATGACCCTATGTGCACCTTCAATATTATATACCCTTTTAGGGATAGATTTCAAATAGCTCTGATATAGCAGAAACCACTAAATTATGAAATTGCTAAATTGGGAATTGTACTTCAACCCAGAACAAAAAATGTGCTTTGACGGACACTAAATATCTTGCCCAGCAACAACAGTACAGCGGTGGGTAACGAGAGATTTAGAGGGAATTAAATTTGAGGCCTAGTATTTAGGCGCTGGGTCACCGGTATGGATTTAGTGACAGAATTAGACTTGGAAATACACAGTAGCGGGTGTGTGTGAAGTTATTCTGAATGACCCTATGTGCACCTTCAATATTATATACCCTTTTTGGGATAGATTTCAAATAGCTCTGATATAGCAGGAACCACTAAATTATGAAATTGCTAAATTGGGAATTGTACTTCAACCCAGAACAAAAAATGTGCTTTGACGGGCACTAAATAACTTTCCCAGCTACAACAGGACAACGGTAACGAGAGATTTAGAGGGATTTAAATTTGAGGCCTAGTATTTAGGCGCTGGGTGACAGGTATGGGTTTAGTGACAGAATTAGACTTGGAAATACACAGTAGCGGGTGTGTGTGAAGTTATTCTGAATGACCCTATGTGCACCTTCAATATTATATACCCTTTTTGGGATAGATTTCAAATAGCTCTGATATAGCAGAAACCACTAAATTATGAAATTGCTAAATTGGGAATTGTACTTCAACCCAGAACAAAAAATGTGCTTTGACGGACACTAAATATCTTGCCCAGCAACAACAGTACACCGGTGGGTAACGAGAGATTTAGAGGGAATTAAATTTGAGGCCTAGTATTTAGGCGCTGGGTCACCGGTATGGATTTAGTGACAGAATTAGACTTGGAAATACACAGTAGCGGGTGTGTGTGAAGTTATTCTGAATGACCCTATGTGCACCTTCAATATTATATACCCTTTTTGGGATAGATTTCAAATAGCTCTGATATAGCAGGAACCACTAAATTATGAAATTGCTAAATTGGGAATTGTACTTCAACCCAGAACAAAAAATGTGCTTTGACGGGCACTAAATAACTTTCCCAGCTACAACAGGACAACGGTAACGAGAGATTTAGAGGGATTTAAATTTGAGGCCTAGTATTTAGGCGCTGGGTGACAGGTATGGGTTTAGTGACAGAATTAGACTTGGAAATACACAGTAGCGGGTGTGTGTGAAGTTATTCTGAATGACCCTATGTGCACCTTCAATATTATATACCCTTTTTGGGATAGATTTCAAATAGCTCTGATATAGCAGAAACCACTAAATTATGAAATTGCTAAATTGGGAATTGTACTTCAACCCAGAACAAAAAATGTGCTTTGACGGACACTAAATATCTTGCCCAGCAACAACAGTACAGCGGTGGGTAACGAGAGATTTAGAGGGAATTAAATTTGAGGCCTAGTATTTAGGCGCTGGGTCACCGGTATGGATTTAGTGACAGAATTAGACTTGGAAATACACAGTAGCGGGTGTGTGTGAAGTTACTCTGAATGACCCTATGTGCACCTTCAATATTATATACCCTTTTTGGGATAGATTTCAAAGAGCTCTGATATAGCAGGAACCACTAAATTATGAAATTGCTAAATTGGGAATTGTATTTCAACCCAGAACAAGAAATGTGCTTGAACGGACACTAAATAACTCGCCCAGCTACAGCACTAGGGACAGATTTAGCTGGATATAAATTTGAGGCCTAGTATTTAGGCGCTGGGTGACCGGTATGGATTTAGTGACAGAATTAGACTGGGATATGGCCAAAAAATGAACAGACTATTGCTGGTTAAATGCACTTGGTGTCACAGCTTCACCCTGATGTAGGCTTTAGCCAAAAAACAACCACACCATTGAGGGTTAAATGCACTTGGTCGCAGCTTGTGCTGGCGCACCACAAGACACAAAATGGCCGCCGATCACCCCAGAAAAATGAGACTGACAAACGGTCTGTGCAGCCTAAAAACAGTGAGCAATTGAGGATCAGCAGCTCAATGATCCACAGCTGCAGATCGATCAGTTAATCAAGTCCTTTGGAGGAGTTAATCTGCCTAATCTCGCCCTACTGTCGCAGCCGCAACCTCTCCCTACGCTAATCAGAGCAGAGTGACGGGCGGCGCTATGTGACTCCAGCTTAAATAGAGGCTGGGTCACATGGTGCTCTGGCCAATCACAGCCATGCCAATAGTAGGCATGGCTGTGATGGCCTCTTGGGGCAAGTAGTATGACGCTTGTTGATTGGCTGCTTTGCAGCCTTTCAAAAAGCGCCAAGAAAGCGTCACAAAAGCGCGAAGAAAGCGACGAACACCGAACCCGAACCCGGACTTTTACGAAAATGTCCGGGTCCGTGTCACGGACACCCCAAAATTCGGTACGAACCCGAACTATACAGTTCGAGTTCGCTCATCCCTACTTACAACTGGTCAGTCAGATTTTCATACATTTTTGAGCAGAATAGCACAGCATTTTTATATGTTGCCACCAGGAACAATTTGATCTCAGATGGAATATACATTTCGATTCTGGGCACCAGTTCATACAAATGATGCACTTAAATTAGAAAAAGTGCTCTGAAATATAAATAAAAGTAACAATTAAAAAAAGGTGAGAGCAACCAAACAGATAAAGGGCCTGAAGGATGATTAGAGAAGAAGCATTTAATGGGGGACATGCTGGTCAGTAGACAACTTCAAAAAGTCTTACAGTAGATTATTATTCCAACTGAATATCAGTAACTCTTCTAGAAACACTTCTAGAAATGTGTCGAATTCTTCTGAATGTTGACACTTAGAATCAGAAGGGACAGATTGGTTAATGCCTATGGGTTTTGTACCTTCCTCTATATGAATCCACATGCTTTTTATCCCTTGGTTGAACTTGATGCAATGGACATATATGTTTTTTCAAATGTACTAACCATATGATATAACTATGTAACCTGGCACCAGTCACCCTGAACAAAGCATTAATTTTTTTGTCCTTTGGCAGCAAAACCTAAACTATACTTTCTGTGAAAGCTAATTGTGATCTTGTTAGTAGACAATATAATTCATAACAAAGAAGACATAAAAGACACTAGATGGCACATGTTATGGGAGTGCTGATGATGTAGTTAGAATCATTCTTTTGACATGAAGAAGCCTGTTCTTCTACATCACTGTAAATATCATTGGCATTGCTAACAGGCTATGGTATAACATGATGGTGCATGTGACAAACTCTACAGCTCCAGTAACATGACTTCTTAGAGAAGTAGCATCTGTATCCTCTTAGATGTGATATTTCCAGAGTAACACTAGACCAGTCAGCAGGGTTGAAAAGATCTTCACCTGATTGAAGGCCCATTTACACATTCAGAAGACCATGTTAGTTCCTGACTGTTGCCTAGCGTAAGGCCTCATGCACACGGTCCGCATCCGATCCACATGATATGCAGACCCATTCATCTCAATGGGGTCGCAAAAGATGTGGACAGCACACCTGTGTGTTGTTCGCATCCATATGTCCATTCCACGGCCCTGAAAAACAGAAGAAAATCCATTTAGCAGACAAGTATAGGGCAGTTCTACAGAAGGCAGGACGTACTGTTCTGAAAAATGTGGAACGCACATGGCTAGTATCTGCAATTTGTGTACTGCAAAAACGGCAATGGCCATGTGCATAGACCTAAACTTTGGTATTTACTGGCTAATCAGATCTTTTTGTGTAGGCATAAAAAAGCTGGCTGAACTTGTGAAAAGTGAATGCGCCAGCGATATGCAAACTGAATGAGGATGAACAATCATACTAACCTTCATCCACCCGCCTTTCAGTCTGCTTTGACCTTTGTGAAAGGTTGTTTAAATGAGTGCCCATGTAAAAGATGCCTTAGCTGTGTTGTCCTTAGGGTACATATGTAGAAATGAGCGAATCAAATCCACCGAAGTGGAATTTGATCCAAATTTCAGGATAAATTTGAATCGCCGCAAAGCTGAATTTCCTCGCGCTTTGTGGTATCGAATCGATTTAACCTGAATTAGTGTAAAAAGCAAACAAAAAAAAAAATCATGCTTACCTCTTCCATTTGCTTGCGACGGTCCAGCCTCAGCCATCTTGATTGAAGATCTTGGCCAAAATCCAGTGCATGGTGACATATGAGGTCACCATGTCAGCCGGCGTGACGATGTCATCTCGGGCCCCGTGAGATTTTGCGCAAGATCTTGATGGCGGCGGCCGGCCCGTCACGAGCAAATGGAGGCGGGAAGTATGATTTTTTTAATTTTTATTTTACACTGTATTATTACTCTCAGATGCTGCGATCATGTATAAACGAGGCATCAGAGGGGTACAATGATGGGGAGCAGTGCTAGCAAAGTAATTTGTCACAAAGCTAAATTTTTTTGTAAAATTCCGCTAAGTAGCTGAATAGAATTTTTCTAAAGTTTGCTCATCTCTATACATATGTTCACATGTGGCATATTTGCTGCAGAAATTTCCTAAGAACCTATCCTTACATTAATGGGTTAGTTTCTGCATCACGTGCATGGATTTCGGCAAGTTCTATTTAGATGAATGGGACAGCTGCAGAAATGACTGCAATAAATTTGCCAGGTACGCTTCCACATAAACCTATCCTTCCTGTGTTTTCCCCATGACAATCACCTGCGACCAGGGTTGTCAACCAGAATTTTTCTTTACAACTTATCCTAAAATCACGGACAGCCAACATTTTTCATGGACAAATTGAAAAACCATAATGAATGATAAAGATTAGAAGTAACCCATGTCTATAGCTCAATATACTGATAACACCTCATCACCAGCATTTACTGTGAGCTATAAAATGATCATAATTACCACCATAATAATCTAGTCAAGAACCACCAGCCTTAAAAGAATCATGGGCACACCTATTTTTTTCACGGACACGCCTATTTTTTTCCAGGAAAAAGTTACCAATTTTTACGGATTGTCCAGAAATTTCAGGATAGTTGGCAACCCAGTTTGTGACGTGGAAGATAATGATGAGATGCAAAGAACTAAAGCTTGTTTCTAACCTCATCACTTCTGTGATGTAACATCCAAGCTGCTGTGACCACTGAGGCCTGTGATTGGCCACAGTGGTCATGGGACCAAGCTGCTTCCTGGTTCTATTGGGACTGGAACCGTCTGGGAATGAAGCAGCTGCGGGACTGCAGACAGGTGAGTGAGATTTTTTATGTTCAGGGGAACAAGGGAAGATCCCAGGGGAGGTTGGCTTCAAGGCTGGACAATCCCTTTAATACTATTTTCACTCAACTAGGGGAAAATTCGAGCAAGGTTCTGTGACTGCATATATTTAACACAGAGTATGGAACGTCCTAATGAAATGTGAACTACAGAAACTCTTGCTATGATGATGAAATATACCAAAAACAGTTATTAATATACAGTGCTTTATTCTTCTTTCAAGCATGCATGATGTAGTTACCAGGTAAGCATGTCTTGTAGTTTGCAACAAAAAAAAAGGCATGAAATTGTTGGAAAAAGGAAGCTATGGTTGAGTGGTTGAGTTGAGGTGGCAGTTTGTTCTCCTATTATCCTGTACAAGAAATAAGACAAGATAGGGTATACCAGAAGAAAAAAGCAGGATGGATTGGGGAGCTGATCCTCAGGAGTTAAAACACTGTGGTTTATATTTTAAAAGCATATACATAAAATCCTTGTGTAATGCGTTTTGAATGGGGTTCCCCTTCTTCACATGTATTTGATAAAGAATGAGAACCCCCTTCGAAACACAACGATTTTAGTGTATATGCTTTTAACAAATAAACCACCATGTTTTAACTTCTGAGGATCAGGGTCCCGATCCATCTTGCTTTTTTCTTCTGGTACATCACTGCATATGGGGATCTCATTGAGATCGTCCCAGTAGCTGCTTTACTAGTACATGCCCATATGAGTTTATATCTGTTAAGTGTCTATTTGTCTTGTTTCAGGATGCTTTCACAAACGGTTTTGTGGTTTTCTTCTCATTTTAGTTTATTTTTAGTATACAGCGTTTAAGAAAATCATAGTTGGGGGACACATAAGGCTATTAGAAAAATACACAGTTTATCAGTCTTGTGTATTTATCCCGGCCTTTCGCCACCTTCCTTGTCCTCCTTACAGTGATTTATGGGCTACTGTGTATGCAGATATGTATGCTGAAATGTACAGTTTATACAGAAAGATTTTCTTGAGGAACTTAACAGTCCAAGTCTTGAGGATTTCCTTTTTGTGGTATGGGTGATAAATATATATGTTATATGCATATAATATATATATATATATATATATATATATATATATATATATATATATATTATAAGGAAAAGTGTGGCAGCACCAATTCACAAAAAGGCGTAGCGGGTGCTATGTCCAGGGTTGTCACTGCTTACCCATGAAAATGTAGATGAGAACGGACAGCGCATCCAGTAGAAAAAAGGTAGAAATGTATTCAACCACGATGGCACAGTGAGGCGACGTTTCGGCTCAAAACACAGAGTCTTTCTCAAAGGCTCTGTTTTTTGAGCCGAAACGTCGCCTCACTGTGCCATCGTGGTTGAATAAATTTCTACCTTTTTTCTACTGGATGCGCTGTCCGTTCTCATCTATATATATATATACACAAACACACAGTATATATAGTGTGCACACATTGATGTCATAATCTGACCCATTCTTTGATCATTTGTATTAGGCCTCTTGCACACGAACATGTGCGCCCGGTGGTCGAAATGCACGACCACACTCTGTGGGGCAGCCACAGCGGATGGCGGACCCATTCACCTTAATGGGTCCGCGATCCGGCTGTTCCGCACAAAGATAGGACATGTTCTATCTTTTTGCGGAACGGAAGTACGGGACGACACCCCACGGAAGCACTCCGTAGTGCTTCCGTAGGGTTCCATTCCGTGCTTCCATTCCGCACCATTCCGCAACTCCGGATTTGCGAACCCATTGAAGTGAATGGGTCCGCATCCGTGATGCGGAATGCCCACGGAACGGCACCCGTGTATTGCAGATCGTGTGCAAGAGGCCTTATAGTGTTTTTTCTAAGGTTTAAATATTGATAAAGTCAGTTATATATATGATGGTTGGTAGACTGACCATAACCAGCACCCCCCCTTCAAATAACGAATTTTAATTGTTAATTTACATTGCTTTTACTCAGTGGATTTTAACGGAATACTTCCATCAATCTTTAATCACATATTAGTAGCCTATATGTGAATATATTTCATTTAAAAAATGATGGTTTTCTGGATATATTTTTTTTTTAAAGAGGACCTTTCATCGGTCCAAACATTGTGAACTAAGTATCATGACATATACAGCGACGCCCAGGGATCTCACTGCACTAACTATTATCCCTGGGCGCTGCTCCGTTCTCCTGCTATGCCCTCCGGTATGTTCGGTCACTTGGTTATAGTAGGCGGAGACGGCCCTTGTTCTCCTGGGCGTCTTCTTCTCCCAGGCTGTGACCTCTGCGCTGCGATTGGCCAGCGCTACAGCCTAGGAGAAGAAGACCCCCAGGAGAACAAGGGCAGTCTCCTCCTACTATAACCAAGTCCCCTAAGTCTCCGCCTACTATAAATAAGTCCCTGAACATACCGGAGGGCATAGCAGGAGAACGGAGCGGCGCCCAGGGATAATAGTAAGTGCAGTGAGATCCCTAGGCGCCGCTGTATATATCATGATACTTAGGTCCTCTTTAAGTCACTCCATGTATCCTACTTTTTGCCCTAACTCTTTAAAGGTTATGGAAATCTTTGGTGTAATTTCTTGTTGCATTGATTGTTGCATTCTACTTATTTTGGACTAGTTAGGGTGAGTTTACATCACAATTATGGATTCCGTTTTTATTTGCCATTATAACATGGTTATAACGTAAAATAACAGAATCCATAAGACGAAAGTCAAAATGGAAGCCTTTAAGAGGCATTCCATTTTGATCCTTTTTAATACAAGTCTATAGGCAGCATCATTAATCCGTCCTGGTTTCCATTATGTAGGAGTCCAGTCCTGCATAACGGAAACCAGGACGGATCCGTTATGCTGCCTATAGACTTGTATTATGACGGAATGCAAAACGGAAGCCTTATAAAAGGCATACCGTTTTGCTTTCTGTCATAATAGAAGTCTATGGGAATCATAACTGATCTGTCAGGTTTCCTGTCGACAGGACTTTGTTTTCCATCTTGATTAACGGGAACCGGACGGATCTGTTTCCCATAGACTTCTATCATTATGGATCAAAATGGAATGCCTCTTAAAGGCTTCCGTTTTGACTTCCGTATTATAGATTCTGTTATTTTCCGTTATAACTATGTTATATTGGAAAACAAAAACGGAATCCATAACGCTGATGTGAACCCGCCCTCAGTCTTAAAAAAAAAAAAAATCAGCAGTTTTTCTTTTACAGCTTTCAGTTGCAGACTAGCAGACTCTCTGTTTCACACTTAATCCATTAGAGAACTGCTCTGTTGGTTGGATTTTTTTGTTCTAGCTGTACTTTCCTGACAGCTCATGAATAATTTAGATAAATTCTTATCAGTTTGATAACAATTTAGTCTCAATGAGAGTTTATGAGCTGCCTGGAGTTCAGAGATGAGGGCTCAGATCAAGCCAACAGAGCAGCTCTCGGACTGATTCAGTATAAAGCATAAAGCAATAGTCTGCAGATACTCTAAAACTGAAATCTGTGGAAGAAAGCCTGTTGAAAACTTTTAATAAAGAGCAACTGAAAAGAAATATAATTGTATCCATATATGAATGGAATGCAATAATTAAAAAGATTCTCCTGAGGCCTCATGCACACAACCGTTGTGTGCATCCGTGGCCGTTGTGCCGTTTTCCGTTTTTTTCATGGACCCATTGACTTTCAATGGGTCCGTGGAAAAATTGGAAAATGCACCGTTTGGCAGCCGCATCCGTGATCCGTGTTTCCTGGCCGTTAAAAAAATATGACCTGTCCTATTTTTTTCACGGCCAACGGTTCACGGACCCATTCAAGTCAATGGGTCCGTGAAAAATCACGGATGCACACAAGATTGTCATCCGCGTCCGTGATCCGTGTCCGTTTTTTCCTATCATTTCAATGGCAAACTTGACTTTGATTTTTTTTTCATTTTTCATGTCCGTGGATCCTCCAAAAAACAAGGAAGACCCACGGAAGAAACAACGGTCACGGATCACGGACCTACGTACCCCGTTTTTGTGGACCTTAAAAAAAACGTCCGTGTGCATGAGGCCTAAAGCTGTCCATACTAGGCTGTGGTTTGGACATTTAACACAGCAAACAGTCTCTCTTAGCTTTTTCAGTGAGACCAACCCCCTGTAGTGCCTCAAATAGAGCATTACACATAACATTAATCAATGCAATGGTCTCCTGCAGCTGACCCTCGGGATTCTGCTATGGTTTTGCAGTTTGAATGTTGTGGGTCTACCCACAGCTTTAGCCCCATTCAATAGAGCTAATGTGTATGAGGACATCTGCCATAGTTATCAAAGCAACTTTTTATTTGTTATCTTTGAGGCTAACAGATAATTCCAGGTCAAAGCATTAAAATAGTTTCCGTTTATTTTTCTGGAGAGGACGTACAGCCAAGAACTAGCACCATGTAAGCGGTATAGAACAAGGGGCAGAACAGGTTCTTTCCAGGACCTTTTTTGTATACTGTACAAAGATGAAGTGCAAATAGTATCTGCTTGAATGATATTTACAGTATGACATTTATTGTTACCAGAAAATGTATTGTGTTCTTGAGGTCTTTTTAGTGTCTGCACTTCTACATTTAGTAGACATTGTTAGGATATTATGTAAGATAATGTAGCTGTAGCTACAAATCAGAATATGAAATTGTATTAAACCTACTTTTTAACTTCTGCAATTCATAAATCATAATCAATAGATGCAACTTTGACTCATATTGGAATAGTCATTTTCACAAATAGTCAATATGTCATCATTTCAGTAAATCTGTCACCTCGTTCAGATACTCCTAGTTCTTGCTCACTGGTCAAGTAGGTGATACTCCTAGTTCTTGCTCACTGGTCAAGTAGACTGGTGAAGAGGGAAAAACTTTCTAGTCACTACACATGAAGTTACCCAACTATGTGAAACCCTGAAGAGAAAGCTGCTTCATAGTCCTTGCTCATGATTTCACTCAAGTATGTGTAGCAATGGGGGTACTTCTTAGCCCCTGCTCCTGTTTTTAGTCAAGTATGTGTAGCACTGTGAAGGAGTAAAGTCTTAGTCGCTGCAACTGTTTAAGTAAAGAATTTAAGGAGTAGGAAAGGAGCACCTTCTTCTTTGACACTCAAAAGCACCTTTAGCTCATTGAGATCTAAAGATTCATAAAGAAGATTTTCCCTCTCATTTCATCACCTTCTTCACTATAAATACAGGAGGGAATTAGAAAACATCTGGTGACAAAAGTACTTTAAAGAGGTTCTTCACCTTTGATGTGCTTTTTTTTCAGACCCTCCCTGTATGGCTAACCCTTCGGTGGTGGACATACTTACCTGATCTCCACCACTGGGTTCCAGCTCCAACGCTCCCACTCGGGCATGGATTATGTGATACATGGGTGACTCATCACCACTGCAGCCATTTTTTTGGTTGCAGCAGCCACGTGACCAGCGGCAAACAGGATGATGTGAGAAGACCCAGGACCTGCGATGGGGGGTTGGAACCCAGTGTTGGAAATCAAGTATGTATGCTCACCACTGCAGGTCCAGCCACTCTGGGGACACTGGGGTCAGAAAAAAGCAAAGAGTGAGCGACCCCTTTAAAGGCTATGTACACCATCTCAAATATTTTTTATAAAAAAAATAATCAAAATAAAAATGAAGCAGATTTGCAAGTCTTCATTACAATGTTTTACCATTTTGTTTCTGCACCTTCTGTGCTGACTGTGTTTCTCCATGGTAACAGACAACAAACTCTGCATTGTCTAACCCTGGAATCATATTCCCTATTCTCTATCCTTATATTCTGGTTGATCTACCACATGTACCATAATACAAAGTAGGGGACACATGGAAAAAGTATAATACTACTGGATTACACTGCACAGAACTTGTTTCTGTCATGTTCTAGCGAGGGTCCTACCGACCCCTAGAACATCTCTCAGGCATAACACACCAAAGCAAGCAGAGACAAACAAGGCAAGGACCAAGGCAAATACTTTATACACAGAGATCAAGACATGACAGTAAAATGGACCAGTAGGTAAGGGACACGTGGCAGGTAATACCACTGAACCAAGTGCACCAGTTTGACTTGGGGCCAAATCCAGAGGGCAGAGACTCAGTTAGGCCCGTTTTTGACAGAGCCCCGGATGGCGGGGATGGAATTAGCCGAGGGCTCACTGGTTGCACCTCCAGGATGGTCCGGGTGCACTTGGCCACTTACCTGTGGAGACTGATGATGCAAGCACCAGTGGTCCACACAGACAAGGACTGGAACACAAACAACCACACAGGACACAGTTCAGACAAGACAACGGGAACCAGAACTCAAGCAGATGCCTGGACCACATGCGGAACGACACATGACAGTCACAGGCAGAGCTGCCCAAACAGGCAGACAAGTAGATGCCTGGACCTCATGCAGAACGACACATGGCGGTCACAGGCAGAGCTGCACACAGACTAGATGTCTTCCCTCCGGAGAACCTAAAAGACCTCTCACCGAAGGCATAGACTCAAACTAGCAGATGCCTGTTCCCCATGCGGAGTTAGTTCATTGGCCAACAGACAGAGCTGCACACAAGACATAGAACCAGACTAGCAGATGGCTGTTCCCCATGCAGAGTTAGTCCATGGATGAACAGACAGCTGCACACAAAACATAGAAACAGACTTCCAGATGCCAGTTCCTCATGCGGATTTAGTCCATGGGTCAACAGACAGAGCTGCATACAAGACATACAAGCGGACTAGCAGATGCCTGTTCTCCATGCAGATTTAGTCCATGGGCCAACAGACATACAGTAGCTGTACACAAGGCATAGAACCAGACTAGCAGATACCTGTTCCCCATGCGAAGTTAGTCGATGGGCGAACAGACAGCTGCACAAAAGACATAGAACCGGAGTAGCAGATGGCTGTTCCCCATGCACAGGGGTGGGATTACATTTTTTAACAGGTTCCCTACTCAACGACAGATACGCAGCGTCACAACACGTGTTTACATATACAGTGGGATGCGAAAGTTTGGGCAACCTTGTTAATCGTCATGATTTTCCTGTATAAATCGTTGGTTGTTATGATAAAAAATGTCAGTTAAATATATCATATAGGAGACACACACAGTGATATTTGAGAAGTGAAATGAAGTTTATTGGATTTACAGAAAATGTGCTATAATTGTTTAAACAGAATTCGGCAGGTGCATAAATTTGGGCACCACAAAAAATAAATGAAATCAATATTTAGTAGATCCTCCTTTTGCAGAAATTACAGCCTCTAAACGCTTCCTGTAGGTTCCAATGAGAGTCTGAATTCTGGTTGAAGGTATTTTGGACCATTCCTCTTTACAAAACATCTTTAGTTCATTCAGGTTTTGATGGCTTCCGAGCATGGACAGCTCTCTTTAAGTCACACCACAAATTTTCAATTATATTCCGGTCTGGGGACTGAGATGGCCATTCCAGAACGTTGTACTTGTTCCTCTGCATAAATGCCTTAGTGGATTTTGAGCAGTGTTTAGGGTCGTTGTCTTGTTGAAAGATCCAGCCCCGGCGCAGCTTCAGCTTTGTCACTGATTCCTGGACATTGGTTTCCAGAATCTGCTGATACTGAGTGGAATCCATGCGTCCCTCAACTTTGACAAGATTCCCAGTCTCTGCACTGGCCACACAGCCCCACAGCATGATGGAACCACCACCATATTTTACTGTAGGTAGCAGGTGTTTTTCTTGGAATGCTATGTTCTTTTTCCTCCATGCATAACGCCCCTTGTTATGGCCAAATAACTCAATTTTAGTCTCATCAGTCCACAGCACCTTATTCCAAAATGAAGCTGGCTTGTCCAAATGTGCTTTAGCCCACCTCAAGCGGCACTTTTTGTGCTGTGGGCGGAGAAAAGGCTTCCTCTGCATCACTCTCGCATACAGCATCTCCTCGTGTAAAGTGCGCCGAATGGTTGAACGATGCTCAGTAACTCCATCTGCAGCAAGATGATGTTGTAGGTCTTTCGTCCCTTCTGTCTATTCAAGATTTTTCTTGGTCTGCCACTTCGAGCCTTAACTTGAACTGAGCCTGTGGTCTTCCGTTTCCTCAATATGTTCCTAACTGTGGAAACAGACAGCTGAAATCTCTGAGACAGCTTTCTGTATCCATCCACTAAACCATGATGGTGAACAATCTTTGTCTTCAGGTCATTTGAGAGTTGTTTTGAGACCTAGATGTTGCTACTCTTCAGAGAAAATTAAAAGAGGAGGGAAACTTACAATTGACCCCATTAAATACTCTTTCTCATAATTGGATTCACCTGTGTATGTAGGTCGGGGGTCACTGAGCTTACCAAGCCAATTTGAGTTCCAATAATTAGTTTTAAAGGTTTTGGAATCAATAAAATGAGAACAGTGCCCAAATTTATGCACCTGCCAAATTCTGTTTAAACAATTATAGCACACTTTCTTTAAATCCAATAAACTTCATTTCACTTCTCAAATATCACTGTGTGTGTCTCCTATATGATATATTTAACTGACATTTTTTATCGTAACAACCAACGATTTATACAGGAAAATCATGACGATTAACAAGGTTGCCCAAACTTTCGCATCCCACTGTACCTGTTCCCCATGCGGGATTAGTCCACGGGCGAACAGCTAGAACTGCACATAAGACATAGAACCAGACTTGCAGATGCCTGTTCTCCATGTGGAGTTCGTCCATGGTGGGACAGACAGCTGCACCCCAAAGCACGGAACCAGGCAAGGTGACTTTGATGTCTCACTAGGTGACCACACAGACAGGGAAGATGGAATGTCTCCAGGTCAGGTGCACAACTCCTGCACCCAGCAAGGCTAGAGACAGACTGACCCCTAAACCCACAGCACACTGGATCATATAGCAGGATAACAAGGCAATCTGACCACCTAGCTTACACACCCAGAAAGAACAGGGAAAGTTAACCCCAAACGAACCAGAGAGAAACAAGGAAAAGAGTATCCACATACACAGGCCACCTTTCACACTCAAAAAGCTGCAGCCAGCATGCATTCCCAAGCAACCAGCATATACAGGAAGAAGTCTGCAGCCAGTACGCAAGAGAAACTGCAGCCAGCCTGCACGGCAACAGTGTCAGGAACTGCACTGTGATACAGACACGGGGAGTATTTACAGGCCACAGCTCACACACTAGAAGGCCAAAGAAACCAGCATATATAGAGGTTAGCCTGCAGACAGTACGTGACAGCGCATGCAGTAGCCAGTGACACAGTGAACTGCACTGACAGTTTGTCTGTCCCCATGGAGAGGAGAAATTTAATGAAAGCCTATTAAAAGGGGGCTTTGCTTTTTATTATAGAATTTATGTGGGTAATAAAAAAAAATTCTGTCTGAAAGTATGCATAGCCTTTAATTTTCAAGTCTGTAGTCTAAGAGTTAGTAGACTATTCTAAGAGTTATCATTGCAAGGCCTACCATCATTTTTAATTACCAAAACCAAAAAAGAAAACAAGCACAGCACGACTAGCAAAATATATATAAACTTTATTATGGTTCCCCTAGGGGAAAATCCAATAAAATGCAATGACAAACAATACAGAACAATGGCGGATAACACACAGGGTGGAGGGATCACAGATATACAAGGTATAACATGAAAAAAATATATATATATTGGATAGGGTCTAGATAATAAATAAATAAATAAATAAATACCCCAGTAGGGGACATATATATGACCTCACCAACCATGGACAAAATATTGGAGCCAAATTTAGTACATACCTATTAAAGTGCAAAGTGCATAAAATACAATGTACATGGACAATAAATTGGGACTCATTGGATCACTATTCTGGTATTTATGGCATTAATTATTTAATTTATTGCAATTTATTGTCCATGTACATTGTATTTTATGCACTTTGCACTTTAATAGGTATGTACTGAATTTGGCTCCAATATTTTGTCCATGGTTGGTGAGGTCATATATATGTCCCCTACGGGGTATTTATTTATTATCTAGACCCTATCCAACATATATATATATATATATAAATTTTTTTTT
Organism: Bufo gargarizans; assembly: GCF_014858855.1. Lineage (NCBI taxonomy): Eukaryota > Metazoa > Chordata > Amphibia > Anura > Bufonidae > Bufo > Bufo gargarizans. The sequence continues at coordinate 356,174,956 of NC_058081.1, forward strand.
TTTTTTCATGTTTTACCTTGTATATCTGTGATCCCTCCACCCTGTGTGTTATCCGCCATTGTTCTGTATTGTTTGTCATTGCATTTTATTGGATTTTCCCTTAGGGGAACCATAATAAAGTTTATATATATATATATTGCTAGTCGTGCTGTGCTTGTTTTCTTTTTTGGTGTTGGTACTTAGTATACAGGCCCAGTTCGCATACTCACTCTGTGAGTTATCTATAATTGGTGTTTATCATAATTTTAAATTGTTGATTGACTAACTTTCTCAGTCCCCTAATTTTTGTAAAGAGTACCACTAGAAATGAACCACTGTTTAAAGCGGATTCAATAAAATACTCACCCTCACTTATCCCCTTTCACTGCCATTCTGGTACTGATATGGTCCTAGCTCAACACACTGGAAATTCCAGGAAAGGCCTCCTCAGCCAGTTATTGGCCATAACCACCTCAGCCAGTGATTGACTATGCAGGACTATTCTGGATTTTTCAGTGTGTTGAGGCGAGACCAGAAATTGAGAACAGTGGGGATCAGAGCAGCGTCGGAACAGCAACGACAGGGGATTGGTAAGGGTGAGTAAGGCTTTTTTTATTTTTAACCTCTTGTGATCCAACCGCTGCACAACTCCTTTAATGCTAAAGATGAAGCAAGCAATTAAAATAATATGCAAATCTAATTTCTCTATAATGCTTACTATGGCCTCCTATAGATAGATTTGCAGACACCATGCTTAATTCTAAGCACTTATACATTTTGTAACGTTCTGTCTCCATAGATGACCTGGAGGATTCAGAGCTAGTGGCTGAGGAGACCCCACTGGGGAAGGAAACTATATCCTTGGGAGTGGGAGAAGGATATATCACTGGTAATACCTGGTGTAAAACCAGACATGTTCTTCAAAAGAGTCTGTGAAGGCTCTGTGTTGCTTAAACATTGTAAGATGTGAGCAACAATGCTATAACCTTTAATGGAAAATTGCAGTAAACTCACTTTAATGTATAGGCATGTAAGGGAATATAATTTAATAAATGTAGGTCTAGTACTCTGTTGTATATGGACTACAGGTAAGTGACTGGACACCAAAAACTAAATTATGAAGACAAAGTTATCCAGTAGATAAATCCATCTGGAGAGTTCTTATTTATCTCAAATAATTTCTAATAAGAACTACTACTACATATACTGACCCTTCTAAATCTTAAACTAATGCTAATTTGTGAAGAGTATATGTACTTTATATAATGCGTTATTGCATCGTTTCAAGTTAGTTTTCTCTACAAATTGCTTGTTTTAAGTAATTTGCTGTAGATTGATCAACACTATGAAAGTAAAAAAGTATTCAAAGGTTTATATATATATTGTGGGGGTTAGATTTTCTCTGGGGGTCATTCACACAAGTATCTTCGCCAGACACCAAGTTTCAGGTCCAAACATCGCTTTAGTTGGCACCTCAGCAAAACAAACATAAATGATACAAAATGAATACCTGCCCGGCTGGGCTCTAACTAAACATAACATAACCTGACTCGCCTAAAGCACTGTTCACACACAATGTCATAACATGCGGCTTTCCCAGCCCAATGTCCATCAGCCTCCTGGCTGTACAGAGCACCGTTCACACACGGTCTAAAGTCCTGTGCCTTTATGGGGAGTGTGGCCCAGTAGTCCTCCTGACTCCGGCCTTGTGACCACTTGTGCCTAAGCGTCACGGCGTCCCCCAATATTCCGGCTAGCACCTAGCCCCCATGGGCCCCTCAGCCAGCTGAGACCACTCTTCCAGAGTCTCCAGCAGGACTGTGTTTCACAAAAACTCTGTCTCCTTTCCCAGACTGGGAGCCACACCCAAGTCCAGCAACAGGATTAAATACCATCCCTGGACATGGGCATATTCCAAAATCCCGGACTGGAGCATGGGGAACAGGCACCCACCCAACACATTGCCTGTTCCTAGTGAAAGCCCGCCCCAGACTAGCTGGAGCCAGCTAAGCTAACTGTCTTGGTGTCCATCTATATCTAGGGCCTTTAATCCATCATGGCTGGGACTCTTAGTGACACACAAACAACACCCCTTTTTCATGCTTCCCCGGGACTTTACTGCACCCATCACTATTCACATTGCCACAATATATATACATATATAAACAAAGATACAAATACATTCACTGCTAAATTAACAATGAAGATTTCAATTTAGGAACAGATTTTGCTGCATAATTGCCTTGAAATTCAGCCTATACATTGCAAAATCTTTAGCATAAGGCCTCATGCACACGAACGTATTTTGTTTCCCTGTCCGTTCAGTTTTTCTTGTGGACAGGATATGGACCCATTCATTTCAATGGGTCCGCAAAAAATGCAGACAGCACACCGTGTGCGGTCCGCATCCGTATGTCCGTTCCGTAGCCCCGCAAAAAATAGAGAGCATGTCCTATTCTTGTCTGTTTTCGGACAAGGATAGGACTTGTTACAATGAATTTAAAAAATGGATGCAACATGGATGTCACACGGACGTGATCCGTAATTTTTGCGGATCTGCATTTTGCAAACCCCAAAATACATAGGGTTGTGTGCATGTAGCCTAAATTGTACTGCCAAATATTTAAAATCCGCACCATAGGTCAATTCTACTTTTTTTTACATCTCATCTACTTTGCTGTTACTATAAACACTGCAGATTTTAGGCATGCAATTTCTCTGCAGAAAATCAGCAGCACATCTTTCCCATGGGCCTGTATCCTTAGGGAGAGTTCACACATGACAAAAATTCTGCAGAATGTTATAGTGGATGTGAGCTGGAAACATGAGCAGCAGAATACAGTGGATGAGAATGTAACAAATGCCATCCACACGCAGTGGAAAATTTCGATGAGGAAACTGATCCGGGGTACAGATTTTCTAATCTGCAGAATGTTAATGTCGGTCATGAAATTGTTGCAGATTTTCCCCATTGGATTTAATGGGGAAGAAGAAACCTGCAATCAAATCCTAGGGTTGTGAGGGTTGCTCCAGATTGCGGATCTGCAGCAACATGTATAGGTGTGGCTAATAATTTAATTACTTTACCAATTGCCTGCCAGTCCCCAAGGCAATACTTTCTTGTCCCCAGTGGTCTCCTATTATAGCCCCCAGCAATGATGTGCAATGTGGACATGTGACCAATGCAGCCAGTTACAAGATCTTTGCTGGAACTGGGTGATCAGAGTCTGCTGGGAACCAGGGAAGCATTGCCATGGAAACTCCAGGGGATTGGTGAGATGAATATACCGCTTTTTGATGCTGGTTGGAAGGCAAATGACATTATGGGAATTCTGAGACCATTTTGATAATGTGAGAGTGTACTGTATATATTCTGTTCCTATCTTAACCAAATATTTTTGTGCATAATATTGAATGAATTGGAAAAATGTGAATAGTCTCAGCTAAACCCAGCTTTTTATGCATGATTGGATGTTTGATATTTTTAGGATAGTCTCTTGGGACTACTAGTTTCCATATGGCATAGTAGGACATAGGAGCATCATAAAATGTGGGTATCTGCACCTTACTGCCAACGTAAAAAGCTTCTTTACCATCTGACAGACTCTTCAGGACCATTTTAATGGGCATTTTGTAATACTGCATTATTTTTTCACTGGCCGCCTGTAACTTACATCAGCTAATCACTAAGGGCCCATTCACACAGCAGATTTGCCACTGCAAAATATTCTGCAGTGGAAAATGCCACGGTTTCTGCTGCAATGTTTCACTTTGAATGCTGCGGAACCTTCTTGTGGTTTAGTCCCTTTGCACAGAGTTAAACTGCGAGCAGTGGCGTAGCTAAAGGCTCTAGGGCCCTGGTGCGAGAGTTCCGCTTGGGCCCCCCTTCTCTCAGTGCTTTGTGGCCAGGGGCAGGGAAGCACATAGCAATCATGCTGTCTCAGGCAAAAATTGAACAGGCACTTTCCCCTATGACAAATTCTTCACCTAACCCCTTCCCTCCAGCCAAAGATGTAACTTGACCAGCATGCACTTTCTACAATACCAGTGTCTTCTTATGTGGCACACTCTCAGGCTCCTGGGCCCGGTATCGACTACTACCTCTGCACCCCCTGTAGCTACGCCCCTGACTGTGAGATGGCATCTGTCCAGACACTGTACCAAGGAGAGATGTCTCTTCTTGGAGTGATTGCGGCCTTAATTCACAACCGGCAGAATTTTGACAGAAAAAGACGCCATGTGAACGGGTCCTTAGGGTTAAAGAAGCCAGTAATAGATATCTCTGAATACATGTCACCTAGCTTAAAGTGAATTCAAAATTCTTCCATTGAAAACAGACAGCAATTTGTCTGTAGTCTCCTTTCAGACATGTAACCTAACAGATTGTATAATGTACTGCTCTCTGGCAATTGGAAACCAGCTGAATGAGTGGAAAAAAATGACTGAATGGAGAAAAATCCATTGTGTAACTAGAAAAACAGTAAAGCAAAATAGACACTGTGGGGGAGATTTATCAAGGCCGCCTTAGTTGCCCATAGCAACCAATCAGATTCCACCTTTCATTTTTCAGATCTCCTTTAGAAAATGACAGGATGAATCTGATTTGTTCCTATGGGAAACTAAGCCAGCTTTCCTTTGCACCAGTTTTAATAAATCTCCCCCTTTATGTTGCTTCAGAATCTGGAATTGCAGAAAAGCATATTTTCCCTTTAAAATATATGCGGCAGAAAAGAAGATTTTCTTTTACAATACTTCTGTTTCCCTAGTAACAATAGCAAGAAGCAGCTTAGAAATGTCATATGCATGTGTAAAGCTTGCTGCACTATATCTGCACTAAAGTGGCTATCTGGGCCGCAGAAAATAAAGTTTGATAGTCAGGTGTCTGAAAGATAAAAAGAACTTCATGGTTTGGGGATCTGCAGTGTCTGACATTTTTTTTGAATTCTATGGGAAATGTCCATGGCTGTCTATGGTCAAAGGGGGCAAACATTACCTCAGAAACCTATGGCAAATTTTCCTGTATGTAATTACCGTAACTCTACCAGCATTGTGCCATACATTTTGGACTGTACTCTACCAGTTTGTCCCCCACCAGTTTGTCACTTGGATGTGCAGGCCTCAGTGGTATTGCTAGGACCGAAAGATCAGTAATTATGCCAACCATTTATACACCACACAATCATAGTACCCCTAAACATTACTAGTGCCCCCTAAACAGTTATAAAGCCCCTTTAGGCCAGACACATTAATAGTGCTCCTCTCAGTATCTCTCACAGTTAAAGTGCCCCTTTTTGTGCCACCAAACAGTAATGGTGCCTCTTTTTGGGCTCCTTTCACAGTAATGCCTCTACACACTAGTAATGTCTTCCTGTACTGCCACCTACATATGTTCCTGCTGGCAAATAGTGCTGTTGGTAATGTCTTTTGAGCACCAGACCCCTATAATTGGTGCCTCTTTTCTGCCAATGGAAAATCACGTAGATGTAATGTAAACTGTTCCTGATACATGTACACATGTGGAACGGACAGGCTATTAATTCAGTACCATTCTGGAGCCTCTATCCTTATGTCTCTATGTTGTGCCATTCCTTTATTATTTCTACTAGAAGTTATGAATGAATTGGAATTGCTAGCAGTCTGCAGTAAGGGTACAGAGGGGAGGTAACCAGTTGGGGGGGGGGGGGGGGGGTGTACCTGCACAGTCTGACTCTATCCAATCAGTGCTGCCATTGTCAGACTGTGCAGGTACACCCCCCCCCCCCCCCCCGAACTGGAGCCATACGAATAAATGCTCCAGAATGATTACATGATGAATGCATGAAGCTATTAAAGCAGGCATGTCAGGAGTGGTGACAGGTCCTCTTTAATAAAACTGGCACATCTGTAATATCTGTTCATCAGCTTGGAGCTGGCATCAATTTCAGTCATTATTTGTGCCAATTTTCGGACATAAATGACAGTAAAATGTGTCGAACGGTGGTGACTCCTCTCATTCTAGTAATAAGGTGGCAAGAGTGGTGTAAAACGCGGAAAAAAAAAATTTGTGACCTTTGCACGCTTGAAAAAAAACTGGTACATGTTTAGTAGATGACCCCCATAATCTTCACATATGGCCTGTGTGGAATAAGTGACTATTTTTGCTTTAGAAAAACAGATTTTTTGCTTATTTGTAGATTATCCCTGGTGACCCCTTTAACTTTAGTTCAGTGAGCTAACATTGTATGGACGCAATAGATTGCGAGGTCTAGTGACCGCCTTACGAATTTGTGTGAGCAGATGGTAGGGCGATTGTATAATTGTGGTGTGGGGTCTGTCTGTATTTTATTAGATCTCCAGGTATTTGGTCATAGCACAGTTACCAAGTAAACGCTGCTCGTTTCCTCTCCTGTTTCTGCCCTTCCTGTTTTCTACAGAAATCTCCTTGTCCTTTTCCATCCTGCGACGTTCCACCCTGGGCCCTAATGTCACTCTGCAGGAGGCAGCTAGGAAGACTCTCTGGGCTCTCGAAAATGACAACAAGGAAATGCTGCTGCTATTCAAGGTAGACTTCTATTGTATACGTTATGTATTCATGGTGCCGGATCAGTTTTAACTCTTACATGTCATGTTTTCACGCCACAAAAACGCAGGATGTACTGCTCTGAGAAAACACCATGATTTAGGGGGTTGTGTTGGTCAATCCAACTGAGACAATCACATTGTAAGTAAAGAGATGACATGTTGGAGATTCAGATTAAAATAAAATCTGCATGGGGTAAAACAAATCCAGAAAAAACTGCATGCTATTGCATCTCCTCTACGTTAGGGTTCCACAATGGCAAAAGAAAATGCCGCTATTTTAACATGACAAATTGGCGACCCTCTTCATATGTCAGACATCTGGATGGACATCTGGATGCCTGAAGATCAGAGAGTTTAGGTTGTTCAGCCAGTCTGTGACTGAATAAGTAAAGAAAGTAGAAGAATTAGTACCAGATGCTTTGTAGTATAGACTGAACCAAATAGTAAGGCACGTGTAACAATACACTTAGAAGAAAATCAGCTGAAGTCCTTTTCTAAGGCCTCAGGCACGCAACTGTCTGTACCTGTTCACAGACCACAAACCATGGATACACAAAATATTGATGCAGTCTGTGTGCCATCAGCATTTTATTTGCAGATCCATTGTTTTCAATGTTTGCGGATATATACTATCTTTTTACTGAACGGGCATATGGATGTGGAAAGAGCATGGATGATCCATGTGCTTTCCCCATCCACATGTTCTTTCCGAAAAAAAGATAGAATATGACCTATACTTGTTCTAAAAATGCGGACCATGGACCCAATAAAGGCAATGTGTCTGCAAAAAATACAGATGCAACACAGACCGTATCCATATTTTGCAGATCTGTGATTTGTGTGCATAAGGCCTAATATGCATAGTGAGTATTTGAACCAGCTATAGCACCTGCATAAAACTGTTACCGCCAGTTGTACCCTGTACTCATTAGCAGCAGTTTAGTTGAACAGTAGTGCATGTGCCTAAGGTTAGGGGCCCCAAGCTGTGCTATTTTCTGATGTGTCTCAGGGCTTTACTTCAACTAACTCACCTATATAACATTATATACCATGTTTACTTGCAATCCTTTTATATATTTTACTCATTTATATAGCGCTGACATATTCTGCAGCACTTTGCAGACATTATTATTGCTTGCTGTCCCCAGTTGAGCTCACAATCTAAGTTCCCTATCATTATGTCTTTGGTGTGTGGGAGGAAACCGGAGTGCCCGGAGGAAACCCACGCAAACACAGGGAGATAATACAAACTCCATGCAGATGTTGTCCTTGGTCGGATTTGAACTCAGGCCCCTAGAGCTGCAAGGCCCCCAATGCTAACCAATCACCCGGCTCTAGATAGGAAGTGTGCAGGGATATACACAGAAATCATAGGGCTCCATAGCCCCTACTCCTCACAATGTACTCATTTTTATTAATGTTCGCTCTCATTTGTATACAAGTAACAGCTTAATAAACTGCCTTTTTATGACACTTTACTATGCAGAAAGGTGGAGGATTTTTTTTTCTTACAAGGAAAGCTTGACAACTTTATCCAAGTTATGTAGAAAAATAGAGCAAGTATTTCATATATATGGCATTTAGCTGAACACCACATTTTTTCAAAGTATTTTCTCCAGTTAAGGGGAGTTCTGACCAATATGCTGAGAGCACTAGGTAGGGACTGGGGAGGGCAGTGCAAACATACTTTTTGTAGCTTTTCTCATCAGAAGTAGTAAGAATATGAAGTTTTATTCAGCCAGATTTGGCTCTTGCAAGTTCCCAAAGCTTTCCTGTGAAATGCTGTCTGCATTGAGCCGCTCCTCTATGCTCTGTGTGACAGCTGTATCATCCGACCAGGAGATCAGTGCATCTGCCACTCCGAGCAGAGGTGAGGGGTGTGACGCAGATCAATGCAGAGAGCCCTCCAAAGTGAAGTTCCTCCCTGGGTACTTGCAGGAGCAGAATTTGGTAGAATATAACATCATATTCTCTCTACTCCTAATGAACCCCCCACACACAAAAGTTATATTTATACTGCTCTCCCCAGCCCCTACCTATAGTTGTCAGCAATTTACCATGGTCAAAGCTTCTGACAGACTCCCTGCCATAAATATATTGATTCATCTCCCACATCTGCCTCTCTTCACATGATAAAATAGACTACCTGTGGCCACCACTAGGAGGAGCTCAGTGCATGTGAATTCATATGCATTGAACGCAATAATGCTCTAAAAATGTCTATGCACTGAGCTCCCCCTATAGGGGACTGCATGAGAGTGCTGTTCCTATGTGTCGAGTGACCACCATGCCCACTTTTACCATAGACCCCTTAGCTGTAGCATGGTCTGTAAATGTAAACTTGTATAGAACCTACAAACTTATTAGTATATATAATCATCTAGGTATGTTTATGAAATGGAAAATTATTTCATGTTACTGTAACAAAGATTCCAGAAGTAATAGTCTCTTTACATGATAAGGTGACACAACAGACCGTACCGGAATGTCCGTCCCTCCCAGCCGCCTCTCTGCACACACCAGAGCTGGGCTTCACTACAGACCTTTCATGCTGTGTCACATAAAGGTCAAAGCATCTGGGCATCTCGCCAAATAACATTGGCCAGAGTCCACAGAGGCACTGCTAAGCAGGGTTCATGGTAGGAGGCCTGGAGCTGTACTCCTAACCAAGGCAGCCATTGTTGACCTACAGTTTACCATTCATAAGAGAGGCTGTGTGCTAAGGGGAAAGTGGCCATAATGTTCTTACCTCATCTAAAGATAGATAGATAGATATTATGATAGATATGAAATAGATAGATATTACTATAGATAGATAGATAACTAGATAATATATAGATATATAATATATAGATAGATAGATAAATAAATAGATAATATATAATAGATAGATAGATACAGGGGCATAACTACCATAGCGGCAGACCATGCGACTGCTTTGGGGCCCAGGGCAAGAGGGGGCCCAGTCTTAGTTGGGATCATCCCCTCTTCTACCGGAGATGAAAACTTGGTCAGGACTCTACCCTCTAAAGGAACAACTTTTAGCAAACGAGACAGTGGAAAAAATGGCCCAAGGGTCATTGAAAGGGGTTAAGGTGGAAACCCTTCTGTCCTGTGTGGGGGCCTGGTGTGATCCATGCTATGGGGCCCTTACTTCTCTATGTACGCCACTGCATAGATAGATAGATAGATGGATGTCACCACTCGCTATAGATAGTTATGGTTAGTAAATTGTTCTTATGTTTCCTACTTCCAACCCCTATAATGCCCCCCAAAATGCAGCATCCCCCCACGTGATATCTGCGTTGCTCCTGATCCCTGTCGCACGGATCAAAACAGGGGAGAGTGGGGGTGACTCCAGGGAGGCTTGTTCCGGTCGCGCCCTACTTTTGGCTGCTCCCCCCCATCGCCGGATATTTTGATCCACGCAATGGGGAGATGCCTTGACGACTGTGTGGACACGAGGAGCCCTTATTATTCATGCTAGAAGTTCTGAATAAAGTATAATAAAGGTCAAGATGTGTGTTACTCGTTAGTGGTGTGTCCCTGCACAGTGACACTGGCAGCACTGATCAGATACTCTCCCATCTGGACCTTCATTGCAAACTGCTAGTAATTCATTTCAAAGTTTACAGCGTAGAGTCCTAAGTAAAGATGCTCCAGAATTATTTTCACATGGGAAATGCAAATGGTTACTACAACAGACATATCAGGTCCTCATTAAGCATTTCTTGGTGTCCATTGACATCAGTGGGTTGTGTGCGTACTATGTATGCTGTACGTACCAAGTACTCCAGAGAGGCAGTCTTTGAAGCTACTCCCTGCTGTGGCTAATTGATACAGATTACACTTCAGGGAATCCCCTTTATTAATTTAAACTGCTTTAATAGGGTATTAGAGGAAGGGTTTTCCAAACCAGACAGCCCATTTAATTGTCCATAGCCTGCAAGTATTGTTCTCTAATTAGGAAGTATTAACAGAGAAGAAACAGACATTTAAAGAGCACTGTCAACCCAGAAACTGCTGAGACAGCAGGTGAATTCTCCTAAAACTGAGCAACACAAGGATACAAACACCTTCATTGTGATATCGCCGTCATAGATAGTATTCAATCTCGAGTGTCCAACTTTATTATTCACAATATGTTTTGTCCAAATGGATCAATGTTCAAGCATGTATAAATAAAATGACCGTCACTGATATTTACAATTACTTAGAATTAGGCTACATGCACACGAACGTTGTTTGTTTCTGTGTCCGTTCAGTTTTTTATGCAGATAGGATGCGTACCCATTCGGATAGGATGCGGACCCATTCATTTCAATGGGTCCGCAAAAAACGCGGACAGCATCAGTATGTCCGTTCCGTTGCCCCGCAAAAAAAAATAGTGCATGTCCTATTTTGTTCTAGCTTGCGGACAAGGATAGGTATTATTACAATGGATCCACCCAAAAAATGGATGCCATACAGAATGTCATCTGTTGTTGTTTTTTTTTTTTTTGCGGATCTGCAATTTGCGGACCGCAAAACACATACGGTCGTGTGCATGTAGCCTTACACTGAGAAGATCACTTCTTTTCAGTAGAGTTTTCATTTTTATAAACTTTTATTTTATTTTTTTCCCTTACTTTAGGAACTGTCCGCCCGGCTAGTGTCTATTCAAGCACAGAATGATGTCTTTGTTGTCACCTTCAAGACTATAGAGGAAATCTGGAAATTTACTACTTATCTCTCACTTGGTAATGTAACATTTGCAATAAACATAGAATAAAATGACCAGGCAATGTTTTGACAAACTATATTTTAAAGGCTAGGTACACTGTGAGGGATTAGCTCTATTTCCGGGGTCTCAGTCACAATATTCTCGCTGACAACAGTGTTGAATGTCCAAACAGTGCATTTATTTTGATACCAGCAAACACGATACAAAATGAATACTTTCCCGTCTAGGCTCTACCTTAAAATATAACATGATCCCTGACTCACCTATACAGAGCCCTGTTCCCACATGGAACATAAATGCAACTTTCTCCAGGTATACAGTCCAGCAGCTTCCGGGCTGTGACCCTTCAACACGTTCTGGGGGATTGTGGCCTAGTAGTCATTCCGACTCTGGCCTCATGACCCTTGTTCCCCAGGCATCACGGTGTCCCCCAAAGTTCTGGCTAGCGCCTAGTCCTGTGGCCCCTCAGCCTTGCCCTGATGAAGCCACATTGACAGAGCTTCACCAGGCCTCTGTCTGTACATTCCCCACTAACTGGGAGGATATTTATCCCAGTCTGATTATCACAGACCTCACCTGGAATCCTCTCTGGTCCAAGGGAACACCCGTGCTGGAAGGGTGTGGATTGGCAGATCCCACTTCCAATCCTTTCTGCTAATCCAACTAAAATCCCGCCCAGACTACAATAAGAAACTTGTCTCAGCAACCTACATGCTGCTGAGACTATTACCTTCCGTAATTTAGCTTTCCCACCCAGCTGAGGTATCTGAGTGGGATATACACCTCTTTCCGCACTGTCCTCCTTATAACACTTATCACAACACTTTCAGGGGCAATTTTTTTTATGATTGCATTTTACTCACTTCATATAAATCATTTCAATCATTTTTTTAATTGGTCTTTATTAAAAATATTCTGTTCTGTCATAAAGGGTTATAAACACTTACTTAAGCCACATTCTTATCTGTAAGATAAGGATTGAGCTATAATGAGTGTTTATAAGGTCAGAGATAAGGAGCTGTCAGCTGAGCTGCTTGATGGAGCAGAGAAAAAAAATCTAATCTTGGTACTGGAGAAACTCAGCCCTGTACAGAGAAAAGGGATCAGAATTTTTAATAAAGATCAATAGAAAACATGATTTTTTAATCAAAATTAGGACGATGCAATAATTAAAAAAATGCAATGGTGTACTTAGCCTTTAATGGCAAAAAGTCAGTTTGTATGGGGTTAAAAAGGTTGCACAGTAGAAAAATATTGATGTCCTATCCTCTGGATAGGTCATCAAATCAGATCAGTGAGGGGGGGGGGGTCGAGGGGATTGAGTCCTGGCCCTCCCTATTTGAAGGGGTGATGACGCATCTGCAAGTGCTGTCACAGTGTGGTTTTCTGTGACACGGGTTGCCTTCTTGCTCACGTTTGTGCTCTGGCATACTGGCTATGATGGATTCCATGTAGGCTGGTTGCCAGGGGAAACCTGTAGTGGCGGCACTTTCCTCTCCCTGGGTCCTGGTTTTTGTGGGGTTAATGTCTTTGTCTGGGTGTGGTCACTAGGTGCCTATTTGCTGTGGGCCTGGGGGTCAGTCTGTCTCCAGTTTTGCTGGGTGCACGAGCTATGCACCTGACCTAGGGTTATTCCACCTGTCCTGTCTGTGTGGCTACCTAGTAACTCATACTGTCAAGACCTCTGGTTTGTGACCACCATGTGTCATCCTGCATGGGGTCCAGACACCTGCTTTTCTGTTCCATGTCTTGTGTGTGACCGACATGTGTTGTCCTGCTTGGGGTCCAGACATCTGCCTGTTTGTGCAGCTCTGTTTGGTACCGCCATGTGTCGTTCTGTATGGGGTCCAGTATGGGGTCCAGGCATCTGCTTGTCTGTCCACGTCTATGCCTTTGGTGAGGAGGCTCCTGGGTCCTCCGCAGGGAGGACATCTGTTTTATCTGCCTAGGTCTATGATATCCTGGCAGTGCTTACTGCTTCTGTTCCTGTCTTATATGATCTGCGTTCGGTGAGAGGGTTTTTGGTTCTCCGGATGGAGGACATCTGTCTGTGAAAGCGCTGTCTATGACCGCCATGGGTTGTTCTGCATAGGGTCGAGGCATATTCAGTTTTCTGCCACATCTTAATCTTGTTAATAAAAAATTTAGTTTTGCTCACTGTCATGTCTTTTGTCTCAGCTTGCTTTGTTATGTTTGCCTAAGATGTTCTAGCTGTCGGTAGGACCCTCGCTAGAAGATGAAAAGTTCTGCTTCTGCTTCAAAATAACCTGTATGCTGTGTTACTTGCAGCGGCCACACAGTGTAATTAGAACTGCTCGTCACATTCACTTGATGGAATGGAGCAGTTGCAAATATACTGTGTGGCCTCTACAAGCAAGACAACATGCAGGAAATGATGCAGAGAGTGCCACTACCCCTTCAGACATCCTGAATAGAGGTTTCATTTACATACTGCATGGTGGTTTTATTTATATACTGTATGATGTTTATTTATACATTGACTAGGGGTTTTATTTCTACACTGTACGAATTTTTAATGTACTGTGTGGTGGTCAGTGATGGTCAGTTCGCAGTGTTCGCCAGCGAACACATGCGAGCTGCCATCTTTAGTAAGGTAGTCTCATCCGTCCGGCGATGCACAGGTGAGCCCTTACCTGTGCCGGGAGCTGGTCTGAAATCAAATGCAGTTACTGGGAGCAGGCTATTCTCCGAACTGCCTGCTCCCGGTGACTGTATTTGATTTCAGACCGGCTAACCTGTGTATCGCCGGACGGGTGAGTCTACCTTACTAAAGATGGCAGCCCGCATGTGTTTGCTGGCGAACACTGCGAACTGACCATCACTGGTGGTGGTATTATTTTTGCACGGTGTGGTATTGTTATTTCAGCTCTACATGGTGGTTTTATTTGTGTACTATATGGTAGTATTGTTTAGTCTATGCCTGGTGCTCTTATTTGTGCGCCTTATGATACATATTTTTTAACAAACGGTTATTATGATCACACTATTTTTTTTTAATGATGCTAAAATTCATATATATGGAAATGTATTAGTGTCCTATTTTAATCCTCTGAGCTAGTAAATTTTTTCTTTTTTCCAAATAGAAAAGGTAGGAGGCAATCAATGTTTACCTCAGGGGTGTGTGCAGACCTTAAACTTAGTGTTGATCGAGCATGCTCGAGTCTCCTCTCCGCGCGTTTTTTGGCTGCTACATAGCCAATTAAACGTACTCCCACCCACTGTAATGCCATAGCCATGTTGGTTACTGGCATTACAGTGATTGGTTGGCCGGAACGCGTCATCGGGTGCTTTAAAGCGCAACCTGCGCTAAATTGGGGGCAATTGTTAGAGACCCAAAAGTCCTTTTAAGGACTATTGTTGTATCTGGCAGCAATATATATTTTTAGCGCAACCATGTCCAAATAGCTTGCAATTGTTTGGCTGCTGCAGACAGCGACATTATCTGCACTACATCTCCTGTGTAACGTGTGCGCAGCCTAAAAATATCTGTGACATTTAGTGTACTTTTTCCGTAGACGGTGTCCGCTAAGGATAGTGACATTACCTGCGCTACCGCTCCTGTATAACGTTTGCGCATCCTAAAAATATCTGTGACATTCAGTGTACTTTTTTCGTAGACTGTGTCCGTTGCGGACAGTTACATTACCTGCACTACGTCTGCTGTATAATGTTTGCACATCCCAAATAGCTGTGACATTCCTTGTAATTTTTTATTGGCCACTAGTCACAGCGACATTACCTGCGCTACATCTCCTGAATAACGTTTGCGCATCATTAATATCAGAGATATTCACAGTACTTTTTTCTTAGCCGCTGGTGACAGCAGCGACATTACCCTTTTCTACATCTCCTGTATAACGTTTGTACATCCTAAATATCAGTGACATTCAGTTTAATTCATTTGCGCATACACTTACAAAACCTGCGCTAGTGTATGTGTGACATACTTGCAAGCATGTATACCATTTAATATGCAGAAGACGAGGAGTAAGGGACTGGGAAGTGGCCGTGCTGCTGATGGTGCACGCAGAGGCTGTGGCCCTGGGCGCGTTGAAACTGCCTGCTGTCAGAGCACAAGAAACGCACTCATCCACGATACCTAGCTTCATATCCCAGTTTGCAGGGCGGCGCAGGACACCACTCGTGAGGTCAGACCAGTGCGACCAGGTGGTCAGTTGGATTGCAGCAGACAGGGCCGGTGCAAGGATTTTTGTCAACACAAGCGAATCTACATTTTGGCGCCCCCCCATCATTTCACATATCTGCCCCTCATGATTAATTTCAATTTCTTGCTCCCCCCCATCATTTCACATTTCTGCCCCTCATGATTCATATCCATTTCTTGCCCCCCCCTGCCTCATTTCACATTTCTGCCCCTCATGATTAATATCCATTTCTTACCTCCCCCATCATTTTAAATTTCTGCCCCTTCATGATTTATGTCCATTTCTTGCCCCCCCATCATTTCACATTTCTGCCCCTCATGATTCATATCCATTTCTTGCCCCCCCATCATTTCACATTTCTGCCCCTCATGATTCATATCCATTTCTTGCCCCCCCCATCATTTCACATTTCTGCCCCTCATGATTCATATCCCCCCATGTGCCATCCTCTCCCCCTGCCCCCTAATGTGCCAGTATCAAGTGCCTCTCTCCTCCCCCCTCCATGTGCCAGTATCATGGCGCTAATAGCCCCCCTACCCCCCTACCCCATGGCAGTAAAGTAACAGTCCGGTATTTGAAAACAAAAAACAAAAACTTTTATACTTACCTCCATGTCAGCCTCTTCCTCTTCCTGTGTTCCCAGCAGCCTCTAGTGTTGAAGATTTAGTGCTCGTGTTCTTATTTAGCCTGTCTTTGATAAAAGTTTGTGATGGGATTCAAACCCATGACCTTCTGTATCAGAGGCAGGGCATTTACCCACACAGCATGAAAGCTGTATAGCCAGTTACTTAAAAAAAAAAAAAAAAAAATATAAGACTTCTACTGTAGAGAACTTTGATACCTAGGGTACAACCATACACATGACAATTGCCCCAACACACCCAGCTTTGCTACATCCATACACAGTGTGCTGGGACAGCTGTCATGTGTATGTACACTAGGTATCAAAGTTATCTATAGTAGAAGTCTTATATATATATTTTTTTTAAGTAATTGGCTATACAGCTGTCATAGCTGTGTGGGTAAATGCCTTGCCTCTGGTGTGAAAGGTCGCAAGTTCAAATCGCTGAGAGTGAGGGCGGGGGATGGCTGGGCTGCTCGGCAAACAGGCTCAGCGAGGTAAATGTAAGTTAATAGTTTGCCGCCCCCCCTTCTCTGAGCCCTCAAGCAGCCACTTGGGCTGCCTTATGATAGAGCCGGCCCTGGCAGCAGATAATGCTTCCAGTCGCTTAAGCGCCACCCTGTCTTCCACCAAGTCCAGTCTTGGTAGCCAAGAGTCTGGTCAACAGAATCCTCACCCTTATCCTCCTTCCTCCCACCATAGAGAGTCTTGGCAAACAAGTGATCCCACGCTTGCATATTCCGAGGAGCTCTTTTTATCACCATTCCTTGATTTGGGCCTCTCGCCAAGTCCGCTTGAAGAGGGACATGAGGAGATCGTGTGCACCGATGCCCAAACTCTTGAGCATCCACAGTCACAAGAAGATGACGGTGGGGAATGGCAATTATTGTTTCATGAGGTGGATGATAATGATGACACACAGTTGCCAATAAGTCAACGGTCCCCCGGAGCACCCCCTTGTGGAGGCCCTCAACCATAATTTTTTCCATGGTCAGATCAGCAGCAGACACTCGCCCATTATTTTTTCTATGGTCAGATCAGCAGTAGACCTTTACCCCTAATGTTTTAGTTGGTCAGATCAGCAGTAGGCCCTCGCCCCTAATGTTTTAGAGGGTCACCAGCAGGCCCTTGCTCCTAATGTTTTTGAGGGTCACCAGCAGGCCATCAATCATAATTTTTCAAGGGTGTGTATGATGCCCTCCTTTAATTGTAATAAAGGGTGTATTGGAGTGCCAGGTCCTTGTAATTTTTGGCAGCCCTTTCACTTAGTGCATAGGCTTTATGTGTGTAGGAGTCCCACTACCTGAACAATTGTAGCACAATGTGAATGAGGCCCTCCTTTATGTAATATACAGTTTGTATTGGAGTGTCTCTTCCTTGTAATTTTTGGCAGCACTTGCACTTTATATAGAAGCAAATATACAGGAAAGATTGTTTCCTAACAATTTTTCTTTTAAAATCAATTTTATCTTCGGTTTTGTGCGCATTATTGTCAGTCTGTAAAAGTGGCGTACTACTCGGACAACATTGTTCCCAGCAGTGACCTGGGAGTCCAAGATGCATCCAGACATCCTACCCATGCTTTTCCTGAACCATTTCAGTGGTGTTTCCATCAATTTCTGACCTTTTCATGTGAACCAGACACCCTCCCCTCTTCAGAGCAGGGGGTGACTGGTTTAATGCTCGGGTTCTCCCATTGACTTCCATTGTGCTTGGGTGCTCTGTAGAGCACCCGAGAATTCCGAGGTGTTCTACTCGAGCAACCAAGCACTTTGGTGCTTGAACAACACTACTTAAAGTGGTTGTTTCACTTCAGTAAGTGGCATTTCTCATGTAGAGAAAGTTAATACAAGACATTTAATGTATTGTGATTGTCCATATTGCTTCCTTTGCCACTTACTGAAGTGAGACAACCCCTTTCAAGCAAGCCAAAATCTGTGATGCTGATTACTGCTCCTGCATCAACAGTAAAATTGCAGGAGCTGATTCTATGTAGAATTTACAGACATATATTAAAAGATATTATTAAAGGGGTTGTCCCACGAAAAATATTCTACAATTTTAACCCCCTAACACAAAATGCCATGCATGCATGGCGGGCTGATCGGGAGTGTGCAGGCAGCTGCACCTGCCCGATCAGCTGCAGGGGTCCGGCAGTCCCTGGTAGCCAGGCCCCTGCTGTATCTGCCAACATCGCTATTTACAGCGATGCCGGCGGATTTACCCCTTCTATGCCGCGGTCAGCAACCAAAAATCATCTGTACCCTAAAAATAGTACCATTAAATCTGCCACCTAATCACGTAGTTTCCAAAATGGGGTCACTTTTTTTTAAAATTTCTACTCTAGGGGTGCATCAGGGGGTCTTCAAATGTGACATGGCAATTTAAAATGATCACAGTGAAATCTGCCCTCCAAAAAACATATGGCTTTCCTTGCCTTCTGCTCCCTGCCGTGTTCCCGTACAGCAGTTTACAACTACATATGGGGTGTTTCTGTAAACTACAGAATCATGGCAATAAATATTGAGTTTTGTTTGAAATTATGAAATTGGAAAATCTGCCAAAAAAGTGAAATTCTGAAATTTCATCTCCAATTTCCATTAATTCTTGTGGAACACCTAAAGGGTTAACAACGTTTGTAAAATCAGTTTTGAATATCTTGAGGGGTGTAGTTTCTAAAATTGTGTCATTTTTGGAGTTTCTACTCTAGGAGTGAATCAGGGAGGTTTCAAATGGAACATGGCGTCAAAAAGACAGTTCAGAAAAATCTGCCTTCCAAAAAACATATGGCGTTCCTTTCCTTTTGTGCCCTGCTGTGTGGCCATACAGCAGTTTACAACCACATATGGGGTGTTTCTGTAAACTACAGAATCAGGGCAATAAATATTGAGTTTTGTTTGGCTATTAACCTCTACTTTGTTAGCGGAATATTTTTTTTATAAAATGGGAAATCTGCCAAAAAAGTGAAATTCAGAAATTTCATATACATTTTCAATTAATTCTTGTGGCAGACCTAAAGGGTTAACAAAGTTTGTAAAATCAGTTTTAAATACCTTGAGGGGTGTATTTTCCATAATGGGGTAATTTTTGGGTGGTTTCCATTATGTAAGCCTCACAAAGTGACTTCAGACCTGAACTGGTCGTGAAAAAGTGGGTTTTAGAAATTTTCTGACAAATTTCAAGATTTGCTTCTAAACTTCTAAGCCTTCTAACGTCCCCCAAAAATAAAATAGCATTCACAAAATGATCCAAACATGAAGAAGACATATGGGGAATGTAAAGTAATAACTATGTTTGTAGGTATTACTATATATTATAAAAGAGAAATTGAAATTTGCAAATTTGCAAATTTTTCAAAATTTTTAGTAAATTTGGAATTTTTTAATAAATAACTCTTTACTCAATTTTACCACTGTCATGAAGTACAATACGTGACAAGAAAACAATCTCAGAATGGCTTGGATAAGTAAAAGTGTTTTAAAGTTATCACCACATAAAGTGAAACATGTCAGATTTGCAAAAAATGGCCTGGTCCTTAAGGTGAAAAATGGCAGGGTCCTGAAGGGGTTAACTGCCTCCTGAGCTGTGATAGGGAGAACATGGACACGCCCCCTTAACTGAAGCAGAAAAGACACTCCCCCTGAGCTGTCAGCTTGATATGAATCTAGCAGAGCAATGAATTGGGAGATCTCTAGATCCATACCAAGTACAGGACTGTTTCTAGCTTTGTTAGAAAGAGGTTGTCATTTACTATATCATGCTCTGATTATTTACATTAGTCATGGTATAACCCATTTTTCCATTTTTTATTATGCATGTTTAGTGTTGTATGTATGGCGGAGACTTGATAGCATAATGCTGTAAAATAAAAGCAGATATTGAGAAAGAAGATGCCAGTAAATTCTCTCTTGTGCCACTAGATGTCAGTATAATTCCAGTCATCACACCACAGAGCATGTACCATACATCCTGCTGCTCTACATGATAATGTATTATTATTTTGTTTCTTTTTGTCCACATACCCAGCAACATATAATGATAGTTTGATCATAGCCATAGCATAGTCCTAAGGGAATTCCTCTGTTATATCATTGTACATGAATGTCTGGCGTCTGTGAATATAATGTGGAATGTGTTATTATGCTACACTAGGCATAGTGGCTTGCACTCTGGAACATCTGCTGTTTGATGAGAGGTACTGGTTGAACACTGCCTTGGTTGAAGACACTGAGATACAAGTATCTGTAAATCAAGATGAATTGGCAACATTATATCTTGGTTTGCTTCTTCAAGAAGGTAAGAGAAGACGTTTCATGTTAGTTTACAGTACGTGTTACAACAATCTTAGGATACTTTCACATCTGCGTTTTTACTTGATCCGTCATGGATCAGCAAAACCACTTTTGTTATAATAATACAATGGGCTACATCTGTTATGAATCCGGTTGCATTATCTGTAAAATAGCTAAGACGGATCTGTCACTAAAACTATTTTAAGTCAATGGGGGACGGATTCTTTTGTGTCCGAGAAAATTGAGTCATGACAGATCCGTCTTTTTCCACACCACATCGCGGACAGAAAAACGCTGGTTGTAGCTTATTCTGTCTGCGATAGGGAAGCAACCAAACGGAACGGAATGCATTCTGGTGCACTTCGTTTCGTTCAGTTCAGTTTTGTCCCCATTGACAATAATTGGGGACAAAACTGAAGCGTTTCCCCCCGCTATTGAGATCCTATGACGGATCTCAATAGCGGAAAGGGAAAGCGCAGATCTGAAAGTAGCCTTACGCTGCTCATGAGCGGTTATTAACTCACAAATTAGTTTAGCCATTGTTTCAGGCCCATAGGACTCTTAGGCTGGTTTCACACGGGCGTGGCAGAAAAGGTGCGTGTGCGTTGCGGGAACATTGTAATGTGTTTTGCACGCACGTGAGAAAAATCAGCATGTTTGGTACCCAGACCCGAACTTCTTCACAGAAGTTTGGGTTTGGGTTAGGTATTCTGTAGATAACATGGTTATAAGGGAAAATAATAGCATTCTGAATACAGAATGCATAGTACAATAGGGCTGGAGGGGTTAAAATTTTTTTTTTTTTATGTAACTCACCTTAATCCACTTGATCGCACAGCCGGCATCTCTTCTGTCTTCTTCTTTGCTGTGCACAGGAATAGGACCTTTGATGAAGTCACTGTGCTCATCACATGGTCCAATCACATGGTTCATCACCATGGTGAGGGACCATGTGATTAGATCATGTGATGTGATGTCACCACAGGTCCTTAGCCGGCGGCTCAACATTACAGAAGAAGACAGAGATCTGCATGTGGACTCAGTGAGTTATTTTTTTTTTAATTTTTAACCCCTCCATCACTATTTTACTTTGCATTCTGTATTCAGAATGCTATTATTTTCCCTTATAACCATAGTATAAGGGAAAATAATACAGATCGGGTCCCCAACCCGATCGTCACCTAGCAACCATGCGTGAAAATTGCACCGCATCCGCACTTGCTTACGGATGCTTGCGATTTTCACGCTGCCCCATTCACTTCCATAGGGCCTGCGTTGCGTGAAAAACGCTGAATATAGAGCATGCTGCGATTTTCACGCAACACACAAGTGATGCGTGAAAATCACCGCTCATGTGCGCAGCCCCATAGAAATGAATGGGTCCGGATTCAGTGCGGGTGCAATGCGTTCAACTCGCGCATTGCACCCGCGCGGAAATACTCGCCCATGTGAAAGGGGCCTTATGTAGTGACATTTAGATCTCATTTCAACCTGACTGCCCATGGGTAGCATGCACCACCCTGTATAGTTTGTATGCCATACCCCTCATATGAAATCCTCTCTCGGTCAGGTCATGCCTATTGCTTTGTCACACTGTAGCTTACAATAATTGTCGAAGTAACTAATGTTATTATTTTTCATTTTAGGGTGCTTTTATGCAAGAGCCGTGGTACATGATGCCAGTGCACAAGTGGAGACAGAGAAAGAATTCTTAGCAGTGTCTGTCAATGACGTGGTGTATGTTAAAGATGTCGGTGATGAGTCGTCATGGGAAGGACAGTCATTAAGCACAGGAGAACGTGGCTTACTGCCCATTATAGCAGTGGAGCCGCTCCCGCATCCTTTCTACCAGTAAGTGCTTTTCAAGGTTTCATGAGGCACTGGGAAAATCTGCCATATGTGAAGGAAATGTGTGAAGATAATGGGGGATATTAGGTAAAATGCCCAATTATTTATTTACACTTGTAGAGTATATAGGAAAAGAGGCATGGCCTAGGGGTCCTGAGTGTAACAACTTGTCAAACAAGGCACAATTGGAGCAATACCCTGTTCAGCTGTGGTAATTGGCCTATAGACACCTAGATACAGTAGAAATACATGCATGCATATATAGCTTAAGGCTGTGGATACCTTTGGTAAACTTTTTTTTATTGCATTATATCAATTATGTAACAAAAAAGTGGGATTTTTTAAACATTTTGCTCTGCTTGACTTCTGCAGCTTGCATCTATTCCAATACATAGGAAGCAGCAGAATGCCATGGACTTTCTGGCAGCTCATCTTCTCTCCCTAGTTCTCCTCTTTAGTGAGCATTTTCTAAATTCTAATCAAATCTGAGAAAGAGGGGATGGAGATGAGCTGTTAGCTGTATCACTGATATAAAATGTAAAACCGCGGCACTCAGGTATAGTATAAGTAGTTATTTATTCATCCATCCAGAAACAAATTAAGGCCAACGTTTCGATCTCATCCCGAGATCTTGTTCACGGCCTGTGTATAGAGGACCTCTGGTATGGTGGATGGCAGGTCAACTGGTGCCATCCACCATACCAGAGGTCCTCTATACACAGGCCGTGAACAAGATCTCGGGATGAGATCGAAACGTTGGCCTTAATTTGTTTCTGGATGGATGAATAAACAACTACTTATACTATACCTGAGTGCCGCGGTTTTACATTTTATATGCTGATTAAAATTACCGCTGAGCACCGGAATTTGTCTAGGAGTGCCGTCCAAACTACTTCCTAGCTGTATCACTTAGGCTGGGTTCACACCTGAGCGTATTTGATAAGCGCTTTTTACAGGCATTTTTATCGAGCATTTTTGAGGCGTATTTTGGGGTGTTTTTGTATTTAGGAAACGCACGTAGTACGCACATTTGTGATTGACCACAGAGGCATACAATGAAAAACTGCCATGAACACGCTACAATACGCCCCAAAGAAGCTCCTGTACTTCTTGGGGTGTAGGGCATTTTATAGAGTGTTCGTACGCGCTGTAAAGCGCTCAGGTGAAAACCATGCCCATAGGGAATCCTTGGTTTTTGCCTGTTGAGCGTTTTACAGCGCGTAGGAACGCGCTGTAAATCGCTCAGGTGTAAACATAGCCTGAATGGCATTCTGCAGCTTGCTCTGTATTGGAACACATTCAAGCTGCAGAAGCAAAATGAAAAAATAAAATAAATAATAAAAACAAACTGGAATTTTCCCCCCTACATGATTGATGCAGTACAGTCGTGTCCCAAAGTTTTGAGAATTACATAAATATTGGAAAAGTTGCTGCTTAAGTTTTTATAATAGAAATTTGCATATACTCCAGAATGTTATGAAGAGTGATCAGATGAATTGCATAGTCCTTCTTTGCCATGAAAATTAACTTAATCCCCAAAAAAAACTTTCCACTGCATTTCATTGCTGTCATTAAAGGACCTGCTGAGATAATTTCAGTAATCGTCTTGTTAACTCAGGTGAGAATGTTGACAAGCACATAGCTGGAGATCATTATGTTAGGCTGATTGGGTTAAAATGGCAGACTTGACCTGTTAAAAGGAGGGTGATGCTTGAAATCATTGTTCTTCCATTGTTAACCATGGTGACCTGCAAAGAAACGCGTGCAGCCATCATTGCGTTGCATAAAAATGGCTTCACAGGCAAGGCTATTGTGGCTACTAAGATTGCACCTCAATCAACAATTTATAGGATCATCAAGAACTTCAAGGAAAGAGGTTCAATTCTTGTTAAGAAGGCTTCAGGGCGTCCAAGAAAGTCCAGCAAGCGCCAGGATCGTCTCCTAAAGAGGATTCAGCTGCGGGATCACAGTGCCACCAGTGCAGAGTTTGCGCAGAAATGGCAGCAGGCAGGTGTGTGCGCATCTGCACGCACAGTGAGGCGAAGACTTTTGGAAGATGGCCTGGTGTCAAGAAGGGCAGCAAAGAAGCCACTTCTCTCCAAAAAAAACATCAGGGACAGATTGATCTTCTGCAGAAAATATGGTGAATGGACTGCTGAGGACTGGGGCAAAGTCATATTCTCCAATGAAGCCTCTTTCCGATTGTTTGGGGCATCAGGAAAAAGGCTTGTCTGGAGAAGAAAAGGTGAGCGCTACCATCAGTCCTGTGTCATGCCAACAGTAAAGCATCCTGAGACCATTCATGTGTGGGGTTGCTTCTCATCCAAGGGAGTGGGCTCACTCACAATTTTGCCCAAAAACATAGCCATCAATAAAGAATGGTACCAAAACACCCTCCAACAGCAACTTCTTCCAGCAATCCAACAACAGTTTGGTGAAGAACAATGCATTTTCCAGCACGATGGAGCAGTGATAACTAAGTGGGTCAGGGACCAAAACGTTGACATTTTGGGTCCATGGCCTGGAAACTGCCCAGATCTTAATCCCATTGAGAACTTGTGGTCAATCCTCAAGAGGCGGGTGTCACGGCTGAGAATGGGGAAAACCCTCAGCCGTGCGATGCCAGAAGATGTTACGCACTGCTTGACCAGGACGACAGTATTAGGGAGCAGGTCACCTCCTATCGCGTCCCTAAACTGACCCTGACTCCTATCCATATGAGTCAACCCTGAAGGTGGGAGGACTCATACACCGGATGCCTTGGGGTCCCTACTAGCCCTCAGGATTGCCCTGGAACAAGGAGAAGGGTAAGACGGCCTGTTCCTTCTGGACATGGAGGAACAGGGGTCTCACTGGTCAAGCTGCAGGGAAAGGAACATAAACAGCCTATGGATATGGCAGGAGGCTGAAAAGCACTTCCACACCTACCTGCCACAGACACTCAGACTGGATCCTGTGCAAGACAGCAAGTGTCCACACCCAAACACAAATGGACACAGCACACACACAAACACACAGGAAGCCAGATCCATAGGTGCATAACATAACAAAGGAAAACATCAAATGGACATCAACATAAACTTAAGAGTCACAGTTAGTTTATGACCACAAGGGTGGCCCCCACTGGCAGATGGAATGCACAGGCGGCTGCTCCAGTTAAGCATGGCTGAAGCAACCCACTGAGACATGCCAAACACAGAGGCTTTATAGGCCTAAGTGGCCACACCCACGCAGACACACCCAGTGTCTCACACACACAGAAAGGGAGTTAACCCTTCCACCACCAGGGAAGGGAAAACACCACTAAAAGGGGAAGTGCACACAATACATAATACCAAGTGCACACATATCACACGCAACCGCATGCACAACATAGCAAGCTGCCATGACACAGCTCAGACTGCTATGCTGCCAGCCCTCACCTGTGATTGACAACCAAACCAAAACCGCTGACAACCGCATGCGGTTCAGGAGTCACGACCATGACCATGGCCGTGACAGCGGGTGGACAAACAAAAACCCACTAATTCTGACAAACTCCAAGAAGTGATTATGAAAGAATGGGTTGCTATCAGTCAGGAATTGGCCCAGAAGTTGATCGAGAGCATGCCCAGTCGAATTGCAGAGGTCCTGAAAAAGAAGGGCCAACATTGCAAATACTGACTCTTTGCATAAATGTCATGTAATTGTCGATAAAAGCCTTTGAAACGTATGAAGTGCGTGTAATTATATTTCACTACATCACAGAAACAACTGAAACAAAGATCTAAAAGCAGTTTAGCAGCAAACTTTGTGAAAACTAAAATTTGTGTCATTCTCAAAACTTTTGCCACGACTGTACAGTAGAAGAAATGTCATATAACATGTCCATGGTACTTTTGGGTAAGTTCACACTTAACAGTTCACAGAACTGTAGGCTGAAAAAAATCTGAAGTGGAAACTGATCTGCAGTATAAGTTTTAAACCCACAGCATGTCACTTTATGCTGTGGAGATTGCAATTCGGCAGGTCATGACATAAACATGGCCAAGGTTCGATGACATTTTTCAGCATGGCCAATTTCATTTACGGCAGACAAGACCTTGCTGTTGCCGATCATGAATAATCATTTCTGCTAGTTTTTCAAACAACAGCTGGCCAACTTTTCTCTCATGTTGTATAGCCAGCATAATACATTTGCAATAGTAAACCTACTCTGTTGTGTTTTTTTTTTTTCACTTTTACAAAAAAAAATTACATTTTTTTACATTTTTTTTGCATCATTTTTGCAGCTTTTTTCAAATTTTTCTTATGTGTCCAGATGTTATGAAATTCACTACAGACAAACGCAAAGATTTATCTGTTGCAAAGGTAAACTGGCCTACTTCCCCCTAGCAACCAATTTCACCCTTCATTTTTTAGTGCTCCTTTGGAATATGAAATGATCGCTCTGATTAATATGGGCAACTAAGCCAGTTATCCTTTGCACCAGTATATCTCCTCCAAAGTGATTTAAATTTTTTTTGCATGCCATTTTTGGAATTACATATATGCTTTGTGTATGACATTCTTGACAAAACACAGCATGCTCTAGGTATGGATTATTTAGACGCTTTTATTTTAGGGTTCTCTTTGCCAGTTGAAAAATGCCTGCATAAAATATCACAGTAAATAATTTTTTTAAAAGCCACACGTTTGTGAATTTAAAAAAAAATTAAATTAAGGTTGAAAAACATGGCTTTTTAACACACAAAAAAAGGAAAAATGCTATAGCAATACTTTGTGTAATGAAAACCTAACAGGAATTTCAACTGTTGGCAAAACAGCAGGAGAGCAATTGTTCTCATACTCACTCATCTCTAGCTTTCAGCTTATGGCCAGTTTCATATGAGTCCAGTATGTGTGATGGCTTAATTTCATGGACCGACTGTGGCTTGACCGACACAAACTCACTGTTTCATAGTGAACAATGATGCTGTGAGATGTAGCCCCACCACTGGTCTACTGTCCCCTACTCACAGATTCATTGGAGCACATGACAGTAGATCCATGGTTGAGCTAGAACTCACAGCATCATAAACCCCTGAATGATCAGTGAGTTTAATCAGCCAAGTCGCCACATATTTCCTAGATTGCACACTAGGCTAAACAAAAATCTTCTTATTCATTCCACAAAGCACATTACTGATTGTGGCCAAAAGTATAATATAAGAAATGTCCATAATGCATATTATTATTGTCATATATAGCCTAGTTAGTTTTTTTATGTTTTTTCAAAATTCTCCACTTTTCTGTTTGCTAAAGACGTACAGTAAGATGAGCTGATAAGATTTGATGTATTTCCTTCAGATGGTTTCTGAAAACATACCCGATGTCCTGTAACGTGACAGAGCAGAACTGCCGGAACATTACCTCTCAGCCAATAGGTAAGGTTCCGGCACCACACACAGACATGCTATGGTTACAGTCCTGTATGTATCAATTACTCGCAGCACAATCTCCCTTTGTACTGCTCAGTATCATCATGTTCCTACAGTGAAGCCAAGACTGTTTGTATAATGGATTATGATGAAAATCTATTCATAAACATTTGCATTGAAAGTACGGCAAGCAAATCACTTTATAATGACCTATCACTTTTAGCAAACGCAAGAATAATATTATCCATTTCAACAGCAGTAATGATTTCACAGTATATGATTTTACAGGAGACAGAAATGTTCATGTAGCCTGCATACTGGCACTGTAATAAGATGCACTATTTAAGGCGCTTTCACCTTGGCCTCGTAAGTGGTGCGATTTTAAAGGTACACATAGATAGCTTATCCTCAGGAGAGGTCATCAAGGTGAGATCAATTAGAGTTCCAGCCTCTGGGACCCCACCTATCAACAGTACTAGGCACAGCTAGATGTACAGATGTGCTAATGTGTCTAGAAGTACAATGTACATTCCAGAAATCCCTTCTTGAATAGAACCATTTTGTAATTCGTCTGCCACTCATTTCTTAAAGGTTATGTACACTTTGGGGGCATTTTTTTTTTTATTACTGCATTGTACTCATTTTGAGCAAAAAAATTTTTTTTGATTGATCTTCTTTATTAAAAGTATGGCTCCTTTTTTCTGTACAGAGCTGACATGTTCGAGTGGCACCCTTTGGATTTTATGTCTTTTCTATCAGACCAGGAGCTGATGGACTCCTTATCTTTGCTCTTTGACATTATAAACACCTATTATAGCTCAGTTCTTATCTTACTGATAAGAATGAGGCTAAAATAAAAGTTTATGACCTCTCAATAATTTTGAGATAACGTTTAATAGAAGTGAATGTACCAGTCACACAGTTAGAAAAGCAGTTAACCCTTTGTGACAGAACAGCTCAATATTTTTAATAAAGGCCAATTGAAAAAATGATATTTAGCTAAAAACAAGTAACATGCAATCATAAACAAAAATTGCCTCCGAAGGTGTACATAGCCTATAATTTAGCCACTGTTTCAGTGAAGCTGATACAAGTGCACTTAAAGTGGACCCGTCACCTCTCCTGACATATCTGTTTGAGTGAAGGCTTGTATTCCTCATGAAATAACAATTCTGCAGCATCTTTCCTTAGAACTCTATATTATGCCTCTGTTTTTACTCCTAGAAATTAAAGAGTAAATTGATAACAGGGTATTGGGGGTACCGTATATCCCCACATACTGTGACATTGTCCAATCGGCATTGACTCACAGAGAGTCATGAGTAAGGATCTGAAACACATGTTCTTTCGGTTTTAAGACACTCCAATAAAGATCTCCATTTTATTGGATGCTGGATTTTTCTGTTTTGCAAATCAGTACTGTCTGTACCAGATTGTGTAGGGACACACCCCTTTAATAAGGGGGATGGTAACATCCTGTTAATTTCTTCATACATTTCTTGGAGAAATAACCTACTAATGGTACAACAAAAAGTTATAAGAAAAAATACACCAGAATGATTGATCCCGGCTGGGGGATGCTAGCAATCACTAAAACAGCCATGTCAGGATTGCTGACAGATCTTTAAAGGCCGAACCTATGGGAAGTTAAATCTTTTTTTCATTTTTGATTTGTGACCAGTGAAAATACAGAGAGAACAACACATGGTATATGGTGCAGTCAACAGCATGGAACCAATATCTCTAGTATGCTCCGCCCTAGGATCCTAAGCCCTATGTTTGTAATAAAACAGAATTGACCCCCTGCATATTACATATAATGAAAGCATATAAGGACTTGTTTATGCAGATACTATCCTATAGAATGGAATGAGCTTAGGCTGTCCAGACCTGCACAGGGGCGAAGGCTGGATGATGAATGTGTTGCAGCATAGGCAATTTTGAACTTCATAGCAACCATTGGTTGGCTTGCTTTGAGACAGATTTTTATGCCAGAACTGTGGCACAATTTTCACTCAAAATGGTGCATTTTAGGTCCATCCCTTTGTCAATGAGTATCTGCCTACTATCCACTAAGCCCCTTCTCTTGTCAAGCATGTCCGAAAAAAATACAGAAACCCCAGATGTGCCAAATTGCGCCACTTTGTAGACTGATTTTTTTGTGCAGATGCATTCGTAAATCTTGGCCATTGACAAGCATGAGAGCTAGTAAAGTATTCAGTTACAGTAAATGCAATCTACATAAGTCATGCTGTTAAGGAACCAAATTAGATAAAAGATATAAAACTCACTTATGCTAACATCATCAATATGCCATTTCTCAATTAAGTCAATGCTATACAGAAAGTCAGACCCCCTAATCAGGGCCGGCGTCAGCATACCTGGTCAAGTGTCGGGCCCACTGCTCCTAAGGGGGGGGCCCACTGTGAAAGCCACTGCTTTGGGCCCTGAGGGCAGAAGGGGCCTGGGAGCAGTAGCAGGGCCACAGTGTCAGAATGGATTAAGCGACCATCAACAGCATGCAGAAGCTGGCTTCTGCTGTCCCCCTTACAAGCTCCTGTGCTGCGGAGCTTCAGACATGCCCCCCTCTTCACTCTGTTCAGCAGAGCAGGACAGAGAGACTGTAGCTGTCTCTTCTCTGTGGGACGGGGAAGGGGGGGGGGGGAACTCTTAAAGCTGCTGCTAGATGCTGTAGACCAGCAGCTTCATGCTATTTAGTTGTTTTACTGCCTCATTAAGCAGTTTGCCTCCATGACACATGCCCCCCCCCCCATATCCTGTCCTATCTCATCCTCATGGAGCCCCTGCTATCTACTTTCCTCCCTTATGTATCCAGAGCTAATGTTGCACCCCTCCTATCTACTATTGCTGCCCTGCACAGACCTCCTGCCCATACTTCTTTTTTAACCCCCCCCAGAGCCCCTTCCAGCTACTTGCTGTGTCCAACCCTCCTGTCCATCCAGCTAGGTTCGTACAAAAATTTGCTGTGGGGCCCAATCAGTTTTAGCTAGTGAAGGCCTCTTATACAGTATAATGACCCCAGTGCCCCCATACGATATAATGACCCCCATTGCCCCCTCCATACAGTATAACCCCCAGTGTGGGGCCAAATGGGGGTCAATATTCTGAATGGGTGGTGACTGAGGGTCATTATTTTAAATGCAGGGCCACTGTGGGGTCATTATACTGTGTGAGGGTCCACTGGGGGGTCATTATACTGTGTGGGGGGCCACTGGGGTTCTTTATACGGTGTGAGGGGCCACTGGGGGGTCATTATACTGTGTGGGGGGCCACTGGGGGTCTTTATAAGGTGTGGGAGCCACAGGGGTACATGTAAATGTAAAAAAAATGCCACAAGGGGGCCCACTGCTATTTATCACCCAAGGGCCCACATGAACCTGGAGCCGGCCCTGCCCCTAATAGTCAGTCATATGCACCCACATATGTGGTGATTTTGTCATATTCTGGATATGGCATTCTAGCTCCTGGATCTCATTTGGTTACTATTATGAGCCATAAATTATGCAATCCTATTAAATAGTTGTTCTCCACTCTTGCCCTCTTGCCTTTGTTTTGTTGGATTCCATGTCTCTACTAGGCATAGATGGAATACCGAAAAACCTTAGGAGACTCCAAAGTAGCCCCAAGGCTACGATTGAGTTTCAATTAGGAAATATCCCGAAAGCATTGCAGCAAGCAGTTCATACGGTTCATTACACACCAACGTATTGTTTGTTGCATGCATTTTGTTAATCTTTGTGTAACTCAAGCAAAATTTCCCATTTTCTTTAGGTTTGGGTCAATGTACTGCTAGAGAGAACCACTCAGCTACAGGATGGGATGAGCTCAACTACTGCAGAGGAGATGCCATTGAGGTTGTTGGCTTTTTTGTACCTGGACTCAAGTGGTTTGTGGGCAAATGTCCTTCTACTGGAGCCACTGGCTTTGTCCAAACTAAACATGTTGATCCCAACTGCTTAAAACCTTTGTAAGTACCTCTGCACCTTATTATCGCTGTTGTTAATCTACTATTGCTATGAGCAAGTAGAAAGTAATGTAAAGACAATGGCACATACAGCGGCTTACACAGGAACAGGGGTGGACTGGGAACCTAAAATGGCCCTGCAAAAAAAAACTAAAAGCTTCATGTTGTAGGAGAGTCCAAATTCACAGAAGGCAGGAAAATCAAGTAGGCAGGGACAACAGAAGTAGGTGAGGCCAGCAATACCACAGTGCAGCAAAAATACCACCACATGGAAAACATACCGTAGTACAGCATAAAATATTGCCGCATAACCATACTGAGGACAGTATTACAGTTCAATTCTGAAGGGCTCCTGCGGCTGCTGGACGAGGTGCATAAATACCTGATGCTCCTAGCATTATGCTGTGAGCATCAAAGCATTATGCTGTGTGCATCAAATCATTATGTACCTGACTAGCGGCTGTGAGGAGGTCTCGAGCGGCCCATCTGGGCATCGGCCCACTGGGAAATTTCCCTGTAGGGTATATGGCCAATCCATCCCTGCACAAGAATCATAATGAGCAATTAGAAAATGTATAAATTAAATGGCTTCATATATGGCTTGGAATTATAGACCCCATAGCAAACATCCAGCAGGGACTTATCCCCAGTTGGGATAAAACATGTTATTAATAAAGCTAATTTCCACTATAATTCATAATATCTATAAGTTTTCAGATACAGAAGATCATGCATGTCACTAGAAAGGTATACATCCATATGCTAATACTTTACATTGGTTAAAATAATGCCCACAAAGTTATCGAAAAATCACAAAAGGTGCAATAATAGTCAATGCACACAGAAAAAAAAGAACCGCATCAATGTAGAAATATTTGAGAAGGGAAGCTAAAGAAATTCTGTGTTCTGTGATTGCCCCCTGGTGGCAGCTGCAGTCAAACACTAATTGAATGACAGGGTACTTTCACACTAGCTTTAAAGTTTTCCGGTATTGAGTTCCGTCATAGGGGCTCAATACCCGAAAAAAGCGATTCGGTTTTATCCTAATGCATTCTGAATGGAAAGCAATCCATTCAGTATGCATCAGGATGTCTTCAGTTCAGTCACTCTTACGGTATTTGGCCAGAGAAAATACCTCATCTGTATTTTCTCCGGCCAAAATTCCTGAACATTTGCCGGAATGCCGAATCTGGCATTAATTTCCATTGAAATGTATTAATGCCGGATCCGGTACCAAGTGTTCTAGAAAACCGAATATGGTTTCCCGGTCTGCGCATGCACAGACCTTTAAAAATGTGAAAAATTAAATACCGGATCCGTTTTTCCGGATGACACCGGAGAGACGGATCCGGGTGTTTCAATGCATTTGTCAGCCGGATCTGCATCCAGATCTGGAAACAAATGCTATCCGTTTGCATACAGATTTCCGGATCCGGCAAGCAGTGGCGGCAACGGAACTGCCTGCCGGAATCCAACAACGCAAGTGTGAAAGTACCCTAAAGTAGTTGCTTATCCTGTTCCTACCACTTTCCCCATAATAGTAGGTCTGCCTAGGGTAGATACAGCCATGCAAAATGTGGTGGTATTCAACCAACTCATTAACAGTCATCTAAATGTGCTGTACTAAGATTGTCCACTTGGTGGGGCTATAGCTCTAACCTCACTATCTCACAATTTTATTGAAAAAAATATAGAGGTCTAGATTTTTGACTTTTGTGTATTGTTATAATCAAAATATGTGTTGTCCAAAATATTAATGAGCATGCACTGAGATTTTTTGGATAACAGAAATATTAACAGATGGCAACATTTTTATGTTTTGCTGGTTTGTAATGCTTCTATAAAAATAGAATTCTGCCTAGCACTACCATTTAACATCAGTCTCTGCAGACTGTAAGAATTAGGGTTCTCACAGGCATACATGGACTGATAGAAATCAGATTTTTTTTTTTCCCTAGGAAAATGCTTTTGTTTTCTTCTTCCAGACTTTCAGCATCTAAATTGCCAGAGCCATTAAATGTAAATTACATCATGAAACGGCTCATAAAATAATCGTGATTTGCCTGATTGTTTTGCAGTGCAAATCTGGATGGCAAAGGATAAGATCCCTTTAAAACATCAAGTTAATTGTGTCATCAAGTGGTCTAAATGATTACATATGTTGCATGCCAGGACCTACTTCCTCTATACATGGTTCATCGCGAACATTCGGGAAAACCGTAGAGCTTGTTGTAGTGAAATTAGTGAAATGCTATCTTGAATGTAAATCTAACATACACTGATCACATGAGTACTTCTAGATTACTAGTCCACCAGCAAAGGAGATTCAAGAAGAGATTAGAGAATAAGATGTTAAACTATCAGTCTAAAAAAAGTTATATAGCCACTAAACATTGAACGGCAATGTGTTTGGGAAGGTGTGATGAAGCTTCCAGGAGCTGATCAGCTGGGATGCTGGGAGCTAAACCCCCAATAATCAGATATTGATTGCCTGTCCCTTTAAAAGGGACCTGTCAGCAAATTTGTACCTATGAAACTGGCTGATCGTGCGCTTGACAGCTGAAGGCATCTGTGTTGGTCCCATGTTCATATGCGCCCGCGTTGCTGAGAAAAATATTTTTATATTTATGCAAATAAGCCTCTAGGAGAAACAAGGGTGTTGCCGTTACTCCTAGTGGCTCTGCTCTCTCTGCAACTCTGCACTTTGATCGGCAGGGCCCGGCAGTGTAAATGTGACCCTGACTTCTCAGAAAGTTTTGCGCTGCGCTGTGCGCTTCAGTATCCCGCACAGGCTTACCAGCAGTTCTCTTCTGTAATGCAAGCCTCTTTCCTGTACTGTTCCTGCGCGGGATACTGAAGCACATGGCTCAGTGCGAGACTTTAGAAGTCAGGGCCAGGCGTGATCACGTTTATACTGCCTGGTCCTGCTACTCAAAATGCAAAGAGAGCAGAGCTTCTAGGTGTAACAGCAACACCCCCATTGATCCTAGTGGCTCATTTACATATAATAAAACATCATTGCGGGCACATGTGAACATGGAACCAACACAGATGCCTTCAGCCAGGGCCGGATTAAGAGCATCATGGGCCTGGTGCTGAGGATTTTGCTGGGCCTTTTTATGGAAATATATACATAATATATAAAATCAAAACGCAAAGCATTTGTATTAAGACAAATGAAAAATTTTAATTACCATTAAAGTGCCATAATAGAAACGGATCAAAAAGGTTCCTTTTTTTTTTGTAAACAGTAGGAAACCAGTTAATTAAATAAAGCCATAATAAATACAACATTCAAAACAACCATTTTTAATAAAGAGAACGTAAACCATATAAACAAATTAAATATAATTGTATGATAACAGTGCAGAGAGTAACAAACACAAAAACAGGGTTATTCACTCAATCCTAAACTCCATTTTAACCTAAAACGAATCAAACAGCCAGATTATAATTAAACTACACATTTGCTTTTCTTGCCTTCTTGCTTGCAAATTCTTCAATTGTAGTATCAAGATTCAGCTCATTCAGCAACCCATTTTCAATGCATAACAGAGAGAGTGCATATTTAAACGCTCCTGACTAGAGTTGAGCGAACACCTGGATGTTCGGGTTCGAGAAGTTCGGCCGAACTTCCCGGAAATGTTCGGGTTCGGGATCCGAACCCGACCCGAACTTCGTCCCGAACCCCATTGAAGTCAATGGGGACCTGAACTTTTCGGCACTAAAAAGGCTGTAAAACAGCCCAGAAAAGGGCTAGAGGGCTGCAAAAGGCAGCAACATGTAGGTAAATCCCCTGCAAACAAATGTGGATAGGGAAATAAATTAAAATTAAAATAAAATAAATTAAAATTAACCAATATCAATTGGAGAGAGGTCCCATAGCAGAGAATCTGGCTTCACGTCACCCACCACTGTAACAGTCCATTGTCATATATTTAGGCCCAGGCACCCAGGCAGAGGAGAGAGGTCCCGTAACAGAGAATCTGGCTTCATGTCAGCAGAGAATCAGTCTTCATGTCATAGCAGAGAATCAGGCTTCACGTCAGCCACCACTGTAACAGTCCATTGTCATAAATTTAGGCCCCGGCACCCAGGCAGAGGAGAGAGGTCCCGTAACAGAGAATCTGGCTTCATGTCAGCAGAGAATCAGTCTTGATATCATAGCAGAGAATCATGCTTCACGTCACCCAACACTGTAACAGTCCTGCTGTAAGATCTCGTGCATGCAGGGGTTGAGCGAAGTGCCGGCGCATGAGCACTTCGCTGTAAGAAGCCAAATGGAGAAGTCCGCACGGCGCATCAGGCAGAGCCCTGTGCGCAAAATCTTACAGCAGAAGGAGGGGGGAGGGAGGGAGGGCGAGAGGCGGCACAGAGGATTAGGAGGCGGCGCAGAAGTCCGGAAAGGCGGCGCTGGGCACGAACGGCGGCGGGTGCAGACGGCACCATGCATCCATTAACATCCCCTTGGGCACCTTATTTTTTGACTGACAGGTTAGTAAAAGCAGTTTTTTTAGCTAAATAAGTCCTGACCTCAGTATCTGAGGAAAGGGATTTAGGAGTAATTATTTCAGAAGACTTAAAGGTGGGAAGACAATGTAATAGAGCAGCACGAAATGCCAGCAGAATGCTTGGATGTATAGGGAGAGGTATAAGCAGTAGAAAGAGTGAAGTGCTTATGCCGCTGTACAGAACACTGGTGAGACCTCACTTGGAGTATTGTGCGCAGTACTGGAGGCCATATCTCCAGAAGGATACAGATACTCTAGAGAGAGTTCAGAGAAGAGCTACTAAACTGGTACATGGATTGCAGGATAAAACTTACCAGGAAAGGTTAAAGGACCTTAATATGTATAGCTTGGCAGAAAGACGAGACAGAGGGGATATGATAGAAACTTTTAAATACATAAAGGGAATCAACTCGGTAAAGGAGGAGAGCATATTTAAAAGAAGAAAAACTACCACAAGAGGACACAGTTTTAAATTAGAGGGGCAAAGGTTTAAAAGTAATATCAGGAAGTATTACTTTACTGAGAGAGTAGTGGATGCATGGAATAGCCTTCCTGCAGAAGTGGTAGCTGCAAATACAGTGGAGGAGTTTAAGCATGCATGGGATAGGCATAAGGCCATCCTTCATATAAGATAGGGCCAGGGACTATTCATAGGATTCAGATATATTGGGCAGACTAGATGGGCCAAATGGTTCTTATCTGCCGACACATTCTATGTTTCTATGTTTCTATAAGCCCACAGATGACATTTATAAGCCCACATTAGGAATCGTGAAGACACCCTGAGCATCAGCATATTTTTAGCTGAGGGGTGAAACCTGGTGACAGAATCCCTTTAAAGAAATTACTGTTTCTAGCTGCTGTGGACTAGCAGCTAGAAACAGTAATTTCTTTATGTGTTATGATATTTAGACTGAGCTCAGTCTCAGCATGCTTAGCCAGTCAGTAATTTTCATAGTGCTGTTATGATTTATGGACACAGCTTTCAGCATGCTTAGCCAGCCTTCTATCTGGCTGTGCATCTTGAGAGTCACAGTCCACAGGCTCAGAAACAGCCTGTGGACTGTGACTCTCAAGATGCACAGCCAGATAGAAGGCTGGCTAAGCATGCTGAGAGCTGTGTCCATAAATCATAACAGCACTATGATTGCCCTCCCTTCCAACTAGATGAGTTTATCTGATACCTGCAGCCTCCAGAAGCTCCTTCTGCTGCCTGTCTCCGTGTGGCCGAGCGCTGTGGGCCGTCACCGCCCGTGTGCCGGCCTGGTCGAAACTGCTGTGGTGCAGGAGGGATAACCGCTGGCGCACTGAGTTCATATCTGGCGGGCCGGCATTATAGGAACCGCACCAGCTGCTCTGACGTCCTGCCGCCGGATATCCTGTGACGTATATACGGCGGCAGGACGTCAGAGCAGCTGGTGCTGTTCCTGTAATGCCTCGGCCCGCCGGATATGAACTCAGTGCGCCCGCGGTTATCCCTCCTGCACCATGCGCTGTGTACAAAGTAACAGACTTTTAGCGCCGGCCGCTCCCGACAGTCTTTTGGCTGGCGGATGGGCCTATTTTATGGTAGGGGCCTGGAGCTGCAGCTCCATCAGCCCCTACGTTAATCTGGCCCTGCCTTCAGCTGCCAAGTGCACATGTAGCAAGTCAGCCAGTTTCATAGGAACAAATCTGCTGACAGATGCCCTTTAAGCTAATGAAATGGCATCCTACTGGTCTGAAGAGTAGTTTTGCACAGGTATCATGTAGGCCTAAAGATTTTTCCATTAGTCTGAGAGTACTCCATTTCTTCTGCAAAGCGTGTTACTGCATACTTGAAACCACCATTATCATATTTGTATTGAATTCCTCCAGGGGTAAGGATTTATTATTTCTTAGTGAGGATGAGAAGATTTCCCTTAATTCCTTTGATGAAGATGCTCAGAAAGGCCCGGTGGAGCTCCTGAGCAGCTTGGCTCAGACAGACATCAGCTCGGTGTACAGGCTGGGTGAGTTCTGTGATATATTACTATTGATTACAGATGTACTCTTGAGCTGCAGTTCACAGCGGCGAGGAGGAACAAAGCGGATGTTGATGGGATTGACAATGTAATATTTAGCTTAGCAGCATATTGACAGACGAATAACAATATATCATTACCGTTGTACTGTCAGGGGACCCTGCCGTTCTCCTTATCTAATCCTCTGTCTGTTCATTTCCTTTCATTCACCTCCTCACATCACGACACAGCTTTTATCACAGGAAGCACTGTCGCACACACCATACACTGCACTAAAGATTTCAGCAGGACTTTGGCAAATGTTAAATGGTTTGTCTCATCTGTAAATTTCTTAACATCTTAATATCTTGATAGGAAGGTCCAGATTACAAAGGGAAGCTCCCACCAGGGCAGATTAAGTAAATTACACCCCTTGAGTTAAATTCATTAAAAACAACTTCACTTGCTAATAAAAGAGATTCTAACACAAAAAAATTGGGCCTCCTCCTCTCCCCTTGTGGCAAGGTGGCGCCCTAGGTGGTCGATTACTCCTCATCCTGGTCCTGGTTCCTAAGCTGGTGGACCCAGTATCACCTGGTATTCCATGATCATTGATTCATTTAAAGGTCTATCTCTATAGTGAATGAGTGGGAGCAAGGAGCTCAAGGTGGCCAATGGATGTCAACTCATTTCAATTTAACATGCTTTTGAATGGGTCAATTGTGTGTGACAGTCTATTGACAGAATACAGGAATGTGAAAGTCCCCTGTCTTGTAATTACATTTTCATCTCAGTTAAAATAGTATTAATGGCTGCAACCTTAAAAGGGCTGTCCTGAAAACAACATTAGGCACCTGTCCACAGAAGATTCATAGAAGTAAATGGAGTGGTGGTCATACATGTGCTCTACTGCAACATTTGCACAAGGTGCTTGGCAACCCGTTCATTGTGATTGGTGAATGGGGGTGCCAGTGTTAGACCCCCAGGGATCACCTCAACTAAGGGCCAGTCAAGTCATTGCCGCAAGCTCTGTCTGAGTGGAAGATGAAAGTAATTATGGATCTGGCTCCAATGATTATTCACAGTGGCAATCCTCAAACCAATGCTCCCCAGGGCCAGGGCAGTGATAGAGGGTTGTACCCTTTCTTTCCTCGGGGCACACCCTGATGTTGAGGCTCCTGCCTGATGATAGCTGGCGTGCCCTTGGTGTAATAAGCGTTATACGGGTGCAAGGCAGGATATATAGGTGCAGTGACCTGCGTATGATGCTGGAGTTAGACACCAGGCCAGTTATAGGAAAATAAATCTCTCTTTACTTGCAGTGCAGTATGGGAGTTCTAGTACATCCAACAGTATCAAAACACAGTTCAATATAATTTGCAGTGAAAATCTCCTCATATAGCAATGTATGGGTATAAGCCAGGGTGAGGATTGTAGTACTCCTTCTTCTCTAGATTCTGCCAGAATCTAAGGTTGGCCATAATACTCCTGCAGTGGTGCCTGTAATTCCTAAATGAGAGGTACAGGATTGAGATACAGTTGGCCAGGAGCATGTCCAAGTGTGAAAGGTGTATTAGCCATGTACCTCTCAATAAAGTCTCCATTAGCCTTAAAGGGGTTCTACAGTTTCATTTTAACTGATGATCTATCCTCTGAATAGATCATCAGCATCTGATCGGCGGGGGTCCGACACCCGGGACCTCCGCCGATTAGCTGTTTGAGAAGGCAGCGGCGCTCCAGCAGCGTCCCGGCCTTCTCACTGTTTACCGCTGGCCCAGTGACGTCACAACTTGTATCAACTGTCCTGGGCGCAGCTAAGCTCTGTTCACTTTGAATGGAGCTTAGCCCCGCCCAGGCCAGTTGATACTAGTTGTGACGTCACTGGGACAGCGGTAAACAGTGAGAAGGCCAGGGCGCTGCTGGAACACCACTGCCTTCTCAAACAGCTGATCAGCGGGGGTCCTGGGTGTCGGACCCCCGACGATCAGATGCTGATGATCTATCCAGAGGATAGATCATCAGTTAAAACAAACTGAAGAACCCCTTTAAATAGCAAATGACACCAATGCTCAGCTATTCAGATTTTGGATCTTCTTAGTTGTTTTTTTCTCTTCCTTTCTAGGGTACTGTAAAATAAATAATTATCTACAGATAAAAATAATTTCGCAGAGATGGTCATTCTCTGGAACTTTGGCTTAGTCCTGTGAATAGTGGAGCACATGTAACTTCTCCTCACTTCCTCTGCTAACTCTAGACTAACTAACAAAGAGCTATGCCCACACCTAACTGCCGATTTAGGATTGCTAACCCTGACTCATCCATGGTTCATTGCATATATAAAAAAAAGAAGAAGAAAACCAAACAAAAGCAGCCCTAAAATAAAGAATCATGTGTGGGAACATAACTACAAAACTAAACTACAGAGACCACACATGTAATACAAAAACCTTCTTTATTGTGTCATATCCAAGACATACAATAGATGCATATAAAAAAGTAATAAATAAAAAGCAGTGCAGATCAACGGTGTGAGAATGATAGCCCCATTGGGCTCTAGGTCTGCATGTATTATATTAGTCCATCTCACTTAAGGATATATGGTTAGTAATGTTAAACATTCAACAAGTAATACAGAGATGTAAACTGAATCACTCAGTAACACCAGTGCCATATTAGCAAAAAAGGTAGTATTAGAATCCAATCCCCAACACTTTATCATATTATCATAGACATTAATTTATAATAGGGAAGTGATCAGACCAAACTACTATGCTAATAATCCAGAAATCTGGATGGCCTTCCTGGTTAGAATAGAACCAGATGGCACAAAAGAGAAAAGTTAAAGAGCACCGAGATAAATGAGATAAACATACCATGAGCCGGGGAGGATGGGGGGCAGAAAAACTCTGATGTTTGCTTCGCCTCGCTTCCTCTGGGGACGTATTATTATTGGGCTATCATTCTCACACCGTTGATCTGCACTGCTTTTTATTTATTACTTATTTATATGCATGTATTGTATGTCTTGGATATGACACAATAAAGAAGGCTTTTGTATTACATGTGTGTGGTTTGGTTTTATATATAAAAAAACAGCAAAAGGTAATAGTAGATATGCTTCTGGTGGTACAGGACCCTAGGCAACACATATATCTTTTCAACAAGTATTAGTGAGAAATTAGTGTCCATGCCTGGTTCCTCCATGCTTGGTGACATTGTGAAATGCAAAAAACGTTTTGCCACAGATTATTAGGTCTACATAACATTTTGATCCTACAACATCAAACCAGAGGCTAACAAGGCCTTGCATTTGGTGATGTCTGTGAATATTTGGTAATATTCCAAAGGAGGTCTAAAAAATGAAAGGTGGAATCTGATTGGTTGTTATGGGCAACTAAGCCAGTTTTCCTTTACACTAGTTTTGATAAATCTCCCCAATGTGTAAAACATAATACATAGCTTGCACACATGGAGTCATATAATGTTTACAATCACATGTAGTATTGTTACTAATCTTTGCAATTTTTGCAGATGGTCTTGATCCAGTTGAAATATATCTGAAATCGCCTCCAGGTAAGATATATTATGAAGTAATAGATGTAAATATAATTTTCTGCATCTAGAATTTAGTTTTAATCTTATAAACGGAAAATGTGTCTGTATGCACACTGTTATTATAACCACAGCTCACTGACATAGCAAGTAGGGCATGTAAATATGCGTGTACAATATTAATCAATGAATATAGAAAAGGGACCAGTGTAACCAAACCAAAGTTTATTTCTACAGATTTGTTCCCCTAGGATCAAATTTCAGTCCTCCAACAATTACTAGTAAACATCTGTATCCCCCCCTTCATCCTTTTCTTCAGTTTGAGTTTAATTTTATGTTATATACAGTATATCTAAAGTGTAACTGTATAACCCTCTTAGGATCAGTCCATTTTCCGACTTTTTTTGAGATTCCACTATTTACTTCCCGCCTTCCCAGAGTCATAACATTTTTATTTTTCGGTCCACATAGCTGTATGAGGCCTTGTTTTTTTGCAGGACAAGTTTTTTCTAATGGCACAATTTAATATTGCATACAATGAAGTGGGAAACTAAAAAAAATTCCAAATGGGGAGGAATTGGGAAAAATTCCACCACAGGATTTTGTTTCTACAGCATTCCCAGTGCGGCAAAATCGACCTGTTACTATCATTCTCTGGGTCAGTACGATTACAGCCACATCACATTCATATAGTCTTTCCTGTGTTTTAATATTGAAAAAACCAACAACTTTGGAAAAAAATATTTTTTTCTCTTTATCGCCATATTCTGAGCCCCATAAGTTTTTTTGTAGGACTCATTTTTGGTGGTGATCTGTTGTTTTATTGATACCATTTTGGAGTGTGTATGACTTTTTGATCACTTTTTATTTTTTGGGGAGTCACAAAAAACTGGTTAATCACCCATTTTGATTTTTTTTTCCCATTATGCTGTTCACTGTATGGGATAATTATTTTTATATTTTAATAGTATGGTTGTTTTCTGACAAGGTGTTGCCTGTGATATTTTATTTATTTGTTAAAAAATTTGGGGAAAGGGGAATCTTTTTTTTTTTTCTATTTTTTTTTTAGGCCCCCAAGAGGACCCGAACTTTCAATCATTAGATTGTATGCCTTTTTTATTCAGTAATGGAATTTAATACTGTATATTACTGAACAAAAAATTCCAATGCAGTGCGAATACCTGCAGACCTGCATTGGAATATATCTGTAATAGGCCTCTTAGGCTTGTACTGGTTTAGGCCTATTACCAGTAAGGAATGCCTTCCTTAATCTAAACAAGGGGAAGGTGTTCCTGCCCCAGGAGTGCAAGGCTCACGTTTTTTTCCACTGTCAGATATTGTGGTCACATCAAGGGGTTAAATTTTTGCTGTCAGAGTTATCGTCAATCAGAGACATTAACCCCAGGTGTCTGCTGTTCAAAACAGCAAGAAACTAGCCACTATGGAGCCCGGTGGGGTCAGGACT
Organism: Bufo gargarizans; assembly: GCF_014858855.1. NCBI lineage: Eukaryota > Metazoa > Chordata > Amphibia > Anura > Bufonidae > Bufo > Bufo gargarizans. Next base: position 356,218,062 of record NC_058081.1, read on the forward strand.
AATAATAATAATAAATAATAAAATGTATTAATATAGCGCCACCATATTCCGCAGCGCTTTACAAATTCATAGGGTTCATGTACAAAGCAAAAGTAACTGGATAATATGTTACTGAAACACTAGGAGTCAGGGCGCTGCTCGCAAGAGCTTACAATCTATGAGGAATTGGGGGTGACACATAAGGTAGTTGACTGTGATAAGTAGGATTTGAGCCATTATTGAACTGACAGGAGTAGTGCTCGCCGATCTGCTTTGGGTTTGGGACTACTAGAGGATCAAGTTTAGGCCAGAGAAGTTGGTGGGGGAAAGGTTTAGTCTGGGAAAAGTCATTTTAGGTAGCTTAATAAGCCTGCCTGAAAAGATGTGTTTTTAAGGCACGTTTGTAGGTGGAGAAGTTGTGAATTGACCTAGTATTCTGGGGCAGAGTATTCCAGAGAGTAGGTGCAGCACAAGAAAAGTCTTGAAGACGGGACGAATCATGGAGATTATTAATCTTAGGTCGCTAACAGAACGGATAGCACGAGTAGGGTGGTAGATGGAGATGAGGGAGAAGCTATAAGGAGATGCAGCACTGTGGAGAGCTTTGTGGGTGAGGGTGAGAAGTTTGAACTGTATTCTGTGGTGGATGGGCAACCAGTGAAGTGGCTGGCACAAACTAGTAGTATCAGAGTAGTGGTTGGATGGATAGATGAGCCTGGCTGCAGCATTTAGAACAGACTGAAGGGGCGATAGTTTAATGAGCGGGAGACCGATTAGTAATGCATTGCAGTAGTCAAGACAAGAATGAATTAAGGCAACAACAAGAGTTTTTGCAGTTTTCACTGTAAGAAAAAGGTGGACTCTGGCGATATTCTTGAGGTGCAGACGACAAGAGCGTGTAAGTGATTGAATATGGGGAATAAAGGAAAGATCAGTCAAATGTGGCCCCAAGACAGCGGGCATGTTGCACAGGAGTTATGCTGCAGACCGAAATTGAAATATCAAGTTTAGGTGAGTTAGTAGATGGGGGAAAGACAAGAAGTTCAGTTTTTGAGAGGTTCAATTTTAGATACAGAGAGGACATGATATTTTTTTTGCTGTTAGGAGATCGTTAGACACTTTAGTAAGGGCAGTTTCTGTCAAGTGAAGAGGGCGAAAGGCAGATTGTAAGGGGTCAAGAAGAGAGTTTGCAGAGAGATAACTTATTATGCGAGAGTAGACAAGACGTTCAAGGAGTTTAGAGATGAAGGGGAGGTTAGAAACAGGTCGGTAGTTAGCAGCACAGGTCGGGTCAAGAGATGGTTTCTTTAGTAGCGGGGTTATAATAGTGTTTGAAAGAGGAGGGAAAGAAACCAGAAGAGAGAGAGAGGTTGAAAATTGTAGTTAGGTGAGTGATGACAGCCGGGGACAGGGACTGGAGGAGGTGTGAAGAAAAAGGATCACTGCTGCAGGTTGTGGGTCGAGAAGAAGAGAGAAGCCTGGAGACTTCTTCCTCTGTTATAGGGTCAAAAGAAAAGAGAGAGCATGTGGAGGAATTAGAGGGAGGAGGATTGAAATTATTTGGACTGGGAGATTATTTCCTGCCGGATATTGCCAATCTTGTCTCTGAAGTAAGTGGCCATGCCATCAGCGCAGAGGTCAGTGACAGGTTCTGGAACCTTAGGGCTTAGAAGGGAATGAAAAGTGTCAAAGAGTCATTTTGGGTTATATGAGAGAGGTGAAGTACTTTTGTTTCGCAATGTTGAGAGCCGAATTGTATGTTTTGAGCATAAATTTATAATGGAGGAAGTCTGCTGATTCTCGATTTTCTCCATAAGCATTCTGCACATCTGGAGCAGCACTGTAGAAAACGTGTTTCAGGTGTGTGCCAGGGTTGCTGTATTCTGTGTTGAGGGGGTCGGATTGATATTGGAGCAACTTCATCTATAGTGGTTTTGAGGGTCTGGTTGGAATGATTCGCATCCAAGTCTAGACAGGGAAGGGAAGTGATTGGGGTAAGAACTAGTTGTAGGGTGTTAATAAGTTGCTGGCAGTTAATAGTGTGTAGGTTTCTGTAAGTGTAAAAAGTAGGATTGCCATGAGAAAAGTAAGAGGTCTTTATGGTAAATGAAATAAGATTTTGGTCAGAAAGTGGGAAGGATAAGTTACTAAAGTTTGAGCCTGAAGTAAAGTTGTGATAGGCCAAGAGAGGAGGTCAAAGAAAGAAAGTGAGTGGCTGATGGGGAGTTAGGAGCATCAATGGGGATATTAAAATCACCCATAATAAGAGTTGGTGATTCAGAAGATAGGACGTGAGGAAGCCAAGCTGCAAAGTGATCCATAAATTGGTGGGGGGAGCCCGGGGGACGATAGACAACTGCAACTCTCAGGGGGAATGGAATGAAGAGTCTAATGGCGTGAACCTCAAAAGAGTGGAATGTGAGAGAGGGTACAGGGGAAATGACCTGAAATGTGCACTGTGGAGAAAGTAGTATGCCTACTCCTCCACCGTGCCTGTCATCCGGTCTGGGGGTATGGGATACGTGAAGTCCACCATAGGATAGGGCAGCAGGGGAAGCAGTGTCAGAGGGTTGAAGCCAGGTTTCTGTAAGGGCTAGCAAGTAGAGTTGAGCGAACACCTGGATGTTCGGGTTCGAGAAGTTCGGCCGAACATCCCGGAAATGTTCGGGTTCGGGATCCGAACCCGATCCGAACTTCGTCCCGAACCCGAACCCCATTGAAGTCAATGGGGACCCGAACTTTTCGGCACTAAAAAGGCTGTAAAACAGCCCAGGAAAGAGCTAGAGGGCTGCAAAAGGCAGCAACATGTAGGTAAATCCCCTGCAAACAAATGTGGATAGGGAAATGAATAAAAATAAAAATTAAATAAATAAAAATTAACCAAAATCAATTGGAGAGAGGTTCCATAGCAGAGAATCTGGCTTCCCGTCACCCACCACTGGAACAGTCCATTCTCAGATATTTAGGCCCCGGCACCCAGGCAGAGGAGAGAGGTCCCGTAACAGAGAATCTGTCTTCATGTCAGCAGAGAATTAGTCTGCATGTCATAGCAGAGAATGAGGCTTCACGTCAGCCACCACTGCAACAGTCCATTGGCATATATTTAGGCCCAGCACCCAGGCAGAGGAGGGAGGTCCCGTAACAGAGAATCTGTCTTCATGTCAGCAGAGAATTAGTCTGCATGTCATAGCAGAGAATGAGGCTTCACGTCAGCCACCACTGCAACAGTCCATTGGCATATATTTAGGCCCAGCACACACACAGGCAGAGGAGAGAGGTCCCGTAACAGAGAATCTGGCTTCATGTCAGCAGAGAATCAGTCTGCATGTCATAGCAGAGAATGAGGCTTCACGTCAGCCACCACTGCAACAGTCCATTGGCATATATTTAGGCCCAGCACCCAGGCAGAGGAGGGAGGTCCCGTAACAGAGAATCTGTCTTCATGTCAGCAGAGAATTAGTCTGCATGTCATAGCAGAGAATGAGGCTTCACGTCAGCCACCACTGCAACAGTCCATTGGCATATATTTAGGCCCAGCACACACACAGGCAGAGGAGAGAGGTCCCGTAACAGAGAATCTGGCTTCATGTCAGCAGAGAATCAGTCTGCATGTCATAGCAGAGAATGAGGCTTCACGTCAGCCACCACTGCAACAGTCCATTGGCATATATTTAGGCCCAGCACACACACAGGCAGAGGAGAGAGGTCCCGTAACAGAGAATCTGGCTTCATGTCAGCAGAGAATCAGTCTGCATGTCATAGCAGAGAATGAGGCTTCACGTCAGCCACCACTGCAACAGTCCATTGGCATATATTTAGGCCCAGCACCCAGGCAGAGGAGGGAGGTCCCGTAACAGAGAATCTGTCTTCATGTCAGCAGAGAATTAGTCTGCATGTCATAGCAGAGAATGAGGCTTCACGTCAGCCACCACTGCAACAGTCCATTGGCATATATTTAGGCCCAGCACCCAGGCAGAGGAGGGAGGTCCCGTAACAGAGAATCTGTCTTCATGTCAGCAGAGAATTAGTCTGCATGTCATAGCAGAGAATGAGGCTTCACGTCAGCCACCACTGCAACAGTCCATTGGCATATATTTAGGCCCAGCACCCAGGCAGAGGAGGGAGGTCCCGTAACAGAGAATCTGTCTTCATGTCAGCAGAGAATTAGTCTGCATGTCATAGCAGAGAATGAGGCTTCACGTCAGCCACCACTGGAACAGTCCATTCTCAGATATTTAGGCCCCGGCACCCAGGCAGAGGAGAGAGGTCCCGTAACAGAGAATCTGTCTTCATGTCAGCAGAGAATTAGTCTGCATGTCATAGCAGAGAATGAGGCTTCACGTCAGCCACCACTGCAACAGTCCATTGGCATATATTTAGGCCCAGCACCCAGGCAGAGGAGAGAGGTCCCGTAACAGACAATCTGGCTTCATGTCAGCAGAGAATCAGTCTGCATGTCATAGCAGAGAATCAGGCTTCACGTCACCCACCACTGCAACAGTCCATTGTCATAAATTTAGGCCCAGCACTAGTGTTGAGCGGCATGTCCCATATTCGAATTCGCGAAATTTTGTGAATATTCGAAAGAATATTCGTAAAATATTCGCGATTATTCAAATTCGTTATTATTTCGCATATGCGATAATTCGAATTATCGCATAATACATATGCTATGCAAAATTCACATGTGCGCTAATGAAATCGCCTTACGAAGATTCGCAACTCAATTCAATCACTAATGTATGAATGCAATGCCCTTTGCCTCTGTTCTGGGACAAGTGTAGATATTCGCATGTGCGCTAATAAAATCGCCTTACGAAGATTCGCACCTCAATCACTTTCTAGGGAATGTGAGACTTTTGGGAATCAATCGAGATACAGTGGGGGGTGATGACAGTAGTTGACAGAGTACAGATCAATGTAATCTGTAAGGTGGAAAGTAAAATAAAAAATACGAATATTCGTAAATCGAATTTTACGAAGTTCTACGTATTCGCGAATATGGTGCTATACTATATGAATGCACAGGCCTTTGCCTCTCTGTTCTGGGGACAAGTGTAGATATTTGCATTTGCGTTAATAAAATCGCCTTACGAAGATTCGCAGCTCAATTCAATCACTAATGTATGAATGCAAAGCCCTTTGCCTCTGTTCTGGGACAAGTGTAGATATTCGCATGTGCGCTAATAAAATCGCCTTACGAAGATTCGCAACTCAATTCACTAATGTATGAATGCAAAGCCCTTTGCCTCTGTTCTGGGACGTGCCGATATTCGCATGTGCGCTAATAAAATCGCCTTACGAAGATTCGCGCCTCAATCACTTTCTAGGCAATGTGAGTAAGATCTGAGCTGTTGGACCTTTGGGAAACAATCAATTATATGTGTACTGTAATTTTGTGGGGGGGGGGGGGAAACAAAAAACGAATATTCGTTTTTACGAATATATAGCACTATATTCGAAATATTCGCGAAATCGCGAAGTTGCGATATTCGCGAAAAAAATTTGCTTTTCGAATATTCGCGCTCAACACTACCCAGCACCCAGGCAGAGGAGAGAGGTCCCGTAACAGAGAATCTGGCTTCATGTCAGCAGAGAATCAGTCTTCATATCATAGCAGAGAATCAGGCTTCACGTCACCCACCACTGTAAGAGTCAATTTTCATAAATTTAGGCCCAGAACCCAGGCAGAGGAGAAAGGTCCCGTAACAGACAATCTGGCTTCATGTCAGCAGAGAATCAGTCTTCATATCATAGCAGAGAATCAGGCTTCACGTCACCCACCACTGCAACAGTCAATTGTCATAAATTTAGGCCCAGCACCCAGGCAGAGGAGAGAGCTCCCGTAACAGAGGATCTGGCTTCATGTCAGCAGAGAATCAGTCTGCATGTCATAGCAGAGAATGAGGCTTCACGTCACCCACCACTGCAACAGTCCATTGGCATATATTTAGGCCTAGCACACAGGCAGAGCAGAGAGGTCCCGTAACAGACAATCTGGCTTCATGTCAGCAGAGAATCAGTCTGCATGTCATAGCAGAGAATGAGGCTTCACGTCACCCACCACTGCAACAGTCCATTGGCATATATTTAGGCCTAGCACACAGGCAGAGCAGAGAGGTCCCGTAACAGACAATCTGGCTTCATGTCAGCAGAGAATCAGTCTGCATGTCATAGCAGAGAATGAGGCTTCACGTCACCCACCACTGCAACAGTCCATTGGCATATATTTAGGCCTAGCACACAGGCAGAGCAGAGAGGTCCCGTAACAGACAATCTGGCTTCATGTCAGCAGAGAATCAGTCTGCATGTCATAGCAGAGAATGAGGCTTCACGTCACCCACCACTGCAACAGTCCATTGGCATATATTTAGGCCTAGCACACAGGCAGAGCAGAGAGGTCCCGTAACAGACAATCTGGCTTCATGACAGCAGAGAATTAGTCTGCATGTCATAGCAGAGAATGAGGCTTCACGTCAGCCACCACTGCAACAGTCCATTGGCATATATTTAGGCCCAGCACCCAGGCAGAGGAGAGAGGTCCCGTAACAGACAATCTGGCTTCATGTCAGCAGAGAATTAGTCTGCATGTCATAGCAGAGAATCAGGCTTCACGTCAGCCACCACTGCAACAGTCCATTGTCATAAATTTAGGCCCAGCACCCAGGCAGAGGAGAGAGGTCCCGTAACAGACAATCTGGCTTCATGTCAGCAGAGAATTAGTCTGCATGTCATAGCAGAGAATGAGGCTTCACGTCAGCCACCACTGCAACAGTCCATTGGCATATATTTAGGCCTAGCACACAGGCAGAGCAGAGAGGTCCCGTAACAGACAATCTGGCTTCATGACAGCAGAGAATCAGTCTGCATGTCATAGCAGAGAATCAGGCTTCACGTCAGCCACCACTGCAACAGTCCATTGTCATAAATTTAGGCCCAGCACCCAGGCAGAGGAGAGAGGTCCCGTAACAGAGAATCTGGCTTCATGTCAGCAGAGAATCAGTCTTCATATCATAGCAGAGAATCAGGCTTCACGTCACCCACCACTGTAAGAGTCAATTTTCATAAATTTAGGCCCAGAACCCAGGCAGAGGAGAAAGGTCCCGTAACAGACAATCTGGCTTCATGTCAGCAGAGAATCAGTCTTCATATCATAGCAGAGAATCAGGCTTCACGTCACCCACCACTGCAACAGTCAATTTTCATAAATTTAGGCCCAGAACCCAGGCAGAGGAGAAAGGTCCCGTAACAGACAATCTGGCTTCATGTCAGCAGAGAATCAGTCTTCATATCATAGCAGAGAATCAGGCTTCACGTCACCCACCACTGCAACAGTCAATTGTCATAAATTTAGGCCCAGCACCCAGGCAGAGGAGAGAGCTCCCGTAACAGAGGATCTGGCTTCATGTCAGCAGAGAATCAGTCTGCATGTCATAGCAGAGAATGAGGCTTCACGTCACCCACCACTGCAACAGTCCATTGGCATATATTTAGGCCTAGCACACAGGCAGAGGAGAGGTTCATTCAACTTTGGGTAGCCTCGCAATATAATGGTAAAATGAAAATAAAAATAGGATTGAATGAGGAAGTGCCCTGGAGTCCAATAATATATGGTTATGGGGAGGTAGTTAATGTCTAATCTGGACAAGGGACGGACAGGTCCTGTGGGATCCATGCCTGGTTCATTTTTATGAACGTCAGCTTGTCCACATTGGCTGTAGACAGGCGGCTGCGTTTGTCTGTAATGACGCCCCCTGCCGTGCTGAATACACGTTCAGACAAAACGCTGGCTGCCGGGCAGGCCAGCACCTCCAAGGCATAAAAGGCTAGCTCTGGCCACGTGGACAATTTAGAGACCCAGAAGTTGAATGGGGCCGAACCATCAGTCAGTACGTGGAGGGGTGTGCACACGTACTGTTCCACCATGTTAGTGAAATGTTGCCTCCTGCTAACACGTTGCGTATCAGGTGGTGGTGCAGTTAGCTGTGGCGTGTTGACAAAAGTTTTCCACATCTCTGCCATGCTAACCCTGCCCTCAGAGGAGCTGGCCGTGACACAGCTGCCTTGGCGACCTCTTGCTCCTCCTCTGCCTTGGCCTTGGGCTTCCACTTGTTCCCCTGTGACATTTGGGAATGCTCTCAGTAGCGTGTCTACCAACGTGCGCTTGTACTCGCGCATCTTCCTATCACGCTCCAGTGCAGGAAGTAAGGTGGGCACATTGTCTTTGTAGCGTGGATCCAGCAGGGTGGCAACCCAGTAGTCCGCACAGGTTAAAATGTGGGCAACTCTGCTGTCGTTGCGCAGGCACTGCAGCATGTAGTCGCTCATGTGTGCCAGGCTGCCCAGGGATAAGGACAAGCTGTCCTCTGTGGGAGGCGTATCGTCATCGTCCTGCCTTTCCCCCCAGCCACGCACCAGTGATGGACCCGAGCTGCGTTGGGTGCCACCCCGCTGTGACCATGCTTCATCCTCATCCTCCTCCACCTCCTCCTCATCCTCGTCCTCCTCGTCCTCCAGTAGTGGGCCCTGGCTGGCCACATTTGTACCTGGCCTCTGCTGTTGCCAAAAACCTCCCTCTGAGTCACTTCGAAGAGACTGGCCTGAAAGTGCTAAAAATGACCCCTCTTCCTCCTCCTCCTCCTCCTCCTCCTGGGCCACCTCCTCTTCCATCATCGCCCTAAGTGTTTTCTCAAGGAGACATAGAAGTGGTATTGTAACGCTGATAACGGTGTCATCGCCACTGGCCATGTTGGTGGAGTACTCGAAACAGCGCAACAGGGCACACAGGTCTCGCATGGAGGCCCAGTCATTGGTGGTGAAGTGGTGCTGTTCTGTAGTGCGACTGACCCGTGCGTGCTGCAGCTGAAACTCCACTATGGCCTGCTGCTGCTCGCACAGTCTGTCCAGCATGTGCAAGGTGGAGTTCCACCTGGTGGGCACGTCGCATATGAGGCGGTGAGCGGGAAGGCCGAAGTTACGCTGTAGCGCAGACAGGCGAGCAGCAGCAGGATGTGAACGCCGGAAGCGCGAACAGACGGCCCGCACTTTATGCAGCAGCTCTGACATGTCGGGGTAGTTGTGAATGAACTTCTGCACCACCAAATTCAGCACATGCGCCAAGCAAGGGATGTGCGTCAAATTGGCTAGTCCCAGAGCTGCAACGAGATTTCGCCCATTATCACACACCACCAGGCCGGGCTTGAGGCTCACCGGCAGCAACCACTCGTCGGTCTGTTGTTCTATACCCCGCCACAACTCCTGTGCGGTGTGGGGCCTGTCCCCCAAACATATGAGTTTCAGAATGGCCTGCTGACGTTTACCCCGGGCTGTGCTGAAGTTGGTGGTGAAGGTGTGTGGCTGACTGGATGAGCAGGTGGAAGAAGAGGAGGAGGAAGCCGAGAAGGAGGAGGTGGCAACAGGAGGCAAAGAATGTTGCCCTGCGATCCTTGGCGGCGGAAGGACGTGCGCCAAACAGCTCTCCGCCTGGGGCCCAGCTGCCACTACATTTACCCAGTGTGCAGTTAGGGAGATATAGCGTCCCTGGCCGTGCTTACTGGTCCACGTATCTGTGGTTAGGTGGACCTTGCTACAGATGGCGTTGCGCAGTGCACACTTGATTTTATGGGATACTTGGTTGTGCAGGGAAGGCACGGCTCTCTTGGAGAAGTAGTGCCGGCTGGGAACAACATACTGTGGGACAGCAAGCGACATGAGCTGTTTGAAGCTGTCTGTGTCCACCAGCCTAAATGACAGCATTTCATAGGCCAGTAGTTTAGAAATGCTGGCATTCAGGGCCAGGGATCGAGGGTGGCTAGGTGGGAATTTACGCTTTCTATCAAATGTTTGTGAGATGGAGAGCTGAACGCTGGCGTGTGACATGGTTGAGACGCTTGGTGACGGAGGTGGTGGTGGTGGTGTTGGTGGTACATCCCCTGTTTGCTGGGCGGCAGGTGCCAACGTTCCTCCAGAGGCGGAGGAAGAGGCCGAGGCGGCAGCAGCAGAATAGGCCGAGGCGGCAGCAGCAGAAGAGGTAGCAGGGGGAGCCTGAGTGACTTCCTTGGTTTTAAGGTGTTTACTCCACTGCAGTTCATGCTTTGCATGCAGGTGCCTGGTCATGCAGGTTGTGCTCAGGTTCAGAACGTTAATGCCTCGCTTCAGGCTCTGATGGCACAGCGTGCAAACCACTCGGGTCTTGTCGTCAGCACATTGTTTGAAGAAGTGCCATGCCAGGGAACTCCTTGAAGCTGCCTTTGGGGTGCTCGGTCCCAGATGGCGGCGGTCAGTAGCAGGCGGAGTCTCTTGGCGGCGGGTGTTCTGCTTTTGCCCACTGCTCCCTCTTTTGCTACGCTGTTGGCTCGGTCTCACCACTGCCTCTTCCTCCGAACTGTGAAAGTCAGTGGCACGACCTTCATTCCATGTGGGGTCTAGGACCTCATCGTCCCCTGCATCGTCTTCCACCCAGTCTTGATCCCTGACCTCCTGTTCAGTCTGCACACTGCAGAAAGACGCAGCAGTTGGCACCTGTGTTTCGTCATCATCAGAGACATGCTGAGGTGGTATTCCCATGTCCTCATCATCAGGAAACATAAGTGGTTGTGCGTCAGTGCATTCTATGTCTTTCACCGCTGGGGAAGGGCTAGGTGGATGCCCTTGGGAAACCCTGCCAGCGGAGTCTTCAAACAGCATAAGAGACTGCTGCATAACTTGAGGCTGAGACAGTTTCCCTGGTATGCATGGGGGTGATGTGACAGACTGATGGGGTTGGTTTTCAGGCGCCATCTGTGCGCTTTCTGCAGAAGACTGGGTGGGAGATAATGTGAACGTGCTGGATCCACTGTCGGCCACCCAATTGACTAATGCCTGTACCTGCTCAGGCCTTACCATCCTTAGAACGGCATTGGGCCCCACCATATATCGCTGTAAATTCTGGCGGCTACTGGGACCTGAGGTAGTTGGTACACTAGGACGTGTGGATGTGGCAGAACGGCCACGTCCTCTCCCAGCACCAGAGGGTCCACTAACACCACCACGACCATGTCCACGTCCGCGTCCCTTACTAGATGTTTTTCTCATTGTTATGGTTCACCACAACAACAAATATATTATTTGGCCCAATGTATTGTATTCAAATTCAGCGGGATATAAATTTGAGGCCTAGTATTTAGGCGCTGGGTGACCGGTATGGATTTAGTGACAGAATTAGACTTGGAAATACACAGTAGCGGGTGTGTGTGAAGTTATTCTGAATGACCCTATGTGCACCTTCAATATTATATACCCTTTTAGGGATAGATTTCAAATAGCTCTGATATAGCAGAAACCACTAAATTATGAAATTGCTAAATTGGGAATTGTACTTCAACCCAGAACAAAAAATGTGCTTTGACGGACACTAAATATCTTGCCCAGCAACAACAGTACAGCGGTGGGTAACGAGAGATTTAGAGGGAATTAAATTTGAGGCCTAGTATTTAGGCGCTGGGTCACCGGTATGGATTTAGTGACAGAATTAGACTTGGAAATGCACAGAAGCGTGTGTGTGAAGTTATTCTGAATGACCCAATGTGCACCTTCAATATTATATACCCTTTTTGGGATAGATTTCAAATAGCTCTGATATAGCAGGAACCACTAAATTATGAAATTGCTAAATTGGGAATTGTACTTCAACCCAGAACAAAAAATGTGCTTTGACGGGCACTAAATAACTTTCCCAGCTACAACAGGACAACGGTAACGAGAGATTTAGAGGGATTTAAATTTGAGGCCTAGTATTTAGGCGCTGGGTGACAGGTATGGGTTTAGTGACAGAATTAGACTTGGAAATACACAGTAGCGGGTGTGTGTGAAGTTATTCTGAATGACCCTATGTGCACCTTCAATATTATATACCCTTTTAGGGATAGATTTCAAATAGCTCTGATATAGCAGAAACCACTAAATTATGAAATTGCTAAATTGGGAATTGTACTTCAACCCAGAACAAAAAATGTGCTTTGACGGACACTAAATATCTTGCCCAGCAACAACAGTACAGCGGTGGGTAACGAGAGATTTAGAGGGAATTAAATTTGAGGCCTAGTATTTAGGCGCTGGGTCACCGGTATGGATTTAGTGACAGAATTAGACTTGGAAATGCACAGAAGCGTGTGTGTGAAGTTATTCTGAATGACCCAATGTGCACCTTCAATATTATATACCCTTTTTGGGATAGATTTCAAATAGCTCTGATATAGCAGGAACCACTAAATTATGAAATTGCTAAATTGGGAATTGTACTTCAACCCAGAACAAAAAATGTGCTTTGACGGGCACTAAGTAACTTTCCCAGCTACAACAGGACAACGGTAACGAGAGATTTAGAGGGATTTAAATTTGAGGCCTAGTATTTAGGCGCTGGGTGACAGGTATGGGTTTAGTGACAGAATTAGACTTGGAAATACACAGTAGCGGGTGTGTGTGAAGTTATTCTGAATGACCCTATGTGCACCTTCAATATTATATACCCTTTTAGGGATAGATTTCAAATAGCTCTGATATAGCAGAAACCACTAAATTATGAAATTGCTAAATTGGGAATTGTACTTCAACCCAGAACAAAAAATGTGCTTTGACGGACACTAAATATCTTGCCCAGCAACAACAGTACACCGGTGGGTAACGAGAGATTTAGAGGGAATTAAATTTGAGGCCTAGTATTTAGGCGCTGGGTCACCGGTATGGATTTAGTGACAGAATTAGACTTGGAAATACACAGTAGCGGGTGTGTGTGAAGTTATTCTGAATGACCCTATGTGCACCTTCAATATTATATACCCTTTTAGGGATAGATTTCAAATAGCTCTGATATAGCAGAAACCACTAAATTATGAAATTGCTAAATTGGGAATTGTACTTCAACCCAGAACAAAAAATGTGCTTTGACGGACACTAAATATCTTGCCCAGCAACAACAGTACAGCGGTGGGTAACGAGAGATTTAGAGGGAATTAAATTTGAGGCCTAGTATTTAGGCGCTGGGTCACCGGTATGGATTTAGTGACAGAATTAGACTTGGAAATGCACAGAAGCGTGTGTGTGAAGTTATTCTGAATGACCCAATGTGCACCTTCAATATTATATACCCTTTTTGGGATAGATTTCAAATAGCTCTGATATAGCAGGAACCACTAAATTATGAAATTGCTAAATTGGGAATTGTACTTCAACCCAGAACAAAAAATGTGCTTTGACGGGCACTAAATAACTTTCCCAGCTACAACAGGACAACGGTAACGAGAGATTTAGAGGGATTTAAATTTGAGGCCTAGTATTTAGGCGCTGGGTGACAGGTATGGGTTTAGTGACAGAATTAGACTTGGAAATACACAGTAGCGGGTGTGTGTGAAGTTATTCTGAATGACCCTATGTGCACCTTCAATATTATATACCCTTTTAGGGATAGATTTCAAATAGCTCTGATATAGCAGAAACCACTAAATTATGAAATTGCTAAATTGGGAATTGTACTTCAACCCAGAACAAAAAATGTGCTTTGACGGACACTAAATATCTTGCCCAGCAACAACAGTACAGCGGTGGGTAACGAGAGATTTAGAGGGAATTAAATTTGAGGCCTAGTATTTAGGCGCTGGGTCACCGGTATGGATTTAGTGACAGAATTAGACTTGGAAATGCACAGAAGCGTGTGTGTGAAGTTATTCTGAATGACCCAATGTGCACCTTCAATATTATATACCCTTTTTGGGATAGATTTCAAATAGCTCTGATATAGCAGGAACCACTAAATTATGAAATTGCTAAATTGGGAATTGTACTTCAACCCAGAACAAAAAATGTGCTTTGACGGGCACTAAATAACTTTCCCAGCTACAACAGGACAACGGTAACGAGAGATTTAGAGGGATTTAAATTTGAGGCCTAGTATTTAGGCGCTGGGTGACAGGTATGGGTTTAGTGACAGAATTAGACTTGGAAATACACAGTAGCGGGTGTGTGTGAAGTTATTCTGAATGACCCTATGTGCACCTTCAATATTATATACCCTTTTAGGGATAGATTTCAAATAGCTCTGATATAGCAGAAACCACTAAATTATGAAATTGCTAAATTGGGAATTGTACTTCAACCCAGAACAAAAAATGTGCTTTGACGGACACTAAATATCTTGCCCAGCAACAACAGTACACCGGTGGGTAACGAGAGATTTAGAGGGAATTAAATTTGAGGCCTAGTATTTAGGCGCTGGGTCACCGGTATGGATTTAGTGACAGAATTAGACTTGGAAATACACAGTAGCGGGTGTGTGTGAAGTTATTCTGAATGACCCTATGTGCACCTTCAATATTATATACCCTTTTAGGGATAGATTTCAAATAGCTCTGATATAGCAGAAACCACTAAATTATGAAATTGCTAAATTGGGAATTGTACTTCAACCCAGAACAAAAAATGTGCTTTGACGGACACTAAATATCTTGCCCAGCAACAACAGTACAGCGGTGGGTAACGAGAGATTTAGAGGGAATTAAATTTGAGGCCTAGTATTTAGGCGCTGGGTCACCGGTATGGATTTAGTGACAGAATTAGACTTGGAAATGCACAGAAGCGTGTGTGTGAAGTTATTCTGAATGACCCTATGTGCACCTTCAATATTATATACCCTTTTTGGGATAGATTTCAAATAGCTCTGATATAGCAGGAACCACTAAATTATGAAATTGCTAAATTGGGAATTGTACTTCAACCCAGAACAAAAAATGTGCTTTGACGGGCACTAAATAACTTTCCCAGCTACAACAGGACAACGGTAACGAGAGATTTAGAGGGATTTAAATTTGAGGCCTAGTATTTAGGCGCTGGGTGACAGGTATGGGTTTAGTGACAGAATTAGACTTGGAAATACACAGTAGCGGGTGTGTGTGAAGTTATTCTGAATGACCCTATGTGCACCTTCAATATTATATACCCTTTTAGGGATAGATTTCAAATAGCTCTGATATAGCAGAAACCACTAAATTATGAAATTGCTAAATTGGGAATTGTACTTCAACCCAGAACAAAAAATGTGCTTTGACGGACACTAAATATCTTGCCCAGCAACAACAGTACACCGGTGGGTAACGAGAGATTTAGAGGGAATTAAATTTGAGGCCTAGTATTTAGGCGCTGGGTCACCGGTATGGATTTAGTGACAGAATTAGACTTGGAAATACACAGTAGCGGGTGTGTGTGAAGTTATTCTGAATGACCCTATGTGCACCTTCAATATTATATACCCTTTTTGGGATAGATTTCAAATAGCTCTGATATAGCAGGAACCACTAAATTATGAAATTGCTAAATTGGGAATTGTACTTCAACCCAGAACAAAAAATGTGCTTTGACGGGCACTAAATAACTTTCCCAGCTACAACAGGACAACGGTAACGAGAGATTTAGAGGGATTTAAATTTGAGGCCTAGTATTTAGGCGCTGGGTGACAGGTATGGGTTTAGTGACAGAATTAGACTTGGAAATACACAGTAGCGGGTGTGTGTGAAGTTATTCTGAATGACCCTATGTGCACCTTCAATATTATATACCCTTTTTGGGATAGATTTCAAATAGCTCTGATATAGCAGAAACCACTAAATTATGAAATTGCTAAATTGGGAATTGTACTTCAACCCAGAACAAAAAATGTGCTTTGACGGACACTAAATATCTTGCCCAGCAACAACAGTACAGCGGTGGGTAACGAGAGATTTAGAGGGAATTAAATTTGAGGCCTAGTATTTAGGCGCTGGGTCACCGGTATGGATTTAGTGACAGAATTAGACTTGGAAATACACAGTAGCGGGTGTGTGTGAAGTTACTCTGAATGACCCTATGTGCACCTTCAATATTATATACCCTTTTTGGGATAGATTTCAAAGAGCTCTGATATAGCAGGAACCACTAAATTATGAAATTGCTAAATTGGGAATTGTATTTCAACCCAGAACAAGAAATGTGCTTGAACGGACACTAAATAACTCGCCCAGCTACAGCACTAGGGACAGATTTAGCTGGATATAAATTTGAGGCCTAGTATTTAGGCGCTGGGTGACCGGTATGGATTTAGTGACAGAATTAGACTGGGATATGGCCAAAAAATGAACAGACTATTGCTGGTTAAATGCACTTGGTGTGACAGCTTCACCCTGATGTAGGCTTTAGCCAAAAAACAACCACACCATTGAGGGTTAAATGCACTTGGTGACAGGCGCAGCTTGCCCCTGATTTTGTATATGGCCAAAAAATGAACAGACTATTGCTGGTTAAATGCACTTGGTGTGACAGCTTCACCCTGATGTAGGCTTTAGCCAAAAAACAACCACACCATTGAGGGTTAAATGCACTTGGTGACAGGCGCAGCTTGCCCCTGATTTTGTATATGGCCAAAAAATGAACAGACTATTGCTGGTTAAATGCACTTGGTGTGACAGCTTCACCCTGATGTAGGCTTTAGCCAAAAAACAACCACACCATTGAGGGTTAAATGCACTTGGTGACAGGCGCAGCTTGCCCCTGATTTTGTATATGGCCAAAAAATGAACAGACTATTGCTGGTTAAATGCACTTGGTGTGACAGCTTCACCCTGATGTAGGCTTTAGCCAAAAAACAACCACACCATTGAGGGTTAAATGCACTTGGTCGCAGCTTGTGCTGGCGCACCACAAGACACAAAATGGCCGCCGATCACCCCAGAAAAATGAGACTGACAAACGGTCTGTGCAGCCTAAAAACAGTGAGCAATTGAGGATCAGCAGCTCAATGATCCACAGCTGCAGATCGATCAGTTAATCAAGTCCTTTGGAGGAGTTAATCTGCCTAATCTCGCCCTACTGTCGCAGCCGCAACCTCTCCCTACGCTAATCAGAGCAGAGTGACGGGCGGCGCTATGTGACTCCAGCTTAAATAGAGGCTGGGTCACATGGTGCTCTGGCCAATCACAGCCATGCCAATAGTAGGCATGGCTGTGATGGCCTCTTGGGGCAAGTAGTATGACGCTTGTTGATTGGCTGCTTTGCAGCCTTTCAAAAAGCGCCAAGAAAGCGTCACAAAAGCGCGACGAACACCGAACCCGAACCCGGACTTTTACGAAAATGTCCGGGTTCGGGTCCGTGTCACGGACACCCCAAAATTCGGTACGAACCCGAACTATACAGTTCGAGTTCGCTCATCCCTACTAGCAAGTTCAGAAATTGTGAGAGGAAGAAATTGTGAATTGTGGGTAGTTTGTTTCGAACCGACCGTGCGTTCCAGAGTACGCAGTTAAAAGGAACTGGAGAGGATGTGCAGTTAACATTAATATGATTTTTGGAGTTTCTGTGTATGGCAAAGGAGGAGTTAGCAACAGAGGGAGGGCCAGGATTTGGTGAAATATCCCCTGCAACTAGTGGCAGGAGAACAGAAAGAGACAGCAAGTGGTTGAAAGATTTATATTGGTGTTTTTTATGCTGCACTGTGGAGGAAGATGGGTCAGTATAATGTATAAGGGGAAAAAGTGTATGGGAACTGAACAAGGGTGAGGGAAGGAGGGACTGATGTGGAGAGAAGCGACAAAGAGTGGACAGTGTGGTTGAATTTGAAAGTAGACAGCCATAGTGATGAGAAGAGCAGCCATAGCCTGAGTGAAACAAAAGGGTAGGATACCTGTGCTGTGTGTAACTTTGTTTGAGTAGTACACATAGCATCTCTGTCTCCTGCAGTGTCTAACTGCCATGATTAACTGCCAAGCGCTTAGGCAAAATGGCACTTTGGCAGGTGTCATGTTTAAAACCCGTACTTTCACCGTACATGTACAGCGGCAGTGTTGAGAGTGTTAAGTCAGACTTTATGTTATGTTTTGAATGAGAGATGAAAAAAGGGATTGCTCCTTAGGCCCCTTTCGCACGAACGATATGGATTAGGTCCAGATGCGTTCAGGAAAACTCCACCATTTCGTAAGCAAGTTCAATCAGTTTTGTTTGCGATTGCATTCAGTTGTTACGTTTTTATCGCGCGGGTGAAATGCGCCTTGATGCGTTTTTCACGCACGTGATAGAAAACTGAAGGTTTACAAACAACATCTCTTAGCAACCATCAGTGAAAAACGCATTGCATCCTCACTTGCTTGCGGAGGCGATGCGTTTTTTCAGCAGCCCCGCTCACTTCTATGGGTCCAATGTTGTGTGAAATATGCAGAATATAGAACATGCTGCGATTTTAGCGCAACACTCATGTACACAGATCCATTGAAATGAATGGGTCCGGATTCAATGCGGGCGCAATGCGTTCGCATTGCGCATTGCACCCGCGTGGAAAAAACGCTCGTCTGAAAGCGGCCTTAAGCTTGTGATGATGATTAACAGGGATGTCAACCGTCCAGAAATTCTTGGACAATACACAAAATAGGGAACTTTTTCTAGTGACAATGAACAAAAAAATGAGGCATCCGTGATTTTTAAGAGTCTGGGTGTACTTTAGCAGGTTATTATTATTGTAATTATCATGATGTTACAGCTCACAGTAAATGCTGGTAATGAGTCCACATCAGTATATTGAGCTTTAGACATGTAATACTTACTGTATAACCTTTATCAATTATTATAGTTTTACAGTTCGTACGTAAAAAATGTTTCTTCTGTGATTATGGGGGGATAATTTGTCCAGGAAAAAAAGTAAAATTCAGGTTGGCAACACTGATAAAACTGAGGTGACACAATTTTACATACTTATGAAAGCAGCCATAGTTTATAGCAACATTTTTGGAGTCATATTGCATAGTGCTTTCATTGATGGTTCAATCAAACATATTTTCTGTATTTGACATAACATTTACTGAGATTTTATTAAACGTGCCTAATGTGCTAAATATGTTGTCACAATCTGTAATAATCTTACATTGCAATTTTTCCAGGTGCCCGAAATAAATTTTATGAAACACAAATATCTGATAGTTGGGAGGAAATTGAAGCTATAAGTGAATCTACTAAATGCAGTGTGTCTGAGAAGTCAAGTCCAGATTCAGAGTGGAGATATGAAGTAGAAGGCTTCCATGTGGCCGGACAGGAGGATATTGATGACCCAAAGTTCTTCGTTGACTTAAATGCTGGAGACCTAGAAGACTCTGAAGTCTTTGATCCTGTATTGACATTTCTCAATAAAGAAGGCTATGATTCTCATTTCCAGCCCTTATATGATCTTTCTATGTCTTTCCTCAACTCTACATTTTACGGGTTTTCAGAAGAAGAAGACTTGGTAATGTACTTGGAAACATCCCGGAACTGGGCAAAAAGGAATAACATGTCTTGGGCTCACATACGATGTTGTTTCCTTCTAGGACGAATTTGTGCCAAGAGAATGAAGCTATCCCAGGCAAGAGTTTACTTTGAAGAAGCCTTAAGTGCCATTAGTCATGGATTTCTAGATTTGCAACTTTTGGCTGCCTTGTACGGAAATTTATCAGCTATCTACTTGAAGCAAAATTTGAAATCTAAGCAAGAACTTTTGTTGGAAAAAGCTGCTAGCCTTTTAACTTGCATATCTCAGCATAATTTTAGCTCAGAAAGTGAGCTTGAGGTGCTAAAATATGTATTTAGGAAAGCTGTAATTGTTAACAATGCCTCCTTAGAATCTCGTACTTGCTTCCTTATATTTCGGTTGCTATATCAGCTCGGAAGGCATGACGATGCCCTACCATTTCTGGAACGCTTGCAGTTTCTTCTTATTACTTCATGCTCCCAAACTTTGAATTCCAATACAAGTGTGATGCCCATATTAAGTTACTTGTATGATAAAAAATATCTGCCCCATGTTGCTTTGGCATCAGCTAGACTGTACAAATCAGTTGGCATGAAAATAATGCCATCTCCATTGTGGCGAGTTGGTGTAGTTATGCAAAATATATCCAAAATTATGGGATGTCCACTAAAAGGCAACCATATTCCAGCTCAAGCTTCCCCTTACTTAAAACATGCATTATCCTCTTCATACGAAGGTGGAGATGTGAAAGCTCAGAGAACGTTGTGTCTTCTTTTATCCAAGCTCTACCTCCAACAAAGTCTTCTGTCTGGCGCCATTGGTTATACTAAAAGGGCTGTTGAATTAGGTAGATGGACCAGTGAAGAAGAAGCTTTTGAGTCTGCTCTGTTTTTAGGCTGGTTATATATTTTGAACGGGAATTTTGAACAAGCTTGCTGTATTTTAATGCCTCTTTTAGACTCCATGCAGGAAACTGACAGTACCACTCAGTGTGGTGTTGTGCACAATCTCCTCGCAAATGCACAGAAGAGGAATAAAAAGGTACATGAGTCTTCAAGGGGGTATTCATATGCCCTTAAAATGGCTACTGAAACAGGCAATAGAAGAAACCAAGCCATAGCCCTTGCAAACTTTGGGACATTGGCTGTGTCTTGCCAAGCCTTTATTATGGCAGAGAGATATTTTGTAAAGTCTGTCCAACTTTTTATAGATGTACAGGACTGTGGTGATGCAGAGAGAGAGCTATCTCAAGTCTTGCTCTGGTTGGGAAAAATCTTGATAGAACAACAGAAGCTTGAAAATGGCAATGTTTGCTTTGAACTTGCATTGCTGTTTGCTATGAAGTCCACTAACTTGAAAAGTGAGTTATTCATTTAACGTGTGCCCTAAAGAGAACCTGTCACCATGAAATTCACTGCAGGCAGCATGTTGTAGAGCAGGAGAAGCTGAGCAGATTAATATATAATGTAGTTTGGTGGGAAAAGATTCAAAAATACGAGTAATGGTTTCTGCTCTTTTCTGCTAAGGGCATATAAGGATATAGCAGTCAATCTCAGATAAGATGGCCCACTTTGGAAGCTCAGAATAAGCAGAGATTGTAATGCATAAATTACAAGTCTTGCTGAATATTCTCCCCAAAAATTATACATACAGTATACTGTATATCTGCTCAGTTCCTCCTGCTCTAGACATGCTTTTAGACATGCATGTACCATACTTGTTTTATCCTGTTGTGTTTGTAAACTATACCTTTCATAGTATCATATAGAAAGTAATATCCTGATGTGCATCTGGGTGAATGCTGAGTTCATACAATGCATTTGGATCATTTTATGTTTTCATATTTTTATATATTGTGGCCTTGTGCTAAAATAAAATAAAAAATCCAAGCTTTTCCCCATAATTCTGCACTTAATATCTGATAATGACAATGTGAAAATGGAAAGTTTGAAATCTTTGCTAATTTATTGAAAAGTAAAAAACTAAACTATTGTATTGACATAAATATTTATACTCTTTACTCAAGATTTAAGGTGGATTTTCCTCTTTCCGATAATCTATTACATTATCGGAAACAAACTTTCTTATGAACACTCGTTCCCGACAATCTGCCCATCTAAATGTGCCGCTAATCACCCGATGAACGATTGAAACGCTTGTTTGTCGGGTGATCCTTTTGTTTTTGCAGAAACACCAATTATTGTTTCTGGGCAGCAAATTGTGCTGTCTAAACAGCGATCTGGTGCCCAGAAACAATAATTCTGTATGGGGAAAAGCAATCACAATAGCAATCCCTCGTCCTCATACTGTGAAGAAGATCGCTGCATGTAAATGCACCAGTCTCCTTCATTGAATGAGCAGCCGACTGTCAGAAAGGAACGCTGTCGTGATGGTATTCGGCAGGTCATGAGTAGTGCCTGGTTTCTTCCAGAAGCTTCCATGAAACTTAGAATATTGAGGCCAAAAGGTTTAATCTTGGTTTCATCAAAGCAGAGACTCTTGTTTCTCACAGTCTGCTTTTTGCAAACTGGGTGGGCTTTCATGTGTTTTGTACTGAGAAGAAACTTCCTTCTGGCCTCTCTGCCATAAAGTCCATATTGGTGGAGTGCTACAGTTGACCTTCTGGATGTTTCTCCCGTCTGCACACAGGATTTTTAGAGCTCAGCCAGTGTGGCTATTTGGTTGTTGGTCACCTCTCTTACCAAGGCACTGGTCCTGGTTGTTTCAAACTCCTTCCATTTAAGAATTATGGACACCACTGTGCTATTGGGAACTTTCAATGCAGCAGAAATGTCTTGTACCTTTCTCTAGTTCTCTACCGTCATGTAATCCTGTCTCTGAGCTGTACAAGCAGTTCTTTTCTCCTTATGGCTTGGATTTTGCTCTGATATGCATTGTCTTTGCAAATCATGTCCAGTCAACTGAGTTTACAACAGGTGGACTCCAATCGAGGTGGGAAAACATCTAAAGGATGTTCAAAAGAAATAGGGGGGATCCCAGAGCTAGTTTTCAAATGTCATAGAAAAGGGTTCGAATACATGTATAAATTTAATTTTTCTTTTTTAATAAATTTACAAAAGACTCTAAAATCCTGTTTTCAGTTTCTCAATTGGAGAAAATAGTGTTTTATTCTAGCTGAAGGCCACAATCTAACAAAATGTGCAAAAAGTGAGAGTCTGAATACTGTCCAAATGTATGTCATTGAAAATGAATCTATCCCTAAACACATTGAAGCAGATTTAAAGAGGACCTTTCACCACTCCTGACATGCGTGTTTTAATAGCTTCATGCATTCCCCATGTAATAACAATTCTGGAACATCTATTCTTATGTCTCTATGTTGTGCCATTCCTTTATTATTACCTACTTATCTACTATAAGTTATAAATTAATTGCTAGAAGTCTTCAGTAAGGGTACAGAGGGGTGGTAACAAGTTGGGGGTGTACCTGCATAGTCAAACAATGGCAACAATGATTGGATAGAGTGAGACTGTGCACACTCCCAACTTGTTACCACCCCTCTGTACCCTTACTGCAGACTGCTAGCAATTAATATATAACGTCATTCATAAATTCTCCTAGAAATAATAAAGGAATGGCACAACATAGGGCCATAAGAATAGATGTTCCAGAGTTGTTATTACATGGGGAATGCATGTAGCTATTAAAACAGACATATCAGGAGCGGTGAAAGTTCCTCTTTAATAATACTGTCTAAAAGTAAGCAATTGTAAACTTAGAAAATGATAAACTGCATAAGATTTAGGTTGATGCTGGATGATAAATCTGTTGCATTTTTAGACCATTTAATCTAAGATTATGCCACCTATATGTTGACAAACAGAGGCATATATAAGCCATGCCCTTTTTCCAGTGACACCACACCCCATTTTCACTAAGACATGTCCCCTTTCTGGAGAGGCATAAAAGGGTTAGAAAAGTGTTTAAAACGCTTGATAAATGCAGTGCAAAGAATTTACGCATGCTGTATATGTATAGAAGAAGTCAGAGGTTTAACCTTACATACACACCATGATTTACAGTTAAATTGTGGGGTAAATATGTATGGAGTGTGCTCAACTGTCAAGCCCGCTCCATCCGTGGTGGATGCTGACTATATATTAGTGATAGGTATGGCAGATAGTGCCATATCTGTCCTGGGAAATGGTTCTCTGCTGTGTCAATTTACAAACTGACTGTTTGGGATTTTAGGTAATTGAAGCTGAAATATTATGTACTTTTAAATCTATGAGTGTCCTTCTCTGATCCAGTTTTTCGAAATTCAACAGTGACATTCTACTCACCCTATATATGTCATAAAATATTAATTTGCCTTGCAAAAAATGGCAAAATAATATTAATGAAATTCATTTAAACACCACAAGAATCCTGCCAAGTATGCCATATATGCAAATTTTGAACAATTGAAATGTTTAATATTTCTTTTAGTTTTCTCTCCTTTTTCTTTATCAGATTTAGAGAGATTTCAAAGGCCTTAATACTATGTAATTTACATACTGAGAGAAAAGCATGCACTTATATTTTAATTTCTTATACCATTTATTTCCCACAGGTCTTTTTGTAATTTTATATAATTTGAAAAGTGATTGTACTATGCATTACTTATGCAGGTCAACTTAGTGTCATAGAAGAATTGTCCAATTTCTACAGTGAGGTGTGTCCGGTCATTGGAGCTCACATAACATATTGTGAACACTGGGTCCACCTACTGCAACTTTTGAAAGACAGAAAAAAGGAAGGAGATGTTTTAAGTACCCTAAGTAGGCTTTATCAGACTCTGAACACTGCCAAGTAAGTACAGTCAACTTAATGGTGTATTATGTGAAGTGAGTTGATCAGCAAACATGAGTAATAATTATGTTGAAAATCTAGAACTAGATATCAATCACCCTGAGTCACTATCAAAGTAAGACCCATCAAAAAGCTTATTTTGTCAAGGTGATTGGGAGCCCATCATAGAGTGTTGCTGTCCATTCTGGCTCACAGAGGAGAGTCCTGAGTGGGGGAAATAACCCAGTAATGTGCATATGCATATGGGTGATCATACATTTAATTTAAAGTCACCATATGACTGGACTTTTAATCTCATTATTAGTATTGAGAGAATTTCAGGAAACATTCGATTCTGTACGAAGCCGAATTTCCTCGTGCTTCTTGGTAACATTTTTTTTCCCCCTAAACTGGTAGTTGAAAATAAAAGAATTATACTCACCTCATTCATTTGATCATGAAGAGGCTGTCTGCTCCCATCTTCATTGAAGAAAACCCGATAAAGGAAGGAAGCAGATGGCCTCTCCGCGATCAAGTGGATGAGGTGACTAACCTCTGAGAATATAAAGATGAGTCTCAGATGCCGCGATCAGTGTTGAAAGCGGCATCTGAGGGATTAAATGATAAGGGCAGCACAATCGCAGTTCATTGCACCTGCTCCGTAATTGGTAAGGCATTCAATTTCTTGACAAAGTTCAGCGAAGCTGTCGAATCCAATTTTTCAAAACTTCGCTCACCTCTTCTCATTATGTACCAGATGGTCTTACACATTTAAGCATATGGTATATACAAAGAATGTTGCGGTTTAATAAAAAACTACTTTTGAAAAGCGATAACATTGTCTATCTTTCTGATCAATCTTTTTACTCCTTTTCAAGCATAGTTAAATATTGAACTGTCGGGATTGGCTTCTAAGACAGATCACCCTTTATCATCATTTATCCAGATAGCAAATTATATTACAAAACCTAGTGTTATATATATATATATATATATATATATATATATATATATGACACCTTTTAGCCAGAAACTCACAGCTACAAAAGATAAATTAAATTAAAATAAAACCTGAATGATTGCTGATTTTAAATTTGTAAAAATAACTTTTTTCACTCTATGGAGCTGATAAAAAGAATAAATTATTTTCATTTGTATCATCTCTTTTTCCTGAGTTGCATTTGAAAAATATCAAAAGTTTTGTTTTAAAATTATTTGTTTTTATTAACTCTTAGCCTGGAGGTTACATATGGTTATAATAATCTATTTGCGCTGGCAAAGTGTGTAATGCTCAGATGGACCTTTATTTCTTATTATGGATGACTTTAACTACTGTTGAAAGAAAATATATGATTTATGTTGTACAGTGTTGGTGTACTGTGAACAATTCCTTGAGAATGTAATGTAGCATACAAGGTCTGTGTTTACTGTGAAGCCACTAGCATTTTTGCCCATTGACTAATTTTTTGATTATCAAATATATACACTAGCAGATGATGAAAAAAGATCACCTGGAAAACAATGCGATTGAGCTGAGATTGACAACGTATAAATTGCTAGTGGTGCTTGGTCAAAGATCACACAACCAAGGTGGTGCATCCTTTATTTTGGGTTCTGCAGCATGGCCTATGTTGAGGCAGGGTCAACTGAGACTGGGTGGCATCTCCCCTTGCTGCGATACAAGCTACTACTCTGGCATTGTAGCGCTGTAAAGATGCTAGATATCCTCCTGCCATTCTAAACTCTTTCAGCTTGCACGTGTAGTTCAGCCAAGGTTCAATAGTGCCAAGGCAGACCTTTCCTTCATCACTGAACACTATTGTTTGTCATTCATGTCTCCAGTGGACTCTCTTGCCACACCAGTGCAGGAGTTCAATGACGATGATGAGAGGTCAATGACAAACAAGCTGGAGCTACTGCAGGACCAATTTGTGATGCTGTGGCTGTCTTTTGCGATACAGCAGGTCTTCTTATATTGCATATGTCTTGACCATCCAGAACCCTCTTTACATGTGTGAGTGCCCCCCTCTGACCATTGTAAACTGAATCTTCTTGTCAAACTCTTTCTGAGATTTTCAATGTCCGTTAACTGCACAATTGGTGCACATCTTTGTCTAGCAGGCATAGGCATTTCAACAACCCCAATCAACAGTCCAGTAAGAAATTAGATTAAAAACAGTGATGTATAACACCCTCCAGCATTGCCATATTGTAAAATAGGCTTTGTTTTAAATCTTAACTCCTTCAAGGTGTTCATTGTTCAGTTACTGGAGTGTACATTTGTCCAATAACCATGCTGTTATCACCTTTCACTGACTATGTCAGATATTGAGGTGCCATCTGCTAACAGTACATGTTTCCTGGTCAACATATATCTCTGGCTATAATTTGTATAAACATAGGTGCCATATAATTCTAACAGTACATATTTTCTGGTCACCACCCATCACTGGCTATAAATTGGGAATATGGAGGTGTCATCGGCTAACTGTAGATGTTTCCTGGTCAACACCTATCTCTGTCTATAATTAGTTTAAACACAGGTGCTATCTGATACTTACAGTAGATGTTTCTTACTCACCACCTATCACTGACTATACATTTCTAATAGTGAAGTGCCATCTGCTAAAAGTTTAGGTTATTCCTGGTTACCACCTATTACTGGGTATCATTTCTAACAGTAATGTGCCATCTTTCTTTCAATTGTCTGTTTATTGGATTATTTGCATGCACATAGAACTGTGTGAAACATTTTCACAGTGGATATGCACAAATTAACAACTAGTGAATTATTATACTTATTGCACAAGAGAATAAAAAAGACGCAATATATATTGAACATGCAGTCATACAAAGAGAGCAGAAAGATTCCTATGCAGTCCAGAGGTTACAAGAATCATAATCCACATTAGTAGCCATAATGTAGACAGGCATCACATATTGACATGTATCCGGTGAGGGGAGGGGGCATATTTTTGTGAATTTAACATTTTCCTTTGTTCAAATGTTATATTTCTTTCTAATGTAGCAATTTGAACTACTTTTTTCACCAAGTGGGAGATTTACACCTTTATAATGGGATCATGGCCTTTGTTGCAAGAAGCAGTTGTAGCCACAGATATTTATCATATGGGTTCAAGTGGTCAAGGGAAATCAGGGGCAGGAATATGAGGTGGGGATTTAGTGAAGGAATCCTTGTTCATACATCATTTATAATGTTTCCTACTAGTGACTGCGTCACATTCCCACCAAATGTGTAAGACTGAGCTCTGATGTGCTAACTAAGCATCTCCAGTATAAGTCTGGAATTGTATTGTACTGTATTTATGTTGCAGCACTGGCTTTTCATACCATCTACTTGCAAGCTTGTAACTAGTTTCTTGCAAGTTTATGCTTCTGTATGGACTATAAGAATGCCTATAGGATGGTTTCACATCACTGTTTCATTTTCCGACCAGATTTTTTTTTTTTTTTTATGCAATACATATCTTAAAAAATGGATCTCAGACAGAAATGGCTAAAACAGATGCAAAATGTGCATAACAGATGCAACAGGATCCATTTTTTTTCTTGATGGATCAGAAGAACAGAAAATGAAACACTGATGTGAAACCAGCCTAAAATTGTCAATATTCCGATGAGGTGATATTGTGTTCCAATTCTTTCAACTAAGCTTTAGCATATTAAAGGATCTTATCAAGGTTGTGAGAAATTAGGTGTCTGTATATTTTTGAAGTTGGCTTCTTTGTTGGTGAAGCAGAGAAAACCATTTGTTTTAGCCAGACTAGATCTCTTAGGCTATGGCATTGTTTTTATTAAGTTCTTAAATTTAGTCTGCATTTTTGAAAAGACCCATTGTTGCTTGGAGGAACAAGATCTATCCACTAAGGGTGGGTTCACATCATGTTTTAACCCTCTTTTTGATGTATACATTTGAAAAAAATACTAAAATGCAGCACACCACCTTCTTGTATCCTGCACATCCTATTATCCTCTATGGCATCCATTTAACGCATACATTTTTGGTATACAGGTCCTTCTCAAATAATTAGCATATTGTGATAAAATTCATTATTTTCTGTAATGTACTGATAAACATTAGACTTTCATATATTTTAGATTCATTACACACCAACTGAAGTAGTTCAAGCCTTTTATTGTTTTAATATTGATGATTTTGGCATACAGCTCATGAAAACCCAAATTTCCTATCTCAAAAAATTAGCATATTTCATCCGACCAATAAAAGAAAAGTGTTTTTAATACAAAAAAAGTCAACCTTCAAATAATTATGTTCAGTTCTGCACTCAATACTTGGTCCGGAATCCTTTTGCAGAAATGACTGCTTCAATGCGGCGTGGCATGGAGGCAATCAGCCTGTGGCACTGCTGAGGTATTATGAAGGCCCAGGATGCTTTGATAGCGGCCTTAAGCTCATCCAGAGTGTTGGGTTTTGCGTCTCTCAACTTTCTCTTCCCAATATCCCACAGATTCTCTATGGGGTTCAGGTCAGGAGAGTTGGCAGGCCAATTGAGCCCAGTAATACCATGGTCAGTAAACCATTTACCAGTGGTTTTGGCACTGTGAGCAGGTGCCAGGTCGTGCTGAAAAATGAAATCTTCATCTCCATAAAGCTTTTCAGCAGATGGAAGCATGAAGTGCTCCAAAATCTCCTGATAGCTAGTTGCATTGACCCTGCCCTTGATAAAACACAGTGGACCAACACCAGCAGCTGACATGGCACCCCAGACCATCACTGTCTGTGGGTACTTGACACTGGACTTCAGGCATTTTGGCATTTCCCTCTCCCCAGTCTTCCTCCAGACTCTGGCACCCTGATTTCCGAATGACATGCAAAATTTGCTTTCATCCGAAAAAAGTACTTTGGACCACTGAGCAACAGTCCAGTGCTGCTTCTCTGTAGCCCAGGTCAGGCGCTTCTGCCGCTGTTTCTGGTTCAAAAGTGGCTTGACCTGGGGAATGCGGCACCTGTAGCCCATTTCCTGCACACGCCTGTGGATGTTTCTACTCCAGACTCAGTCCACTGCTTCCGCAGGTCCCCCAAGGTCTGGAATCGGTCCTTCTCCACAATCTTCCTCAGGGTCCGCTCACCTCTTCTCGTTGTGCAGCGTTTTCTGCCACACTTTTTCCTTCCCACAGACTTCCCACTGAGGTGCCTTGATACAGCACTCTGGGAACAGCCTATTCGTTCAGAAATTTCTTTCTGTGTCTTACCCTCTTGTTTGAGGGTGTCAATGATGGCCTTCTGGACAGCAGTCAGGTCGGCAGTCTTACCCATGATTGCGGTTTTGAGTAATGAACCAGGCTGGGAGTTTTTAAAAGCCTCAGGAATCTTTTGCAGGTGTTTAGAGTTAATTAGTTGATTCAGATGATTAGGTTAATAGCTCGTTTAGAGAACCTTTTCATGATATGCTAATTTTTTGAGATAGGAATTTTGGGTTTTCATGAGCTGTATGCCAAAATCATCAATATTAAAACAATAAAAGGCTTGAACTACTTCAGTTGGTGTGTAATGAATCTAAAATATATGAAAGTCTAATGTTTATCAGTACATTACAGAAAATAATGAACTTTATCACAATATGCTAATTTTTTGAGAAGGACCTGTATATTAAACAGATGGGGAAAACGTCATGTGAACCCAGCCTAGGATATCTCCCATAAATCTTTTAAGATAGTTTGTAGAGGGAGCCATGTGCCAGTGAGGGGTTCCCTGTGTCCTAAAAAAAATCTCCCATTCTTGTGAGGAAGTGGGCCACACCTTTTCGTCTTTTGAAATCTCGCTCCATACCTCAAGAATAGCATTTGTAAAGTGATTAATGTTAAAGTTGAGCATTTTAGTTGTCTGTATGTATAATAAAGAATTTGTAAGTGGGGATTTTATTATAGTTTCCTCTATTGGGAGGTCAAGTTTATACTTAACGTTTTGTGCTAGTCAATAATTCTATCTGCTCCATCAGTAACTTGATAATATGTGTACTTAGCAGTAATTAATCACATCAAGAAATTTAGGTCTGATTAAGACTGAGTAGAATGAACAGTATTTTGCCAAAAGTAGTTTACAAAATTGTGTGTAGTTTCATCAAATAAGACTTAATAATGGGAAATAAATGGGATCGTTTATCATTTAATATCATCATTTTTTTTGCAGCAAAGGTTCATAATTCAATGAAAACTAGGAGTTTGGGGAGGGTGATATCTACAGTCCTAGAGATTTAATTGAATTAGTAGCCCATGGGAGCTGTATTGATGTCAGGACTATCTTGCAGGGGCATGTGGCATTAAGAGTTATTGATTTAGAGGAACTATTGTTGTTGTTGAATATAGAGTGAAAGTAATCCAATGTGGTTGTTAGGGCTGGTAATGATCCGTTATAGTTGGAGGCTGCAGTGTAATGTGTATAGCCCTCCACAGTTATTCCTTTTATGAGATGAGTGTGACATATGTATGGATTGAATTAATGTCTCAATGGAGAGGACAAAAACAAAGGGGAGAGGGAACACACCAGTCTTGTGCCATTTAAGATATTTAAGTGGGGAGATAAAGTTCCATTGACTGATGCAGACAGGCATACGTCATCATACTGATAACACAGTTTGGTAGTCCAGATTTATGTAATGTCCATTTCAAAAAAGTCCAGTCCATAGCTCAAATACTTTTTCAGCATCAGTGACTGCCAGAATCTTCCTAGACCAGGTGAATTGGATAAGATGGAGGATTCTCAGGCTGTTATTATTGCCCTCCCTGTAGTGTTTCAGCATGTTGGCTATAAGTATTGCTATAATTAATATTGGCTGGTAGCTACTGCACTGAGTCATCCATGTACCCTCCTTTGATAGTTATGTCATGTGCCTCTAGTGATTGCTTTGGGAATTTGGGGACATATGTGAGATGGAATTAAAAGTATCTAGTAGGATGCAATGGAGTGTGGCGGAACTCACCTGAATCACCACCAGTGGAAGCCCGGAAAAAACGCCAGGAACCAGGCGTGAATGAAACCAACAGAAGAAAGTAATCCAGCTTCCAGGATGGCAGTAGTAAACGTTATATTCTTTATTTCATGGGTGCAGAATAAAATCCAACATGTACATCTACGCGTTTCGGATCGTTAGGTTCTGATCCTTACTCATGACAATAGTATATGCTGAGTGCCAGTCTTAAATAAAAAAAAGAGGCCGAACATCTCAGGTGGAGATAATTAGCAATAACCACTCCTTCTTACATGCAAATTAAAATTTCCTGGAAAACCAGTAAAAGACAAAGACAAAAAAGACAACATGCGCTAGGATCAGTAGTGCAATATCAAATCCTGTCTGCGATTGAGTCCCTTTGGTGTACGTGTATCCATAGAGAAAATCCAGTAGGATTCTCTATTTTGGACTAGATCCTAGCGCATGTTGTCTTTTTTGTCTTTTACTGGTTTTCCAGGAAATTTAAATTTTAATGGAAGCTGGATTACTTTTTTTCTGTTGCTAAAAGTATCTCGTAGGTGGGGAAACAAAACATTCTCAAAAGTTTTATAATAAAGGATTATAAGTCTCACTGTGCCCAGACTTTTTTATGCTGAGAAAGGTTTTAATTTGGGGAGATTCAGATTGTTGAGGAGTTTCCGTTCCTCACTGGTCTCCTAGTCTCTGAGTCTTTGTGAGAGCATCTTTGGTGAGGGATTTGATTCCTTTGATATGTTCTTGCCTACATTTGGCCAATGGAACCATTAACTTAGAGCCCCTGTTACCATGAATACTCCATTAATTTCAAGGGAGCAGCAGAGGAACAGGGCCCCTGTTCTTGTGATCTGATAGTTATCCCCTATCCTGGGGATTAGAAGGTCTCTTTTTTGCTCACTTAAAGGAGGTTTCCTCCCTGTTAAATCAGGAAAATATATTTTTCAATTGTAGTCACTTATCTAGCCATTGCTGTACGTACTTGTTTGGGTGCCCCCATAGTGTGATGATTCTTATTGGCTGGCCTACATATAAGCAGGAACCACTTAGTTTTTTTATGTACAGAAAAACTCTGGCCATTAGGAGTTACTAGGCATTTGTGACCACCTACACTGCAAATATTAGGTTAACATTCTAAGAGGGACTCAAAGTAACACCAGAGGGCATCATGAAAAGTATGTACCAACAATATTGAAAAAATGCACAATGTAAAGCAATGTACATTTTAATCATGGGACAACCCCTTTAATGAAAGGTCTATTATTAAATATTCATATGTATATATTGTGTACATAATAGTGTACAATTCTCTACTCCAAATTATTTTGACTTAATGATCCCATTTAGGTGCTTGTCGCTGACTATTCTTCTAGTATGAATGCGTAAATTCGGGACCGCGCTGCTTCAGTTGGTGCAGATAGCACTATCCTCCAATGTAGTTAACCCAATAATCTGACACAAGATACTGATACTCCCAATTTAGGTCTCCATCCAGCATCTGCAGAGCATGAAAATCACACAATAGTGAAGTAACTTCAGTGCAGTTGAATAAATAAGGGTTTTATTATACTCACAAACAAGTTAAAATTGATAGCATGTCTTAAAACACATTAACTTCTCTTTCATATCGCCGCCCATGTGAAGCTAATGTGTTTTAAGACATGCTATCAATTTTAACTTGTTTGTGAGTATAATAAAACCCTTATTTATTCAACTGCACTATTGTGTTGTTTTGATGCTCTGCAGACGCTGGATGGAGACCTAAGTTGGGACTATCAATGTCTTGTGTCGGATTATTGGGTTAGCTGCATTGGAGGATAGTGCTATCCGCACCAACTGAAGCAGCGCGGTCCCAAATTTACGCATTGGAACTCTGTGTGAACATACCCATTTCACTTAAGGGACCTGCAGCGCAAGTATATTTTTAGAGAATGCTATCATGACTGGAATTTTTATTTTGACTTTATTCTTCTAGTATGGTATGGTGTGCTCTAGCACTGCAATATAGGGTGCATGGTTTGCAATTGAACTTGGCTATCATGCTTTGGGGCCCAGCAGGCTTGCCTGCGAAAGCATAATTATTAGTAAACTGTTCAAAGATATTGACATAACATAATGGAACCATGATGAAATTCTAATACAGTAATGCCATTTAGAGTTGAGCGAACACCTGGATGTTCGGGTTCGAGAAGTTCGGCCGAACATCCCGGAAATGTTCGGGTTCGGGATCCGAACCCGATCCGAACTTCGTCCCGAACCCGAACCCCATTGAAGTCAATGGGGACCCGAACTTTTCGGCACTAAAACGGCTGTAAAACAGCCCAGGAAAGGGCTAGAGGGCTGCAAAAGGCAGCAACATGTAGGTAAATCCCCTGCAAACAAATGTGGATAGGGAAATTAATTAAAATAAAAATTAAATAAATAAAAATTAACCAAAATCAATTGGAGAGAGGTTCCATAGCAGAGAATCTGGCTTCCCGTCACCCACCACTGGAACAGTCCATTCTCAGATATTTAGGCCCCGGCACCCAGGCAGAGGAGAGAGGTCCCGTAACAGAGAATCTGTCTTCATGTCAGCAGAGAATTAGTCTGCATGTCATAGCAGAGAATGAGGCTTCACGTCAGCCACCACTGCAACAGTCCATTGGCATATATTTAGGCCTAGAACACAGGCAGAGGAGAGAGGTCCCGTAACAGAGAATCTGGCTTCATGTCAGCAGAGAATCAGTCTGCATGTCATAGCAGAGAATGAGGCTTCACGTCAGCCACCACTGCAACAGTCCATTGGCATATATTTAGGCCCAGCACACACACAGGCAGAGGAGAGAGGTCCCGTAACAGAGAATCTGGCTTCATGTCAGCAGAGAATCAGTCTGCATGTCATAGCAGAGAATGAGGCTTCACGTCAGCCACCACTGCAACAGTCCATTGGCATATATTTAGGCCCAGCACACACACAGGCAGAGGAGAGAGGTCCCGTAACAGAGAATCTGGCTTCATGTCAGCAGAGAATCAGTCTGCATGTCATAGCAGAGAATGAGGCTTCACGTCAGCCACCACTGCAACAGTCCATTGGCATATATTTAGGCCCAGCACACACACAGGCAGAGGAGAGAGGTCCCGTAACAGAGAATCTGGCTTCATGTCAGCAGAGAATCAGTCTGCATGTCATAGCAGAGAATGAGGCTTCACGTCAGCCACCACTGCAACAGTCCATTGGCATATATTTAGGCCCAGCACACACAGGCAGAGGAGAGAGGTCCCGTAACAGAGAATCTGTCTTCATGTCAGCAGAGAATTAGTCTGCATGTCATAGCAGAGAATGAGGCTTCACGTCACCCACCACTGCAACAGTCCATTGGCATACATTTAGGCCTAGCACACAGGCAGAGCAGAGAGGTCCCGTAACAGACAATCTGGCTTCATGACAGCAGAGAATCAGTCTGCATGTCATAGCAGAGAATGAGGCTTCACGTCACCCACCACTGCAACAGTCCATTGGCATATATTTAGGCCTAGCACACAGGCAGAGCAGAGAGGTCCCGTAACAGACAATCTGGCTTCATGTCAGCAGAGAATCAGTCTGCATGTCATAGCAGAGAATGAGGCTTCACGTCACCCACCACTGCAACAGTCCATTGGCATATATTTAGGCCTAGCACACAGGCAGAGCAGAGAGGTCCCGTAACAGACAATCTGGCTTCATGACAGCAGAGAATCAGTCTGCATGTCATAGCAGAGAATGAGGCTTCACGTCACCCACCACTGCAACAGTCCATTGGCATATATTTAGGCCTAGCACACAGGCAGAGCAGAGAGGTCCCGTAACAGACAATCTGGCTTCATGTCAGCAGAGAATCAGTCTGCATGTCATAGCAGAGAATGAGGCTTCACGTCACCCACCACTGCAACAGTCCATTGGCATATATTTAGGCCTAGCACACAGGCAGAGCAGAGAGGTCCCGTAACAGACGATCTGGCTTCATGTCAGCAGAGAATCAGTCTGCATGTCATAGCAGAGAATCAGGCTTCACGTCAGCCACCACTGCAACAGTCCATTGTCATAAATTTAGGCCCAGCACCCAGGCAGAGGAGAGAGGTCCCGTAACAGACAATCTGGCTTCATGTCAGCAGAGAATTAGTCTGCATGTCATAGCAGAGAATCAGGCTTCATGTCAGCCACCACTGCAACAGTCCATTGGCATATATTTAGGCCTAGCACACAGGCAGAGGAGAGGTTCATTCAACTTTGGGTAGCATCGCAATATAATGGTAAAATGAAAATAAAAATAGGATTGAATGAGGAAGTGCCCTGGAGTCCAATAATATATGGTTATGGGGAGGTAGTTAATGTCTAATCTGGACAAGGGACGGACAGGTCCTGTGGGATCCATGCCTGGTTCATTTTTATGAACGTCAGCTTGTCCACATTGGCTGTAGACAGGCGGCTGCGTTTGTCTGTAATGACGCCCCCTGCCGTGCTGAATACACGTTCAGACAAAACGCTGGCTGCCGGGCAGGCCAGCACCTCCAAGGCATAAAAGGCTAGCTCTGGCCACGTGGACAATTTAGAGACCCAGAAGTTGAATGGGGCCGAACCATCAGTCAGTACGTGGAGGGGTGTGCACACGTACTGTTCCACCATGTTAGTGAAATGTTGCCTCCTGCTAACACGTTGCGTATCAGGTGGTGGTGCAGTTAGCTGTGGCGTGTTGACAAAAGTTTTCCACATCTCTGCCATGCTAACCCTGCCCTCAGAGGAGCTGGCCGTGACACAGCTGCCTTGGCGACCTCTTGCTCCTCCTCTGCCTTGGCCTTGGGCTTCCACTTGTTCCCCTGTGACATTTGGGAATGCTCTCAGTAGCGCGTCTACCAACGTGCGCTTGTACTCGCGCATCTTCCTATCACGCTCCAGTGCAGGAAGTAAGGTGGGCACATTGTCTTTGTAGCGTGGATCCAGCAGGGTGGCAACCCAGTAGTCCGCACAGGTTAAAATGTGGGCAACTCTGCTGTCGTTGCGCAGGCACTGCAGCATGTAGTCGCTCATGTGTGCCAGGCTGCCCAGGGGTAAGGACAAGCTGTCCTCTGTGGGAGGCGTATCGTCA
Organism: Bufo gargarizans; assembly: GCF_014858855.1. Lineage (NCBI taxonomy): Eukaryota > Metazoa > Chordata > Amphibia > Anura > Bufonidae > Bufo > Bufo gargarizans. The sequence continues at coordinate 356,254,172 of NC_058081.1, forward strand.
TCGTCCTGCCTTTCCCCCCAGCCACGCACCAGTGATGGACCCGAGCTGCGTTGGGTGCCACCCCGCTGTGACCATGCTTCATCCTCATCCTCCTCCACCTCCTCCTCATCCTCGTCCTCCTCGTCCTCCAGTAGTGGGCCCTGGCTGGCCACATTTGTACCTGGCCTCTGCTGTTGCAAAAAACCTCCCTCTGAGTCACTTCGAAGAGACTGGCCTGAAAGTGCTAAAAATGACCCCTCTTCCTCATCCTCCTCCTCCTCCTCCTGGGCCACCTCCTGTTCCATCATCGCCCTAAGTGTTTTCTCAAGGAGACATAGAAGTGGTATTGTAACGCTGATAACGGTGTCATCGCCACTGGCCATGTTGGTGGAGTACTCGAAACAGCGCAACAGGGCACACAGGTCTCGCATGGAGGCCCAGTCATTGGTGGTGAAGTGGTGCTGTTCTGTAGTGCGACTGACCCGTGCGTGCTGCAGCTGAAACTCCACTATGGCCTGCTGCTGCTCGCACAGTCTGTCCAGCATGTGCAAGGTGGAGTTCCACCTGGTGGGCACGTCGCATATGAGGCGGTGAGCGGGAAGGCCGAAGTTACGCTGTAGCGCAGACAGGCGAGCAGCGGCAGGATGTGAACGCCGGAAGCGCGAACAGACGGCCCGCACTTTATGCAGCAGCTCTGACATGTCGGGGTAGTTGTGAATGAACTTCTGCACCACCAAATTCAGCACATGCGCCAAGCAAGGGATGTGCGTCAAATTGGCTAGTCCCAGAGCTGCAACGAGATTTCGCCCATTATCACACACCACCAGGCCGGGCTTGAGGCTCACCGGCAGCAACCACTCGTCGGTCTGTTGTTCAATACCCCGCCACAACTCCTGTGCGGTGTGGGGCCTGTCCCCCAAACATATGAGTTTCAGAATGGCCTGCTGACGTTTACCCCGGGCTGTGCTGAAGTTGGTGGTGAAGGTGTGTGGCTGACTGGATGAGCAGGTGGAAGAAGAGGAGGAGGAAGCCGAGAAGGAGGAGGTGGCAACAGGAGGCAAAGAATGTTGCCCTGCGATCCTTGGCGGCGGCAGGACGTGCGCCAAACAGCTCTCCGCCTGGGGCCCAGCTGCCACTACATTTACCCAGTGTGCAGTTAGGGAGATATAGCGTCCCTGGCCGTGCTTACTGGTCCACGTATCTGTGGTTAGGTGGACCTTGCTACAGATGGCGTTGCGCAGTGCACACTTGATTTTATCGGATACTTGGTTGTGCAGGGAAGGCACGGCTCTCTTGGAGAAGTAGTGCCGGCTGGGAACAACATACTGTGGGACAGCAAGCGACATGAGCTGTTTGAAGCTGTCTGTGTCCACCAGCCTAAATGACAGCATTTCATAGGCCAGTAGTTTAGAAATGCTGGCATTCAGGGCCAGGGATCGAGGGTGGCTAGGTGGGAATTTACGCTTTCTATCAAATGTTTGTGAGATGGAGAGCTGAACGCTGGCGTGTGACATGGTTGAGACGCTTGGTGACGGAGGTGGTGGTGGTGGTGTTGGTGGTACATCCCCTGTTTGCTGGGCGGCAGGTGCCAACGTTCCTCCAGAGGCGGAGGAAGAGGCCGAGGCGGCAGCAGCAGAATAGGCCGAGGCGGCAGCAGCAGAAGAGGTAGCAGGGGGAGCCTGAGTGACTTCCTTGGTTTTAAGGTGTTTACTCCACTGCAGTTCATGCTTTGCATGCAGGTGCCTGGTCATGCAGGTTGTGCTCAGGTTCAGAACGTTAATGCCTCGCTTCAGGCTCTGATGGCACAGCGTGCAAACCACTCGGGTCTTGTCGTCAGCACATTGTTTGAAGAAGTGCCATGCCAGGGAACTCCTTGAAGCTGCCTTTGGGGTGCTCGGTCCCAGATGGCGGCGGTCAGTAGCAGGCGGAGTCTCTTGGCGGCGGGTGTTCTGCTTTTGCCCACTGCTCCCTCTTTTGCTACGCTGTTGGCTCGGTCTCACCACTGCCTCTTCCTCCGAACTGTGAAAGTCAGTGGCACGACCTTCATTCCATGTGGGGTCTAGGACCTCATCGTCCCCTGCATCGTCTTCCACCCAGTCTTGATCCCTGACCTCCTGTTCAGTCTGCACACTGCAGAAAGACGCAGCAGTTGGCACCTGTGTTTCGTCATCATCAGAGACATGCTGAGGTGGTATTCCCATGTCCTCATCATCAGGAAACATAAGTGGTTGTGCGTCAGTGCATTCTATGTCTTTCACCGCTGGGGAAGGGCTAGGTGGATGCCCTTGGGAAACCCTGCCAGCGGAGTCTTCAAACAGCATAAGAGACTGCTGCATAACTTGAGGCTGAGACAGTTTCCCTGGTATGCATGGGGGTGATGTGACAGACTGATGGGGTTGGTTTTCAGGCGCCATCTGTGCGCTTTCTGCAGAAGACTGGGTGGGAGATAATGTGAACGTGCTGGATCCACTGTCGGCCACCCAATTGACTAATGCCTGTACCTGCTCAGGCCTTACCATCCTTAGAACGGCATTGGGCCCCACCATATATCGCTGTAAATTCTGGCGGCTACTGGGACCTGAGGTAGTTGGTACACTAGGACGTGTGGATGTGGCAGAACGGCCACGTCCTCTCCCAGCACCAGAGGGTCCACTAACACCACCACGACCATGTCCACGTCCGCGTCCCTTACTAGATGTTTTTCTCATTGTTATGGTTCACCACAACAACAAATATATTATTTGGCCCAATGTATTGTATTCAAATTCAGCGGGATATAAATTTGAGGCCTAGTATTTAGGCGCTGGGTGACCGGTATGGATTTAGTGACAGAATTAGACTTGGAAATGCACAGAAGCGTGTGTGTGAAGTTATTCTGAATGACCCAATGTGCACCTTGAATATTATATACCCTTTTTGGGATAGATTTCAAATAGCTCTGATATAGCAGGAACCACTAAATTATGAAATTGCTAAATTGGGAATTGTACTTCAACCCAGAACAAAAAATGTGCTTTGACGGGCACTAAATAACTTTCCCAGCTACAACAGTACAGCGGTAACGAGAGATTTAGAGGGATTTAAATTTGAGGCCTAGTATTTAGGCGCTGGGTGACAGGTATGGGTTTAGTGACAGAATTAGACTTGGAAATACACAGTAGCGGGTGTGTGTGAAGTTATTCTGAATGACCCAATGTGCACCTTCAATATTATATACCCTTTTTGGGATAGATTTCAAATAGCTCTGATATAGCAGGAACCACTAAATTATGAAATTGCTAAATTGGGAATTGTACTTCAACCCAGAACAAAAAATGTGCTTTGACGGACACTAAATATCTTGCCCAGCAACAACAGTACAGCGGTGGGTAACGAGAGATTTAGAGGGATTTAAATTTGAGGCCTAGTATTTAGGCGCTGGGTCACCGGTATGGATTTAGTGACAGAATTAGACTTGGAAATGCACAGAAGCGTGTGTGTGAAGTTATTCTGAATGACCCTATGTGCACCTTCAATATTATATACCCTTTTAGGGATAGATTTCAAATAGCTCTGATATAGCAGAAACCACTAAATTATGAAATTGCTAAATTGGGAATTGTACTTCAACCCAGAACAAAAAATGTGCTTTGACGGACACTAAATATCTTGCCCAGCAACAACAGTACAGCGGTGGGTAACGAGAGATTTAGAGGGATTTAAATTTGAGGCCTAGTATTTAGGCGCTGGGTGACAGGTATGGGTTTAGTGACAGAATTAGACTTGGAAATACACAGTAGCGGGTGTGTGTGAAGTTATTCTGAATGACCCAATGTGCACCTTCAATATTATATACCCTTTTTGGGATAGATTTCAAATAGCTCTGATATAGCAGGAACCACTAAATTATGAAATTGCTAAATTGGGAATTGTACTTCAACCCAGAACAAAAAATGTGCTTTGACGGACACTAAATATCTTGCCCAGCAACAACAGTACAGTGGTGGGTAACGAGAGATTTAGAGGGATTTAAATTTGAGGCCTAGTATTTAGGCGCTGGGTCACCGGTATGGATTTAGTGACAGAATTAGACTTGGAAATGCACAGAAGCGTGTGTGTGAAGTTATTCTGAATGACCCTATGTGCACCTTCAATATTATATACCCTTTTAGGGATAGATTTCAAATAGCTCTGATATAGCAGAAACCACTAAATTATGAAATTGCTAAATTGGGAATTGTACTTCAACCCAGAACAAAAAATGTGCTTTGACGGACACTAAATATCTTGCCCAGCAACAACAGTACAGCGGTGGGTAACGAGAGATTTAGAGGGATTTAAATTTGAGGCCTAGTATTTAGGCGCTGGGTCACCGGTATGGATTTAGTGACAGAATTAGACTTGGAAATGCACAGAAGCGTGTGTGTGAAGTTATTCTGAATGACCCTATGTGCACCTTCAATATTATATACCCTTTTAGGGATAGATTTCAAATAGCTCTGATATAGCAGAAACCACTAAATTATGAAATTGCTAAATTGGGAATTGTACTTCAACCCAGAACAAAAAATGTGCTTTGACGGACACTAAATATCTTGCCCAGCAACAACAGTACAGCGGTGGGTAACGAGAGATTTAGAGGGATTTAAATTTGAGGCCTAGTATTTAGGCGCTGGGTGACAGGTATGGGTTTAGTGACAGAATTAGACTTGGAAATACACAGTAGCGGGTGTGTGTGAAGTTATTCTGAATGACCCAATGTGCACCTTCAATATTATATACCCTTTTTGGGATAGATTTCAAATAGCTCTGATATAGCAGGAACCACTAAATTATGAAATTGCTAAATTGGGAATTGTACTTCAACCCAGAACAAAAAATGTGCTTTGACGGACACTAAATATCTTGCCCAGCAACAACAGTACAGCGGTGGGTAACGAGAGATTTAGAGGGATTTAAATTTGAGGCCTAGTATTTAGGCGCTGGGTCACCGGTATGGATTTAGTGACAGAATTAGACTTGGAAATGCACAGAAGCGTGTGTGTGAAGTTATTCTGAATGACCCTATGTGCACCTTCAATATTATATACCCTTTTAGGGATAGATTTCAAATAGCTCTGATATAGCAGAAACCACTAAATTATGAAATTGCTAAATTGGGAATTGTACTTCAACCCAGAACAAAAAATGTGCTTTGACGGACACTAAATATCTTGCCCAGCAACAACAGTACAGCGGTGGGTAACGAGAGATTTAGAGGGATTTAAATTTGAGGCCTAGTATTTAGGCGCTGGGTCACCGGTATGGATTTAGTGACAGAATTAGACTTGGAAATGCACAGAAGCGTGTGTGTGAAGTTATTCTGAATGACCCTATGTGCACCTTCAATATTATATACCCTTTTAGGGATAGATTTCAAATAGCTCTGATATAGCAGAAACCACTAAATTATGAAATTGCTAAATTGGGAATTGTACTTCAACCCAGAACAAAAAATGTGCTTTGACGGACACTAAATATCTTGCCCAGCAACAACAGTACAGTGGTGGGTAACGAGAGATTTAGAGGGATTTAAATTTGAGGCCTAGTATTTAGGCGCTGGGTCACCGGTATGGATTTAGTGACAGAATTAGACTTGGAAATGCACAGAAGCGTGTGTGTGAAGTTATTCTGAATGACCCTATGTGCACCTTCAATATTATATACCCTTTTAGGGATAGATTTCAAATAGCTCTGATATAGCAGAAACCACTAAATTATGAAATTGCTAAATTGGGAATTGTACTTCAACCCAGAACAAAAAATGTGCTTTGACGGACACTAAATATCTTGCCCAGCAACAACAGTACAGCGGTGGGTAACGAGAGATTTAGAGGGATTTAAATTTGAGGCCTAGTATTTAGGCGCTGGGTGACAGGTATGGGTTTAGTGACAGAATTAGACTTGGAAATACACAGTAGCGGGTGTGTGTGAAGTTATTCTGAATGACCCAATGTGCACCTTCAATATTATATACCCTTTTTGGGATAGATTTCAAATAGCTCTGATATAGCAGGAACCACTAAATTATGAAATTGCTAAATTGGGAATTGTATTTCAACCCAGAACAAGAAATGTGCTTGAACGGACACTAAATAACTCGCCCAGCTACAGCACTAGGGACAGATTTAGCTGGATATAAATTTGAGGCCTAGTATTTAGGCGCTGGGTGACCGGTATGGATTTAGTGACAGAATTAGACTGGGATATGGCCAAAAAATGAACAGACTATTGCTGGTTAAATGCACTTGGTGTGACAGCTTCACCCTGATGTAGGCTTTAGCCAAAAAACAACCACACCATTGAGGGTTAAATGCACTTGGTGACAGGCGCAGCTTGCCCCTGATTTTGTATATGGCCAAAAAATGAACAGACTATTGCTGGTTAAATGCACTTGGTGTGACAGCTTCACCCTGATGTAGGCTTTAGCCAAAAAACAACCACACCATTGAGGGTTAAATGCACTTGGTGACAGGCGCAGCTTGCCCCTGATTTTGTATATGGCCAAAAAATGAACAGACTATTGCTGGTTAAATGCACTTGGTGTGACAGCTTCACCCTGATGTAGGCTTTAGCCAAAAAACAACCACACCATTGAGGGTTAAATGCACTTGGTGACAGGCGCAGCTTGCCCCTGATTTTGTATATGGCCAAAAAATGAACAGACTATTGCTGGTTAAATGCACTTGGTGTGACAGCTTCACCCTGATGTAGGCTTTAGCCAAAAAACAACCACACCATTGAGGGTTAAATGCACTTGGTCGCAGCTTGTGCTGGCGCACCACAAGACACAAAATGGCCGCCGATCACCCCAGAAAAATGAGACTGACAAACGGTCTGTGCAGCCTAAAAACAGTGAGCAATTGAGGATCAGCAGCTCAATGATCCACAGCTGCAGATCGATCAGTTAATCAAGTCCTTTGGAGGAGTTAATCTGCCTAATCTCGCCCTACTGTCGCAGCCGCAACCTCTCCCTACGCTAATCAGAGCAGAGTGACGGGCGGCGCTATGTGACTCCAGCTTAAATAGAGGCTGGGTCACATGGTGCTCTGGCCAATCACAGCCATGCCAATAGTAGGCATGGCTGTGATGGCCTCTTGGGGCAAGTAGTATGACGCTTGTTGATTGGCTGCTTTGCAGCCTTTCAAAAAGCGCCAAGAAAGCGTCACAAAAGCGCGAAGAAAGCGACGAACACCGAACCCGAACCCGGCCTCTTACGAAAATGTCCGGGTTCGGGTCCGTGTCACGGACACCCCAAAATTCGGTACGAACCCGAACTATACAGTTCGAGTTCGCTCATCCCTAATGCCATTACATAATAAAGTACATAACCAGAAACCCATTATACACATTAGTGATTGGGAAGAATAGCTTCAATTTACTTCTCTGTGCTTTACCCTACCATGAGCCTCAACACTGCTGTGTTAAGAATATTGTATTCATTTCTAGATCCCTTAGAAAAGCTCTGGATTATACGAAGCAAAGTCTAAGGATTTCCATTGATCTGGGGCAACATGAAAAATCTGCTGAGAGGTGGATTCAAGCTGGAAAACTATATTATCTGCTGCAGGAAGATGAACTTGTCGAGATATACCTGCATGTACGTAATAAATGTGAAATACAATGTAACACTGAAATGTGAATGGGAAGGCTCTGCTCACATTAGTATTATTGGCAGTCTGTCCTGAGTTTGCCAGTCAGGGGTTCTGACCTTTTTTGATGGTATGAAAAATGCAGTCTGCAGACCTTTTTTATTTTTGCTGTCAAAATACTGTAACCCTTGACAAATGCCAATATGAATCGATGGGTTCCATCAAGGTTTGCCAGGATCTGTCTGAAATCAGATCTGGCATAGCTGTCTTGGGTTCATTGAAGACTGTGCAGACAGAATTCAACTGGCAACTTGGCAGGGCAAAGTCTAAATAGGGTATACGTCATATATAATTCCACCGAATTTCATTATATTATCACCGGATGATAGCAAAAATAGCTATGCTGCATTAGTGTGCAGATTTTAAAGGGAGTCTGTCACCAGCAGCCTTTTCATCAAAATATTTTCAAAGACACATAGCTGTGGTCCAGCTGATTAAAATGCTGTTTTTCTTTTGTTGATCGATGACTCTGGTCCCGAGTTATGATAATGATGATTAGGCATTTGGTACAATGAGGGGTCACTATTGCTCTTGTTGCTCTCAAGCTCTGCTCCTTTCTGTGGCCTGCCCCTCCCTGGCTGCTTTGCCACTGTCTGCCTCTGTCAATCAAAGCAGCCAGTGAGAGGCTGACCACAGAAAAGAGTGGAGCTTGGATGCATCAAGAGCAATGGTGATGTCCTCATTGCACCAATTTGTATATTAAGAAAACGTATCATAACTCGGGAATGGAGCCTTGGATCAACAAAAGAAAACGAGAGTATTAATCAGGTGAACCACAGATATGTACTTGAACGGAAAAGAAGAAAGATCCAGCACTTTGTTTTTCTTGCTTGACGTTTATTCCACAAACCAAATGTACAGCAGTGATAGAAACCTCCAAAAATAAGCCCCAGTACGGTCTACATGTTTCGAACCAAATGGTTCTTAATCATGACCAGATATGTGTCTTAAAGGCTATGAACACATTTGAAGTCAATTTTTTATGATTGCATTTTACTCATTTTTGGCTAAAATCTTTTTTTTTCAACTGGCCTTTATTAAAAATATTGAGCCATTCTGTCACAAAGGTTTAACAATTTTTTTTGCTGTGTTGACTTTTTACTTTGACTTTGTGCTGGTCATCTAATAAACCTCTCTAAACTACTGAGAGGTCATAAACACTTATTTAAGCCACATTCTTATCAGTAAGATAAGAACTGAGCTATAATGAGTGTTTCTAATATCAGAGAGCAGAGATAAGGAGCCTATCTGCTCCCTAACTGATGGAAAAGACAGAAAATCCAAAGGGAGCTACTAGACAAGTGATGGGGTTCTGAAAACAGCCAAGCAAGTTTATATCTTGGGAGTCGTAGTTTTACCACAGCTGGAGTGCCAGAGGTTAGCCATCACAGTACTAGGGCATCTCAGCTCTGTACAGAAAAAAAGGACTTCATATTTTTTATAAAGACCAATTTGAAAAATCATTTTTAGCTCAAAATGAGTACAATGCAATAATAAAAACAAATTAGCCCTAAAGGTGTACATAGCCTTTACCTGCTTAATACATTTACAGTTGCAAAAAAAAGTATGTGAACCCTTTGGAATGATATGGATTTCTGCACAAATTGGTCATAAAATGTGATCTGATCTTCATCTAAGTCACAGCAATAGACAATCACAGTTTGCTTAAGCTAATATCACACAAAGAATTAAATGTTACCATATTTTTATTGAACACACCATGTGAACATTTACAGTGCAGGTGGAAAAGTATGTGAACCCTTGGATTTAATAACTGCTTGAACCTCCTTTGGCAGCAATAACTTCAACCAAACGTTTCCTGTAGTTGCAGATCAGACATGCACAACGGTCAGGAGTAATTCTTGACCATTCCTCTTTAGAGAACTGTTTCAGTTCAGCAATATTCTTGGGATGTCTGGTGTGAATCACTTTCTTGAGGTCATGCCACATAATCTCAATCTGGTTGAGGTCAGGACTCTGACTGGGCCACTCCAAAAGGTGTATTTTCTTCTGTTTAAGCCATTCTGTTGTTAATTTACTTCTATGCTATGGGTTGTTGTCCTGTTGCAACACCCATCTTCTGTTAAGCTTCAGCTAGTGGACAGATGTCCTTAATTTCTCCTGCAAAATGTCTTGATAAACTTGGGAATTCATTTTTCCTTCGATAATAGCAATCCGTCCAGGCCCTGACGCAGCAAATAAGCCCCAAACCATGATGCCCCCACCACCATACTTCACAGTTGGGATGAGGTTTTGATGTTGGTGTGCTGTGCCTCTTTTTCTCCACATATAGTGTTGTGTGTTTCTTCCAAACAACTCAACTTTGGCTTCATCTGTCCACAGAATATTTTGCCAGTACTGCTGTGGAACATCCAGGTTCTCTTATGCAAGCTGTAAACGTGCAGCAATAGTTTTTTTGGACAGCAGTGGCTTCCTCTGTGGTATCCTCCCATGAAATCTATTCTTGTTTAGTGTTTTACATATGCTAGATTCGCTAACAGGGATGTTAGCATATGCCAGAGAATTTTGTAAGTCTTTAGCTGACACTCTAGGATTCACCTCATTGAGCAGTCTGCGCTGTGCTCTTGCAGTCATCTTTAGAGGACGGCCACTCATAGGAAGAGTAGCAGCAGTGCTGAACTTTCTCCATTTATAGACAATTTGTCTTACCGTGGACTGATGAACAGCAAGGCTTTTGGAGATACTTTTATAACCCTTTCCAGCTTTATGCAAGTCAACAATTCTTAATCGTAGTTCTTCTGAGAGCTTTTTTGTGCGAGGCATCATTCACATCAGGCAATGCTTCTTGTGAAAAGCAAACTCAGAACTGGTGTGTGTTTTTTATAGGGCAGAGCAGCTGTAACCAACACCTCCAATCTCATCTCATTGATTGGACTCCAGTTGGCTGACACCTCACTCCAATTAGCTCTTGGAGATGTCATTAGTCTATGGGTTCACATACTTTTTCCACCTGCACTGTGAAAATTTACATGGTGTGTTCAATAAAAACGTGGTAACATTTAATTCATTGTGTGTTATTAGTTTAAGCAGATTGTGATTGTCTATTGTTGTGACTTAGATGAAGATCAGATCACATTTTATGACTAATTTGTGCAGAAATCCATATAATTCCAAAGGGTTCACATACTTTTTCTTGCAACTGTATATGTCAATGCACAGTATGCTAACAGTTAAGAATTCTCTCATTTTGCCTTAATTATATGCAGATATAGTTAAAGAAAAGGTTGAGTAAGTTTGTGAATAAATTGTTTAACGTATAATCATAATACCCAAAATTAATGTAATTGAATGCGCTCTGCATCTTGGGAGTTATACATTTTTCTGTACATGTGTAAATATAAGGAATGCTGGGGGATTTGAGTTCAGTAGATTTATGAATTCAGTTTTGGATGAGGATCAACTACACGTAAAGTAATGCATTAACAGTGCTAACTTATACCCAAAGTCCTACATACCTATGCTTTTCTTCACCAATAGCAAAAATTCTGATAACTGCCCTGGCTTTGCATTGAGAATGAAGCAGAGTGGCTTGTTGTTACCCTCCTAGCATCTAGTAACTTGTGAGCACAACCAGTGTAGCATATAATCATAAGAATCAAGAAGGCGGCAGAATTTGCACAACTTTACTGCGAAAAACACCCTCAGTTACATCTTAGACATAGTAGAGTGGAACACATATTATACAGATACTAGAACAGACTGGAATTACATACTACCCTCTTACAAACTTACATGTTCCTTGACTCCCCGCACCCCCTTGTTAAATCCCTGATTATACCTATAAAATGTGAAATAATGCTAAAATGTTAAGATACACCTATGGCTAAAACATGCATCTAATACAGGCTGGCATCCAGACTTCCTTGAAAGCAGAGCACTTTACTGCAACATTGCACCTGTATGAAGCTGCTGGAGATGTGTTCTTCCATGGGCTGCAGACGAGAGAGAAGGCTCTACCATTTTATAAGGTAATGACTACTTATAAATAAAACTTCAAAACGCTAGCCCTTTGGGAACTGGACAGCCCTAATATTGTAATCCGTGTTTAATCAAGAATTTAGTGTTTTTATTGCATGATGTGCATCTATACAAAGAATACAGTAACTACTTAATGACAGCCTGCTGACTTTTGATGGCAAATGGTGCAAGTCCTCTGTCTACAATCATCTTTTGCCATAGTATAGGGAGCAGAGCTGTTTACTGTATGCTCCTGCTCTAAAGCTGTCCATATACATTATTCTTTTGTTGGCGGGTTAGGACAAAACTATAATGTGTATGGGGAGCTCCCGACTCTCCCCAACTTCATCAAATGTATATTTTCTTTTGTTCTTCCTGGAAAAAAAAAAAACACACATGACCATAATAACATGAAGAATTACAGTGTAATTCCGTGTGAAACTTGAATAGTATATAATATTTTAAATGTTTCAAAATAATTATATAGATTGCAAAGTAATTTATATGTAACCCCCAAACAGGGCCAAAAATATGTTATCTTTCTGTATTTTTTTCTTGTCGATAGAGACTAGTTCTGAGACAGAATTATTTTCCTGGGCTGGTGGTTGCATTGCACAGTGCCTTTATTGCCGTGTCTACCTGTAGTGCAGATCTGGTATCAAACTGAAACATCATGTTATGCTTTAAATAAATGCATATTATTTGAGCATCATCTTTGGATTGCCCAGTTATCTTTGAATATTGACATAAGAAGTAGTCTCACCTGAGCACCTGGCCTTGTACTGCTCTGAGATCCTTTGTCATAAACGTACCTGTCCGAGCTTCAGCAGCACGATCTTCAGCCTCAGAATGGCAATGCTCTGGATGCAGGATGCAATGGATGCAATGCTCTGTTTCTCCCTGCAGCGGATGTTGACGAGATTAGCAGTGGGGTGATTGCTCAGATGCTCTATTCTTACTTTCTAATATTTCTGATGGAGCACCTATCAGGTGCTGATCCAGGGACTCGGTGCTCTATTTAAAACCCTTCCTGGCCATACACCAGTGCCAGTGATAGCTAGGTTCCTGGTTCTTGTTCCTGTGTTGATTTGGATTGTTAATGTTTTTGACCTCATCCTGTCCTTTGAGCATTCTCTGTCTCTCATGATTTGTACTGTGCATCCTGTCTGGTTCTGACCTCGGACTCTTGGCCAGTTGAGGTCTTGCTACCTAAGGCTTGCACTGCAAGTAGGTAGAGAAAGCAGGCTGGGTTCTATATTAGGGCTCACTGTGCGGGTCTGTCCCTACCTACAGGCATTACACCAATATAACATTACTCATATGATAAGATTTGATATATAATATTTAGTAAAAAGTAGTCTGTTTTGTTCAGTTTATCAAGTAATTTTCAGTACAGCCATATTCATAAGGCGTATCCTCAATTTCAGGAAGGTGCCCTACCACTAGCAAAGAAAGTAGAAGACACCCGAGCACAGCTCCGAATCTTTCACAAACTCACTCAGCTTCTAATAAATCAAGGAGATCATAAATCATCACTGGAATTTGCTACAATGGCTGTCAGGCTCAGCACACTTATTGGTAGGTATTCTACATGTTTCTTCTCATCTTTAAAGGGCTTATGTCACCCCCCATTGTGCAATTTCCATTAGCCGACATCCTACCTTTTTCTGTGGCTTATTTCTTGTAAAAATCATACTTTTATGATATGCAAATTTCTTCACTACCAGCAAGTTGGGCGTATACTTGCTGGTATCCGCCGCATCTGCCGCTTCTAGACACGCCCCATCTCCTCTTGATAGACAGGGCCAGCGAGCGCTCTCCTCCTCCCGCTGGCCGGGTCTGCTGCTGAATTCCCGCGCCTGCGCCATAACCTTCCTCAATCGGCGCAGGCGTACTGAGTGAAGGACACTCGCTTGCCAGCTCTTTCCTCAGTGAGTCTGCACCAATTACGTCACACTACACCCGGAAGAGAAGACTGCCGATTATGGCTGATTCCCGGCAGTCTTCTCTTCCGGGTGTAGTGTGACGTAATCGGGGATCGTGGAACGTTACGTCGCAGGCGCAGAAATTCAGCAGCAGACGGGGCCAGCGGGAGGAGGAGAGAGCTCGTTGGCCCTGTCTATCAAGAGGAGATGGGGCGTGTCTAGAAGCGGCAGATGCGGCGGCTACCAGCAAGTACACGCCCAACTTCCTGGTAGTGAAGAAATTTGCATATGATAAAAGTATGATTTTTACAAGAAATAAGCCACAGACAAAGGTAGGACACGTATGATTGCAAATAGCTAATGTCGGCTAATGAAAATTGCACAATGGGGGGTGACAGAAGCCCTTTAAAGTGTACCCAACTTTTCAATAAAACTTACATAATGTAAATCAATAGTACAATGTGTGTACACGAGGGATAACACAATTTCTGGCCACTGTATGACTTGTATCTGGCATTTTTTTTTACCACATTTCCACTGTGCATGCTGAATGTCTAGTTTGCAGTTCTCCTGGATCTGGTGGGTGGAGACAATTTTCCATCCACTACAAACAAAAATCTGCTTCCTACCTTTAGCATTACAGAGTACTGACCTGAATAAAGCACTGAGATAGAAACTTCCTATTTAGTTGCAGCAGTCTTTTTATTATCTCTCCTGGAGTCTTGTCTCACTCTGCTCACTCCTCCCCCCTCCCTTCTCCACAGACTTGTAATAGACTTTTGTTAACATGTGTAATATGATCCTTCTGATTAGTCCTCTTGCATAAAATCAATGCGTTTCAACCATAAGACAGGTCTTCTTTATGGATTCATAGTTCATGTAACTGCTTTTTAAACAAAAAGGGGGGAATGAAATCAATTAAAAATGTTAAGGAACGTCCACAGTGCAGGTGTAGGGTAAAATGTAGATAATATTAACTCTTGATGTACATGCCTGTGGCTGAAGACTGACTCCAGGTTTTCAAGTTATCCTCTCTACACCATAGGGCATAACTATATGATTAGTGGGGTCCGATTCTACAACCCCCACTGATCCCAGGGACGGGTCCTGTTCCCCCTTTTTGATGGTGTGGCAGGCCACACATATGCCCTGCTGCTCCATTTATTCTCTCTGGAAATAGCCAGCGCTGTACTCTGCCATCTCCAGCAACCCCATAGAGAATGGATGAAAAAGCAGGGCATAAGCTCGACCTGCCACTCACTGAAGAAGGGGGATCAGTGGGGGCTCCAGCATTCAGACCCCCATGGATCACTTAGTTATCTCCGATCCTGTGGATAGAGGAGAACTAGAAAAGTGGACACAGGTCCTTTAACAGGCGATCATTTCTATTTTAGTTTGACACATATTTTGGGCCAGATTTTTTATTTTTATTTAATAAAAATGTTTTTGCATCCAAAGAAAACCTTTAAGGATAGGGAATGTAAAAAGGTCCAACAGCTATGACACGACAGGCGATAAGTGTCTGATTGATGGGGGTCTGACTGCTGGGACCCCCATGATCATGGGAACTTAAGACCCTTGTGTAAGTGATGTAGCTAGAAATGACTGGGCCCCACAGCAAATTTTTTAATGGGGCCCCCCTCCCCCAGTAATTTTTTTGCAACCCCTTTCTTTCATGCCGCCCCCATTCCTGTGGCTAGTAAAGATCACTCTCTCAGACCAGGCCACAGTTCCATCAGTTTTTTTACACTGTCTATACTGTCACTGTATATCATTTCATTGTGTAATACTGTTGAGGGGGCCCTGACAAAATCTTTTAGTCCTCCTCCTCCTGGATGGGCCCCTTTTGGGTCACGACCCCAAAGAAGCTGCTTCCCCTGCTTCCGCTATAGCTATGCCCCTGCCTTGTGTACATAGATTGGTGGTAATTTAATTGAATGTCTCAGGACCCCTTTTTTCATGATTAGTGGTTGTTCCAGCAGTCAGACCCCAGCAATCTGATACTTATCACCTATCCTGTAGATAGGCAATAGGTCATTATGGTAGGACAACCCATTTAATTATAATGTAGATTATGTACAATATGAGGAGGTTAAGATTTGGTAATTTTCATGCCAGACATTTATGCTTGAAGAGGTTAAAGAGTTTGTCTCACTTCAGTAAATGGCATTTTACATGCAGTTAATACAAGGCACTTATTAATGTATTGTGATTGTCCATATTGCCTTCTTTCCATCACATTATACACCGCATGTATCCATTGTTATTACCACTGTGTAGTCCAGCAGTGGTGGCCGTGCTTACACACTATAGGGAAAGGCTGGAAGTGCTCATAGGCCAACACCTTTACCTATAGTGTGCAAGCACGGCCACCGCTGCTGGATTACAGAATGCTCAAAACCATGGATACATGCTGTGTATAATGTGACAGAAAAGAGTCAATATGGACAATCACAATACATTAGTAAGTGCCTTGTATTAACTTTCTTTACATGATAAAGGCCAATTGCTGAAGTGAAACAACCCCTTTAACCCCTTTAAGTGTGCTACACTTAATAGGGTTAAGCTTAAATGTCTTGGTGTGTGCATTGCGTGTTTCCAATTTGTGATTGGTGTGTGCTATATATGTTCTATGTATCAGTGGTGTATGTGCAGCATGTGACATATGCATTAGTGGCATGTGACCCATGTATGTTTCTTGTGTGCCACATGTGTCCAATGAGTGATTGGTGTGCTGCATGTGTCTTGTTTCTAACGGACTTAAGTGCAGGATATACATACATACAAGTATGTGTACATTCTGCCACATGTATGTTTGTGCATTTTGCTGTAAATGTCTGCCATCGTACTTCATCTTTAATATTTCTGTTATCACTGTAAGTGCTCATGAACACGACCATTGGATGTTTTGCAGTCTGTAAAATGCAGATCTGCAAAACATGGATACCGGGTGTGTGCATTCCACATTATGTGGAACAGAGCAGCCGGCCTCTAATAGAACAGTCCTATCCTTGTCTGTAATGTGGAGAATAATAGGACATGTTCTATCATTTTACAGAATGGCCATGCGGACATACAGACACGGAATGCACACAGAGTGTTTTTTTTTTTTTGCGGCCCCATTGAAGTGAAGTGAACAGTACAGATACGGAAAAAAATAAGTTAGTGTGCAGGAGCCCTAAGGTGGCCCCAGAATCAGTTACACTGGTGGGCCCTAAGTATCCCATTCCGACACTGGTTATTGAAGCCGCTGCCAGCAGCAGGTAACAGAGAGCTCAATCACACACAGAAAGGAGTTGACATTAGTGGAGCTATACAGACATCCCAACCATTACAAATGGTCCTGGTTGGTGTCAGACTCCGTTTAAGGCTACTTTCACACTAGCGGCACGGACCTCCGGCTGGCTGTTCCGTCAGGTGAACAGCCTGTCGAATCTTTCCTGCTGCTAGTGAACGTGTGCTCCCGGACTGCTGCTCCATCCCCATATGGTGAAGGATGTAAATTTTTGCCATCTTTTCATCGCTTTATCTCCCAAGAAAATTGAATAAAAAGTGATCAAGTCATACACACCCCCAAATTGTATTGTCAAAATTTGCCCCCACACATCTCCGTAGACAAAACTACAAACCGGATTTCCAAAAAGTTGGGACACTATACAAATCGTGAATAAAAACTGAATGCAATGATGTGGAGGTGCCAACTTCTAATATTTTATTCAGAATAGAACATAAATCACGGAACAAAAGTTTAAACTGAGAAAATGTACAATTATAAGGGAAAAATATGTTGAATCAGAATTTCATGGTGTCAACAAATCCCCAAAAAGTTGGGACAAGGCCATTTTCACCACTGTGTGGCATCTCCCCTTCTTCTTACAACACTCAACAGACGTCTGGGGACCGAGGAGACCAGTTTCTCAAGTTTAGAAATAGGAATGCTCTCCCATTCTTGTCTAATGCAGGCCTCTAACTGTTCAATCGTCTTGGGCCTTCTTTGTTGCACCTTCCTCTTTATGATGCGCCAAAGGTTCTCTATAGGTGAAAGATCTGGACTGCAGACTGGCCATTTCAGTACCCGGATCCATCTCCTACGCAGCCATGATGTTGTGATTGATGCAGAATGTGGTCTGGCATTATCTTGTTGAAAAATGCAGGGTCTTCCCTGAAAGAGATGATGTCTGGATGGGAGCATATGTTGTTCTAGAACCTGAATATATTTTTCTGCATTGATGGTGCCTTTCCAGACATGCAAGCTGCCCATGCCACACACACTCATGCAACCCCATACCATCAGAGATGCAGGCTTCTGAACTGAGCGTTGATAACAACTTGGGTTGTCCTTGTCCTCTTTGGTCCGGATGACATGGCGTCCCAGATTTCCAAAAAGAACTTCGAATCGTGACATGTCTGACCACAGAACAGTCTTCCCTGGCCCAGTGAAAACGCCTGAGCTTGTGGATCTTGCTTAGAAATGGCTTCTTCTTTGCACTGTAGAGTTTCAGCTGGCAACGGCGGATGGCACGGTGGATTGTGTTCACTGACAATGGTTTCTGGAAGTATTCCTGAGCCCATTCTGTGATTTCCTTTACAGTAGCATTCCTGTTTGTGGTGCAGTGTCGTTTAAGGGCCCGGAGATCACGGGCATCCAGTATGGTTTTACAGCCTTGACCCTTACGCACAGAGATTGTTCCAGATTCTCAGAATTTTCGGATGATGTTATGCACAGTTGATGATAGATGCAAAGTCTTTGCAATTTTTCGCTGGGTAACACCTTTCTGATACTGCTCCACTATCTTTCTGCGCAACATTGTGGGAATTGGTGAACCTCTACCCATCTTGGCTTCTGAGAGACACTGCCACTCTGAGAAGCTCTTTTTATACCCAATCATGTTGCCAATTAACCTAATTAGTGTTAATTGGTCTTCCAGCTCTTCGTTATGCTCAAATTTACTTTTTCCAGCCTCTTATTGCTACTTGTCCCAACTTTTTGGGGATTTGTTGACACCGTGAAAATTTTAATCAATGTATTTTTCCTTTAAAATGATACAATTACTCGGATTAAACGTTTGATCTGTCATCTATGTTCTATTACAAATAAAATATTGACATTTGCCATCTCCACATCATTGCATTCAGTTTTTATTCACAATTTGTTTAGTGTCCCAACTTTTTTGGAATCCGGTTTGTATAAAAAATAGTTATTGGGGTCACCGAGGAGCAGGGGTTCTGTTAGGGTTGCCACCTTTCCCAACAAAAAATAATAGTTGTGTCTAAGTTTTATTTAGTATCTATTTTAGAAATGATTATGCTGTGATTCAAGCTCACAGCCTTCTACATTAAAGTCAGGAACCTTAACCACTGGGCTATAGAGATTCATGTTCATTTGCTGAACATACTGTATATTATGGCTAAAAACCCCAATAGTAGTTTCCCACATATTATGCATTCATATATATCAGAAGTATGATTTTATATATATATATATATATATATATATATACATACAGTACAGACCAAAAGTTTGGACACACCTTCTTATTCAAAGAGTTTTCTTTATTTTCGTGACTATGAAAATTGTAGATTCACACTGAAGGCATCAAAACTATGAATTAACACATGTGGAATTATATACATAACAAAAAAGTGTGAAACAACTGAAAATATGTCATATTCTAGGTTCTTCAAAGTAGCCACCTTTTGCTTTGATTACTGCTTTGCACACTCTTGGCATTCTCTTGATGAGCTTCAAGAGGTAGTCACCTGAAATGGTTTTCACTTCACAGGTGTGCCCTGTCAGGTTTAATAAGTGGGATTTCTTGCCTAATAAATGGGGTTGGGACCATCAGTTGCATTGTGGAGAAGTCAGGTGGATACACAGCTGATAGTCCTACTGAATAGACTGCTAGAATTTGTATTATGGCAAGAAAAAAGCAGCTAAGTAAAGTGGCCATCATTACTTTAAGAAATGAAGGTCAGTCAGTCCGAAAAATTGGGAAAACTTTGAAAGTGTCCCCAAGTGCAGTCACAAAAACCATCAAGCGCTACAAAGAAACTGGCTCACATGCGGACCGCCTCCTGCGGAGGATAAGTTCATCCGAGTCACCAGCCTCAGAAATCGCAGGTTAACAGCAGCTCAGATTAGAGACCAGGTCAATGCCACACAGAGTTCTAGCAGCAGACACATCTCTAGAACAACTGTTAAGAGGAGACTGTGTGAATCAGGCCTTCATGGTAGAATATCTGCTAGGAAACCACTGCTAAGGACAGGCAACAAGCAGAAGAGACTTGTTTGGGCTAAAGAACACAAGGAATGGACATTAGACCAGTGGAAATCTGTGTTTTGGTCTGATGAGTCCAAATTCTAGATCTTTGGTTCCAACTACCGTGTCTTTGTGCGACGCAGAAAAGGTGAATGGATGGACTCTACATGCCTGGTTCCCACCGTGAAGCATGGAGGAGGAGGTGTGATGGTGTGGGGGTGCTTTGCTGGTGACACTGTTGGGGATTTATTCAAAATTGAAGGCATACTGAACCAGCATGGCAACCACAGCATCTTGCAGCGGCATTCTATTCCATCCGGTTTGCGTTTAGTTGGACCATCATTTATTTTTCGACAGGACAATGACCCCAAACACACCTCCAGGCTGTGTAAGGGCTATTTAACCATGAAGGAGAGTGATGGGGTGCTGCACCAGATGACCTGGCCTCCACAGTCACCGGACCTGAACCCAATCGAGATTGTTTGGGGTGAGCTGGACCGCAGAGTGAAGGCAAAAGGGTAAAAAAGTGCTAAGCATCTCTGGGAACTCCTTCAAGACTGTTGGAAGACCATTTCAGGTGACTACCTCTTGAAGCTCATCAAGAGAATGCCAAGAGTGTGCAAAGCAGTAATCAAAGCAAAAGGAGGCTACTTTGAATAACCTAAAATATGACATATTTTCAGTTGTTTCACACTTTTTTGTTATGTATATAATGCCACATGTGTTAATTCATAGTTTTGATGCCTTCAGTGTGAATCTACACTTTTCATACTCATGAAATAAAGAAAACTCTTTGAATGAGAAGGTGTGTCCAAACTTTTGGTCTGTACTGTATATAGATATATATTAGTAACTACACATTTATTTTGTGCCATACATTTTTTTTACAATTACTAAAAAATATATAAAATTATACTTCTGCTGTATAGGAATACCTATTACATGAGAAACTACTATAAGTTTTTTCTAACACAGTTTAGCATTGAGCTCCATAGCTCAGTGGTTAAAATTCTTGCCTCTAATGTAGAAGGTTGTGAGTTCAAATACTGGCAGAAACATTTCAGAAATAGAGGCTAAATTAGACTTAACTACACTGGGTGCCCCCAAGCATACTGATAATGCTTGGGGATACCCCCTTCATGTTTATAGCACTGACTCCATATATGGACATAGCCATATATGGAGTCAGAGCAGGGACTCCTTAGCTGGGAATTAGAGTCCTGACTGTTCAGTAACACTGATTCCCCGTACAGCGATCTTCAGTAGCACTGGGGGATTCCCCGTACAGCGATCTTCTGCATAGACCTGAGTGGGCCCTATAGGAGCAGTGGGCCCGGGTTTGCCGGGTGCTGACGCCGACCCTGGACATAGTGGTCTTATAATGTAACAAGAAGTCATTGAAGGTCCAGTCGCTTTGCAGAGGGTACAAGAGAGCTACTGGGAGCTCAACTCGACAACACTCAGATAGAAGCATCCCCTGTGTGAAAGCAGCCTAAGGTGTCAGTGTTCAGTCCTTCCCATTGTAAACTCAGACTTAAAAATTGCTATTGCTTGAAAAGGCTATTTAAGCACTCATTGACTTTTTCCAAAGAGCCAGGTCACTCAGGCAGCAAGTTTATGCCCACACCATAAACATATACTGGTACAGGTTTAGGGACCAGGTAAATTAAGCACCTACTGCTTGGGGGAAATTGATTGGTTCATTAAAGGGAAATTCTGGTTAGGACAAGCTATCCCCTCTATAGTGGGGTCTGGCCACTGCTACCTGCAGCAACAAAGATGGCCCATGTCCTCTGTTTGAATAGAGTGATGGTTGAGCATGCCTGACTCTGCTCCACTGAAAGTCTATGAGACTGCCAGAAATAGACGAGCACCATGCTTAGCTATCGCCAACAGTCCCATAGAGATGAATAGAGCAGCAATGAGCATTCTGAACCTGCCACTCCTTTTATACAATTATCCAAGAGAAAAGAAGCACATCAAAGGCAGAACTTCCAATACATGACAAGGAAATGCTCACCTACAGATGTAGCCAAGCTAAAATTGATTCTGATAACTCTGATAACACATGTCACAGTGTTATCACTTGAAAAAAGCCATTGCAATACATTGAAAGAGTTAGTTAACCTTTTTGTACCATTTTTTACTTTTGTAACCATTTTTTACTTGTGTTAACCATTAAGTTTAGCTTGGCTGCGTCTGTATATTAGTTATGCACAGGGAAAAACAACCTTTGAAGCTTTGAACCCAGGGATATTCAGCTGCTTCTCACTTTCTAGACATGTCCCATATTGGGCCTGAAGATACAATTAACCTGTGAATGTGTGGAACAGGTGGCGCTTCTGGGATTCCAAGCCACTGAGGTATTTTTGAAGATGGTCTTTATTTATGCAGAATAACGTGTTTTGGAGCCAAACCGGCTCCTTTTGTCAGGTTCAGTACAATCAGGACAAAGGGGCCCTTTTGGCCCTGGAACATGTATTGTATAAATAGAGGCTATCTTCAAATATACCTCTGTGGCTTGGAATTACAGCAGCACTACTTGTTCCATACATTTACCAGTTTATTCCATTCATACAAGGGGTGGGCCTCAGTTCTCGTAATTGGTGCAAGGCGCAGGGAAACCTCAATGATTTAACAGCTTTTACCTATTCAGTGGATAGCAAATACCTTGTTGTAACTGTAATACCTCTTTAATGCTGTTGAATTATTACCATGGCACAAAAAAAGTCACCAAAAATAAAAAATAAAAAAGCATATGGATGGACAGTATGGAGAAACTGGTCAATCCATAAGTCGTAAAATAGGTTCTATCATTGCACAAAGTAATGAAAAGACAACAGTAAACATAGCGGAAGAGGAAAGCTTACGTCAGGACCCATGAGTTTCAAGTGGCTCTTTACATGAGATTTAAGAATCCAATATAACGTTAAAATCCAAGATTTTTACTGAACTAGTTTTCATATACATAACCCCAAATATTTCCATATTACAAGGAAGAAATAAAAAATAAAAAACTGACAATAAAATGTAAGGTTACGACTTTTCTTAATTGGTTTAGCTAAAAATAGCCAACATATTGTAAGGTCGGTTTAAATAAACATATACGATCGCAAACATATGGCTTATTTAACATAACTTATCACTATTACTCTTAATTCTCTTAAATTCCCATGCAGCTAACCCTTATCTGTAATATTTTATCAACAAGTTTATTAAAATGTATATTTCATATCTCAATAAACATCATCCTTAAAGGGGTTGTCTCATTATTAAATATTAGTTTAATCTCTTAGCTTATGGAAAACATTGGAATTATTTAAAAAATAATTGCTTTTGCATGTAGATATTTCTCTTACATACTTGATGTGGCGCCCCCTGGTGTAGATATGAAAAGGGGTGGACATATATAATACAGACAATTGCACTAAACATTAACAAGACAAGTTAAAAACTGGTACAGAAGGAGAGAGGACCCTTGCCGCAATGGTTTACATTCTACGAGGTGCCCACCTAATGTGTCTCTAGTGCTGTTGAGAAGCTGCTTCTAGTTTGGTCTGCCCAATACAGGAATTACTTATCCGCCCATGTACAAGAGGATCCTGATTCTGAGCTACTCTGCAGATGTGACCACTTAACTTGGACACTAGGTGGACACTCTGAGAGGGAGTTAAAAGAGCATCATGGGTGCAAAAACAAGCATGTAATAGGAAATATCTGGACATAGGCACATTATGATCCCAACTGAAAATGTGTTAAGAAATGTAACATTTATTCATAGGAGAACCCCTTTGATGGATGGGATATGGGTTTGGCACATCATCAGCAGTCATATACTATTGGAAGCCTTGTACATGTCTTAGTAATGGAATGTAAGAAATCTTCATCTGAAATTGATGGACTGTTGTATTTCACACTTAATTCTATAATTGACAACACTAAAAGAATTTCTCCCTCCTGATTGTTTTATATCTCCAACCAGATGACCCAGTAAATGAGCTGGTTGCATTTCATCGACTGGCAGGAGTCTACTATGCCTTGCAGATTTATGAGATTGCTGAGTACTGTTATCTCAAGGCATTGTCTGTATGTTCATCACCAATACAACATGCAGCCGAGGCTGGATATTATGTGAAGGTGTATTGGCGGCTGGGAGACATTGCGCTGTATAGACGAAAGGTAAAAATTCCTATAAAAGTTGCATTTTATGCATGACAGACAGAACTGAAAGAAAACCTTAAGCTACCATATCCGTTTTAAAGGGGTAAACCAGCTTTTTGATATTCATGGACTATCTTCTGCATAGGTCATCATAATGATACTTAGGGGTTCTGACACCTAGTATCCCCACAATTGCCACCAATGGAAACGAAACTGTAGGTAGACCTGGAAACAGAAGGCTCTGGTCAGTGGTCGTACTGGTATACCGCAACTTCGGTCTCATTCACTTGACCTGACATGCAGAACACCAACACGACCACTACACAGTAGATCAGGGGTGCACAACCTGCGGCCCGGGGGCCACATGCGGCCCTTGATACTATTCTGTGTGGCCCCCAACCATCTGGTAATAGACATGTATGCTTATGTCTTGTGGCTGCTCACATGTATTTATGTATTTCACCCATTAGATGGGAGTCCTGGAAGTGTAACTAGACATTAATGGTATATAATGTGTGTTCAATATGCCATAAGTACAATATTTCAGTTGTTAATACACCTTTAAATTTTAATTTCGGCCCTTGTCATTGGTTCAGTCTGGCAATGTGACCCCCGACCAGGAAACGTTGTGCACCTCTGCAGTAGATGAATCCTTCTGCTTCTGGCTCTATCCAATGTTTAGTTTCCGGTGCGGGCAGCTGCTGAAAATGGTGGAGGTGCCAGGTGTTGGACCTCCACCAATCTGATATTGATAATGATTTTGATAAAAAATATTTGGAAGATAGGTCATCGCTATCAAAAATCTGGAATACCCCTTTAAATTAACTTGGTTTAGGATATGGTAAAGCATTCTATTATTGGCCGAGATTTGTTGACTATTAGGTGTCAGGTTAAAGCAATTTTATTTTGTCATAACACTCATATTTACTGTAGCCAATAACATACTGTATTTGGCCCCAGTATTGACTTTTGCACTGACATCTAGTGGCCAATAATGAAAATTGTAATATACCATGTTATTTTAGTGGTAAGCCATATAAAAGAGAACAATAAAAAAAAAATCACCATTAAATTTAGAATTTGTTTTAAAAACAGAAATGTAAAAATATTGGAGCTTCTTTAACCGAACATAACCTATGTGCTGTTTAATAGTATCTAGTGTACCATATTATCATACAATGGAGCAATGGTACATAAATGCATCATTACTTACAGTAGACGTGAAGGAAATAATATGCTGAGACAATAAAATAATTTGGTAAGCGTTCAAGTTAAATATGAGTGCATAACGTCACGTGAACATGTCTGCTTGTGCTGTGTGTATTAGCCCTGATGACTAAAGGGTGTTGATACTTCCTCTTAGACGAAGTAGCAGAACAGCTGTCCTGATGTAACCATGTTACCTGTTTACAGGATGCTGAAGATGCTGTCACTTACCTCTCCTTGGCCCTTGCAGCTGCTATTGAAGTGGGCAATGAAGAGTTTCAGCTGCTCCTAATGGGGAAACTTTCCGATGTGTATGGGAAGTTCCTATGTGATGAAGAACAGGCAGATATTTTCATTAAACAGATTCTGCAACTTGGCAATAACCAGACTTGTACGTGAAGCTGTGTTGTACATACTCTCATAAGGACGAGACTCATAAACCCCTTCCATTGTACATAACATATGGGGTTAAAAGAGCCCCGGTATACGAACGATCACTGACAAGTTACTGGAGTTGAGGTTGCTAAGGATTACCTCCTCGGTCTCCGTACTGGACAGCACAGGACTAGACTTATTGCACAGAGCTCTTCATAGCATCTCAGGTATAAAGGAGATCATCGTCTTATCCTTCACAGTGATAGAGAGATTTGTGTAGAATTATGCGAACGATGGTTTCAGCTTTGAACTTAGAGGTCCCATATATGAATCATCCAATAATATAT
This sequence comes from Bufo gargarizans, assembly GCF_014858855.1. Taxonomy (NCBI): domain Eukaryota; kingdom Metazoa; phylum Chordata; class Amphibia; order Anura; family Bufonidae; genus Bufo; species Bufo gargarizans. The sequence goes on from NC_058081.1 coordinate 356,280,073, forward strand.
TCCCGGAGGTAGCAAGACACTGAACAATATTGAATCTCTGCTATAATCTTAAAATATGGGATATTGCTCAGCACATTACACATGCCAATGTTATATGAAACAGAAATCGGTGAAATCGGTAACGATCATCAGATCACTAGAACAACAAATGTGTTGAAATTGGATTTCTCAGTTACATGCAAGAAAACAAACAGACTGCAACAAATATTTACTTTTATAAAATAAATTATATAAAACAACCTTTTTTAAGAAGACCCAGACTATAAAAGCATCATCAATAGATGTCATTTGGATCATTAACTTCTAGATCCTTTCATTCAATTATGCAGCCAGTACTGGTGATTGTCACCATTTTGAAAAAATTAAGCTGCTTTTAAAGGCAGTATACAAGTCAGAATAGTGCAGTTAGGTCCAATGGCCATTACTAGTGATAAGTGGTGCCATGTCAAGGCCATGTCAAGGCAAGGCTTTGACAAGATGTCACTCTCGATGCAAAACGGCCATTGTCTGGAATGACCTGTCCTGCACAGATGGGATTTATGGATTGTGTAAGTTATTCAGAAGTAAGTGCCATGGCTCTGCTGTTTTCTTACACAACTCCATTATGTGATGTACGTCAACTGCTCCTTGACTTATATCGCATCCAACTGCTTCCAATTGCAATGTTAGGGCTCTTTCACATCTGCGTTATTGTCTTCCGGCATAGAGTTCCGTCGTCGGGGCTCTATGCCGGAAGAATACTGATCAGGATTATCCTAATGCATTCTGAATGGACAGTCCGTCCTTCAGGATGCATCAGGATGTCTTCCGTTCCGGAACGGAACGTTTTTTGGCCGCAGCAAATAGCGCAGCATGCTGCGCTTTTTGCTCCGGCCAAAAATCCGGAACACTTGCCGCAAGGCCGGATCCGGAATGAATGCCCATTGAAAGGCATTGATCCGGATCCGGCCTTAAGCTAAACGTCATTTCGGCGCATTGCCGGATGCGACGTTTAGCTTTTTCTCAATGGTTACCATGGCTGCCGGGACGCTAAAGTCCTGGCAGCCATGATAAAGTGTAGTGGGGAGCGGGGAGCAGCATACTTACCATCCGTGCGGCTCCCGGGGCGCTCCAGAGTGACGTCAGAGCGCCCCAGGCGCATGGATGACGTGATCGCATGGATCACATGATCCATGCGCATGGGGCGCTCTGACGTCACTCTGGAGCGCCCCGGGAGCCGCACGGACTGTAAGTATGCCGCTCCCCCGCTCCCCACTACTACTATGGCAACCAGGACTTTAATAGCGTCCTGGGTGCCATAGTAACACTGAAAGCATTTTGAAGACGGATCCGTCTTCAAATGCTTTCAGTTCACTTGCGTTTTTCCGGATCCGGCGTGTAATTCCGGCAAGTGGAGTACACGCCGGATCCGGACAACGCAAGTGTGAAAGAGGCCTTACCTATTATATACAATACTTTTATATTTGACACTTTTATGAAATATCACTCATTAATAACATAAATGATTGGTGAATATCAACTGCGATAGTCACAGATCCTGAAAATGAACTAACGCCATTGCTGTTGTCATGAAAATACTGGCCATGTACGTGCAATACTAATCCAATGAAATGAATGGGATTTATGGAAACCTATGAGCACTCCCGAGAGTAGATGTGTGTTCATTTCTTTTGAGATTAACCTTGTGTGACCTTCCACCAGGTTCAATCTTGAAATCAGTTGAGAATACTACCTAATCTTACTTTTATGTCAGATTGATGTCATTTTTTGGGGGTGGGGGGACGGGGTGTGTAATTATCATTATAGGGGTTTTCCAAGATATGCCATTAATGTGGGATTTAACTGCTAGAACTCCTACAGCTCAAGTTAGGCTACTTTCACACTGGCGTTTTGGCTTTCCGTTTGTGATATCCGTCATGGGCTCCCACAAGCGGTCCAAAACGGATCAGTTTTGCCCTAATGCATTCTGAATGGAAAAGGATCCGCTCAGAATGCATCAGTTTGCCTCCGATCAGTCTCCATTCCGCTCTGGAGGCGGACACCTGCTTGCAGTGTTTTGCTGTCCGATTGACGAAACTGAGCCAAATGTCCTGACACACAAAATGAAAGTCAATGGGGATGGATCCATTTTCTCTGGCACAATCTGGCACAATAGAAAACGGATCCGTCTCCCATTCACTTTCAATGGAGTTCATGACGGATCCGTCTTGGCTATGTTACAGATAATACAAACGGATCAGTTCATGACGGATGCATGCGGTTGTATTATTGCAACAGATCCGTTTTTGCAGATCCATGACGGATCCGCCCAAAATGCGAGTGTGAAAGTAGCCTTAACGGGGCTTAGTTGCAGTATCAGACATAGGGCCTGGATAAAACCAGTGCTGTGTCTGCAAATAATTTATGATCATTGGAGACCCAAGTGCTTTAATCTTCCAATCACAAGAAGGAAAAAGTTAGGGGAAATCCTTTTGAATTCAGACATGGAGTCTATGAGCACTTTAGATGATCAATAAGATTTTAAAAATGTAAAAAAAATAAAAAAATCTTCAAAAATGTACTTTCCACAATGGTGGTTACTTGGTATACACATGAATGAATATGATTTTCTCCAGGATTTTGGTCTTGTTTTAGATTAAACTGTATTATATAATTTATAGGTTTAAAACCACTAATCAACAGTGCTTGGTAAGAAATGGGCAGAGTTACTCTGAAACTATAAGAAATTGCCAAAGCCACGAGATCACTCAATGTAAATATATATAGTATGTTGTGTCTCTATTTTTGCCCACTTTTAGGCCTACCCTCGTTCCTGGCTCCCGGCATTAACCAGCCATCGGTAAGGTCCGGTTAGTACGATCAGGGGCCATCACCCTGACCACAAGTAGTTAACGCTGCCGGGCAGCCTGTATTTGTGGGAGGGGCTGAGGCCACTTCCCCTTGGCCTTTATAACCTTGGCGGGACTTGCAGGCGGGACGTGCAGCCAGGTACCCCACCTACCCTCCCCTTTTTTCTTAGGTTTTATTGGGGTAGACCGACTTTTAAGTTTGGACACACCTTCTCATTCAAAGAGTTTTCTTTATTTTCATGACTATGAAAATTGCAGATTCACACTGAAGGCATCAAAACTATGAATTAACACATGTGGAATTATATACATAACAAAAAAAGTGTGAAACAACTGAAAATATGTCATATTCTAGGTTCTTCAAAGTAGCCACCTTTTGCTTTGATTACTGCTTTGCACACTCTTGGCATTCTCTTGATGAGCTTCAAGGGGTAGTCACCTAAATGGTCTTCCAACAGTCTTGAAGGAGTTCCCAGAGATGCTTAGCACTTGTTGACCCTTTTGCCTTCACTCTGCGGTCCAGATCACCCCAAACCATCTCGATTGGGTTCAGGTCCGGTGACTGTTGATGCCAGGTCATCTGGCGCAGCACCCCATCAATCTCCTTCATGGTCAAATAGCCCTTACACAGCCTGGAGGTGTGTTTGGGGTCATTGTCCTGTCGAAAAATAAATGATGGTCCAACTAAACGCAAACCGGATGGAATAGCATGTCGCTGCAAGATGCTGTGGTTGCCATGCTGGTTCAGTATGCCTTCAATTTTGAATAAATCCCCAACAGTGTCACCAGCAAAGCACCCCCACGCCATCACACCTCCTCCTCCATGCTTCACGGTGGGAACCAGGCATGTAGAGTCCATCTGTTCACCTTTTCTGCGTCGCACAAAGATACAGTGGTTGGAACCAAAGATCTCAAATTTGGACTCATCAGACCAAAGCACAGATTTCCACTAGTCTAATGTCCATTCCTTGTGTTCTTTAGCCCAAACAAGTCTCTTCTGCTTGTTGCCTGTCCTTAGCAGTGGTTTCCTAGCAGATATTCTACCATGAAGGCCTGATTCACACAGTCTCCTCTTAACAGTTGTTCTAGAGATGTGTCTGCTGCTAGAACTCTGTGTGGCATTGACCTGGTCTCTAATCTGAGCTGCTGTTAACCTGCGATTTCTGAGGCTGGTGACTCGGATGAACTTATCCTCCGCAGCAGAGGTGACTCTTGGTCTTCCTTTCCTTGGGCGGTCCGCATGTAAGCCAGTTTCTTTGTAGCGCTTGATGGTTTTTGTGACTGCACTTGGGGACACTTTCAAAGTTTTCCCAATTTTTCGGACTGACTGACCTTCATTTCTTAAAGTAATGATGGCCACTCGTTTTTCTTTACTTAGCTGATTTTTTTCTTGCCATAATACAAAATCTAACAGTCTATTCAGTAGGACTATCAGCTGTGTATCCACCTGACTTCTCCACAACGCAACTGATGGTCCCAACCCCATTTATAAGGCAAGAAATCCCACTTATTAAACCTGACAGGGCACACCTGTGAAGTGAAAACCATTTCAGGTGACTATCTCTTGAAGCTCATCAAGAGAATGCCAAGAGTGTGCAAAGCAGTAATCAAAGCAAAAAGTGGCTACTTTGAAGAACCTAGAATATGACATATTTTCAGTTGTTTCACACTTTTTTGTTATGTATATAATTCCACATGTGTTAATTTATAGTTTTGATGCCTTCAGTGTGAATCTACAATTTTCATAGTCATGAAAATAAAGAAAACTCTTTGAATGAGAAGGTGTGTCCAAACTTTTGGTCTGTACTGTATATCACTACACTATATATAGCACAGATTTCTATGTCATTAATCTGCTCACAGCAGGTGTCACCTCTGCTGCCACTTCTGTTACTATATTTTCAGCTTTATTCATTATATGCATTTAAAATAAGCAGATTGGTGTTTTTGAAAAGATGCATCTTGAATGTTTTTGTTTACCAGAGGTGGTGGAAAATCGGATTGTCCAAGGAATCCATTGATCCTGCCTGACCTACACTATAATTATGGATAGGAAAAAGCAGTCACGGGGAGCAATGATCCTTATCCTATTCCTGCCATTTTCTGATATAAATATCGCTGTTTTTTCTTTGGTTGAGTGTAACTGATTGTTGCTTCTCCTGCACAGTGTATATAGAATATGCAATTGGCTGAAAATGGACGCGTAGATCAAGTGATACTGAATGCAGCAATTCACCCCATGCTTTTCCCTTATTGAAATTGCTTGCCTGAATTAAATGTTTTTATCAATTCTTAATTTATAAAAAAAACGTATATTGAGGATAAAAAAAAAGAAACGCTCATGCACTGAGAATGATCCATAGTCTATATATGTAATGTTGTACAACCTGCATAAAGACACAGTAACAGTTATAAACCTAAATAGGTAGAGATGTCAGTAAATAAAGAAATCTTCTGAAAACTATACATTTTAATATATAGGATATCTAGCACATGGTTGTGGCAACATCAAAGTATCATAATATCCTGGCATACAGAAATCCCAAGTTACCTACTAATAACATATAGGACAATGGAAACATAACATGTTAAATGAGACTACAAAGTTTTCCTTTTCCTGTTGAACATTTTTGTACATGAAGTTCCAGAGTGTAAGAACATTTGTAAGAATCATGTATGACGATGCTATTCATGTAATGGATATGAGCCTAATGTAAATAAAAATAATTCTATATTTATATATAGTAAGTTGCCTTTATTTACTTTATTATATTATCATAATTCTGGTTCCTGCAGTTACTGTATTTATTCAACCAGGAAAACCCTCCCATTTCAGTTTGTATAATGTATTGTAGGTCTCAACTTGGCACAGCAACCAGGAATGAAAAAAATTAAAGTTATATTTTGGCACCAACAATTGTTGTCACTCTGCTTCTCTAACACACAAGATCCACCACAAAGTAAAAGCTATTGCTAACAATATGTAATCAGTCTTTATATTTCAAGTCCTCCTGCCAAAAGTCCTTCAGTGATAGTACGGAAGAAAAGGGAAAGTGTGACAAGGTGTCCATGTTGAGTGTCCATGATTGCCACAGTGTCAATAGCTTGCTTGGAGTTGGAAGCTGTTCTTGGCCTTAGCTAACAGTATGTTCATATGCACATTGCCCCAAGTTACACTAGTGACAGATGTGCACATGTTCCCTGATATAATGTGTAATTATGGTGCATCCATGTAATTATTGATAATTGCTCTAGCTGCTTCAACATATCTGTCATGGACTACACTATTTCTCACTTCCCGCTGGCTGAATCTATTTTGACCCAGGTGGCTTGTTCAGGTCTGCTCTACAAATGTATCTCTCCCATACCAGCTGCAAACCAACCCTGCAAAGTGTACAACCAAAATGGAGACAGCCAGACCTCCAAATGGACACTGTACTTGCTTTTACTTTTGTAGCTTCAGTCATGATGATGAGCATTTACCTCATTTTGCAGGGGGTGCTGACTTTTGTCTTTGCAGTATGCATTTGGAGGTGTGGCTGTCTCCATTTTGGTTGTACACTCCTAAATAACCCATGCCTTCCACAGGCTGATTTTAATAAGTGCAGTAAATGTAGCTGTAGTCTGTTCTCCCTGCTGGCACAGAGAGAGGTAACAAATGGAGCAGACACTGAACAAATGTGGAACTTGCTTACCCTGAATTAAGAGGCCAGATGGCATAAAGAGAGGTATCAGAGAGTAGGTTTCCATCTAGACTGAGGTCGCCTTGCCGTGGTGGATGGACACAAGTGATTTGAACAACTGATCATATATATTTGCTAAGTACCTCATATTTATATTATATTGTGAATATAGCACTGTATAGTCCATATCTTCTATGTTTGCAGAGTTCTGGTACATTGTGTTTGCTTTTACTATTATTTGCTTTTACTAAATTACTTGTACTCTTGCAAAATCTGCTATGTTCTGGACACTTGTACCTTTTGTGGATAATTCTGAACATTGATTTAGCTTTCCCAGGCTGTCACTTATATGTTCCTTAAGAATGATCACCAAGACTTGACTAGACAAGCAGATACACTGCTCAGTTCTATAAACACCCCTGTCATGCTGAAAACTAACATACGGCACAGCAACATAACTACACAAATGGGACATAAATGACATGCTGCCTTCAAAACATGACAGTAAAGACTTACATCTCTTTTTTAGGGAACCTAATTACACCTGAATCTTCATATTACAAGGTGCTACTTCATTTAACTGTAGCTGTTATTCAATCTAAATATCAAGTAAACTCTTTTTCAAATTTGAATGGGGTTCTGAGGGCATTAAAACAATCAAGCAGCCTTCTGACCTGTTGTGGGAAGATAGTTTGGTCAGTACTTACCTCTCCATTAGGCTGAATGCACATGGCCGTTTTTCACGGACGTGAGCGGTCCGTGGAACCGCGGCCTGGATTCCTGCTGAGAGCAGGAGCACACGGCGTCATGGGTTGCTATGACGCCGTGCGCTCCCTACTGCCACCACAGTACAGTAATACACTGGTATGATCTATACCAGTGTATTACTGTGCCTTACTGTGCCTTACACTATTACTGTGCCTTACATTCACACGTCAGTATTTTTCTATATCCCGAATTTCGGTCCGTTTTTTGCGGATCCGTTGTTCCTGAAAATGTTTCCGTATGTCATCCGTATGTCATCCGTTTTTTGCGGATCCGCAAAAAATGGAAACATGTATAAATTTCACAAAGCAAATAAAGTTGTTTGGATTTCTTTGAAAAAAAATTGAAAAAAAAAGTGAATAAGTGATTTCTGTGGGCAGGATTTAATCTCCAGGAACGGATTCCGCATAAAACGGATGACATACGTAATGACATACGAATGTCTTCCGTTTTTTGCGGAACCATTGACTTTGTATTGTACCAGGATCCGATTTTTGCGGAAAAGAATAGGACAAGTTTTATATTTAATCGGACATGTGGAACGGAACAACGGAAACGGACAGCACACATTGTGTTGTACGATTTTTTCCAGGACCCATTGAAAATGAATGGGTCCAGAACTGGTCCTGATCAGGAACAGATCAGGAAAGAAAAAACTGACATGTGAATGGACCCTCACACTACCAATTCCACTGTCTCTGCTGCACTCAAAGTGGCTGAGGGCTCTTCTTATATCTAAATCGGATCTGTTCCTGAGTCTTCCTGCTCAGCTGTATACAGTAAATGTAGTTGAACAGGGAGGCTCAGGAATGCATCTGGTCATGACTAGAGATGAGCGAATCAGATCAGAATTTTTCGATTCGCACCGAATCAGAATTTCCTCGCGCTTCGTGCTTACGAATCAAATTTTTTCCTAAAATGGCTGCTACACATGTTAGGACATGGAGCAAGGAACTCTGTGAATGAGGGATCACCCACAATGCCATGCATGCAGCCAATCAGCAGCCAGCCAGCCTTGTGATGTCACAGCCCTATAAATAGCCTCAGCCATCTTGGATTCAGTAATTTTCCAGTGTACTTAGTGCAGGGAGAGATGTTAGCAGGCACTAGGGACAGTGCTAGGAAAGACTTGAAAACGTATATTTTGCTCAATAGAAGTCAAGGGAAAGAGCATTAGAAGTGTAGGGAAAGGATAGGGAGGAATTATTCCACAGTATTGAAGCAGTACTGGGTTCAATAGGGATGTTTACAGCCTGGGTAATAGGAACAATCCTATTACACCTTGCTGCACTGACTGCAGATTCAAGTTGCCATTAAATAGCTCTGTAATTCCAGCAAACTGTTCTTGTTATTAGGATCTTATTAGCCCTTGTGCAGTGCAGTTTTTTTGGCGTGAATTAGTGGCAAAAAAGAAAAAGGGCTTATTAGCCGTTGTGTGGTGAAGTAAGAAAATTACAGCCCTTTTTGGCGTGTATTAATTTACTTTTTATTTACTTATTTGATCTAACAGTATGCCAGACAGAGAATTGACAGGCCCTGCACAGGGGAGGTGCACAGGCCTAAATGTTTCTGGCGCAGGCACAGGTCGCAGCAGAGTAAAGGGCATGGCATCAGGGGTCACTTTGAGAGGCCTGATCTCCCAGTGTCAGCTAACGGTCATGTCTTGACCAACAACCCAGTGGTTCTTGAATGAACTCGATCTTCGCAAGTGACATCAGACCCCCTCCAGCCAAGAGTCGCTGGGTTTGTCAAACACAACCCTTAGATGGCATGGCCTGGGAGCAGGCCCTGTGTACTCACCTGTCCTCAACCTGCCTCTGTCCTTTTCTGTTTCCTCAGCCAGAGAAGTATTATATGCTGTTGGCTCACCTCCACTATACAGCGAGGACGAGCTACTAGAGGGCAGTCAGCAGACACTGCCCAGCCAAGATCTGGAGTAGATAAATGCCGCTTCCTCCTCTAGGCGGGCTAGTAGTGATAAGGAGAGTGGCATGGGAGCTGTCGTTGCAAGCGGTCAGGCTCCTGGCTCAGAGACCGTTGAGGAGGATATCAGTGCCATGCAGACAGTACTCGATGTAGCCGATCGCAATTGGGAGCCGGGTGACAAAGTGTGGCCCGGGAGTTAGCAGGGTGGCAGTGCGAGGTTGGTAGCCAAACATGGCCGGGGTAGACCACCCACTTTGCAGGAGCTAACCGGCCTGGAAAGTAGTGGAAAGAGAAAAAAAACAAAAAAAAATGGCAAAAAAGGGAAACAATAGAGTGACTGGACAAAGATATTGGGGTAGGGAAATTTTGGAAAGAAAGGAGGGAAGAAAAAGAGATTAGGAGGCGCCAGTGGATGCACCAGATGGTGATAGTTGGTGATGAAAGTAATAAAAGAAGTAGATACAAAACCAAGAAAACAAAACCAAGCAAACAAAACAAACACTGATGTTGGTGGTGAGGCAGCTCCCCAAGCCAAAAAAAGGAGAATCAGTACACAATTGTGGACTGTTAGGTAAGTATGAGTAAGAGAATGGTCTGCGGTGCTCTTTCAGGGGGATCCTGACAGTACCAAGGGGGCGCCACAAGAGCAGTTTAGGATGGAGATTAGAAAATTGTAGTTGTCAAGGATTATTGACTAACCTCTTTATTGGCTAACCTCATGTCATCATATGTATTTATTTCCATTCCAAAACTGTGCATTATCTGTTTTGCAACTGTTATGTTCTATTGTAATTTACCTGGTTCACCAGTAGGTGGCAGCAAGCATGGCAGTGCTACAGTTACAGAAAATGGAACCTTTCTTTCCATTCTAACTCTTCCACCAAGGAGGGGAGGGGACTAGTTAGTTAGAGGTCAGTCTAGTACACCCCCAGCTAGAGGAAGTGTGTGCAGCAGGTATACATCCCTGCTGGACATGCCCCAGCCAAGCAAAGCAAGGCAGCTAGAGCATCCTGAGCTCTGCTGGATATAGAGGTCATAGCTTGGAGCCTCAGGAGCCAGCAGGAAAAGTTCCCTGGCCTAATCAAGAGACAGACTAAAGAGAGAAGTTGCAGCATACAGAAAAAGCTGAGCCATTCAGTCAACCTGGCATAGCAGGGCTAGAGAGCAAACGATGTAGCAGGGTTGAGTTTGTTTGCCTGCCAGAGTTAATGAAAAAAACCTGCTGGGACCAAGACAAAGTCTGTAAACCGCTTGGAGAAACATTTATTGAAAGTAAAGCTGCTATTCAACTTCATCACAAGGTCTGGACTTAATTTATTCTTCATCCCACAATTCAACTACCTCCTTTGTCTGCTTCAGAGCCAACGCCTGGGGTTCCATCGTATCCAGATAGAAGCACCGTGACACGTGCACAAAACATCAAGGGACATTATAGGTCACCCTATACCACTCGGCCATTCCTACACCTGGGTACCAACACCATTTCTTAAAGGGACTCTGTCCTGTTGCTTCACTGCAACTGGCGGCACAAAACACTTAACTCATCTTAACCGCCTCCGAATCGCCTAACGCAGGATTGCGGTCCGGAGGCGGTCGATTCATTCCTCCTTGACGCTCGGGTGCGTCATCTCGCGAGACGCGAGATGACGCGCATAGCCGGCCCGCGCATGCGCATTGTGGGCCAGCAAAAATCGCAGGAGGAGTTCGTCACCAGCCTGCCAGCCAATCGTCATCGCTGGCAGGCTGGTGATTTTCAAAAAAACAAATCACAAGCCAGTTAACACATTATATCCCCAGCAGAGGAGCACAGATCACTGTAAGTGCACAAACACCACACATTTAGCCCCAGATCACCCCCCATCACCCCAATTAACCCCTTGATCACCCCTGTCAATCACTAGTGAAAGGGAAAAAAGCGATCAGTGTAAACTGTCACTTTTTTTTTCACTAGTATTGACGGTTAGGTTTTAGGTTAGTTTAGGCCCCTTTGTTAGGTAGTTAGCGTCGGTTAGCGCCCAGCCCACCGCACCTCAGTCACTGATTGGCTGATTAGCGTATCGCTTATCAGCATTGGTACTTTTATAGTATCTGTAAGTGATCAGAACTGATCACAGTCAGATCTATAATAGTATTAGTGTCACCTTAGCTCGCCCTTAACCCAAAACGCAGTGTTTGCCCGATCAGGCCTGATCGGTCGCCCACACGTGCGTTCACCCACACCCGCCCCGCTGCTGTGACAATTTTTTTTTTATCACTGCACAATCACTTTACAAGCGCTGTGGCGATAAAAAAATCAGTTTTGATATTTTTTATTAATCGCAGCGGCTTCCGGTACTTCGCTAGCATCCCATTTGTAAGACAGGCTTGCTTTTTTTCTTGGGTAGTCTCAGGGAATACCCCCTATATTTAGTTGACCAAAGTCAAGTAAGGGGTATTCTTCTGAAGAGGCCTACAGGCTTCTGACCCAGTCGGATGAGGAATGGGAACCCTCATCTGACGAATCCAGCGGGTCAGAATACGAACCTGTAGAAAGCAGTGGCAGTCTGACCCAAAGTGCGGACGATGAGGTTGAGGTCCCTGATACCACCAGGCGTACCCGGGCCCGTGTTGCTAGACCACAGGTTGCGCAGGATCTGCTTTAAGGGCATCAGAGTGGGGCTGGCGCTGTCAGATTACGTGGTGAGGCATACACCAGCAGCGCAGCCCATCCTGGACCTAGTACCAGCACTGCCGTAGAACATTGTGAAGTGGCGAGCACCAGAAGGGCAGTTGAAGCTAGTACGGTGGCACGTGCATTAGTTCCCCCGTCGCAGCCACCGCACAGACAGGCCCGTAGACCCCCTAGTGTCCCTGAGGTGCTGGCAAACCCTGATTGGCAGCCCCCAACTTCAGCCGCATCAATAGTTCCCCCTTTCACTGCCCAGTCTGGAGTTCGGGTTGAGACAGCTCAGATTTGATCGGCACTGGGGGTTTTTGAGCTGTTCTTGACTGCGGAGCTCTTGGCTTCAGACAATACATCTCAGACACAAAAGTCGGTGTATGCGGCGCTGCAAGACGAGATTCCTCCTCTGCAGTAAAAAACATACGTTTGCCGAGGCTTATGAGCTGAGGGGCGGTGTTCATATGCTCCTGGCAGACGCCTTTCCCCCTCCTTTTTTTTTTTTGCAGGGATTTTTTCATCAACATTGATCGATGCGAATGAAGAAATCTGTGCCGTTCATTTTTTCTTTCAGCCCAGAGGCTGAACGGAAAAAAAAAATCTCATTACCCGTATGCTCAATATAAGGAGAATAGCAGAAACTCCTAATGCTGGCCATACATGTAATGATTGCGGAGACCCTCAAATGCCAGGGCAGTACAAACACCCCACAAATGACCCCATTTTGGAAAGAAGACACCCAAAGGTATTCGCTGAGGGGCATATTGAGTCCATGAAAGATTGAAATTTTTGTCCCAAGTTAGCGGAAAGGGAGACTTTGTGAGAAAAAACAAAAAAAAGTTCTATAAACTCGCCATGCCCCTCATGGAATACCTTGGGGTGTCTTCTTTTCAAAATGGGTTCACATGGGGGGTATTTATGCTGCCCTGGCATTTTAGGGGCCCTAAAGCGTGAGAAGAAGTCTGGAACCAAATGTCTAGAAATGCCCCCCTAAAAGGAATTTGGGCCCCTTTGCGCACCTAGGCTGCAAAAAAGTGTCACACATGTGGTATCGCCGTACTCAGGAGAAGTTGGGCAATGTGTTTTAGGGGGGGCCTTTTTACATATACCCATGCTGGGTGAGAGAAATATCTCTCTAAAATGACAACTTTGTATAAAAAATGGGAAAAGTTGACTTTCAGAGAGATATTTCTCTCACTCAGCATGGGTATATGTAAAAATACACCACAAAACACATTGCCCTACTTCTTATGAGTACAGCGATACCACATGTGTGACACTTTTTTGCAGCCTAGATGGGCAAAGGGGCCCAAATTCTAAAGAGCACCTTTAGGATTTCACAGGGCATTTTTTACACATTTGGATTTCAAACTACTTCTCACGCATTAGGGCCCCTAAAATGCCAGGGCAGTATAAATACCCCACAAGTGACCCCATTTTGGAGAGAAGACACCCCAAGGTATTTTGTGATGGGCATAGTGAGTTCATGGAAGTTTTTATTTTTTGTCACAAGTTAGTGGAATATGAGACTTTGTAAGTAAAAAAATAATAATAATAATCATTTTTCCGCTAACTTGCGCCAAAAAAAAAAAAAAATTGTAGGAACTCACCATGCCCCTCACGGAATACCTTGGGGTGTCTTATTTCCAAAATGGGGTCACTTGTGGGGTATTTATACTGCCCTGGCATTTTAGGGGCCCTAATGCGTGAGAAGTAGTAATGTGTAAAAAATGCCCTGTGAAATCCTAAAGGTGCTCTTTAGAATTTGGGCCCCTTTGCCCACCTAGGCTGCAAAAAAGTGTCACAAGTGTGGTATCGCCGTACTCAGGAGAAGTTGGGCAATGTGTTTTGGGGTGTCTTTTTACATATACCCATGCTGGGTGAGAGAAATATCTCTCTAAAATGACAACTTTGTATAAAAAAATTGGAAAAGTTGACTTTTAGAGAGTTATTTCTCTCAGTATAAATACCCCACAAGTGACCCCATTTTGGAAATAAGACACCCCAAGGTATTTCGTGATGGGCATAGTGAGTTCATGGAAATTTTTATTTTTTGTCACAAGTTAGTGAAATATGAGACTTTGTAAGGATAAAAAAAATCATCATTTTCCGCTAACTTGTGACAAAAAATAAAAAGTTCTATGAACTCACTAGGCCCATCAGCGAATACCTTAGGGTGTCTACTTTCCGAAATGGGGTCATTTGTGGGGTGTTTCTACTGTCTGGGCATTGTAGAACCTCAGGAAACATGACAGGTGCTCAGAAAGTCAGAGCTGCTTCAAAATGCGGAAATTCAAATTTTTGTACCATAGTTTGTAAATGCTATAACCTTTGCGCAAACTAATAAATATACACTTATTGCATTTTTTTTTATCAAAGACATGTAGAACAATAAATTTAGAGAAAAAATTATATAGAAATATAGTTTTATTTGAAAAACTTTACAACTGAAAGTGAAAAATTTCATTTTTTAGCAAAAAATTCTGTATATTTCGATTAATAACAAAAAAGTAAAAATGTCAGCAGCTATGAAATACCACCAAATGAAAGCTCTATTAGTGAGAAGAAAAGGAGGTAAAATTCATTTGGGTGGTAAGTTGTATGACCGAGCAATAAACCGTGAAAGTAGTGTAGTGCAGAATTGTAAAAAGTGGTCTGGTCATTAAGGGGGTTTAAGCTAGGAGAGCTGAGGTGGTTAAAGTGACCCCTTGCGGACTGACCCTCTGCTGCAAATCATCCATGCTCTAGCAGGTCTGACTGGGTGGGCCCTCTGCGCTCATGTTCCACTGCCATGGCTGCTGGGGGGGCGGGGGGGGGGATGGGGGGCAGGAGCAGTACCAACTCCATCAGCAGCAACTTGAGGCTAGAGTTGCTGATGAGCAGCTTTCTTCACCCACATAGTGAAGAGCCTACTCACTAGCAGCTAGACATAGAGAAGAACCTGAACTAGCAGGTGGTGGCATACTTGGAGTGCACCATGCCAGCCATCATTGAAGATCCGCTGGACTACTGGGCAGACAAACTAGATTTGTGGCCACAACTGGCCAAGTTTGCCCTGGAAAAGCTGTCCTGCCCGGCCAGAGCAGGTGTTTAGTGTGGCAGGGGCCATCGTTACCTCAAGGAGAACTCGCCTGTCCACCCAAAATGTGGAGAGACCGACCTTTGTCAAGATAAATCAGGCATGGATCAGCCAGGATTTCCCCCACCATTGCCTGATGCATCAGATTAAATCATCCACGCTGCCTCATCCAAACCTTAACAAAAGAGACTAGTTTCTTCTGGCTACCTGCCTCAGCTACTATTCTGATGCTGCCACCCGCCTGATGCCACACATCTGATGCCAAGTGCTCCTTCTGACACCCACCATCATCAGCGGGTATTTTTAGTGCCACCCACCTCACCACTCAACACTAAGTCACCTTGCCACTCTGTGGTCTCCTCATGCTGCTGCTAGCTCCACACTATGTCACCTTGACACCCTATGGTCTCCTGATGCTGCTGCCACCTCCACACTCTGTCACCTTGCCATTCTGTGGTCTCCTGATGCTGCTGCCACCTCCATACTATGTCACATTGCCACTCTGTAGTCTCCTGATGCTGCTGTCACCTCCACACTATGTCATTGTGCCACTCTGGATCTGGCAGCGAGGGACTGGAACAAGGGTATAGTAGTATAAAAGTTATTCACGTACATCTGGATCTTATGACAGGCGTATTTTCTAAAATATACGATCCCCACATAATATGAGCCTGGATTTTAAACTTTACTTCTCCATTTTCTACGGTGAGCATGGGACTGATAGCTGTTATACTCTGGCATGCTTTATAGATTCCACATGAATAAAAAGACTTTATGTGTTTTTGCTTTTTTTCTTGTTCTGGCCCATTCTTCCTGCTACTAAGCCAGGTTCCCCCAATTTCTCGCTTTTCTAAAAGTGAAAATGTTTTTTTCCTGGGATGTTCTCCCTAATTACTTTATCTTGTTTTAAGATATCCCAATGGCCTCTAATAATTTTTTTTAAATGATTTATCTTTTTTTGCCGTATTGTATAATTATCAGTACCTTAAAGGGAACCTGTCACCAGGATTTTGGGTATAGAGCCGAGGACATGGGCTGCTAGATGGCCGCTAGCACATTCGCAATACCCAGTCCCCATAGCTCTGTGTGCTTTTATTGTGTAAAAAAAAAACGATTTGATACATATGCAAATTAACCTGAGATGAGTCCTGTCCCTGACTCCTCTCATATACAGGACTCATCTCAGGTTAATTTGCATATGTATCAAATCGTTTTTTTTACACAATAAAAGCACACAGAGCTATGGGGACTGGGTATTGCGGATGTGCTAGCGGCCATCTAGCAGCCCATGTCCTCAGCTCTATACACAAAATCCCGGTGACAGGTTCCCTTTAAATATCATTTCTTCCGCTTTTTATTTTCCATTTTCTCCTTCCTTTTCCACCTCTTTTGTTGGCCCCATCCTGTATTAAATGTTTGCGATCCATCTGTTAAATCTTGTTTAATTTGTTTCAAACTGTCTTTTTTATGTACCTTTTCCCCAAAACTCGCATGGAGGTCCTCTGCCTCCTGCCTATATTGTTCAACAATGGTATAATTTCTCCTTTAAGGGGTTTTCAAAGTTATATTTATTAATGATCTATCCTCAGGATAGGTCATCAATATCAGATCAGCTGGGGGTCCGACACCCGGACGATCAGCTGTTTGAAGAGAAGGCGCGCGCCGTGCCAGCGCTGCCTCCTCTTCACTGTTTACTTTCTAGCCACTGCATCTGCAGCGGTGAGCAGGTGTAATTACACCCAAGCTGTCCCATTCATTTCAATGGTACGGATCGCTCTTATACAAGTCTATAGAAGCGATCCGTACCATTGAAATGAATGGGACGGCTTGGGTGTAATTACACCTGCCCACCGCTACAGATGCAATGGCTAGAAGGTAAACAGTGAAGAGGAGGCAGCGCTGGCACGGCGCGCGCCTTCTCTTCAAACAGCTGATCGGCAGGGATGCCGGGTGTCGGACCCCTGCCGATCTGATATTGATGACCTATCCTGAGGATAGATCATTAATAAATATAACTCGGACAACCCCTTTAAATATCTGTATTGACTCTGGGGAATATTTGTCAATCATATAGGTAGGTGATAGCTGGTCATAGAAATAAAACTATTACTATCTGTTGGTTTTGGTTTGTAGTTGGCTATTATTGACAAAAATGGTTAAGTCCGAAATATATGGTAAATTTGTGTCCTACTGAAAGTGGGTGTAAATTGTAAATAAAACTGACTTTTATTAACCCTTAGAGGACCCTGAAATTTTCAATTTTTGCATTTTCATTTTTCACTCCCCGCCTTCCCATAGTCCTAATTTTTATTTTTTTCTGTTCATATAGCATTATGAGGGCTTATTTTTTGTGGGATAAGTTGTATTTTCCAAAGGCACCTTTAATGTATGCATAACATGTAGTGGGAAGCGGAAAAACAATTCCAAAAGGGGTACAATTGGGAAAAAACGATTCTGACAAAGGTTTTTATTTCTTTTTTTTTTTTTTTTACATCATACACTATGCAGTAAAATTGACCTGTTATCTTCATTCTCCAGTTCAGTACAGCTACGATACCACACTTGTATAATTTTTCTTGCGTTTTAAGGGTCCATTCATACATCCATGTGTGTTTTGCGGATCCGTGGATCCGCAAAACACGGACATCGGCGATGTGCGTTCCGCATTTTGCAGACCGCACATCGCCGGCATTCTCATAGAAAATGCCTTTTCTTGTCTGCAATTGCGGGATTGGAATTGCGGACCCGGAAGTGTGGATCCGCAATTCCGTATCCTGGCAGCTCATCGTGCTGCCCCATAGAAATGAATGGGTCTGCAATTCCGTTCCGCAAAACAGATTTTTTTTTAAACCTTTAAGAAAAAAAAGATTTAGCACTATATTTTGACCCCTAACTTTTTTGTAGTTATGTGTATGGGGCTATATGTGGGCTCATTTTTTGCGGGGTGATCTGTACCAATTTGAAGTGTGTGTGACTTTTTGATCACTTTATATACAAAAAAATATTAGGGAGTTGAAGTGATAAAAAATTGCAAATTGGCTGTTTTAATTTTTTTTTTCCTGTTACGCCATTTGCCATAAAACAAAACATATAATGCAAAAGCACTCTGCAAACCAAATAAAGTCCAAAAATGAATTGTATTGCTAATGCTATGCTTATAAATTAGAGATGCTTGGCAAATCATTTTGTAAAAAATTATTTGAGCCCGTCTGCCACACGTCAAGGCAATCTCTGTAAGACGGGAACCTAACACTAAGTTCAACCTGTTAAGTGCCATGACACAGGTTGAACTTAGTGTTAGGTTCCCGTCTTACAGAGATTGCCTAGACGTGCGCCAGACCGGCTGAAATATTTTGTATAAAATGATTTGTCAAGCATCTCTAATTTATAAGCATAGCATTAGCAATATAATTCATTTTTGTACTTTATTTGGTTTGCAGAGAGCTGTTGCATTGTATGTTTTGTTCTATGTTATGTTTTCAGCCATAGCAATGTGCACTTGCACATTTATACACCTAAAAATAAATATATCATTTTACGCTGCATGATCAACCCTAGCAATCAATATGCCTGGTTTAATAGGGCAGATCATTTTGACAGATGCTCAATCAATAAGTTCCAATCATTTCCATTTTGTTCTTTTCTCTGAATGCCATAATTAATTACAGGGGTTGTCTCACTTCAGCAAATGGCATTTATTATGTAGAAGAAGTTAATACAAACCACTTACTAATTTATTGTGATTGTCCATATTGCTTTCTTTGCTGGCTTGATTCATTTTTCCATCGCAATATACACTGCTTGTATCCATGGTTATGATCACCTTGCAATTCAGCAGCGGTGGCCATGGTTGCACAATATAGGAACAAACACTGACCTCTCTGGTGGCCGAGGCCATGGGGTATGCATAGGTCAGTGCTTTCTTCTATAGTATGCAAGCACGGCCACTGCAGCTGGATTGCTTGGTGTCATAACTATGGATATGAACAGTCTATAATGTGATGGAAAAATGGATCCAGCCAGCAAAGGAGGCAATATGGACAATCACAATACATTAGTAAGTGCCTTGCATTAACTTTCTCTACATGATAAATGCCATTTGCTGAAGCAAGACAACCCCTTTAAGTTAAGAATGAATTCCACGAAAATGCTGATATTTACCTTAGAGCTGTTTATTCACAAGGAATTTTTGGGAGACTTCAATATATTTCTAAACTGTTAGGTTCTTTGTTATCTTCTTGAGAATTCCCCTAATCTAATTATTTACACTAGATCGCTGCATTATTTCTGTCTCTATTCCTCTGATCTCTAAGATGAATTATTCACCTGTCAAAATTGTATAAACCATTTTTGTTCTGTTGTCCTCTTTCTTGGTAACAAATAGACCCAATAAGCAAAATATTACATAATACAGACATTTCTAAATGAATATGGCTATCCGTTACATTCTGGCCCCAGTCCATAGTCCAGAAAAGCCCTATAACCACACTTTGTTGGTTGACATCCTGGCATATTTTCCATATTTTTCGTTTCCATTTTTGCTCAGATTTGTCGGTTGTAAATCACATTGCTGTGAGTAGATAATAATTTTGTTTCAATGTTTTTCACATTCGCTCCATAAAATTTTTAGTTTGCAGATGAATTGCCACCTTCTATTCTCTAATCAACTATCGAGCACTATGGAGAATCTCATCTTAGAAGTCTATACAGGGTCAGATTCACATACAAAAGTTATACTTATCTATAGTAAAATAAAAAATATCTATATGGCTCTGATATAACAATGTGGGAAAAACAGTCAATCATTTAAGCAGCTATATTATATAGTATGAGCATATTTTAGCTCTCATTAAAGGGGTTTTCTCAACACGCAGTTTTATACTTACCTGCTCCCGGCGCGCCGTCCACTTCCTGGTTTCGGCACTCGGCAGGGGGCGGGTTCGATTGATGTCTTCTCCCGGCCGGGCCGCACGCTGTACTGAACGCGCATGCCGAGTCCGCGCATGCGCCCTGGTGACTTCTTCCTGGCCAGTATAGTATACTTGCCAGGAAGAAGTCACCAGGGCGCATGTGCGGACTCGGCGTGCGCGTTCAGTGCAGCGCGCGGCCGTCCGGGAGAAGAAAATAAATCATCTGCGCATGCACGGCCACCGCGAAAACTGAGAAGAGCGGTGGCCGTAACCAGGGGAGACGGAAGACAACAGTCAGGTAAGTATAGGTTTATTTTTTTCTAAGGGGTGGGGATTTGTTAATGAAATATATTTAGAAAAATGATCACTGTTAAATCATTAACAGATTTAGCAGTGATCATTAAGATGATAATACCCCTTTAACATACTGTGCAACTGTGAACCCCAACTACCACCAGCCAAGAGCCAAAACATCGGGGGGTACCGTGAGGGAAGAAAGGGTGCACCCTCCAGTCACAGCAGTGGGGAGATTGCCACTGTGATCTTTGAGCACACCAACCCTCCTCCGGGCTACAACTACAACTCCCGTCCTCTGCTCCCCTCACTCATGCTGTCTGCGACACCCTTTACAGAGTACATTCAGAGTCTGTGGTCAGAGTCTTCTGTATTAAGGCTCTGTTTTCATATGGGACTATTATAGAGCTTCAGCCAAATTACATAGTACCATGTGCTACAGCCTGGGAGGAGAAGACAAAAGTGGTAGTGGCTCTGGCTGCAGCAGCTATTCATATAAATCACAATGGCAATCCTCACACCAATGCTTCCTAGGGCCAGACAGTTAGCTTCCTAACGCCGCACCCTTTCTTTCCTCATGGCACACCCTGATGTTGGGGCTCCTGCTTGATGGTAGTTAAAGGGGCGAGTTATCAGAATTGCAAAAGGGGATCAACTTTTCATGTGCTGCTGTTGTGAAAGTGTATTATGAAAGGACAAATGGGACCTTAACATTAACTGTGAAACATCAATTGCCATTGATGTGAGTTGCACTAGGGTGGACTGCGAACCTTACTGTGCCATCAAATGGATGAACGTTGACATGGTAGGCGAGGAATATCTGAGAACATTCTCCAACCATTGCTGGAAGAACACAAGCGAGGAGTGGCAGTGTTATGATCTGGGGAAGGTTTTCATGGCATTCTCTGGGCCCACTCATTCATGTGGAAGATATTGTCAACAGATTTGAGTATGAGTCTATCCTTGAGGATCATGTAAACCCATATTCCCATACATGCGGATTGTCTTCCCTGGGGCGGATGGGATGTTCCAGTAGGATAATGAAGCATATCACACTGCTAGAAATGTCCAACTTTGGTTGGAGGAGAGTAACCAAGACTTCTAAGTATTTCCCTGGCCCTCTAATTCACCAGACTTGAACCCAATTGAGCGTCTGTTAGACCACCTCACTCATCATGTTTGCTCTATGGATCCTCCTCCCACAGTCAGTATGGCTCCATATACCTACTTGTGGCAACCTACCAGGACCTCATGAAGTCACTCTCACTGCTTCTAGCTGTTGTCTGTGTTGCATATGGCGGTTACTCTGGATATTAGCTGGTGATCATAATTAGGCCTCATGCACACGACCGTTGTTCAGGTCCGCATCAAGCCACAGTTTTTGCGGCTCGAGTGCGGACCTATTCACTTTAACTGGGCCGCAAAAGATGCGGACAGCACTCCATGTCCGCATCCGTTGCTCGGTTCCTTGGCCCCGGAAAAAAATATAACATGTCCTATTCTTGTCCGTTTTGTGGACAAGAATAGGCATTTCTACAATGGGCTGCCCGTTCTGTTCCGCAAATTGCGGAAGGCACACGGGCGGCTTCCGTTTTTTGCAGATCCGCGGTTTGCGGACTGCAAAAAACGGCACGGTCATGTGCATGAGGCCTTAGTGTTGGAAGTAAAACAAATTGACTTTGATCCGTATTTAAGGAAAAATTTGATTCGCCACGTAGCAGAACTTCTTTGCGCTTTGTAGTAACAAACCAATTTTTCCTGAAATGGTGATAAAAAAACTAAGAAAAAAAACCCATACTCATTGCATCCATTGAAATCTCTCGGGCACTGCCATCTGACATCACCATGTCATCCCGCTGACCGGGTGCGGTGACATCATCAGTAATGACATTACAGCGTTCGCCTAGCTTGATGACATGGTGACATTGTCACGTCAGCATCCAAGAGATTTTGCGCTTTTTTTTCAATCAAGATGGTGCGACGTCCTCTCCGCAAGCAAATGGATGAGATATATTTTTTTTTTAACCCATGAAAGGCCTTAATCTGACTGTCTGATGCCGTGATCAGGGTTGATCAATGGAATGCAATTCATGATGAAGTAATTCGTCACAAATCGAATTTCTGTGAACTTCAAGAACCATTTTTGCAAACTTTGCTCATCTCTGGTCATAATAATGTGACTCAAATGTGTACTGTATGTGGACTGTTTCTCCTAAAGTAGAATACAAATTGAAGAGTATAAACAGTACCAAATGGTCAGTATATGTTATTTTATTATTTTATGACAATTCATGCCTGATGGACCTTATATAACTTACACAGCCCCTTAAAGGGGTTATACCATGACTAATTAAAAAAATGAAAATCAGACACCATATAGTATATGACAATTTCTTTCTAACAAAGCTAGAACCCGCTCTGTACCTCACATGGATCCAGAGATCTTCCCATTCATTGATCTGCTAGATTTATATCCAGCTGACAGCTCAGGGGCGTGTCTTTTCTGCTGCAGCTAAGGGGGCGTGTCCATGCTCTCCCTATCACAGCTCAGGGGGTGTGTCCATGCTCTCCCTATCGCAGCTAAGGGGGCGTGTCCATGCTCTCCCTATCACAGCTAAGGGGGCATGTCCATGCTCTCCCTATCGCAGCTCAGGAAGCTGAAGGATTAAACTGAGCATGTGCAGCCATCTCAGTGAGCCGGTCAAAGAAATGAGAAAAAAACTAATTATTTATTGAAAATATCTCAGTGGCTGTACTAATTTTTTAACTACATGCAATTACAAGAGTATTCAGATGCTGGTTTGAAAACTGTAGAATATTTTTTGTGGTACAACCCCTTTAATTAATGGTCTCTAACGTGTAGCTCTCTGACTACTTTAAAATTACAACTCCTACCATGCCCTGACAGCTACATGGTATGCTGAAAAAACAGGTTTAAGTGGTTGAAGATCACTGTTAACTTTATAATTTTAGTTTACATTTATGCAGAAACTGAGAAATTGCTAAAGGATTCAAAAACTTTCTAGCATCTCCATTTCCATTGGTATAGAGTTGTAATTTGGTTACAAATGAGAATAATTTTTTTTTATTACATGTATTATCCAATACAATATGTGCACTCCGTAGACTTGTTGAAACTTCTCATTTTAAAGCAAAATTATAATCTTGAGAAAGTTCTTAGTTTCCAGATGATTTAGGAAGGTCAAGTAAAAGTTTAACTGTTTTGCGTGTCTGCAACCAGACATCAGATTTTATCTGTACTAACTCTTCATGTCCTTACATTTGTGCTCTAGGATATCAGCTGTACACAAGCACAAAAAAGCATGTTTTCAGAATGTTGCTATTTGTTTTTACATAATACTGTCGTTATCTCTGCCTTCAGATGGTACAGACTCGACCTGTTTCTCTAAAGAAGCAAAATAGTACATAGTCTCACGCCACCAGCCAGCCTTTGATTATGTATCCAAAGATGTCTACAATAAGAGATTATAATATGAGTGGTTTTGGTGGCACCCAGAGCACAAAGTGCTAAAAGTCATGATGGGCACTGCAGTTTCATTGTGGTTTTTATGCTGATAGCAGCAAAATTCATGACACAACTGGTAGTTATGAGCGGCAGGGGCAATATTCGAATTCACGATATTATGCAAATTTGTGGTAGAATATTCGTCATATACACGAATATTCGTATTCAAAATAAAATCTGCAATGTAAAAATCGCTAAAGATTATTTTTGTGATTGCAAAAAATCTGCAATGTAAAACTCGCATTATGCGAAGAGGGTCAAAAACGAATATATAGCGCTATAGAATATAGCGCTATATATAAATTTTTTAGAATATTCATCATTTTTTTCCATCTGAAGTGAACAGTCACTGGCCCACAAGCAACTTAAGCAGGTAGGAATCATGACTTCAGATGGAAAAAAATGACGAATATTCTAGAAAACAAATATATAGCACTATATTGAATATAGTGCTATATATTCGTTTTTAGAATATTCGTAATTTTTTTCCTCCCTGCTTAAGTTGCTTGTGGGCCAATGACTCATTGGCCCATTAGCAAAAAGCAGGGATGAATCATGTTTTCAGATGGAAAAATATTACGAATATTTGATATAATGAATATATAGCACTATATTAGAAATATTCGCAAATTCTTGAAGTTACGATATTCGGGATAAATAACCGCAATTCGAATATTCGCGCTCAACACTACTGGTAAGTGCAATGATCAGAAGGACCTGCTCATGGTTACAGGTCCTCAAACCAGATGAGAGAGTAGCAAGGAGGCAGAGAATTTCAGTGAGCTGCAAATAGTAGGTATCTGGGGTCTGCTTTAGTTTAGGGAGTCTGACTTTAGGGGGCCTGGGATCTGAGTTTCTTTAGCAGGTCAGCTCTAGGTATTTAAGGAATGTGGCTTTGGGGGTCTGTATTTATTTTAAGGTCAAGTCTGTTTTGATTGATTGTGTTTATATAGGGGACCTGGTAAGGGTCTGTTCTGGGCACTATATGTATTTAGGGAGGTTTGTCTGAAAAATAAAATAGTTTAGGGCAGGGATGTCAAACTTGTGGCCCTCCAGCTGTTGCAAAACTACAATGCCCATCATGCCTGGACATCCTACAGCTATCAGAGCATGCTGGGAGTTGTATTTTTGCAACAGCTGGAAGAGCATGAGTTTGATATCTGTGGTTTTGGAGATCTGGGGATCTGAATTCTGTATTTAAGAGGTCTAAATTTGTATTGGGATCTGGCTCTGTATTTAGAATGACTGGTTCAATGGTATGTATTTATTTAGGGAGTCTGTTCTTTGGCCTTATTTTAGTAGGTTCTTGTCTAGTGACTTTAATGGCTTTGCAATGTGGGGTATTTGTTTGTTTAGTGGGGTTTGTAACTGTTCCTTGATCTATATTTATTGAGTTGTCTGAATTTATTTGAATAGCCAGATGGTGAAGAAAAAGAAAGAGGATAGGTAACAGCCCCAGGCCTATTTAATGTAGCACTGTGTTCATGTGACATCTGTCTGTCTGTGTCTGTCTATTTATCATCTACCTACATTTATCGAGATAGTGTGCAAAGTTGTGTGACTATCTTGAATGGCAGAAGAGGAGTTTTGGAATTGGTGGATCTGCAGCTGAAAAGATGGAAAGGAAAGTGTTCTGTTCATTCTCTAGTTACAAAGCAACATTATTTATAAGGCTGAAAAAAGACATACGTACGTTCAGCCTGTTAACCCGCAAGTTGGTTCAGAGAAAGGCAAAAAATAATTTAAAAAACAATAAGATGAAAGCCAATTTTTCTGATTTTAGGGAAAAATTCCTTCTCGACTCCAATCAGGCAATCAGAATAACTCCCTGGATCAACGACCCCTCTCTAGTAGCTATAGTCTGTAATATTATTACACTCCAGAAATACATCCAGGCCCCTCTTGAATTCCTTTATTGTACTCACCATCACCACCTCCTCCGGCAGAGAGTTCCATAGTCTCACTGCTCTTACCGTAAAGAATCCTCTTCTATGTTTGTGTACAACCCTTCTTTCCTCCAGACGCAGAGGATGTCCCCTTGTCACAGTCACAGTCCTGGGGATAAATAGCTGATGGGATAGATCTCTGTACTGACCCCTGATATAGTTATACATAGTAATTAGATCTCCCCTCAGTCGTCTTTTTTCTAAAGTGAATAACCCTAATTTCGATAATCTTTCAGGGTACTGTAGTTGGCCCATTCCAGTTATTACTTTAGTTGCCCTCCTCTGGACCCTCTCCAGCTCTGCTATGTCTGCCTTGTTCACAGGAGCCCAGAACTGTACACAGTACTCCATGTGTGGTCTGACAAGCGATTTGTAAAGTGGTAGGGCTATGTTCTCATCACGGGCATCTATGCCCCTTTTCATGAATCCCATAATCTTATTTTTAATGTGATTGTTTTCTTAAAGTGGATGGTTGCTTTAAATCAGCATAATTTTGGAAAAAGAGTATAAAGGCGAACTGGGGAAAAGTCCTATTCTACTCTACGCTCATCTGATTTCATGCCCTAATACATGCATCCTCAAACTGCGGCCCTCCAGCTGTTGCAAAACTACAACTCCCAGCATGCCCGAACAGCCTACAGGTATCAGCCTATAGCAGGGCATTGTGGGAGTTGTAGTTTTACAACAGCTGGAGGGCCGCAGTTTGAGGATACCTGCCCTAATAGGTCATACGGGCATGATTTTCTTTGTGAGACAGCTGTCCATATGCATAATGATTTTTGTTAATGATCCATCAATTAATATTTATAATTTAGTTTATGGTTCTGAAATCTATGTATTCTGACTAAAAGAAACCTGCCTCACAATGTTAGCTTGTCACAGATAAACGATCATGACATTGGGAAGATAAATACATTTGTAAAATATGTAACTCCAAGAAACATGGTAATAGGTAGCAAGCATTAATAAACACATGAAATACACAATATCACTATGTCAGTATACAGTACTTTACTGGAAATGAGAAAATTGGTTCCAGCTACACACCCATATACAGACGTTAACAAAACATACAGTCAGCATGTACTGTGGGGTGAAATGTTATGTAGAGTGCATTTCTGGAGAAGTGACTATTCCTTCCCTCTCCCTTTCCGCTACAAAAAATTGGCAGCTATTGTATGTGCGTGGTTATCTATTCCGGACTCCTGTACATAAGATAGTGCACACAGTGCAATATATTAACCATAAAGTACATTATCTACAGTAAATGTTTTTGCCCTCACCAACAATGCAACATCTGCAGCACAGTAACATCATTTCATGGTCTGCACTATGAAGCTGCTGAGGAGCTGGAGCTGTGGTGAATTACGCCACAAAATAAGTGAATTATAAACTCCCATCTATTAATTAAGCTGCTGTTGTCTGTTGTGGGAGTCAAACAAGGCCGTAAACTATAAAGGGGAAACAAAAACAATTAGCAAAGCTATGGCCTGGCGCTAACCTTACTTTATGACGTCTATAAAAATGTTTTACTGCTGGATCCTCTGCTGTAATGCTATGACACAACATCATCTACAGAGGTTCATAACCCTTTTAGGTCTGATGACTAGAGTTGATGGAGCATGCTCGGCCGAACACTATTTCAGCTCGAGCATCTCTATGCTCGGCACAAGGCGGTATTCGGCCGAATACCGCATGTGCTCGAGCGCAATGCTCGAGTCTCCTCACTGCACGTTTGTTAGCTGCTATGCAGCCAATAAACGCGCAGGTAAGTACTGCCCTTCACTGTAAAGCCATGTTGGTTACTGGCATTACAGTGATTGGCTGGCTGGAACGCGTCATCAGGTGCTATATAGCACCCGATGACACGTGTTCGGCTCAGTGTTAGTAAGGGAGAGCTGTGCTGAAGAAGGTAAAGATAGTGTAGGGAGTGGAATTTTCTTTTTTTCATTAGAAAAACTTGTCAGAGACCTAAAAGTCCTTTCAAAGGGAGTCTGTCACCTCCATATGGCCATATACAGTGCTTACATGGCCCTATAGCACACCTATACATGAATGTAATGGTACCTTTGTCTTTACACTTGCAGAAGCTGGAAAAATGAACTTTAATTGATATGCAACTATGCACTCGCAAGTGCCCAGGGGCGGTGTTCACTGTGTTGGTGCCCAGGTTGCCCTGCCTTCTTTCATTGTTCCCCCGTCCCAGCCTCTGCAAATGCCCACCCTCCTATACCCTTGCATCATCCTAAGGTCCGTCCAAGATCCCGCGCCTGCGCACTGCCTCGCCGGGCTGGTTTTGAGACGTTCGTCGGAGCATGCGCAGTAGTTAAAGCGATGCCGTGCCAACAATGGGCATCGCAGTGTGCATGCTTCGGCCCGGCAAGGCAGTGCACAGTCACGGGATCTTGGCCGGACCTTGGGATGATGCAAGGGAATAGGAGGGTGGGCATTTGCAGAGGCTGGGGCAGGGGAACAATGAAAGAAGGCAGGGCAGCCTGGGCACTAACACAGTGAACGGCACCCCTCTGCACTTGCGAGTGCTCATTTGCATATCAATCAAAGTTTGTTTTTCCAGCTTCTGCAAGTGTAAAGACAAAGACAAAGGTCCCGTTACATTCATGTATAGGTGTGCGATAGGACAATGTAAGAACTGGATATGGCCATATGGAGATGACAGACTCCCTTTAAGGACTATTGTGTGTGGCAGCAGCAATATACATTTTTAGCGCAACCTGCTATAAATTGCTAAAACTTTACCCAAAAGTCCTTTTAAGGACTATAGTTGTATCTGGCAGCAGTATATATTATTAGCGCAACCTGCGCTAAATAGCGTGCAATAGTTAGGACGCTGCAGACAGCGACATTATCTGTGCTACATCTCCAGTGTAAAGTGTGCGCATCCAAAAAATATCAGTGACATCCAGTGTACTTTTTCTATAGACGGTGTCTGCTGCGGAGACTGACATTAGCTGGAATACATCTCCATCGTAACGTGTGCACATCCCAAAAATATCAGTGACATCCAGTGTACTTTTTCTATAGACGGTGTCTGCTGCGGACAGTGACATTAGCTGGAATACATCTCCATCGTAACGTGTGCACATCCCAAAAATATCAGTGACATCCAGTGTACTTTTTCCGTAGACGGTGTCCGCTGTGGACAGTGACATTAACTGGGGACATCTCCTGTGTAACGTTTCCACATTCCAAATACCAGTGACATTCCCGGTAATTTTATATTAGCCACTGCTGACATCAGCGACATTATCTGCGGTATATCTCCTGTGTGACGTTTCCACATCCCAAATACCTTTTTTAATTTTTTGGCTCATACACTTACAAATCCTACGCTACTGTACGTGTGACATACTTTCAATCATATATAACATTTAATATGAAGAAGGCGAGCAGTAAGGGACGGGGAAGTGGCCGTGATGCTGATGGTGCATGCAGAAGCCGTGGCCCTGGGCGCGTTGAAACTGTGCCTGCTGCCAGAGCACAAGAAAAACAATCATCCATGATCCCTAGCTTCATGTCCGAGTTTGCAGGGCGGCACAAGACAACGCTCTCGAAGTCAGACCAGTGCGACCAGGTGGCTGGTTGGATTGCAGCAGATAATGCTTCCAGTCGGTTAAGCACCACCGTGGCAAATCAGCATTTGCAGTGCTAGCAGAGCCTGCTGCCAATTGGCTGGCCTAGCCTGCACCAGCAGAGCAGTGCCACGCTGGAGTCCCTCTGCCAGCAAGTAATGACTGAGGCTAGGCACTGCAGATACCAGTCCAAGTGACAACCGAGTAGCTTACTGTGTAAGTAAAGTCAGCCCTGTTTACTACAGATTCAAAATAAAAGTTTATGAAGGCTGGGACCGATTCAGTGAATAAGGAGGGGGAGGTGTCACCATTCACGGGGAAGGTGGGGTATAGCACACTATATAAAAGGGAACAACAACCACAGATCATTGGGGAGCTATGGCACACTATACATTATATGTAGAAGGCACACTTTAAGGGGGGGGGGGGGTGTGGTATATAAGGCACACTATATAATATGCTGCAGCAGGCAGTCAGGGGGGTATGGCACACTGTATATTATATGCAGCAATAGACATAGTTCTTGGCTGGTATGGCACACTATATAGGCATGCAGTAGCTCATGTTGGTGGGGCATGGGGGCCCAATCCAGATTCTTGCTATGGGGCCTAATGATTTCTATGTAAGCTGCTGCCCATAACAAAGCGTTATCCACAGATCCCCTCCATAACAGTGTCATCCACAGATCCCCTCCATAACAGTGTCATCCACAGACCACCATTAGTTCAAAACACACAAAAGGCACACCTTTTGGTTAAAAATATTTTTTTTCTTATTTTCCTCCTCAAAAACCTAGGTTCGTCTTATCATCAGGTACGTCTTATAAAGTGAAAAATACGGTATTTGCCGTCCAGGGGTGCAGTTATATATTCTAAAGCTCTTTTTGGCATGTATTAGTGGCAAAAAATATACATTTGCAGTTCAGCGGTGCAGTTATATGTTCTAAAGCCCATTTTGTCGAGTATTAGTGGCAAAAATATATATATTTGCCGTTCAGCAGTGCAGCTATATGTTCTAAAGCCCTTTTTGGCGTGTATTAGTGGCAGAAAAATATATATTTGTCATTCAGTGGTGCAGTTATGTGTTCTAAAGCCCTTTTTGGCGTGTATTAGTGGCAAAAGTATATATATTTGCTGTTCAGCGGTGCAGTTATATGTTCTAAAGCCCTTTTTTGCGTGTATTAGTGGGAAAAAAGGGGCTTTTTATCCGTTGTGTGGTGAAGTGAGAAAATTACAGTCTTTTTTGGGGTGTATTAATTTCCTTTTCATTTATTTATTTTGTCTAACAGTATGTCAGACAGAAAAGTGCCAGGCCCTGCACAGGGGTGTGAGAACCAAATCAGACTGCTCACTATCCTCTTGTTACGCTGCGTGGGAAAGGGCAATCCCCATATTAAAATTCAAAGGATAATCTCAGCAGGTGTACTTTTTTCCAATCTATAGTATGCTTTATTTCATGATCAAAATAACAAAATCACAGAACGCGTTTCGGCCCGTCCAGCCTTCCTCAACTGCATGATGCTAAATGACACTGTGTAACATTTTATAGACACAAATTACAATCACCTGGTCATGACATCATCAATTGAGTAAACAAACAGGAAATTACATAGTCATACAATCAAAGTGTATTTTTCTTACTATGGTCCATGTTCATCATAAAGAAAAGAAAAACAGTCTTCCAAACTATGATAGTGGTGTTGTTGTCTGTAAGAGAATATATCCCATATTAAAAACAAAAATACATAACCTCATAATCTCTATTCAGGCCTTTGGGTTGTAAGTAGGGATGAGCGAACCCAAACTGTATAGTTCGGGTTTGTACCGAATTTTGGGGTGTCCGTGACACGGACCCGAACCCGAACATTTTTGTAAAAGTCCGGGTTCGGGTTTGGTGTTCGTCGCTTTCTTGGCGCTTTTTGAAAGGCTGCAAAGCAGCCAATCAACAAGCGTCATACTACTTGCCCCAAGAGGCCGTCACAGCCATGCCTACTATTGGCATGGCTGTGATTGGCCAGTGCAGCATGTGACCCAGCCTCTATTTAAGCTGGAGTCACGTAGCGCCACACGTCACTATGCTCTGATCAGTGTAGGGAGAGGTTGCAGCTGCGACGTTAGGGCGAGATTAGTCAGTGATTAACTCCTCCAAAAGACTTAATTCAGTGATCGATCTACAGCTGTGGATCATTGAACTGCTGCTATTCAATTGCTCACTGTTTTTAGGCTGCCCAGAGCGTTTTTCAGTCACTTTTTTCTGGGGTGATCGGCAGCCATTTTGTGTCTTGTGGTGCGCCAGCACAAGCTGCCACCAAGTACATTTAACCATCAATAGTGTGGTTATTTTTTGCCAATATCCTACATCAGGGGCAAGCTGTCACCAAGTGCATTTAACCATCAATAGTGTGGTTATTTTTTGGCAATGTCCTACATCAGGGACAAGCTGTCACCAAGTGCATTTAACCATCAATAGTGTGGTTATTTTTTGGCTATATCCTACATGAGGGGCAAGCTGTCACCAAGTGCATTTAACCATCAATAGTGTAATTATTTTTTGGCTATATCCTACATCAGGGGCTTGGCTGTGCTTGCTATTTTATTGAGGGGTGAAATACAATTGCCAAAATAGCAGTACCCTAAATCTGGTGTTTCAGCTGTGGCCAGCTAATTGTAATACTGTCTGCTGTCTGGCAAAGGATATATTTTTGTTCAGGGTTGAAATACAATTCCCAACTTAGCAATTTCCTAAATTAGTGGTTTCTGCTGTATCAGGGCTTCTTTAAATCTATTCATTAAAAGGGTATATAAGATTCAAGGTGAAGATAGGGTCATTCTCAATAACTTCACACACACGCTACTGTGCAATTCCAAGTCTAATTCTAATGTGTAAACGTATACCTGTCACCCAGCGCCTAAATAATAGGCCTCAAATTTATAGTCATCTAAATCTGTGGTTATTGCTGTGGCTGGTCAAGTTATTTAGTGTCCGTCAAAGCACAGTTTTTGTTCTGGGTTGAAATACAATTCCCAATTTAGCAATTCTTAAAATTAGTGGTTTCTGCTGTATCAGGCCTACTTTAAATCTATCCCTAAAAGGGTATATTAGATTCAAGGTGCAGATAGGGTCATTCTCAATAACTTCACACACACGCTACTGTGCAATTCCAAGTCTAATTCTGTGTGTAAACGTATACCTGTCACCCAGCGCCTAAATAATAGGCCTCAAATTTATATTCATCTAAATCTGTCGTTGTTGCTGTGGCTGGGCAAGTTATTTAGTGTCCGTCAAAGCACAGTTTTTGTTCTGGGTTGAAATGCAATTCCCAATTTAGCAATTCTCTAAATTAGTGGTTTCTGCTGTATCAGGCCTACTTTAAATCTATCCCTAAAAGGGTATATTAGATTCAAGGTGCAGATAGGGTCATTCTCAATAACTTCACACACACGCTACTGTGCAATTCCAAGTCTAATTCTGTCCGTAAACGTATACCTGTCATCCAGCGCCTAAATACTAGGCCTCAAATTTATATTCAGCTAAATCTGTCGTTACTGCTGTGCCTTTATTAGTGTAATACAGTACCTAAATAGATAGCCAGATAGTGTTAGGTGTCTGTAAAAAAAGGCCTGAATTTGAATTCAATACATTGGGCCAAATAATATTTTTGTTATTGTGGTGAACGGTAACAATGAGGAAAACATCTAGTAAGGGACGCGGACGCGGACATGGTCGTGGTGGTGTTTGTGGACCCTCTGATGCTGGGAGAGGACGTGGCCGTTCTGCCACAGCCACACGTCCTAGTGTACCAACTACCTCAGGTCCCAGTAGCCGCCATAATTGACAGCGATATTTGGTGGGGCCCAATGCCGTTCTAAGGATGGTAAGGCCTGAGCAGGTACAGGCATTAGTCAATTGGGTGGCCGACAGTGGATCCAGCACGTTCACATTATCTCCCACACAGTCTTCTGCAGAAAGCGCACAGATGGCGCCTGAAAACCAAGCCCATCAGTCTGTCACTGCCTCGGTACGAACCCGAACAAACTGTCTGAGCCTCAAGTTATGCAGCAGTCTCTTATGCTGTTTGAAGACTCCGCTGGCAGGGTTTCCCAAGGGCATCCACCTAGCCCTTCCCCAGCGGTGGAAGACATAGAATGCACTGACGCACAACCACTTATGTTTCCTGATGATGAGGACATGGGAATACCACCTCAGCACGTCTCTGATGATGACGAAACACAGGTACCAACTGCTGCGTCTTTCTGC
Source organism: Bufo gargarizans (assembly GCF_014858855.1). NCBI lineage: Eukaryota > Metazoa > Chordata > Amphibia > Anura > Bufonidae > Bufo > Bufo gargarizans. The sequence goes on from NC_058081.1 coordinate 356,313,557, forward strand.
AGTGTGCAGACTGAACAGGAGGTCAGAGATCAAGACTGGGTGGAAGACGATGCAGGGCACGATGAGGTCCTAGACCCCACATGGAATGAAGGTCGTGCCACTGACTTTCACAGTTCCGAGGAAGAGGCAATGGTGAGACGGAGCCAACAGCGTAGCAAAAGAGGGAGCAGTGGGCAAAAGCAGAACACCCGCCGCCAAGAGACTCCGCCTGCTACTGACCGCCGCCATCTGGGACCGAGCACCCCAAAGGCAGCTTCAAGGAGTTCCCTGGCATGGCACTTCTTCAAACAATGTGCTGACGACAAGACCCGGGTGGTTTGCACGCTGTGCCATCAGAGCCTGAAGCGAGGCATTAACGTTCTGAACCTTAGCACAACCTGCATGACCAGGCACCTGCATGCAAAGCATGAACTGCAGTGGAGTAAACACCTTAAAAACAAGGAAGTCACTCAGGCTCCCCCTGCTACCTCTTCTGCTGCTGCCGGCTCGGCCTCTTCTGCTGCTGCCACTGCCTCTTCCTCCGCCTCTGGAGGAACGTTGGCACCTGCCGCCCAGCAAACATGGGATGTACCACCAACACCACCACCTGCGTCACCAAGCATCTCAACCATGTCACACGGCAGCGTTCAGCTCTCCATCTCACAAACATTTGAGAGAAAGCGTAAATTCCCACCTAGCCACCCTTGATCCCTGGCCCTGAATGCAAGCATTTCTAAACTACTGGCCTATGAAATGCTGTCATTTAGGCTGGTGGACACAGACAGCTTCAAACAGCTCATGTCGCTTGCTGTCCCACAGTATGTTGCTCCCAGCCGTCACTACTTCTCCAAGAGAGCTGTGCCTTCCCTGCACAACCAAGTAGCCGATAAAATCAAGTGTGCACTGCGCAACGCCATCTGTGGCAAGGTCCACCTAACCACAGATACTTGGACCAGTAAGCACGCCCAGGGACGCTATATCTCCCTAACTGCACACTGGGTAAATGTAGTGGCGGCTGGGCCCCAGGCGGAGAGCTGTTTGGCGCAAGTCCTTCCGCCGCCAAGGATCGCAGGGCAACATTCTTTGCCTCCTGTTGCCACCTCCTCCTACTCAGCTTCCTCCTCCTCTTCTTCCACCTGCTCATCCAGTCAGCCACACACCTTCACCACCAACTTCAGCACAGCCCGGGGTAAACGTCAGCAGGCCATTCTGAAACTCATATGTTTGGGGGACAGGCCCCACACCGCACAGGAGTTGTGGCGGGGTATAGAACAACAGACCGACGAGTGGTTGCTGCCGGTGAGCCTCAAGCCCGGCCTGGTGGTGTGCGATAATGGGCAAAATCTCGTTGCAGCTCTGGGAATAGCCGGTTTGACGCACATCCCTTGCCTGGCGCATGTGCTGAATTTGGTGGTGCAGAAGTTCATTCACAACCACCCCGACATGTTAGAGCTGCTGCATAAAGTGCGGGCCGTCTGTTCGCGCTTCCGACGTTCACATCCGGCCGCTGCTCGCCTGTCTGCGCTACAGCGTAACTTCGGCCTTCCCGCTCACCGCCTCATATGCGACGTGCCCACCAGGTGGAACTCCACCTTGCACATGCTGGACAGATTGTGCGAGCAGCAGCAGGCCATAGTGGAGTTTCAGCTGCAGCACGCACGGGTCAGTCGCACTGCGGAACAGCACCACTTCACCACCAATGACTGGGCCTCCATGCGAGACCTGTGTGCCCTGTTGCGCTGTTTCGAGTACTCCACCAACATGGCCAGTGGCGATGACGCCGTTATCAGCGTTACAATACCACTTCTATGTCTCCTTGAGAAAACACTTAGGGCGATGATGGAAGAGGAGGTGGCCCATTAGGAGGAGGAGGAGGAGGAAGAGGGGTCATTTTTAGCACTTTCAGGCCAGTCTCTTCGAAGTGACTCAGAGGGAGGTTTTTTGCAACAGCAGAGGCCAGGTACAAATGTGGCCAGCCAGGGCCCACTACTGGAGGATGAGGAGGACGAGGATGTGGAGGAGGATGAGGATGAAGCATGGTCACAGCGGGGTGGCACCCAACGCAGCTCGGGCCCATCACTGGTGCGTGGCTGGGGGTAAACGCAGGACGATGACGATACGCCTCCCACAGAGGACAGCTTGTCCTTACCTCTGGGCAGCCTGGCACACATGAGCGACTACATGCTGCAGTGCCTGCGCAACGACAGCAGAGTTGCCCACATTTTAATGTGTGCGGTCTACTTGGTTGCCACCCTGCTGGATCCACGGTACAAAGACAATGTGCCCACCTTACTTCCTGCACTGGAGCGTGATAGGAAGATGCGCGAGTACAAGCGCACGTTGGTAGACGCGCTACTGAGAGCATTCCCAAATGTCACAGGGGAACAAGTGGAAGCCCAAGGCCAAGGCAGAGGAGGAGCAAGAGGTCGCCAAGGCAGCTGTGTCACGGCCAGCTCCTCTGAGGGCAGGGTTAGCATGACAGAGATGTGAAAAAGTTTTGTCAACATGCCACAGCTAACTGCACCACCACCTGATACGCAACGTGTTAGCAGGAGGCAACATTTCACTAACATGGTGGAACAGTACGTGTGCACACCCCTCCACGTACTGACTGATGGCTCGGCCCCATTCAACTTCTGGGTCTCTAAATTGTCCACGTGGCCAGAGCTAGCCTTTTATGCCTTGGAGGTGCTGGCCTGCCCGGCGGCCAGAGTTTTGTCTGAACGTGTATTCAGCACGGCAGGGGGCGTCATTACAGACAAACGCAGCCGCCTGTCTACAGCCAATGTGGACAAGCTGAGGTTCATAAAAATTAACCAGGCATGGATCCCACAGGACCTGTCCATCCCTTGTGCAGATTAGACATTAACTACCTCCCCATAACCATATATTATTGTACTCCAGGGCACTTCCTCATTCAATCCTATTTTTATTTTCATTTTACCATTATATTGCGGGGCAACCCAAAGTTGAATGAACCTCTCCTCTGTCTGGGTGCCGGGGCCTAAATATATGACAATGGACTGTTCCAATGTTGGGTGACGTGAAGCATGATTCTCTGCTATGACATGAAGACTGATTCTCTGCTGACATAAAGCCAGATTCTCTGTTACGGGACCTCTCTCCTTTGCCTGGGTGCCTGGGCCTAAATATCTGACAATGGACTGTTCCAGTGTTGGGTGACGTGAAGCATGATTCTCTGCTATGACATGAAGACTGATTCTCTGCTGACATGAAGCCAGATTCTCTGTTATTGGACCTCTCTCCTCTGTCTGGGTGCCTGGGCCTAAATATCTGACAATGGACTGTTCCAGTGTTGGGTGACGTGAAGCATGATTCTCTGCTATGACATGAAGACTGATTCTCTGCTGACATGAAGCCAGATTCTCTGTTACGGGACCTCTCTCCTCTGCCTGGGTGCCTGGGCCTAAATATCTGACAATGGACTGTTCCAGTGTTGGGTGAAGTGAAGCCTGATTCTCTGCTATGACATGAAGACTGATTCTCTGCTGACATGAAGCCAGATTCTCTGTTATGGGACCTCTCTCCTCTGCCTGGGTGCCGGGGCCTAAATATATGACAATGGACTGTTACAGTGGTGGGTGATGTGAAGCCAGATTCTCTGCTATGGGACCTCTCTCCAATTGATATTGGTAATATTTTATTTTTATTTTTATTCATTTCCCTATCCACATTTGTTTGAAGGGTATTTACCTACATGTTGCTGCCTTTTGCAGCCCTCTAGCCCTTTACTGGGCTGTTTTACAGCCTTTTTAGTGCCGAAAAGTTCGGGTCCCTATTGACTTCAATGGGGTTCGGGACGAAGTTCGGGTCCGGTTCGGATCCCGAACATTTCCGGGAAGTTCAGCCGAACTTCTCGAACCTGAACATCCAGGTGTTCGCTCAACTCTAGTTGTAAGGTATCCAAAGTATGGATCCAGAAAGCCTCCCTTTTGAGTAATAGTCTTCTTAGATCACCTCCCCTCCTTGGTTGATGATCCTGCTCTATGACTTGATATTTCAATTGAGCAATTGAATGTTTTTGAGTATGAAAATGAAAAGGTATGGGTAACAAGAGGTTCTTTTTACGTATAGTGGACTTGTGTTTGCTAATGCGATCTTTCACCATCTGCATAGTCTCCCCAACATGCATAGACTACAAGGGCACTTTATAAGATAAATTACATTTGTGGTGTCACAGGTATAGGAGCCTTTGATTTTATAAGGTTTTCCAGTGAGTGGATGATAGAAATATTGGCCCTTCTGCACATTGGTGCATTGCATACAGTGAAAAAGAACCAGATTTATGTCCCTATAGGGCCCTCAGGAGATTGTAACAAAAATCAAACCACGGTCACCTGACCAAAAACTCCTTTTAGGGGTCCTATCTATATGTTATAACTTTAACCTTTATTATATACTTTTAAAACAAAAATACTCTGAGAAACCAATACTACAAGGTAATTTAAAAATATCAGGTTGCAGTTACGGGCTAAGTCAGTTAATTTATGTATTTTTTGGGCAGCTGTCGCTTGCTCTACATTCTATTTAAGAGGTGGTTAACCTCATGGATACTCTGTGGCCATGTATCACCGCAGGTTAGGAGATGTGTTTTAAGTGGTGAATTGTTTGGTGTCCCTATAGGTCCTAGGTATAGGAGTTTCTATTGTAAATAGATAAGATGTATTCCTATATCCCTATGTGACAGACATCCATTATTCATTCACACATCTCACACGCTGGGAGATCAGGCAGTTTGCCTCAGAACATTTGCGCAATATGTGTTGAGCTGGACAATGATTGTGACCCTGCTGGTTGTGGATCTTGCCCTAAACTGAAACCCGTCTATACCTGAGTATTTTCACTTTAAAAGTAAATAATAAATAGAGGTTGGACGACGAATCCGTCAAATTCATGGATCTCTCGAATCTTGTTGGATTCGAGGGATTCGTGGACTCGAATCCCGACCTCATTTACTAAATTCGAATCCGACAAATCCATGACAGCGGGGACCGGGGCAGTCCCTGTATTCTAATGCACCAGCCCCGCTCACTGTAGTATAATCTTATGAGCTAACCTGTATTGTTAAGATATAATAATCCATCTGTATTACTTACATTACAACATTAAGTTCTGTAGCAGAGAGGAGGGAGGAGGCAGGCAGGGAGGACAGGCGGGCGGTGCATCACTCACTATGTCACGTGCCTGCGCTGCCCACTTTATGAATGAAGCAGGCTGCACGGCGCGTGACGTAGTGAGTGACGCGCCGCCCGTCCTCCCAACCTGCCTCCTCCCACCTCTCTGCTACGGAACTTAATGTTGCAATGTAAGTAATACAGATGGATTATTATATCTTAACAATGCAGGTTAGATCATAAGATTATACAACAGTGAACGGGGCCAGTGCATTTTAATACAGGGACTGCACCGATCCCCGCTGTCATTCCTAATCCAGATGCCGGCCCCCAGCCCCTGTATTGGGGGTCATTCACACTGCAGGGACACTGTTATGGGGGGATCTGTGGATGGCACATAGCATAAGATGCTATTTATGTGTCAACCACAGATCCCCCCATCACAGTGCCATCCAGAGATCCCCCATAACAGTGCCATCCAGAGATCCCCCATAACAGTGTCAACCACAGATCCCCCATAACAGTGCCACCAAGAGATCCCCCATAACAGTGCCACCAAGAGATCCCCCATAACAGTGCCATCCAGAGATCCCCCATAACAGTGCCATCCACAGATCCCCATAACAGTACCATCCACAGATCCCCCATAACAGTGCCATCCACAGATCCCCTCATAACAGTGCCATCCACAGATCCCCCCATAACAGTGCCATCCACAGATCCCCCCCATAACAGTGCCACCCACAGATCCCCCCCATAACAGTGCCATCCACAGATCCCCACATAACAGTGCCATCCACAGATCCCCCCATAGCAGTGTCATCCACAGATCCCCCCATAAGTGTTTGGATCACTTTGTTTCTTACACCGTTTACACAATTCTTATGTACAGGATTCGTAGGATTCGAGATTCGAAAGATTAGATAGATTCGAGAACCTTTTCTGATTCAGATTCGAAAAAAATTGGATTCCTGCCGCCTCTAATAATAAAGGTTCAAGTTTTACCGTATAGATAGGACCCCTAAAATTGAGTTTTTGGTCAGGTGACTGTGGTTTAATTTTTATTGCATACAGTGGAGACAAGGAAATGTTCCACATTTTTGATGCGTAAAGGATGTTGGATATGTAGCAGGCTTACATACAATATTATCAAAGTGATAATTAAAAAGATGATATTTATATACAAACGCCATGCGGTTACTCTTGTTTTTGGGGATGGATTGTACCGCGCTCTAGATTTTGGCCTCAGTTAGTATCTTCTTAGAATTACTCTATTTAAAAATCTAGATGTCCTCTCTTCCATCCTTGTATGTTGTGTCCCTGGATCTGAGACTATCCTCTTAATCCTCATAAACTGTGAATTTGGGATGAATTTTTTTAGGGGAAATGGATGTGCACTTTGATAGTGTAACACGTTATTTCTATCCGTTGCTTTTCTATATAGGTCAGTACATAAATAACCACCTTCATGTTTCATTACCATCACATCTAGGAAATTGACAGCATTTTGATGATATGTTAGCGTGAATTTTAATTCGCCCCAAATGTTATTCAGATGTCCAAACAACAGGAGGGGGGGGCTTGAGTGGCCCCGCCCATATGCAAAAAATGTAATCTATAAATCTTTTCTACACTAATGAGTATAAACATAGTGTTTTTCAAAAAATTACACAAATGCATTTGCGTAGGGCGGGGCCACATTCGTGGCCAACGCAGTCCCACGTTTTTGCAAATTGATCACCAAATAAAAAATTGTTTTCATGTTGAACCAGACACAATAAATCCACAAAAAGTTCCTGCTGTTCAATGGAATAATCACTCAGCTGTAGCATTGATGTTATTGCTTCTATACCTTTACTGTGTTCTATTGAGGTATAAAGACCGACCACGTCTTGATACCAACAGTCCTCTGGAACATTCCTCAAGTCTTATATCACTTGCAAAAAGTGAGTGGTATCAAGCAAAAAGGAGTCAGTGTTTCTAACCAGTGGCATTAGTATCTTTTCCAAGGCTATTGACAGAGGAAAAAAACACTGAGTTGACTGAAGCCACAATTGGTCGACCAGGGAGATCCACTAAGGTTTTATGCACTTTCGGCAATAAGTAGAATACGGGTGCAGTATGCCAGACAGACAGGAGAATTATATGTGAGGTCACAGTGTGAGCATTAGGTGGGCCGAGGTAAACACAGTTCTGGTTACTCACGGTCGGTTATGTCGTCCCTGGGCAGGCCTGCATGAGTGATGAGGAGAACGGCACCGTAATTCTCTGGGGCACACTCTGGTGTAAGGGATACAGGCCAGATGGGGGTTTGAGTTGCCCTTGATGGTCTGTATTAATGTGGAAGACAAAAGGGTGGTCCCTAGAGGGAGATGGTGTGAAAGCACTCTCCCAGGGTATACTGCTCTGTAACAGGGAATGTATCGAACGAGTGAGGGGCAGTAACGTTTTAAAACTTAAAGTTTAATTAGGACTGTTTTAAGAAAAAGCCCCTACCAGACAAACAAGACAAACGACAATTAACAGTCTGGGACCCACATTAATGAGTCACCATTGTACGAATCCGCAGATAATATTCAAAACTGCGGAGCCGAACAACAAAGCAGCACCATATGCAGTCTTTTGGTGGGGTGCCGCAGACTAATAGAGATGCCAAAGGCAAATAAAAGGGTAGATCTTACCGGTGGTGCCAGTTGGAACTTTGTAGTCCAAAACCCTGGAAGATGAGGGGCTTCTCGGATCCGAAAAACGTGTCCTCTTTATGATTTCACCGGGTGCCAGGGGCTGCAGGGAGAAACTATCCCTGTTTTTGCCCTACTTGGCCTGAAAATCCCTAGGTGCCTCCTAACACGGGGTCCTTGCCCCGCAAGGGGTGGCCTCGTCCGGAACCTAACCCTAATAAGTGAACCCTAATTGACCCTATAGGGACAGCATGGATTGGCCCCAGGGGTAATGATAGCTAATAGGGTAAAAAATTATCTAAGTTCAGATGGATTTATTCTGCGTCCCTACGCGTTTCATCTAATGGAGAATAAATCAAAGCTATAAAAAGTACCTCCACTTCATAAAGATAGAATGAAGACCCCCCGACTCATCAGGGGACAGGGGTCATAGGTGGAGGATTAGGTCTATACCCTTATCCTATTGTGATGGATAATGGGAAAGGGTAAGCCAAAAAGGATTGCGCAGACCTGACTAGACCAGTGTGGTCCTGAATCAGTCCGGATACCTGTGGTGTAATAACAAAACAAAACCATTCAGATACTGCACCCACCAGGAGCTGATATACTTGTGGCATAAAGATAAGGAGGTGTACTTACTGTTGAGATCATGGGAGCCGCGTGGCTGGTGCCATGAGAAGCGGGAGTGTGGTTTAACTCCAGCATGTGATATCGGCGTCTGTCTGCGCTAATAAATGCGCAAGTAAGTTTAAATGGAAGGGGGGTATGTGGTGCGCCTGCGCGAGGAGTGCGGCCGCCGTCACGTGACTAAGGCATATGTCAGCTGACGTCGCAATCCGCCTCCTAACAAGCGCATGGTTGATTATATCTTTTTGATGCCGACATCTCTCTAAGGTGCTGGCCATTTTGTCCCAATTGTCTTTATACTGTCTTTACCCTGTCTGGGCCCCAGTGGGTCCGCCTGTCACTTAATGTTCCCCCTTCCTTAGGTCCCATGTTGAAAGTGATATCCTTTATCACTATCAATATTTGTAGGTGTAGTAGTAGGAGTTGCTCGTATTATATGATCACTCCTCCCACCTCTTTTCATCATGCAGCCGACGCTGTGCCTGGGCTGGTAGGACCTCCCTGACGGTGACGCCTACCATGACGTCACAGCAGCTGCGGCCTCTGAGCTGCATGTCGCATATGCGCGTGTGCGCATATGCGCATATGCGCATATGCGCGATTGCGCATATGCGCATGTGCGCATGCGCTTGTTAGGAGGCGGATTGCGACGTCAGCTGACATATGCCTTAGTCACGTGACGGCGGCCGCACTCCTCGCGCAGGCGCACCACATACCCCCCTTCCATTTAAACTTACTTGCGCATTTATTAGCGCAGACAGACGCCGATATCACATGCTGGAGTTAAACCACACTCCCGCTTCTCATGGCACCAGCCACGCGGCTCCCATGATCTCAACAGTAAGTACACCTCCTTATCTTTATGCCACAAGTATATCAGCTCCTGGTGGGTGCAGTATCTGAATGGTTTTGTTTTGTTATTACACCACAGGTATCCGGACTGATTCAGGACCACACTGGTCTAGTCAGGTCTGCGCAATCCTTTTTGGCTTACCCTTTCCCATTATCCATCACAATAGGATAAGGGTATAGACCTAATCCTCCACCTATGACCCCTGTCCCCTGATGAGTCGGGGGGTCTTCATTCTATCTTTATGAAGTGGAGGTACTTTTTATAGCTTTGATTTATTCTCCATTAGATGAAACGCGTAGGGACGCAGAATAAATCCATCTGAACTTAGATCATTTTTTACCCTATTAGCTATCATTACCCCTGGGGCCAATCCATGCTGTCCCTATAGGGTCAATTAGGGTTCACTTATTAGGGTTAGGTTCCGGACGAGGCCACCCCTTGCGGGGCAAGGACCCCGTGTTAGGAGGCACCTAGGGATTTTCAGGCCAAGTAGGGCAAAAACAGGGATAGTTTCTCCCTGCAGCCCCTGGCACCCGGTGAAATCATAAAGAGGACACGTTTTTCGGATCCGAGAAGCCCCTCATCTTCCAGGGTTTTGGACTACAAAGTTCCAACTGGCACCACCGGTAAGATCTACCCTTTTATTTGCCTTTGGCATCTCTATTAGTCTGCGGCACCCCACCAAAAGACTGCATATGGTGCTGCTTTGTTGTTCGGCTCCGCAGTTTTGAATATTATCTGCGGATTCGTACAATGGTGACTCATTAATGTGGGTCCCAGACTGTTAATTGTCGTTTGTCTTGTTTGTCTGGTAGGGGCTTTTTCTTAAAACAGTCCTAATTAATCTGTATTAATGTGCCTATGGCAAGGTCCCTTGTAGTCATGACGCCAGTACCTGTTATGGTGGTACAACCATTTACTGTACTGTTAACTGAGAAATTGGAGACTGAGACAAGGATGGTGCAATCCAGCTTATAACTTTTACTGAACGTTGCTCTTGATAAAGGTTACATCCATGTATTAAACAGTCTCTAGTACATCAAGATATGAAATACAGTCTCTTTAAGAGGGACAGAGCTAAAGCTGCAAGAGGTCCACTGCTCACAGGTGTGATGTCTGTCTCTCTGGCTATTAGTGATATAAGTTTTATGGTCACTGGTAGAGGACTTCTACGCTGGTCCCTGTTATCCCAGTGAAGGTTAGTGAGGTTGCTGGAGGCTGGTGAATCCTTCACTTTTAACTCCAAAGGTCCTAAGGCGCATATAGAGATGGCCGTAACCCTTTGCGTCTCTGTTTCTTTAGTGCTTTCTGGATTAATATCCTTTTCTGAAAATAAACCTCTAGCTGATGTCCACTAACTCTTAGCAGAGTTCTGAGCATGATGTGGACCACTTCAGCTCAGGGATGAAGATTTAAGACTGAATACTAAGACTGAACCCTGAAGACTGACAAATAAAACTCACTAACTAGGCCTGAGATGGACTATATATACAGGGTGGGCCATTTATATGGATACACCTAAAATGGGAATGGTTGGTGATATTAACTTCCCGTTTGTGGCACATTAGTAAATGTGAGGGGGGGGGAAACTTTTCAAGATGGGTGGTGACCATGGCGGCCATTTTGAAGTCGGCCATTTTGAATCCAACTTTTGTTTTTTCAGTAGGAAGAGGGTCATGTGACACATTAAACTTATTGGGGATTGCACAAGAAAAACAATGGTGTGCTTGGTTTTAACGTAACTTTATTCTTTCATGAGTTATTTACAAGTTTCTGACCACTTATAAAATGTGTTCAATGTGCTGCCCATTGTGTTGGATTGTCAATGCAACCCTCTTCTCCCACTCTTCACACATTGATAGCAACACCGCAGGAGAAATGCTAGCACAGGCTTCCAGTATCCGTAGTTTCAGGTGCTGCACATCTCGTATCTTCACAGCATATGGGATGAGTTGTCTCCCCCTAGTGGTAGGCTCAGTGTAATGGAATCTAACACACCTGTAGGCAGGGATTATGCATAAAAATGCACTGCAGCATAAAACAGGTTATATAAAGCATAAAATGCATAACACTATGACTTTGCAGTACCCACGTGGGTAGTGGGACACTGCATACACCCCTTGCTTAACCCGTGTCAACCTCGACATGAAGATGAAGGTCTCCTGAAAGATACAAAAAGAGAACAATCCTGTAGGCATGAAGAACAGTGCCATAACCCATAACAATACTTTTTCTTGAGACTGAAAAGCAATTGGTTAGGCACAAATGTAAATATCAGGCAGACATCAAAAATGGTAGTAAACAAGTTAAAAGGGGCGTTGTTTCTTTCCTCTGGAGACTGATGAACAGGGGTGCTGCTCTGGCACAGCGGAATAGTAATAAACCAGGATAGTCCTTAATGGGGAAATAATAAACATGAATGAAAGTCAGGAGGCTCACAGGGCATGAGACCATTCCCAGAGCATAGGTGGAAAGGATTTTTCATAATCTTACTTTTGATACATCACAGATTAGACATAGATTATACAAACCTCATCTCTTGTGGAATGCAGTACCTAGCATTAACATATCTCACACCCTCTGGCAGTCCTGGACACAATTGCAGCCTGCCTGAACAAAAGGCTATTTAACATCTCACCTCACATACAATTACAGAAAACTATGATAACCTATTCAACTTATTAGCATGTAGAGGAAAACCTGTTCAATGTAAAATAACCCTTTTCATGTATTGTATATAGCAGATACCAGTATTGTTTAGCAAAGTTTCAACTGTATCTTGACAAACATGTTTCCCAAGGCCTGCTAAGAACTACCAGGATTGTTCCAATTGGATCTTGAGAGACAATATGCTCCCACCCCCAATAAGCTCTATAAATATGTGCTGGGAAATAAAGATTGCAGATATTTAACAACCTAAGTTAAGTCTGGGATGATATTTATCTCCTGATCAGAAGCAAACAGGATATTCATTGCACAGGGAAATATTCATGATTTGGAGTTCTGATGCCTCATCATATAACCATCATAAACCTGCCTGATAGAAACCGCTAACAATAGGGGATGTAAAGATGATGGACAACACAGAGACTCAGGTACGATGAGTCTTTCTCTGGGCACAGGCTTGAACGTTGCAACAACAAAACAAAGAAGACTTTAGAGAGTCTTTGGAGTAAGGCGAATAATCAGAGTCAAGAAGTTTCTCACCCAGGCTCTGTAGTTTCACCAAGAAGCGAAATTGTAATCGACATTAAACTGTAATAGCTGGAAGCATTCTCCTCAGATTTGCAAGTAAGCTCTCCCTATAATGGGCAGGTGGTTGTCCCTATGTAATCCAACTGGATCTGTAAAGTGGTGGTCCTTCTTCTGGCTTTGGAGCAATGGGACTTGGTATATTGGTTTCTTGCACTACTGAAACTTCTTCTGGAAGTGGTTCCTCTGGCTGACTTGACACTCTACTGACGGGAGCAGGCACAGCAATGTTTAACCATGGTGTAAGGAACCATTTTAGAGGATCTGTTTCTATCATTAGTTCTTCAACAGTCTGCATAAGCTCTACAGGCTTAACTGGTAGTTCAGGCACTTGAATTGGAGGCTGATGTTCCTCTGCAACAGTCTCATCTGGAAGGAATCCTTCTGGAGTATCTTTCTCCTTGTTACACGGTTTCAACCGATTGCGATATACTATTTGAGGTGATTAGTTTTCTCTGGTGATCTCATAGGTGTCAGTTGCTGGATTGGGGATAACTGAAACGATGTAGGGGTCTCTTTCCCACTTACTGTCCAACTTGCTAATGCAATGATTATTCTTTAGCCACACATAATCACTAATTTCAAGAGGCTCTGTTTTGACAGATTGGTCATAATCTTTTTGCTGCCTTTTGTGAGCATGTTCCATGCGGTGGTGAACAATTTCTTGTGCATCAGCTAGACGTCTTTGGTGCTCGCTCACCTAATTCGTTTTTGGCAATGGATTGATGGCATCAGGCACTTGTACGTCAAAAGTATAGTCAGCAGGTAGTTTACCTTGTCGACCAAACATGAGGTAGTAAGGTGTATACCCAGTGGAACAGTGAATGGTATTATTATAGGTAAACATCAATTGAGGCAGAAGAGTAGGCCAATCATTCCTGGTAGCAGGTGGCACAGCTCTAAGCATTTCTATTAGGGTCTGGTTCATCTTTTCACAAAGTCCATTACCTTGTGGATGGTAAGCTGTTGTTCTGATTTTCTGGCAATTGTGAAGTGAACACAGTTCTTTTAAGGGTTGCGACTCAAAGGCAGATTCCTGATCTGTAAGAATTTTTTCTAGACTTCCGTATGGTAACAGGAAATGTTTCCAGAAGGCATCTGCAGTTGTTTTAGCAGTCAAGTTCTTAACAGGTACAGCTACAACAAATTTGGTGTAGTAGTCAATGATGGTCATAGCGTATGTGTAGCCTGAGCAACTTGGTTCCAGCTTCACGTGGTCAATTGCAACGATCTCCAATGGTGTCTGGCTTACAATAGTATGTAAGGGTGCTCTTTGGTCATGCCTTTCACCTCAACCAACAGCACAGGCAGAGCACTCTTGACACCACTTCTCAATGTCCCCTCACATTCCAATCCAATAGAATCGTCTACGGATGGTAGCTTCTGTCTTCTGCATGCCAAAGTGTCCTGATTTGTCATAATACATCTCCAGAATGATGCTTGCATCCCGGCGGGGTATTAGGATTTGGTATACCCTGTCATAGGTATGGAAGCCTGGATCCAGGCTTCTTCTCAATATTAGGCCCTTCTGCAGAAAGAGTTGTTTCCGGTGTCTCCACAGCTTCAACAGTTTGGGTCTGCATTTCTTCTGCGGATTCTCTCAGCTGTTCTTCCACTGGTGAGTAAGTCATGTAGTTATCCGATTACTCTACTTTCTGACTGAAGTTTGATCCATCTCTCCCTTTCAATTTGAGATTCTGGATTATTCTGTAGATGGGGATTTAGGACTCTTTTGTTTTTGACGGAGAGGATGTCTTGTTGGGTGAAATTCTTGTAGAAATCAGGCATCTCCACTTCTTCCCAGACATCTATGTGTGCAGCAGGATCTTCCTTGGTAGGCAGGTGAGATAAGGCATCCGGGTTCTCGTTGGACTTGCCCGTTACTGTGGTAGGAGTAGGCCAATTCTGTACTGCAGCTAATTTTTCCTTGTCTGCACTGACAACATGTCGCAGGTAATTGACTTCTGGCTTCAGCAGGTAGCACTTAGATGTTTTGATCTTGAGTCCATGTTTAATAAGAGTTTAGAATAAATAATGACATCGTCCAGATAGAGTAGGACAGTCTCGAAGTTTCTATGGCCTAAACAGTGTTCCATTAGTCGTTGAAATGTTCCTGGTGCATTACAAAGTCCAAAGGGCATGTAATTAAACTTGAATAGGCCCATGTGGGCGATAAAAGCTGTTTTCTCTCAGTCTTCAGGAGCCAAGGGTACTTTCCAGTATCCACTGGTCAGATCAAGGTTAGAGAAATAGCCTGATGACCCCAGTGCTGTCAGGGGTTCTTTAATTCTGGGTAAGGGGTGATTGGGGTGGGTGATTTGATTATTTTTTCTGTAATCCACAAAGAACCTGATGTTACCATCCTTTTTCCAGACAAGAACTAGTGGTGCAGCCCATGGACTATGGCTGTCTTGGATAATATTGGAATCCTTCACCTGTCGAATCATTTGTTTCACAGATTGGTACATTGTTGGTGGTATAGGCTGGTACCTTTCTTTTATTGGAGGGTGAGAGCCGGTAGGGATAGTGTGTTTGATTCCACGAACTTCCCCATAATCTGTAGAATGCTTACTGAAGGCTTGATGATGTTCCTTCACGATGTTCAAAACTCCTTCAATTTGGTTTTTGGGCATAGAACTGTCTCCCACGTTGAGTTCTTCCCACCATGATGCAGGCGGAGCATGTTCAGGAGTACTGGAGCCCTGCGCAGATTGTTCTACCTTAATTGCAGGCACGCTGATGACATCCTGGAATTTTCAATAACTGAGCAACAGGATAGTGTTTAGTGAGGGTAACGTGGTGATCATTCAAGTTTAGCAGACGAACAGGCACTTTACTTTGGTAAGCAGTCACTAAAGCTCCTTGCAGCTCTGACTAGAGGATGATCATTGTGGCAAAACCAACCTCGCCACTGGGTTTTTGGAGGGGCCTGGCTCTAGCCTCTTGCCCCAGGATTATGGCCCATACTATCTTTGAAGGAGAAGACAGACCGGCCGCACAGCTTAAATCTGTGGAACTGTTTTTGGCAGGAAAGCCAAATGTGACTTCCATGGAATTCGGGAACCCCTGCTCGGATCTGGGTGATTTTTGGATATGTTGTTCACCCAGATCAGAGCTATCCATGGATGTATACATTATGGGAATATGTGGGGTTTTGGGGTGTTTTCTGTGTTTGAGTGATTAAGTTAGCCCATTACGTTTGGTAATTGTATTTTGTTGATTGCGTCTCAGACAATGCCAGTGTGTTAGTTAATTGCGTCTCAGACAGTGTGTATTCTCCTGCCTGTGATGATTACAGCAACCCAGTGTGAGGTAATTGGATTACAGGCAGAGGGGAGGATTTTGTGTGGGAGTGTCTGAGTGTATTGTACGTGGTTATTGGCTGTTTTTACAAAACCCTGTGGGTGGTAACCTTGTTGGAAAATGTGTATAAAACAATGCTTGTGTGTTCAAATAAAGAGTTCCTGTTTTACCCTTTACCAAGTTGAGGCTGGTGTTTGGGTAACTGATCGACACTTGGGGATTGCTATACGCTGAAGATTTGCTATACTCCCCTGGCATAACTACTAGCTCTTGTAAGAGCTGTTCCTGCTCTCTGGATGTAGGAGAGGTTCACCCACTGGAGTCTGGAGCCTTGTCGTAGGTCCAGGGTGGGTAGGAGACGGTGAGACCTCAACCAATCTTCGGCGGTTCGTGGGGTCTGCAGCGCTTACGGTGTCAAGTGGAGTGCTTGGAGTCCTCGGGAAGCACTAGGAGCATCTATTGACGGAGGTACCCAGTCAGGGTGCCAGGAGATCCGTTACATTGGTGGCAAGCAGTGGGATGGCGTCCTAGTGAGAGGAGAAGCAGCTCAGAGACACCGTTCGTGGATTTTACAATTGAGGGCAACGCTAGTATCCGTACAGCGCTCCTGGCTACAGCAATATGGATGCCGTTGGTTCTTGCACAGCATTCCATGAGGAAGATCACCCGGATTACAGGGATGCCGAGCGGAAAGGCGTATGGCACCAGACCCTGGAGGACGTGCAGCGTCAGAGGGGTGAGAGTCTTCCCAGTGAAGAGCAGAGATTACAAATGTGATTGGCGCTGCGACTACCTCTACTGGGAGAGCAACCATTGATGGAGTGGGTGTCAGAGCTTGAGACACTGGTATGGCAGGAAACCTGGCTGGATGAAGCTTACCAAGCACTATGGTGGGACACAGTACGACAGTCTCCATGGATGGAGGAGTACGCCAAGCCCGAAGGTGAGGAATATAATTGCCCTGGTTTATTGTGGGAGTCTTTTGAAGACATTGACTTTGGGAGCACAGAAGAGTCTAGATTTTGGGACATTACTGACTACAGGGAGGACTTGCACAATTGGCCTACAACTAGTGGGTTGAGGGCAGATCTGACCTTTCTGGTCCAAAGGGAGTGGGAGCTGGAGCAAGATTGATAACAGTTGTTTTGCTTCATTCAAGCCCAGCGCAAGATACAAGACAGTTGGATACCAGGCCCAGACCTGCAGCCCTACCCCTGGCAAGTCACAGCTGAGGTATCCCCTACTTCCTCACCAACTGTGGAGGTAGGGGACTTCATAGACTGGTACTAGGAGGAACCCTAGTCGGCAGGTGGAGATGGGACCGTAGTAACTCCACCGGCCCAACAGGGTGGCTGGGCAGGCGTCCCAGATCCCCAACTGCCACTGGGCGTACAGGGAGAGGAGATTGTCGGTCCCTCATCTCTGCAACATCCAGAATCACTGGTAGTGGAGACAGTCAGTCTCACTACCCAGCGGCAGTATACTCTACCACGAGAGGAGACAGTCGGTCTCTCTTCCCAGCGGCAGGTAGCATCCCAGGGGGAGGAGTTGGTAGGTCCCTCACCCCTGCAACAACCAGCTACAGAGGTAGGGGACCTCATAGGAAACCCATATGGCAGGTGGAGATGGGACCGAGATCTCTCCACCGGCCATACAGGGATGCTGGGCAGTCGGCCTTTTCTCGCAGATGCCCACTCAACAGCTGGGGACATACAGAACAGAGCCAGGCCCCAAAATTCAACAGGTCCAGTATTGGGTTGTGGTTGGACTGCCAGACTAACTCAGGTACTGACCGTGAGGTCAGGTATTTGGTTAGTCTTCCTGGGGAGGGGGAGATGTGTGGCGAAACCAACCTAACCACTGGGTTTTGGAGGGGCCTGGCTACTAGCCTCTTGCCCCAGGATTATGGCCCACACTATCTTTAAAGGAGAAGACAGACCGGTCGGACACATCTTAAATCTGTGGAACTGTTTTGGGCAGGAAAGCCATGCTTCCGGCCGGCCAAATGTGACTTCCATGGAATTCGGGAACCCCTGCTTGGATCTGGGTGATTTTTGGATATGTTGTTCACCCAGATCAGAGCTATCCATGGATGTATACATTATGGGAATATGTGGGGTTTTGGGGTGTTTTCTGTGTTTTGGGGAAAAATTTGTGTTTTCTGTCTGTGAGTGATTAAGTTAGCCAATTATGTTTGGTAATTGTATTTTGTTGATTGCGTCTCAGACAATGCCAGTGTGTTAGTTAATTGTGCCTCAGACAGTGTGTATTCTCCTGCCTGTGATGATTACAGCAACCCAGTGTGAGGTAATTGGATCACAGGCAGAGGGGAGGATTTTGTGTGGGAGTGTCTGAGTGTATTGTACGTGGTTATTGGCTGTTTTTACAAAACCCTGTGGGTGGTAACCTTGTTGGAAAATGTGTATAAAACAATGCTTGTGTGTTCAAATAAAGAGTTCCTGTTTTACCCTTTACCAAGTTGAGGCTGGTGTTCGGGTAACTGATCGACACTGGAGGATTGCTATACGCTGAAGATTTGCTATACTCCCCTGGCATAACTACTAGCTCTTGTAAGAGCTGTTCCTGCTCTCTGGATGTAGGAGAGGTTCACCCACTGGAGCCTGGAGCCTTGTCGTAGGTCCAGGGTGGGTAGGAGACGGTGAGACCTCAACCAATCTTCGGCGGTTCATGGGGTCTGCAGCGCTTACGGTGTCAAGTGGAGTGCTTGGAGTCCTCGGAAAGCACTAGGAGCATCTATCGATGGAGGTACCCGGTCGGGGTGCTAGGAGATCCGTTACAATCATCTAGTGCAAAGGGCTCTACCATGGCTTGGTAGTCTTGATCTTGAATTCCCAGGGCAGCACTGCACCATATGAGTGTCTCGGTATTTGGTTTAAGGATCATAGGTTGGTTATCTCGGATGCGGACACAGCAGATTTCCCCTTTCTCATTGGCGAATTTCTGTTGTGCGCTTAACACACTGATGGTCTATTGTATGATCCTTTTTGAGTCAGGTAAATCAGTAGGCTTAGATTGGCATAATGCCTCAAGCATTTCGGTGCAACAATTCCTAAGGACATTCATTCCTAGGATCACTGAAGAGCCACCTTTGGCTCTGGCTTGTACAGCAATAATCTCTTGTCGAGGTAGGGTGGTTTCTCCTACTTGCAGAGTTGGCTCCCGAAAACCATGTATTGACACGGGTTTCCCATTGCTGGCTGTAAGATCCAACCAGGATTCTGGCAGATGCGTAAGTTGGCTTTGGTCCCAGTATTTATCAAATGCAGGCCGTTGGATGGTAGTGACCTGAGACCCGGTGTCCAATAGGGCGACAAAGGGAACTCTGTTAATTCGGATTGCTACTTCCAGACGGGATCCTACATATCTGGGCATCCAGTTGGGATCTTGTGCACCAACTGGTCTACTTCCCGAGTAGCGGTCCTGTCACGGCTGTTTAAGGGTAACAAGAGTATACACAGTAAAAAGAGCTACTGACCGGACCCAAACTAGGGAAGAGAAAGGGTGACCCCTGTCAGACCCTCAACACTCTCCCTATGCTGCTAAAGCACATGCCCGGATCCAAATGGTGGAACGAGGCATGCCCGCGTACCTTAGACTGATGAGCCCTGTAACCCCTACAATAGTGGAAGGGGCACGGCCTCCGATGCCCTGCACAGAATAAGGAGGGAACCGGGGCCACCTCAGATCCAGTCAGGAAATCACCAGGTACATAACAAAGTCTGCACACTTAGCTGATGGAGCTGCAGCCGTAGAGAAGACGGATCCAAGGACCGCTGGCAATATCCGGAGTGCTTGCAGCAGCAGAACACAGGTCCAGAGAACTAGTAGCTAAAGGAGTGAAGATACTCAAGGCAGAGCTACAACTGAAAGGAGAAATATAATCCACGCCCTGCAATAGGAGGAGGGGTGATTTAAAGGCAGAGAAATCAAACGCAGGAGAGACAGCTGAGAGTAAGACCTCATCACAGGGGCGGAGAAACAGAACAGTGAGAAAACCTCCAACCCTAAGTGACATCATCACAGGGGTGGAGACACAGAGCTTTGAGAACGTCTCAAAGCTCTGGTAGTGACAGTACCCCCCCTTCTACCGGTGGACTCCGGACACCCAGGACCCACCTTCCCAGGATGAGCCCTATGAAATGCCCTGATAAGGCGAGTGGCTTTAATGTCCGACATCGGAACCCACATCCTCTCCTCAGGACCATAACCCTTCCAATGAACGAGGTACTGAAGAGAACCGCGGACAATGCGAGAGTCCACAATTCTGGAAACCTCAAACTCCAGATTGCCATCAACCAAAATCGGAGGAGGAGGCAAAGAGGAGGGTACCGTGGGCTGGACATATGGTTTTAAGAGAGATCTGTGAAAAACATTATGTATCTTCCAAACCCGTGGAAGATCAAGGCGGAAGGCAACAGGATTGATGACTGACAAAATTTTATAAGGCCCAATAAACTTGGGGCCCAATTTCCAGGAGGGAACCTTCAGTTTAATATTTCTTGTAGACAACCACACCAGATCACCCACATTCAGGTCCGGACCAGGCACACGTCTCTTATCAGCCACACGCTTATACTTCTCACTCATCTTTCTGAGATTACTCTGAATCTTTTGCCAAATGGTAGACAAAGACGAGGAAAATCTCTCCTCCTCAGGTAAACCAGAAAGAGCCCCTCCCGAGAATGTCCCAAACTGCGGATGGAACCCATATGCACCAAAAAATGGTGACTTATCAGAAGATTCCTGACGACGGTTGTTCAAAGCAAACTCAGCAAGAGGGAGAAATGAACACCAATCCTCCTGGTTCTCTGCCACAAAACAGCGCAAATATGTCTCCAGATTCTGATTGAGGCGCTCAGTCTGACCATTCGACTGCGGGTGAAAAGCAGAAGAGAAGGACAGCCGAACCCCCAGGCGAGAACAGAAAGCCTTCCAGAACCTGGACACAAACTGCGTGCCTCTATCGGAAACAATCTCAGAGGGAATGCCGTGCAATTTAACAATATGATCGACAAAAGCTTGCGCCAACGTTTTAGCATTGGGTAAACCAGGGAAAGGAACGAAATGAGCCATCTTGCTAAAACGGTCCACGACCACCAGGATCACCGACTTCCCCGAGGAACGAGGAAGATCCGTGATAAAGTCCATGGACAGGTGTGTCCAAGGACGGGAAGGTATGGGTAACGGGAGAAGGGAACCTGAAGGTCGTGAACGAGGGACCTTAGCGCGAGCGCACGTCTCACAAGCCGCCACAAAACCCTCCACAGACTTACGAAGAGCCGGCCACCAAAATCTCCGAGCAATGAGATCTACCGTGGCTCTACTCCCGGGGTGACCAGCAAGAACTGTATCATGATGTTCCTTAAAGAGTTTGTGACGTAGCTCAGGAGGCACGAACAACTTCCCGGAAGGACAACGGGCAGGTGCCTCAGACTGGGCAGCCTGGACCTCGGCCTCCAAATCGGAATATAGAGCAGAAACAACTACCCCCTCCGCCAAAATGGGACCCGGGTCCTCGGAGTTTCCTCCTCCCGGAAAACAGCGAGAGAGAGCATCAGCCTTCACATTCTTGATCCCAGGGCGGAAAGTAACAACAAAATTAAATCTGGAGAAGAACAGAGACCATCTGGCCTGTCTCAGATTCATACGCCTGGCCGACTCCAGGTACGCCAGATTCTTATGGTCGGTAAAAACGGTGATCGGGTGCCTGGCCCCCTCCAACCAATGGCGCCATTCCTCGAAAGCCAACTTGATGGCCAACAACTCCCTATCTCCCACATCATAGTTTCTCTCTGCCGGGGAGAGTTTTCTAGAGAAAAAGGCACAAGGTCGCCATTTGGCAGGAGAGGGGCCCTGGGACAAAACTGCACCCACACCCACCTCGGAAGCATCCACCTCAACAATAAAAGGTAAGGAAACATCGGGATGCAGCAAGATGGGAGCAGACGCAAAACTCTCTTTAATCTTAGAAAAGGCTGCAAGCGCCTCCTCCGACCAAGAGGAAAAATCCGTCCCCTTTTTTGTCATGTCAGTAAGGGGTTTGACAATAGAGGAATAATTCAAAATGAACTTTCTGTAGTAGTTAGCAAAACCCAGAAAGCGCATCAATGCCTTCTGATTTTCAGGAAGCTCCCACTCCAGCACAGCACGGACCTTCTCCGGATCCATGCGAAAACCAGAAGCAGAGAGGAGAAAACCCAGAAATTGAATCTCTGATACCATAAAAAGACATTTCTCCAGCTTGGCATACAGTTTATTTTCCCGCAGTATCTGCAGGACCTGAAAAAGATGATCCTGATGAGTCTGAACATCAGGGGAAAAAATCAAAATATCATCAAGATACACCAATACAAATTTCCCCATTAAATGATAGAAAATACTATTAACAAAATGCTGAAAGACGGCCGGAGCATTCATCAGGCCGAAAGGCATAACGAGATTCTCGAAATGCCCGTTAGGGGTATTAAAGGCCGTTTTCCATTCATCCCCCTCTCTGACCCTGACCAGGTTGTACGCGCCTCTCAGATCCAATTTGGAAAACACCTTGGCCCCAACAATTTGGTTGAAGAGGTCCGGGATCAGAGGAAGGGGATAGGGATCGCGAATCGTGATACGGTTCAGCTCCCTAAAATCTAAGCAAGGTCTCAGAGAGCCATCTTTTTTTTTAACAAAAAAAAAACCCACGGCAACAGGCGACTTTGAGGGACGAATATGCCCCTTCTCGAGACTCTCAGAGATATAGGTTCGCATTGCGAGTCTCTCCGGTTGTGAGAGATTGTAGAGGCGTGCCTTTGGCAGCTTGGCGCCGGGAATGAGGTTAATGGGACAGTCAAACTCCCGGTGAGGAGGTAGCTCCTGAACACCGCTCTCGGAAAACACATCCGAGAAATCAGAGAGAAATGATGGCAGAGTTTTAGTAGACACCTCAGCAAGAGTGGCTGTGAGACAATTCTCTCTACAAAAGTCACTCCACTCATTTATTTGCCTTCCTTGCCAATCAATAGTGGGGTTATGTCTAGTGAGCCAGGGTAGCCCCAAAACTAGAGGAGAAGGCAATCCGTTAAGGACAAAACAAGATATCTCCTCCACATGAGTGTCACCTACAGCTAGCCGGATATTGTGAACAATGCCTTTCAGAGATCTCTGCGAGAGTGGGGCAGAGTCAATAGCAAAAACAGGTATATCCTTTTCTAATGTACAAACCTGAAACCCATGCAAAGCTACAAATTGAGTGTCAATAAGATTGACGGCCGCTCCACTATCGACAAAAATCTCACAAGGAATGACCTTGCTCTCTAGCGCCACCCTGGCAGACAGGAGAAAACGGGAACTGCAGGTCAGAGGAAAAGCATCAATTCCCACATCAACTTTGCCCAAAGTAGCAGATGAAGCAGAACTTGATGATCTACCTCTTGAGGTTTTTCTCTTATTATCGCTCTTAGTACAGTTCAGGAATCTCCTAGACGGACAAACATTTGCCAAATGACCTATGCCCCCACAACAAAAACACACCATATTCTGAGGACTAAATCCTCTTTTATCAGGGGCAAGTCGGCCTAGCTGCATGGGCTCCTCCTCAGAGGGGAGCGAGACAGGATGAGACCCCTGCATACTGAATGAGTCCGCACCATTGCCCCTAGACTGACAATGGCTGGACGGAGAGGTCTTGTTTCTTTCCCTTAGACGCCTGTCAAGGCGTACCGCCAATGACATGGCAGACTCTAAGGATGTTGGTCTCTCATGGAAAGCAAAGGCATCTTTCAAACCCTCTGAGAGACCATGACAGAACTGACTTCGGAGTGCAGCATCATTCCAGCCTGAATCAGCTGCCCATCTCCGAAATTCAGAGCAATAAAGCTCCGCAGACAGTTTGTTCTGGCATAGAACACGTAAGTTCGATTCTGCCAGAGCAACACGATCCGGGTCATCATATATCTGCCCCAGGGCCACAAAAAACCTCTCCACGGATCGCAGGGAAGGATCCCCTGATGGCAGCGAAAAAGCCCAAGTCTGAGCATTACCTTTGAGCAGGGAGATGACAATCCTCACCCTCTGTTCCTCATTACCAGAGGAGTGGGGACACAAACAAAAATGGAGTTTACATGCCTCTCTGAAGCGAACAAAATTCTCACTGCCCCCGGAGAACGTTTCCGGAAGTGAGACCTTTGGCTCGCAACAGACTCCATGAGCCGGAGCAGAGCCCAATGCTTGTAGCTGAGTCAGAGATTGACGGAGATCCGCTACTTCCAAAGAAAGACCCTGCATGCGGTCAACCAGGTCAGAAAGCGGATCCATGTCAACAAGGACGGTTTTGGTGGATTATAATGTCACGGCTGTTTAAGGGTAACAAGAGTATACACAGTAAAAAGAGCTACTGACCGGACCCAAACTAGGGAAGAGAAAGGGTGACCCCTGTCAGACCCTCAACACTCTCCCTATGCTGCTAAAGCACATGCCCGGATCCAAATGGTGGAACGAGGCATGCCCGCGTACCTTAGACTGATGAGCCCTGTAACCCCTACAATAGTGGAAGGGGCACGGCCTCCGATGCCCTGCACAGAATAAGGAGGGAACCGGGGCCACCTCAGATCCAGTCAGGAAATCACCAGGTACATAACAAAGTCTGCACACTTAGCTGATGGAGCTGCAGCCGTAGAGAAGACGGATCCAAGGACCGCTGGCAATATCCGGAGTGCTTGCAGCAGCAGAACACAGGTCCAGAGAACTAGTAGCTAAAGGAGTGAAGATACTCAAGGCAGAGCTACAACTGAAAGGAGAAATATAATCCACGCCCTGCAATAGGAGGAGGGGTGATTTAAAGGCAGAGAAATCAAACGCAGGAGAGACAGCTGAGAGTAAGACCTCATCACAGGGGCGGAGAAACAGAACAGTGAGAAAACCTCCAACCCTAAGTGACATCATCACAGGGGTGGAGACACAGAGCTTTGAGAACGTCTCAAAGCTCTGGTAGTGACAGGTCCTTAGCCTCGAGGGTTTCTGTTAACCGCCAGCACATTGATTCCGTATGCCCTGGCTTATGACTGTAGGTGCAAATAGGTCGCCTGCGGGCATTAGAGTGGTCTTTTGGGTGCCCGCCAGGACCTCTGGGATATATATCTTTGTAGTCAGGAGGGAAATGTTTTCTTGGTAACGATGTTTCATCCTCCAACAATAAAGGCTTCCCCCACTGTTCTAATGTTTGACACACCTTCTCCAGGCTTTTTGTCAAGAAGTTAACCTGGTCTGTCAAGGCTGCTACGGCATCAGGGACTGGAGTTTGAGCTGCCTGACTGGATATCGGACAACACATGGAAGGGGTGGCATGACAGGAGTTTCAGCAAATTTAGCAGGCTCTGACTGCGGACTCTTTCCCAGAATGCTAATGGCTAACTCTTTAAAGTCCAGGAAGGTGACGCTTTGGTGTTGTGCAGCTAACATTGCTGGCTATTTAGGTTGTCAGTGCTAACACCTTCAATGAATTGTTCTTTCAGAGTTTTGTCTTGGTTCTCTGCCTCATGGGTGTCTACCTGAACCACAGCTCTAAGGGCTTCTTGCAAAGACAATGCAAAGTCTCTGAGTGACTCACCGGTTTGTTGTTTTGTGCTGAAGAACCTCATTTTGACCTCTGACATGGTCTTGGGTTCAAAGGTGGTGTAGAGTCTC
Organism: Bufo gargarizans; assembly: GCF_014858855.1. NCBI lineage: Eukaryota > Metazoa > Chordata > Amphibia > Anura > Bufonidae > Bufo > Bufo gargarizans. Next base: position 356,339,071 of record NC_058081.1, read on the forward strand.
TCGAAGATCTGTCCCAGTGTTCTCCTTTCAGAGCTGGGCGAGGACTTCACCTCCCGGAGTGCGGCTCCTTCTAGTTGCGCTAGGAGAATTTCCATTTGCTGCTCTGTGGAGACAGGGTACAACCTGAATAAGGCACACATTTTCTCCTTAAAGTCTCTTAGGGCGTGAGCTTCCCAAGAGTATCGGGGGAACCAAGGAACCCCAAAGTAGTAGGACATAGTTAGTGGCATCATTCTGGCTGCTGCATTGGCTGGTGGTGCACTGGAGCCAGCTGCGGCTGCTGCAGGGGATCCGCTGAGGTAAGACTGAGCGGATTCTTCCTGAACAGACATGGCAATGGCAGTTTATTTAAATGCTGCAGGCTAAATTTGAACTTTATACAATTTTTGAATGGGGTTGCTATAGGCAACAGTTGCGGTTGTATGGTCCTTTAAGACGCGCAATGCAGGCCGGAGATACTATTGAGGAAGATTCTTATTAAATGCCCCCTTTTCTACCGATGGAGGATTTTCTCTGGCCAAGGAGTAAGGTCGGGGCCTTTACTTGCGTTTATCCCGTGAAGGTTGGCTGGCAATTGCGACGGTTCTCCTCTCTCTTGCTCACATGCCAGATCTCGCGATCCGCGAGCGTACATCACCCTCAAGTCCCGTGCGCGGCGCCTCTCTTCAACGCGACCCACAGCCAGGAGGGGCGGTGCTACACTCTGCATACAGTTCAGCCTCCCTGGACCGCTACAGGAGTGGTAGGCGGCACTCTTACTTATTCTTTTGCATATGGGGCGGTGCACCAACTTTTTCCGCTCTGAGAGGGGGTGTAACTTAGTTTTTTCCGCTAGGCTGCTCAGTGATGGCACAGCAAACAATTACAAGTCCTTTAGGCGGCCATTTTAAGTGCAAAACAGTCCATTCAAACAGAGCAAGCAGCACTATAGACTTTTTGAAAAATCCACAATTTTGCAGTTTTAAAAATACGGGTTTGTAGTAGAAGTGTAGCGCAATACATGCAGACAGTCTCTACGCAGCCTAAACAGTCCTTTGGCCCAATAAAAGCCATCATACAGTTGGGGCTCATTCACAATAGGCAGTTCTATAATGGCACAGTTTGAAAATCCTGTTCACACAGTTCATTAAAGGCACAAGGGAATGAATCCTGTTAGTGATGACGCCAAGATTTATTTATGCAGTGTGCCAGACTGACAGGGGAATTATATGTGAGGTCACGGTGCGAGCATTAGGTGGGCCGAGGTAAACACAGTTCTGGTAACTCACAGTTATGTCATCCCTTGGAGGCCTGCACAAGTGATGAGGAGAATGGCACAGGAATTCTCTGGGGCAAACTCTGCTGTAAGAGACACAGGCCAGATGGTGGTTTGAGGTGCCCTTGATGGTCAGTATTAATGTGCCTATGGCAAGGTCCCTTGTAGTGAAGACTGAACCCTGAAGACTGACAACTAAGACTCACTAACTAGGCCTGAGCTGGGCTATATACAGTTGCAAGAAAAAGTTTGTGAACCCTTTGGAATGATATGGATTTCGGCTGAAATTGGTCATAAAATGTGATCTGATCTTCATCTAATTCACAACAATAGATAATCACAGTCTGTTTGAACTAATAACACACAAATAATTAAATGTTACCATGTTTTTTTGAACACACCATGTAAACATTCACAATGCAGGTGGAAAAAGTATGTGAACCCTTGGATTCAATAACTGGTTGAACCTCGTTTGGCAGCAATAACTTCAACCAAACGTTTCCTGTAGTTGCAGATCAGACGTGCACAACAGTCAGGAGCAATTCTTGACCATTCCTCTTTACAGAACTATTTCAGTTCAGCAATATTCCAAAGGGTTCACATACTTTTTCTTGCAACTGTATATATGGGATGTGTTGTCTCCCCCTAGTGGTAGGCTCAGTGTAAAGGAATCTAACACACCTGTAGGCAGGGATTATGCATAAAAATGCACTGCAGCATAAAACAGGTTAGAGTAAGTATAAAAAGCATAACACTAGGACTTTGAAGTACCCACGTGGGTAGTGGGACACTGCACTGGCGTCACGGGTTAACGATTGATTAAAAATTCACATAATTTTTCATCAATAACTCCCTGAACTCTATAACTTGTCACCAAATATTTTATACGTGCTCGTGTCAGACAGTTGACGATTAGCCTCTTGCATATATCTGTCCTTATCCATAATTACAATGCAGCCCCCTTTATCGGCAGACTTAAATATAAGGGATTTATCCCCCATCAGGTCATGTATTTATTTTGTCTAACAGTATGGCAGACAGAGAAGTTCCAGGCTCTGCGCAGGGGACTGGCAGGGGCCTAAATGTTTCTGGCACAGGTCGCAGCAGAGTAAGGGGGCGGGCCAGCAGGAATTGCAGTGAGAGGCCTGAGCTCCCAGTGTCATCTAGAGGTCGTGTCTTGACCAGCAACCCAGCGGTTCTTGAATGGTTGACTTGGTCATCCACTTCGTCCCAAGTGACATCAGACACCCCCAGCCAAGATTCAGTGGGTTTGTCAGACACAACCCTTAGTTGGCATGGCCCGGGAGCAGGCCCTGTGTACTCACCTGTCCTCAAGCTGCCTCTGTCCTTATCTGTTCCCTCAGCCAGAGAAGGATTATATGCTGTGGGCTCAGCTACACTATACAGCGAGGAAGAGCTACTAGAGGACAGTCAGTAGCTACTGGCCAACCAAGATGTGGAGGAGACATCCGCCGCTTTCTCCTGTAGGTGGGCAAGTAGCGATGAGGATAGTGGCATGAAAGCTTGTGTTACGAGTGGTCAGACTCCTGACCCAGAGAAGTTGAGGAGGACAACAGTGACGTGCTGACAGTACTCGATAATGATGATGTAGCTGATCGCACTTGGGAGCCGGGTGAGTTAGAGGCTTCATCATCATCAGGAGAAGAGGGTGGCAGCTTGCCTGTGAGGTAGTGGTGGAGCCGGCAAGTCAGTGTGGCTGGGAGTCAGCAGGGTGGCAGCAGTGGGAGGTCGGGAGCCAAACGTGCCCGGGGTAGACATAGAAACATGGAAGCAGCGGTGGTAGCAGTCAGTCAGTCAGTTCGGAGTGTTGGGGGTAAAATCACCTATTTGGCGGTGTGGCCATTTTATGTTAAGCCATCAGAGGAGGTGAACATGGCCATTTGTAGAATCTGTGGGCAGAAGGTGAAGCATAGCCGGGGTGCCAATGTTGGCACCAGGGCCCTGCATCAACATATGCAGCGTCACGATAAAGTGACCTGGGAGAACCGTGACTCCGATGCAGTGGTTCACCCGATTTCAGGCAGTCAAGGCTCCACCACCTCAGCCGAAGGGAGCTGTTTGTCCTTCCCATCATCTGTTGGTCATGATGCTCCTGCTCCTCCTCCTACTCCTTGTCAGTCATTCCGTCAGCAATCGATCACTGTAGTGAATGCCAAGAGACAACAGTATGCGTGCACTCATCCAACGGTGCAGAGGCTGAATGTGCTCCTGGCCAATTTGCTGGTGCTGCAGTCCCTCCCTTTGCAAGTGGTGGACTCTGCACCTTTCAGAGAACTGATGGCTTGTGTCCAGGTGATGTGGAGAGTCCCAAGCCATCATTTATTTGCCAAAAAGGCAGTACCAGGCCTGCACATGTATGTAGAACAGAAGGTGAGCCTGTCGGTGTCTGCCAAAGTGCACGGCAGTGCCAATGTGTGGAGCTGTAACTACGGTCAAGGACAGTACATGTCCTTTACGGCCCACCTGGCCAGCAACTTGGCCAGGTGATGCCGCTTCCGCCTCCACGTTCTCACGCAGTTGGTCCTGCGACAATGTCCGCCTCTGCCTCCTTATCCTCCACTGTGTTCTCAGCCTTTACTGCAGGGACAATTCACAGTGCCACTCCAGCATACACATGTGCAGGGCATGGCGGTGTCACGCTGTTATTATGCACCTCGTTTTCCTGGGTGAACGGAGTAACACAGGGGAGGAACTGCTTTGTGTCCTTCATCAAGAAATCGAATCCTGTCTTTCTCTGCAATAACTCAAAATCGGAAGTATGGTGACCAACAATGGGAAGAACATAGTGTGGGCGCTGTGTCAAGGTGGGCTGAGCCAAGTGCCCTGCATGGCACACGTGTTCAATTTTTTTGTCAAGCAGTTCCTGAAGTCTTCCACCCATTTGCAAGACATCTTAAAAATGGCCAGGAAACTTTGCATGCACTTCAGACACTCGTACACTGCAAAGCACACCCTCCTTGAGCTGCAGCAGCAGAACGGCATCACCCACTATAGACTGATATGAAACATTTCTACCTGTTGGAATTCCACCCTCCATATGTTGGACCTACTATACGAACAGAGAAATTCCATAAACGATTTCTTGATGATCCAAGCGGACAGGAGTACTCCCCTGTGTAACTTCGATGTCAGCCAATGGCAGCTCATGTGTGACACCTGCTGTTTGCTCAGGCCCTTTGAGGAGGCCACGTTATTTGTCAGTTGCCAGGACTATGGGATGAACAATGTCATTCCACTGCTTCATGTCTTGGAACAGATGCTGGTAAATCTGGCTGGTCAGGGGACTGGAGATGTGGCGCCTAGATCTCATGGCCACATGAGCCTTGTGCGGGTTGAACCAGAGGAGGAGGAGGACATTGGAGCACAAGCAATGTATAGCAAAATGGGTAGTTTTTCTACACAGGTGACAGGAGAGGAGGAGCAGGAGCATTCAGATGAGTTACAGGGCGATGAGGAAGACGAGGCAGAGGACCCAGACAGACCATGGCAGTATGCAGTGGAGATGGAGACAGGGAGTCCCTCCGAGTCCCTTGCACAAATGGCCCGATGCATGCTCACTTGCTTGAATTGTCACCATTCAGCAGAGCGATGACTTCTGTCTCTCCACATTGTTGGACTCTCGCTACCGGTTGAAAATGGGGGGCCTTTTTTACATCTGCTGAGAGGGAGGACAAACTTAACTACTATAGAGACATCCTATGTAGTCAGTTGGCCGCTGCCTATCTGCACCATCGTCCATCCTCTCACAGCTCTGACTGGGGGGCCCTCTGCACTCACTTTCCTCTGCCATGGCTGCTGCAGTAGGTTGGGGAAATAGGAGCAGTTTCAGCTCCATCAACAGCAACTTGAGTAGCTAAACCTGGAGTAGGACCTGAACCAGCAAGTGGTGACATACTTGGACAGCATCCTGTCACCCCACATTGAATATTCGCTGAACTACTAGGCTGCCAAACTGGATTTGTGGCCGCAGCTGGCAGGGTTTGCCCCGGAAAAGCTGTCCTGCCCGACCAGTAGTGTGACATCAGAGTGGGTGTTTAGTGCGATGGGGGGTCATAGTAAACCCAAAAATAACTTGTCTGTGGAGAAACTGACCTTTGTCAAGATGAATCAGGCGTGGATCAGCCAGGATTTCCACCTACCAATGCCTGATGCATCAGACTACATCATCCATGGTGCCACACCAATACTTTGACACTTTCTTCTGGCTACCTGCCTCACCTACTATTCTGATGCTGCCACCCGCCTGATGCCACACATCTGATGCCAAGTGCTCCTTCTTTCACACACCATCTTAAGCTGGTACTGGTATTGCCACCCACCTCCACACTATATAACCTTGACTCTCTGTGGCCTCCTTATGCTGCTGCTGCCACCTCCACAATATGTCACATGGCCACTCTGTGATTTCCTGATGCTGCTGCCACCTCAACACTATGTCACCTTGCCACTCTGTGGCCTCCTGATGCTGCTGCTGCCACCTACACACTTTGTCATTGTGCCACTCTGTGGCCTCCTGATAATGCTGCTGCCACCACCTACACACTTTGTCATTGTGCCACTCTTTGCACTCCTGATGATGCTGCTGCCACCTCCACACTCTGTCATTGTGCCACCCTGTGGCCTCCTCCTGATGCTGCTGCTGCCACCACCTCCACACTCTGTCATTGTGCCACTTTGTGGCCTCCTGATGCTGCTGATGCCACCTCCACACTGTCATTGTGCCACTCTGTGGCCTCCTCCTGATGCTGCTGCTGCCGCTACCTGCATACTGTCATTGTGCCACTCTGTGGCCTGCTCCTGATTCTACTGCCTTCTCCATACTCTGTCATTGGGCCACTCTGTGGTCTCTTTATGCTGCTTCTACCACAATACTATCTCATAGGGCCACTCTTTGGGCTTCTCATGCTGTTCCCACCCTCCCCAATTCATGACTGGGTCACTATTTTGCCTTTCGGCCTGGCTGACATTATCATTTATTTGACCCTTCTTCTGATCTGTCAGAAGGAAAGAAAAATGAGAAGCACAACGGATCCTGTCTATGTAACAGCTGTAAGGCATGCATGACATGGTCCCGATTTTGCATCAGAATTGGCTTATGATTTGGTAGCCAAAAGCAGGAGTGGGTACAAAACACAGAAGACATGCAAATATTCCATTCACATGTTTTGGATTCACTCCTGTGGAGTGCGCTTCTTCTTGACGCTAACATTGACTTGTAAAGGCTGAGTTCACACTTTAATTATTTGGTCAGTTTGGGCCCTGTAACTGCAGTGATACACCAGTCCATTGTGGTACTTGTGGTTCGCTGCAGGCATCCTCTATTGTATACATTTTTGCTTGGGATTGCCATTAGCAGTGGACCACAAGTGCAGGATCTGCCCCCCTGTATAGATGCACCCCTGCATATGGAGTTGAGCACTTCCAGCTTTTTAATACGATGCCAATCTGTAGTTTGTATATAGTCATATGTATACACAAGGAAGCAGTATAATTAGAATGTAATACAATGGTGCAAAAAATGATCTTTTTTCCGCACATAATTTGAATACATACAGTTTCTACATAGTATGCCATCATTTGCTAGTATGACACTGAAGTCATTGGAGTATATGTGAAAGAATAGACTAAGAATCTCCATGATGCAGATGCCAGTAAACATTTCACATAGTTGACAAATGTCCTGAATACAGTAGGTGCAGAAGATGATTAAATATACAACTGCTCATCTCTCGTATAAATATATATATATATACTGGCCGGGAAATGTGAAAACTGAATGGAACAAAGTGTTGAGATATTCTTCCACTGACCCAGAGTGCTCTGGACCTCATACTGGGCTGAAGGTTCAACTTCCAACAAGACAATGACCCCAAGCACACAGCCAAGACAATAAAGGCACAGCAGAGGGACAACTCTCTGAATGTCCTTAAGTAACCCAATTAGAGCCCTGACTTGAACACAATCAAACATCTCTGGAGAGAACTGAAAATGACTGTACACCGATGGTCGCCATCCTACCTGACAGAGCTTAAGATTAGTGATGCCATTACTATTCGCCCGGTGGTTGGTTCGCGGCGAACTTTGCTCGTTCACGATTTGCCGAACATGCGAACATATGGCGATACTCGCGCCCGCCATATTATTTTACATTGTGAAGAACTTTGACCCATGACACATCCATCAGTTGGTACAGGACAGCCAATTGAAAAGTTTCATCACATGGACATACCCCCTATCTTATAAATAGACCTGATCTGGCTGCCATTTTACATTCTGTCTTTTGTCAGTGTATGGAGAGGTTGCTGTATGGAGCAGGGACAGACTGATAGGGACAAAAACGCTATCAAATAAGTCCACAAAAGTCCTTTTAAGGACTGGTATAGGTGTACTATTGATAGGTCTGATACACAGAGGGGTGTAATATACTTATAATATACTTTCTTACAAAGAAAGTACATTATAGTGGATTTGTTCAGTCCTAGTCAAAAGACCACTTGAAAAATGGCAAAAAAATCATATTTTACATTGTTGGATCTTAACAAGGTAAGTAGAGCATCAACATGCAACAAGAAGAAATTAAAGTGTGACAAAACATTTTTTGAGCATTCAATTAATTGAAAATAACGATTAAACTGAAACAGGTTCAGCTGATCCAAATTTTAAGACAACATTGTAACATCCCAGAGTATGTTACTAAACTCTGTTTCCCTGCTACAACATGTCAAGTGCATTTTTCTTATCATCTTGTGTAATCTAACTTAGCATTTTCCTGTATATGTACTTTACAGGCTTGTATCATGTATTTGCTGTAATTTCCATGTCCGCCAGCAGGTGTCAGCAATATGTAAGCAGACCAAGGTTTGTTAGTATATCTAGTTTGGAATAGTCCATTCCAGTATAAGCTCCCCTGTGTGAGCAGAAGTGGGACGTTCCCATGTCCTCTCTCATGAGGAGGAGAAGGAAGTGTAGTCAGTGTACCAGTCACCCCTGCCAGGGGCAGGCTGTGTTGGTAGGAGCTCCCAGAACCAGGGATCCCAACCCTGGATCCCGCCTTGGCTGAGGCAAGGATCCATCTTCCCAGCCTGAGTCATCTACCTCAGCTGGTGGACAAGCAAGCAACAACCTCCAGAACTTCAGATCTCCAGGACGACATCATTTCCTGCGAGCAGTGCTGTGAGTACATATCCAGAGTCCAGGAGAAGCCAAATTCCTCCTCAGCTAGTCAGGCCCACCACAAGCAGAAGAAAGACAGAGCAAAAGACTAATACCTGCCAGATTCTCTAGGCATATGATCAGAAGCAGAATAGATAAATTACTGCCACATATTGCCAATACCTGCTGGGACCCTAAAAGACTATTGCTGTAACTCGTTTGGATATCTGTTGCCATTAAGTAAAGACAAGTTGGATTATATCTCCTGTCTGGATCTCAATCATTCCACCATTACTCCTACTGACCACACTCAAATTTATTGCAAGTGAGCCAGGATCCAGGCGTCCAGCCGTACCAAGGTAGGAGACACCGTTGACACTACACAGAGACATTATCCCCCTCTGGCATTCCTCACCTGGTACGTGAGTTATAACATCTTAAAGGGCCCTGCTACAGTACCTGCGCAAGCTGAAATTGGCGTCACAAACTATTACACATATATACTGACCCACTGCATAGTTGACCCACTGTACCTGTGTCCTGCTCATTGCAACATGCCTTTAAAAGGCCAAATCTGTGCAAAGATGTGGATTCATTGTCATTTTCTGTCAGAGAGTCACACGTTGTGTTGGCAAAGGCGGAAAAAAATCTCCCTTTTTGAACGTGGTCGGGTTGTTGAACTGCATAAACAGGGTCTCTCACAGCGCTGCTGAGGTGAGACGCAGTAAGACAGTCATTTGGAATTTCTTAAAGGATCCTGAGGGTTATGGAACAGAAAAGTCAAGTGGAAGACCCAAAAAACTTTCATCAGCACTGAGCAGGAGGATCCAATTGGCTGTCCGTGAAGACACTGGACGATCCTCGACCCAAATTAAGGCCCTTACTGGTGCTGACTGCAGCCCCCATAACCATCAGACGGCATCTGAGACTGAAGGGCTTCAAAAACAAAAAAGGTCTTCAAAGACCTCATCTCCTTGAATGCCACATAACTGCTCGTTTGGACTTTGCAAGAGAGCACCAAACATGGGACATTCAAAGGTGGAAGGAAGTGAAAAAATTTAACCTTGATGGTCCTGATGGTTTCCAACGTTACTGGCATGACAAGCAGATTCCACCTGAGATGTTTTCTAAGCGCCACAGTGGAGGGGGCGCCATAATGGTCTGGGGTGCTTTTTCCTTCAGTGGAACAGAGGAGCTTCAGGAAGTGCAGGGGAGTCAAACGGCCTCTGGCTATGTCCAGATGTTGCAGACAGCATTCCTCATGACTGAGGGCCCTCGTCTGTGTGGTAACGACTGGGTTTTTCAACAGGACAACGCTACAGTACACAATGCCCGCAGGACAAGGGACTTCTTCCAGGAGAATAACATCACTCTTTTGGCCCATCCTGCGTGTTCCCCTGATCTAAATCTAATTGAGAACCTTTGGGGATGGATGACAAAAATGGACAACAGTTCCAGACAGTAGATGGCCTTTGTGCGACCGTCTTCACCATTTGGAGAAATGTTCCCACTCACCTCATGGAAACGCTTGCATCAAGCATGCCAAAACTAATTTTTGAAGTGATAAACAATAACGGCAGAGCTACTCATTACTGAGTTCATGTTTGGAAGTTTGATTTCATTTTTTTTGGGAGGTGTGGTCGTAAACTTTTGATCAGCTGAAAAACAGCCTGTTTCAGTTTATTCGTTGTTTTCATTAAATTGAATGCTCAAAAAATGTTTTGTCTCACTCCCATTTCTTCTTGTTGCATGTTGAAGCTCTACTTGGAACCTTGTTAAGATCCAGCTATGCTAAATATGATGTTTTGCCTTTTTTCAAGTGGTCTTAAACTTTTGATCAGGACTGTATTGTGCAGCAGTGGGGAGCGGTTCTGCTGCGATACAACAGCTACACAGAGTGACAAACGCAATTAGAAAAAATAATTATAACTGGTGTGATATACCAGTCGCCCCCCCAAAAAAAACTGATAGAAGCAGGGGTGTTATATACCAATTATATACTTTCTATATAGTGCATTTAGGTACTGCAGCATTTGTTTGCTGTTTTGCTGCGTTCCCTCTGCTACACAGAGTGACAAACGGTATTGGAAAAAATAATTATAACTGGTGTGATATACCAGTCACCCCCCAAAAAACTGATAGAAGTGGGGTGTTATATACCAATAATACAGTCAGGTCCATAAATATTAGGACATCGACACAAGATTTTTGGCACTATACACCACCACAATGGATTTAAAATGAAACGAACTAGATGTGCTTTAATTGCAGACTGACAGCTTTAATTTGAGGGTATTTACATCCAAATGAGGTTAACGGTGTAGGAATTACAACAGTTTGAATATGTGCCTCCCACTTGTTAAGGAACCAAAAGTAATAATCATAAATCAAACTTTCACTTTTTCATACTTGGTTGCAAATCCTTTGCAGTCAATTACAGCCTGAAGTCTGGAACGCAGTTTCATCCCTGGTGATGCTCTGCCAGGCCTCTACTGCAACTGTTTTTAGTTCCTGCTTGTTCTTGGGGCATTTTCCCTTCAGTTTTGTCTTCAGCAAGTGAAATGCATGCTCAATTGGATTCAGGTCAGGTGATTGACTTGACCATTGCATAACATTCCACTTCTTTCACTTAAAAAATCTTTGGTTGCTTTTGCAGTATCCTTTGGGTCATTGTCCATCTGCACTGTAACGCGCCATCCAATGAATTCTGAAGCATTTGGCTGAATATGAGCAGATAATATTGCCCGAAACTCTTCAGAATTCATCCTGCTGCTTTTGTCAGCAGTCACATCATCAATAAATACAAGAGAACCAATTCTATTGGCAGTCATACATGCCCACTCCATGACACTACCACCACAATGCTTCACTGATGAGTTGGTATGCTTAGGATAATGAGCAGTTCCTTTCATTCTCCATACTCTCCTCTTCCCATCACCCTGGTACAAGTTGATCTTGGTCTCATCTGTCCATAGGATGTTGTTCCAGAACTGTGAACTGTGTTTTTTTAAATGTCATTTGGCAAACTCTAATCTGGCCTTCCTGATTTTGAGGCTCACCAATGGTTTACATCTTGTGGTGAACCCTCTGTATTCACTCTGGTGAAGTCTTCTCTTGACTGTTGACTTTGACATACATACACCTACCTCATGGAGAGTGTTCTTGATCTGGCCAACTGTTGTGAAGGGTGTTTTCTTTACCAGGGAAAGAATTATTCAGTCATCCACCACAGTTGTTTTCTGTGGTCTTCCGGGTCTTTTGGTGTTGCTGAGCTCACCGGTGCATTCCTAATGTTTTTGCTATCTCTCTGATAGTTTGTTTTGTTTTTTTCAGCCTAATGATAGCTTGCTTCACTGATAGTGACAGCTCTTTGGAGCTCATCTTGAGAGTTGATAGCAACAGATTCCAAATGCAAATAGCACACTTAAAATGAACTCTGGACCTTTTATCTGCTCATTGTAATTGGGATAATGAGGGAATAACACACACCTGGCCATGGAACAGCTGAGAAGCCAATTGTCCCATTACTTTTGGTCCCTTAACAAGTGGGAGGCACATATGCAAACTGTTGTATTTTCTACACCGAAGCAGGGTGTTATATACCAATAATATACTTTCTATATAGTGCATTTGGGTAGTGTTAATTATAACTGGTTTGCCGATATTTTGCATTGAAAAAAATAATGAATGGAGATCGCAAATTCGAATAATACATCTGGTATGTCACTGTCCATGTTGTGGGACTATTTGTCACTTCTAGTAATTATTTCTTAGCTGCAAATATGAGCTGAAGGTTTTTTCAGGTTCACCTGCCATTAAAATGAATGGGACCGCAAACTGTCCTGGCAGATGTTCATCCATCACTACTTGAGATAATCTGCAGAGAGGAATGGCATAAAATCCCAAAATCCAGGTATGTAAACGTTGCATCATACCCAAGAAGACTTGAGGCTCTAATAACTGCTAAAGGGGCTTCAACTAAGTACTGGGTAAACAGTCTGAATATTTATGTCAATGAAAGATTTTAGTTTTTCCTTTTGAAAAAATTAGCAAAGATTTCAAACATTCTGTTTTTCCTTTGTCATTGGGATACTAAGTGCAGATTGACGTGGATAAATAAATAAAAAAGTAGAAGGCTTTCCAAATGAATTGTATACTTGATTAGTAAATAGGTGATAACATGAAGAAAAGTTCCAGTATCCTGTATATGAAGAAACCTGTCAGTAACAAGTAGCTTGGAGCTTTCTTCCTTCCACACCTCAATTACACACACATACAGAACCAGAAAGAAAACCTTTCATGCTGCTCCCCAAATTCAGTTGAGTGATGCTTCCTAAATATTGCACCAAGTATATGAAGGATTTGAAAGCTACAATTCTAGGCTTTTGATGATTCAAGTATCTAAGCTGTAGCTCTAATATTATAGCCTCTGGAGAGTATTTTATCCTTGAGAGATTTAACAATGTATCCAATGAATTTATATGTATACAGGTGAAACTCGAAAAAATAGAATATTGGGCAAAAGTTCATTTATTTCAGTAATGCAAATTAAAAGGAATTGCATTAATGCAACTTAAAATTAGAATATTGTGAAAAGGTTCAATATTCTAGGCTCAAAGTGTCACACTCTACTCAGCTAATTACTCCGTACCCCCTGAGCAAAGGGTACCTGAGATTGTGACTTTGGGGTTTTCATAAGCTATAAGCCATAATCATCCAAATTATAACAAATAAAGGCTTGAAATATCTCACTTTGCCTGTAATAAGTCTCTCATATGTTAGTTTCACCTTTTAAGTTGCATTCCTGATAATAAATGAACTTTGCGCGATATTCACATTTTTTGAGTTTCACCTGTATGTGTCATATACCTATGACATGCATATATGCAGAGTCACTGAAGACTCTAGGGAAATCTCTTCTACATACATTTGCCAACTCTCCACTACAGGGATGAATGTTCTCTGTTGGCTTTGGAGTCTACATTTTTGTATTGTAATTGTAGTTTAATGAGGTTATATTTAAGTACTTAGAGTTATAGAGCTGTCAAGAATGGGATCATATTGAGGAATGATTGCATATAACAGCTGGCCAGGCATATTTTACTCTCTCATCAGTAATTGTTAAACTATGTAAAACACAGAAGAAAGCTTAGCTCATGAACAAGATTGAGTTCATATATTTGACTGTTAGATTTTCGGTATATTATCTTCTATAATCTTTATTTATGGGCTCCAGATACACTTCCTGCATTCAAAATGTCTCATTTTACAGCTAATATCATAGAATACACAGCAAAGATCATTTGAGTAATGCAGATACATATTTTACCATCTTGCACTTATTTACATGTAAATGGATGCATCAGGCAAGGGTTTGTCAATGTAATCTCATCTAAATGCATTCATAAAGCTGTAAACAAGGAGAATTAAGAAAAATATGTTTTATTCTCAATATTGTTTTTGTAAACTTGCGAATTTTGATGCATTTCTACTTTTTTGGCAGTGAGGGGTGTGCTAGGATTCTGAGGACAAATATACTTAAAGCATAATTTTAGATTTTATAATTTAAATAAAAAAATTATATAAATATAACTGTCTCTGTGCCAAATCTAAGAAAATTATGGAAACATGGACATTTATCTACAAAAAGCTGTCAATATGTGACCAGTCAATTTATCTTAAAGGAAACGGACCTATTGTTTAAATTCAAGTTTTTATGTTAAGCAAATTTTCTAGAATTTTTAGTGATTTTTTTTATTTTCCAGGTCCCTATATATTTAAAAATTAATTCTAAAATCATGAAATTTGCACATTGACCACCAGGCCTAAAATATGTCAATGCTTTCTGTTCTTTGAGAGCAGCCACATAGGCCATAGACACAATAGACTGGGAACCCCATTGACATGTATGGGACAGTTTTCTAGGCATGCTCTGTGATCTGTGTAGAGGTCAGGAGGGAGTAGATGAGCTGTGATATCACCGTGATCTGTATCATTGTGAATGTTGGATCCTGTGTTATCTATACAGAGGTGTTACTTGTTATTGTAATTCTGCATGTAATGATAATGTGATGGCTACTGAAAAGTTACCTGAACAGAAAGTCTCAAGATAGTATTAGGCGTAAAGGCCAATGCAATAACTGCATGATTTTAGATATTTTTCCAATAAAGAGACATAGAAAATTAAAACAAAAATAACCATTAATTTAAAAAAAATAAACTTTTAATATAAAAACATGAGTCATTCAGGTACCTCATTTTTTAGCTGGAGTGGAGATCAGCCACAAAGAGCATGGCCTCCCAGGAGGAGTTGTCAAGTCTGTGCATTACACTAATACCCTGTTGATTTAAACAAGGCAGATTTTATGGGAATCTTCTGAAACTAATGGAAGCTTAAACTAGTGACAGACCCCCTTTGTTGAGTCACTTTCTTTAATTACTCAAGCTGTTTTGCTAGAATATTATATTGAACAGTTCCATGCAACAGGGCATGCATGTAAGTCCTCATACTCATGAGCTTCCAGCTCTCCCCTTTCTCCGGCTGCTAATTGAACTAGGAAAAAGACTGTCAGACAGCAGTCGGGGAGGACACCTGGGAACTCATGAATATCAGGACTCATAGGCATGTGCTGGAGCTTTTCGGAGTTAGTGCTGCAGGAAACATGAAGACGTATAGCAAGTTTATTTTACGGTTTACAACAAAATGCAGAGGGTTACAACAGTCAGACCATTTGTGACAAACTTAGACAGTCAATGCAGCATTATTGTACCTAATGAACATGAAATGATCATTGGTTAGGCTCTGTTCACTTTAGCATCATAGCTCCTGTTTATAATAGAGTCATAACAACTATGATGGACTTGTTTTTGTACAGATTGAAAGAAATAATGGGGTCCACTATATATATCCTTTGGATTCTGATATGTACTGTATTTAAAGGTGTATCTGAATACTTTCGTAATTGCATGTAATTAAACATTAGTATAGCCACTGAGCTTTTCAATAAAATCTATCAATATAGCACCACCTGCTGTTTGATCTGTTTCTTATTTCTTTGACCGGCTCACTGAGATGGACGCACATAGTAACATAGTAGTAACATAGTGCATAAGGCCGAAAAAAGACATTTGTCCATCCAGTTCGGCCTGTTATCCTGCAAGTTGATCCAGAGGAAGGCAAAAAAAGAAACCTGTGAGGTAGAAGCCAATTTTCCCCACTTAAGGGGAATAAAAAATTCCTTCCTGACTCCAATCAGGCAATCAGAATAACTCCCTGGATCAACAACCCCTCTCTAGAAGCTATAGCCTGTAATATTATTATGCTCCAGAAATACATCCAGGCCCCTCTTGAATTCCTTTATTGTACTCACCATCACCACCTCCTCAGGCAGAGTTCCATAGTCTCACTGCTCTTACCGTAAAGAATCCTTTTCTATGTTTGTGTACAAACCTTCTTTCCTCCAGACGCAGAGGATGTCCCCTCGTCACAGTCACAGTCCTTGGGATAAATAGATGATGGGATAGATCTCTGTACTGACCTCTGATATATTTATACATATTAATTAGATCTCCTCTCAGTCATCTTTTTTTCTAAAGTGAATAGCCCTAATTTTAATAATCTTTCAGGGTACTGTAGTTGCCCCATTCCAATTACTTTAGTTGCCCTCCTCTGAACTCTCTCCAGCTCTGCTATGTCTGCCTTGTTTACAGGAGCCCAGAACTGTACACAGTACTCCATGTGTGGTCTGACTAGCGATTTGTAAAGTGGTAGGACTATGTTCTTATCACGGGCATCTATGCCCCTTTTGATGCGACCCATTATCTTATTGGCCTTGGCAGCAGCTGCCTGACACAGTTTTTTGCAGCTTAGTTTGCTGTTTATTAAAATTCCTAGATCCTTTTCCATGTCAGTGTTACTGAGTGTTTTACCATTTAGTATGTACGGGTGACTTGCATTTTTCCTTCCCATGTGCATAACTTTACATTTATCAGTGTTAAACCTTATCTGCCACTTATCTGCCCAAGCCTCCAATCTATCCAGATCCCTCTGTAGTAGTATACTGTCCTCATCAGTGTAAATTACTTTACACAGTTTAGTGTCATCTGCGAAAATTGATACTTTACTATGCAAGCCTTCTACAAGATCATTAATAAATATATTGAAGAGAATAGGGCCCAATACTGACCCCTGAGGTACCCCACTAGTGACAGTGACCATGCTCAGTTGTAGTCTTCAACTGCCTCCTGAGCTGTGATAAGGAGAGCATGGACACGCCCCCTTAGCTGCAGCAGAAAAGACACGCCCCCTGAGCTGCAGCAGAAAAGACACACCCCTGAGCTGTCAGCTTGATATAAATCTAGTAGAGCAATGAATGTGGAGATCTCTGGATCCATGTGAGCAGTGGTGTAGCTAAATACTCATAAGTCCTGGTTAGAGTTGAGCGAACACCTGGATGTTCGGGTTCGAGAAGTTCGGCCGAACATCCCGGAAATGTTCGGGTTCGGGATCCGAACCCGATCCGAACTTCGTCCCGAACCCGAACCCCATTGAAGTCAATGGGGACCCGAACTTTTCGGCACTAAAAAGGCTGTAAAACAGCCCAGGAAAGAGCTAGAGGGCTGCAAAAGGCAGCAACATGTAGGTAAATCCCCTGCAAACAAATGTGGATAGGGAAATGAATTAAATTAAAAATTAAATAAATAAAAATTAACCAAAATCAATTGGAGAGAGGTTCCATAGCAGAGAATCTGGCTTCCCGTCACCCACCACTGGAACAGTCCATTCTCAGATATTTAGGCCCCGGCACCCAGGCAGAGGAGAGAGGTCCCGTAACAGAGAATCTGTCTTCATGTCAGCAGAGAATTAGTCTGCATGTCATAGCAGAGAATGAGGCTTCACGTCAGCCACCACTGCAACAGTCCATTGGCATATATTTAGGCCCAGCACACACACAGGCAGAGGAGAGAGGTCCCGTAACAGAGAATCTGTCTTCATGTCAGCAGAGAATTAGTCTGCATGTCATAGCAGAGAATGAGGCTTCACGTCAGCCACCACTGCAACAGTCCATTGGCATATATTTAGGCCCAGCACACACACAGGCAGAGGAGAGAGGTCCCGTAACAGAGAATCTGGCTTCATGTCAGCAGAGAATCAGTCTGCATGTCATAGCAGAGAATGAGGCTTCACGTCAGCCACCACTGCAACAGTCCATTGGCATATATTTAGGCCCAGCACACACACAGGCAGAGGAGAGAGGTCCCGTAACAGAGGATCTGGCTTCATGTCAGCAGAGAATCAGTCTGCATGTCATAGCAGAGAATCAGGCTTCACGTCAGCCACCACTGCAACAGTCCATTGTCATAAATTTAGGCCCAGCACCCAGGCAGAGGAGAGAGGTCCCGTAACAGACAATCTGGCTTCATGTCAGCAGAGAATTAGTCTGCATGTCAGCAGAGAATGAGGCTTCACGTCAGCCACCACTGCAACAGTCCATTGGCATATATTTAGGCCTAGCACACAGGCAGAGGAGAGAGGTCCCGTAACAGACAATCTGGCTTCATGTCAGCAGAGAATCAGTCTGCATGTCATAGCAGAGAATGAGGCTTCACGTCACCCACCACTGCAACAGTCCATTGGCATATATTTAGGCCTAGCACACAGGCAGAGCAGAGAGGTCCCGTAACAGACAATCTGGCTTCATGACAGCAGAGAATCAGTCTGCATGTCATAGCAGAGAATGAGGCTTCACGTCACCCACCACTGCAACAGTCCATTGGCATATATTTAGGCCTAGCACACAGGCAGAGCAGAGAGGTCCCGTAACAGACAATCTGGCTTCATGACAGCAGAGAATCAGTCTGCATGTCATAGCAGAGAATGAGGCTTCACGTCACCCACCACTGCAACAGTCCATTGGCATATATTTAGGCCTAGCACACAGGCAGAGCAGAGAGGTCCCGTAACAGACGATCTGGCTTCATGTCAGCAGAGAATCAGTCTGCATGTCATAGCAGAGAATGAGGCTTCACGTCAGCCACCACTGCAACAGTCCATTGGCATATATTTAGGCCCAGCACCCAGGCAGAGGAGGGAGGTCCCGTAACAGAGAATCTGTCTTCATGTCAGCAGAGAATTAGTCTGCATGTCATAGCAGAGAATGAGGCTTCACGTCAGCCACCACTGCAACAGTCCATTGGCATATATTTAGGCCCAGCACACACACAGGCAGAGGAGAGAGGTCCCGTAACAGACAATCTGGCTTCATGTCAGCAGAGAATTAGTCTGCATGTCATAGCAGAGAATGAGGCTTCACGTCACCCACCACTGCAACAGTCCATTGGCATATATTTAGGCCCAGCACCCAGGCAGAGGAGGGAGGTCCCGTAACAGAGAATCTGTCTTCATGTCAGCAGAGAATTAGTCTGCATGTCATAGCAGAGAATGAGGCTTCACGTCACCCACCACTGCAACAGTCCATTGGCATATATTTAGGCCTAGCACACAGGCAGAGCAGAGAGGTCCCGTAACAGACAATCTGGCTTCATGACAGCAGAGAATCAGTCTGCATGTCATAGCAGAGAATGAGGCTTCACGTCACCCACCACTGCAACAGTCCATTGGCATATATTTAGGCCTAGCACACAGGCAGAGCAGAGAGGTCCCGTAACAGACGATCTGGCTTCATGTCAGCAGAGAATCAGTCTGCATGTCATAGCAGAGAATGAGGCTTCACGTCAGCCACCACTGCAACAGTCCATTGGCATATATTTAGGCCCAGCACCCAGGCAGAGGAGGGAGGTCCCGTAACAGAGAATCTGTCTTCATGTCAGCAGAGAATTAGTCTGCATGTCATAGCAGAGAATGAGGCTTCACGTCAGCCACCACTGCAACAGTCCATTGGCATATATTTAGGCCCAGCACACACACATGCAGAGGAGAGAGGTCCCGTAACAGACAATCTGGCTTCATGTCAGCAGAGAATTAGTCTGCATGTCATAGCAGAGAATGAGGCTTCACGTCACCCACCACTGCAACAGTCCATTGGCATATATTTAGGCCCAGCACCCAGGCAGAGGAGGGAGGTCCCGTAACAGAGAATCTGTCTTCATGTCAGCAGAGAATTAGTCTGCATGTCATAGCAGAGAATGAGGCTTCACGTCAGCCACCACTGCAACAGTCCATTGGCATATATTTAGGCCCAGCACACACACAGGCAGAGGAGAGAGGTCCCGTAACAGAGAATCTGTCTTCATGTCAGCAGAGAATTAGTCTGCATGTCATAGCAGAGAATCAGGCTTCTCGTCACCCACCACTGCAACAGTCCATTGGCATATATTTAGGCCCAACACCCAGGCAGAGGAGGGAGGTCCCGTAACAGAGAATCTGTCTTCATGTCAGCAGAGAATTAGTCTGCATGTCATAGCAGAGAATGAGGCTTCACGTCAGCCACCACTGCAACAGTCCATTGGCATATATTTAGGCCCAGCACACACACAGGCAGAGGAGAGAGGTCCCGTAACAGAGGATCTGGCTTCATGTCAGCAGAGAATTAGTCTGCATGTCATAGCAGAGAATGAGGCTTCACCAGGGGCGTACATAGAAGTCATTGGGCCCCATAGCAAGAATCTGAATTGGGCCCCCCTAACTCCGCCCACTACCCACCCCTGGCCCATCCCACCACTTGTCTTGGCTCCTCGCCTGCCCCCACCCTATTATGTCCCCCAAACTGCCCGGGCACCGGATACAGGTAATTCAATGTGACTGAGTGGGGATGGGCTGCTGGGCACATACTGTACTCTATATGAGCAATTCATCAGCAAGCAGAGTTCATGGGAAGGGGGTCCTCTATGAGCCTTATATACACAACAGTGTCCCCCCTACCACGTAGGAACTTTGCTTGCTGCTGCCCTCTGTCTCCCCCCCCATCAAGAATCCCCCCATGAACTTTTTTTTAACTTACTGCTCGGACTGCGGGCGGCTGTTGATGGGCTGACAGCAGTGATGCTTGGGCTGTATTCAGTGATCGTTCCCTTTTCGGTGGGTGGCTGATGAGGCAGATGGGCAGCGTATGAGCGCGGTATACAACTGCCGTGCCCACACAGTTCTTGGCTGCTGAGCCTGCTGCGCTGCTCCTGCTGCGAGCAATACACTGGTCAAGCCTATAAATATTCATACAGTTGGCGTGAGTACCGGTATACAGTCTCAGATATACTGTTACATTACATATATATTTGGGGTCTGGACTAGTCGGCCGGGCCAGGCACTGCTGCAGGGAGTGCAGCCGGCAGTGACACGGCAGGACGAACGAACGGTACTGCTTCAGAATCTTCCTCTTCGTCTCTCTCTCCTCAGCTCAGGGCGGTGACGTCCGACGGCGAAGTTCGAGCCGATTCTGCCGCCCGCCCCCTTGCGCCACTGGCCAATCAGCAGCTACCTCAACAGAGTTGCCTTGTGCTGATTGGCCAGCGGCTCGAGCGCCACATGCAGGCTGGTTTGATCCTGATTCCGGCAGACGGTCAGGAGGAGGTCAGGTCAGGCGGGTCAGGATCAGGTCAAACGGGGGGGGGGGCGGGGGGGGGGGGTTGGCGGCGATTGCGGAACATTAGTTGGGGCTGGAGAAAAGCAGCCGCATAGCCGGCTGCAGGTCATGAGTGGGCGGGGCCAAATTGTGTGGGCGGGGCCTTCTCTGCGCTACGGGCCCCCCAGTGCCGCGGGCCCCATAGCAGTGGCGTGGTCTGCCTCTATGGGCGGTACGCCACTGGGCTTCACGTCAGCCACCACTGCAACAGTCCATTGGCATATATTTAGGCCCAGCACACACACATGCAGAGGAGAGAGGTCCCGTAACAGACAATCTGGCTTCATGTCAGCAGAGAATTAGTCTGCATGTCATAGCAGAGAATGAGGCTTCACGTCACCCACCACTGCAACAGTCTATTGGCATATATTTAGGCCCAGCACCCAGGCAGAGGAGGGAGGTCCCGTAACAGAGAATCTGTCTTCATGTCAGCAGAGAATTAGTCTGCATGTCATAGCAGAGAATGAGGCTTCACGTCAGCCACCACTGCAACAGTCCATTGGCATATATTTAGGCCCAGCACACACACAGGCAGAGGAGAGAGGTCCCGTAACAGAGGATCTGGCTTCATGTCAGCAGAGAATCAGTCTGCATGTCATAGCAGAGAATCAGGCTTCACGTCAGCCACCACTGCAACAGTCCATTGGCATATATTTAGGCCTAGCACACAGGCAGAGGAGAGAGGTCCCGTAACAGACAATCTGGCTTCATGTCAGCAGAGAATCAGTCTGCATGTCATAGCAGAGAATGAGGCTTCACGTCAGCCACCACTGCAACAGTCCATTGTCATAAATTTAGGCCCAGCACCCAGGCAGAGGAGAGAGGTCCCGTAACAGACAATCTGGCTTCATGTCAGCAGAGAATTAGTCTGCATGTCATAGCAGAGAATCAGGCTTCATGTCAGCCACCACTGCAACAGTCCATTGGCATATATTTAGGCCTAGCACACAGGCAGAGGAGAGGTTCATTCAACTTTGGGTAGCATCGCAATATAATGGTAAAATGAAAATAAAAATAGGATTGAATGAGGAAGTGCCCTGGAGTCCAATAATATATGGTTATGGGGAGGTAGTTAATGTCTAATCTGGACAAGGGACGGACAGGTCCTGTGGGATCCATGCCTGGTTCATTTTTATGAACGTCAGCTTGTCCACATTGGCTGTAGACAGGCGGCTGCGTTTGTCTGTAATGACGCCCCCTGCCGTGCTGAATACACGTTCAGACAAAACGCTGGCTGCCGGGCAGGCCAGCACCTCCAAGGCATAAAAGGCTAGCTCTGGCCACGTGGACAATTTAGAGACCCAGAAGTTGAATGGGGCCGAACCATCAGTCAGTACGTGGAGGGGTGTGCACACGTACTGTTCCACCATGTTAGTGAAATGTTGCCTCCTGCTAACACGTTGCGTATCAGGTGGTGGTGCAGTTAGCTGTGGCGTGTTGACAAAAGTTTTCCACATCTCTGCCATGCTAACCCTGCCCTCAGAGGAGCTGGCCGTGACACAGCTGCCTTGGCGACCTCTTGCTCCTCCTCTGCCTTGGCCTTGGGCTTCCACTTGTTCCCCTGTGACATTTGGGAATGCTCTCAGTAGCGCGTCTACCAACGTGCGCTTGTACTCGCGCATCTTCCTATCACGCTCCAGTGCAGGAAGTAAGGTGGGCACATTGTCTTTGTAGCGTGGATCCAGCAGGGTGGCAACCCAGTAGTCCGCACAGGTTAAAATGTGGGCAACTCTGCTGTCGTTGCGCAGGCACTGCAGCATGTAGTCGCTCATGTGTGCCAGGCTGCCCAGGGATAAGGACAAGCTGTCCTCTGTGGGAGGCGTATCGTCATCGTCCTGCCTTTCCCCCCAGCCACGCACCAGTGATGGACCCGAGCTGCGTTGGGTGCCACCCCGCTGTGACCATGCTTCATCCTCATCCTCCTCCACCTCCTCCTCATCCTCGTCCTCCTCGTCCTCCAGTAGTGGGCCCTGGCTGGCCACATTTGTACCTGGCCTCTGCTGTTGCCAAAAACCTCCCTCTGAGTCACTTCGAAGAGACTGGCCTGAAAGTGCTAAAAATGACCCCTCTTCCTCCTCCTCCTCCTCCTGGGCCACCTCCTCTTCCATCATCGCCCTAAGTGTTTTCTCAAGGAGACATAGAAGTGGTATTGTAACGCTGATAACGGTGTCATCGCCACTGGCCATGTTGGTGGAGTACTCGAAACAGGGCAACAGGGCACACAGGTCTCGCATGGAGGCCCAGTCATTGGTGGTGAAGTGGTGCTGTTCTGTAGTGCGACTGACCCGTGCGTGCTGCAGCTGAAACTCCACTATGGCCTGCTGCTGCTCGCACAGTCTGTCCAGCATGTGCAAGGTGGAGTTCCACCTGGTGGGCACGTCGCATATGAGGCGGTGAGCGGGAAGGCCGAAGTTACGCTGTAGCGCAGACAGGCGAGCAGCAGCAGGATGTGAACGCCGGAAGCGCGAACAGACGGCCCGCACTTTATGCAGCAGCTCTGACATGTCGGGGTAGTTGTGAATGAACTTCTGCACCACCAAATTCAGCACATGCGCCAAGCAAGGGATGTGCGTCAAATTGGCTAGTCCCAGAGCTGCAACGAGATTTCGCCCATTATCACACACCACCAGGCCGGGCTTGAGGCTCACCGGCAGCAACCACTCGTCGGTCTGTTGTTCTATACCCCGCCACAACTCCTGTGCGGTGTGGGGCCTGTCCCCCAAACATATGAGTTTCAGAATGGCCTGCTGACGTTTACCCCGGGCTGTGCTGAAGTTGGTGGTGAAGGTGTGTGGCTGACTGGATGAGCAGGTGGAAGAAGAGGAGGAGGAAGCCGAGAAGGAGGAGGTGGCAACAGGAGGCAAAGAATGTTGCCCTGCGATCCTTGGCGGCGGAAGGACGTGCGCCAAACAGCTCTCCGCCTGGGGCCCAGCTGCCACTACATTTACCCAGTGTGCAGTTAGGGAGATATAGCGTCCCTGGCCGTGCTTACTGGTCCACGTATCTGTGGTTAGGTGGACCTTGCCACAGATGGCGTTGCGCAGTGCACACTTGATTTTATCGGATACTTGGTTGTGCAGGGAAGGCACGGCTCTCTTGGAGAAGTAGTGCCGGCTGGGAACAACATACTGTGGGACAGCAAGCGACATGAGCTGTTTGAAGCTGTCTGTGTCCACCAGCCTAAATGACAGCATTTCATAGGCCAGTAGTTTAGAAATGCTGGCATTCAGGGCCAGGGATCGAGGGTGGCTAGGTGGGAATTTACGCTTTCTATCAAATGTTTGTGAGATGGAGAGCTGAACGCTGGCGTGTGACATGGTTGAGACGCTTGGTGACGGAGGTGGTGGTGGTGGTGTTGGTGGTACATCCCCTGTTTGCTGGGCGGCAGGTGCCAACGTTCCTCCAGAGGCGGAGGAAGAGGCCGAGGCGGCAGCAGCAGAATAGGCCGAGGCGGCAGCAGCAGAAGAGGTAGCAGGGGGAGCCTGAGTGACTTCCTTGGTTTTAAGGTGTTTACTCCACTGCAGTTCATGCTTTGCATGCAGGTGCCTGGTCATGCAGGTTGTGCTCAGGTTCAGAACGTTAATGCCTCGCTTCAGGCTCTGATGGCACAGCGTGCAAACCACTCGGGTCTTGTCGTCAGCACATTGTTTGAAGAAGTGCCATGCCAGGGAACTCCTTGAAGCTGCCTTTGGGGTGCTCGGTCCCAGATGGCGGCGGTCAGTAGCAGGCGGAGTCTCTTGGCGGCGGGTGTTCTGCTTTTGCCCACTGCTCCCTCTTTTGCTACGCTGTTGGCTCGGTCTCACCACTGCCTCTTCCTCCGAACTGTGAAAGTCAGTGGCACGACCTTCATTCCATGTGGGGTCTAGGACCTCATCGTCCCCTGCATCGTCTTCCACCCAGTCTTGATCCCTGACCTCCTGTTCAGTCTGCACACTGCAGAAAGACGCAGCAGTTGGCACCTGTGTTTCGTCATCATCAGAGACATGCTGAGGTGGTATTCCCATGTCCTCATCATCAGGAAACATAAGTGGTTGTGCGTCAGTGCATTCTATGTCTTTCACCGCTGGGGAAGGGCTAGGTGGATGCCCTTGGGAAACCCTGCCAGCGGAGTCTTCAAACAGCATAAGAGACTGCTGCATAACTTGAGGCTGAGACAGTTTCCCTGGTATGCATGGGGGTGATGTGACAGACTGATGGGGTTGGTTTTCAGGCGCCATCTGTGCGCTTTCTGCAGAAGACTGGGTGGGAGATAATGTGAACGTGCTGGATCCACTGTCGGCCACCCAATTGACTAATGCCTATACCTGCTCAGGCCTTACCATCCTTAGAACGGCATTGGGCCCCACCATATATCGCTGTAAATTCTGGCGGCTACTGGGACCTGAGGTAGTTGGTACACTAGGACGTGTGGATGTGGCAGAACGGCCACGTCCTCTCCCAGCACCAGAGGGTCCACTAACACCACCACGACCATGTCCACGTCCGCGTCCCTTACTAGATGTTTTTCTCATTGTTATGGTTCACCACAACAACAAATATATTATTTGGCCCAATGTATTGTATTCAAATTCAGCGGGATATAAATTTGAGGCCTAGTATTTAGGCGCTGGGTGACCGGTATGGATTTAGTGACAGAATTAGACTTGGAAATGCACAGAAGCGTGTGTGTGAAGTTATTCTGAATGACCCTATGTGCACCTTCAATATGATCTACCCTTTTAGGGATAGATTTCAAATAGCTCTGATATAGCAGAAACGACTAAATTATGAAATTGCTAAATTGGGAATTGTATTTCAACCCAGAACAAAAAATGTGCTTTGACGGACACTAAATAACTTTCCCAGCCACAACAGGACAGCGGTAACGAGAGATTTAGCGGGATATAAATTTGAGGCCTAGTATTTAGGCGCTGGGTGACAGGTATGGGTTTAGTGACAGAATTAGATTTGGAAATGCACAGTAGCGGGTGTGTGAAGTTATTCTGAATGACCCTATGTGCACCTTGAATATTATATACCCTTTTAGGGATAGATTTCAAATAGCTCTGATATAGCAGAAACCACTAAATTATGAAATTGCTAAATTGGGAATTGTATTTCAACCCAGAACAAGAAATGTGCTTGAACGGACACTAAATAACTCGCCCAGCTACAGCACTAGGGACAGATTTAGCTGGATATAAATTTGAGGCCTAGTATTTAGGCGCTGGGTGACCGGTATGGATTTAGTGACAGAATTAGACTTGGAAATGCACAGAAGCGTGTGTGTGAAGTTATTCTGAATGACCCTATGTGCACCTTGAATATTATATACCCTTTTAGGGATAGATTTCAAATAGCTCTGATATAGCAGAAACCACTAAATTATGAAATTGCTAAATTGGGAATTGTATTTCAACCCAGAACAAGAAATGTGCTTGAACGGACACTAAATAACTCGCCCAGCTACAGCACTAAGGACAGATTTAGCGGGATATAAATTTGAGGCCTAGTATTTAGGCGCTGGGTGACAGGTATGGGTTTAGTGCCAGAATTAGACTTGGAAATACACAGTAGCGGGTGTGTGTGAAGTTATTCTGAATGACCCAATGTGCACTTTGAATATTATATACCCTTTTAGGGATAGATTTCAAATAGCTCTGATATAGCAGAAACCACTAAATTATGAAATTGCTAAATTGGGAATTGTATTTCAACCCAGAACAAGAAATGTGCTTGAACGGACACTAAATAACTCGCCCAGCTACAGCACTAAGGACAGATTTAGCGGGATATAAATTTGAGGCCTAGTATTTAGGCGCTGGGTGACAGGTATGGGTTTAGTGCCAGAATTAGACTTGGAAATACACAGTAGCGGGTGTGTGTGAAGTTATTCTGAATGACCCAATGTGCACCTTGAATATTATATACCCTTTTAGGGATAGATTTCAAATAGCTCTGATATAGCAGAAACCACTAAATTATGAAATTGCTAAATTGGGAATTGTATTTCAACCCAGAACAAGAAATGTGCTTGAACGGACACTAAATAACTCGCCCAGCTACAGCACTAAGGACAGATTTAGCGGGATATAAATTTGAGGCCTAGTATTTAGGCGCTGGGTGACAGGTATGGGTTTAGTGCCAGAATTAGACTTGGAAATACACAGTAGCGGGTGTGTGTGAAGTTATTCTGAATGACCCAATGTGCACCTTGAATATTATATACCCTTTTAGGGATAGATTTCAAATAGCTCTGATATAGCAGAAACCACTAAATTATGAAATTGCTAAATTGGGAATTGTATTTCAACCCAGAACAAGAAATGTGCTTGAACGGACACTAAATAACTCGCCCAGCTACAGCACTAAGGACAGATTTAGCGGGATATAAATTTGAGGCCTAGTATTTAGGCGCTGGGTGACAGGTATGGGTTTAGTGCCAGAATTAGACTTGGAAATACACAGTAGCGGGTGTGTGTGAAGTTATTCTGAATGACCCAATGTGCACCTTGAATATTATATACCCTTTTAGGGATAGATTTCAAATAGCTCTGATATAGCAGAAACCACTAAATTATGAAATTGCTAAATTGGGAATTGTATTTCAACCCAGAACAAGAAATGTGCTTGAACGGACACTAAATAACTCGCCCAGCTACAGCACTAAGGACAGATTTAGCGGGATATAAATTTGAGGCCTAGTATTTAGGCGCTGGGTGACAGGTATGGGTTTAGTGCCAGAATTAGACTTGGAAATACACAGTAGCGGGTGTGTGTGAAGTTATTCTGAATGACCCAATGTGCACTTTGAATATTATATACCCTTTTAGGGATAGATTTCAAATAGCTCTGATATAGCAGAAACCACTAAATTATGAAATTGCTAAATTGGGAATTGTATTTCAACCCAGAACAAGAAATGTGCTTGAACGGACACTAAATAACTCGCCCAGCTACAGCACTAAGGACAGATTTAGCGGGATATAAATTTGAGGCCTAGTATTTAGGCGCTGGGTGACAGGTATGGGTTTAGTGCCAGAATTAGACTTGGAAATACACAGTAGCGGGTGTGTGTGAAGTTATTCTGAATGACCCAATGTGCACCTTGAATATTATATACCCTTTTAGGGATAGATTTCAAATAGCTCTGATATAGCAGAAACCACTAAATTATGAAATTGCTAAATTGGGAATTGTATTTCAACCCAGAACAAGAAATGTGCTTGAACGGACACTAAATAACTCGCCCAGCTACAGCACTAAGGACAGATTTAGCGGGATATAAATTTGAGGCCTAGTATTTAGGCGCTGGGTGACAGGTATGGGTTTAGTGCCAGAATTAGACTTGGAAATACACAGTAGCGGGTGTGTGTGAAGTTATTCTGAATGACCCAATGTGCACCTTGAATATTATATACCCTTTTAGGGATAGATTTCAAATAGCTCTGATATAGCAGAAACCACTAAATTATGAAATTGCTAAATTGGGAATTGTATTTCAACCCAGAACAAGAAATGTGCTTGAACGGACACTAAATAACTCGCCCAGCTACAGCACTAAGGACAGATTTAGCGGGATATAAATTTGAGGCCTAGTATTTAGGCGCTGGGTGACAGGTATGGGTTTAGTGCCAGAATTAGACTTGGAAATACACAGTAGCGGGTGTGTGTGAAGTTATTCTGAATGACCCAATGTGCACCTTGAATATTATATACCCTTTTAGGGATAGATTTCAAATAGCTCTGATATAGCAGAAACCACTAAATTATGAAATTGCTAAATTGGGAATTGTATTTCAACCCAGAACAAGAAATGTGCTTGAACGGACACTAAATAACTCGCCCAGCTACAGCACTAAGGACAGATTTAGCGGGATATAAATTTGAGGCCTAGTATTTAGGCGCTGGGTGACAGGTATGGGTTTAGTGCCAGAATTAGACTTGGAAATACACAGTAGCGGGTGTGTGTGAAGTTATTCTGAATGACCCAATGTGCACCTTGAATATTATATACCCTTTTAGGGATAGATTTCAAATAGCTCTGATATAGCAGAAACCACTAAATTATGAAATTGCTAAATTGGGAATTGTATTTCAACCCAGAACAAGAAATGTGCTTGAACGGACACTAAATAACTCGCCCAGCTACAGCACTAGGGACAGATTTAGCTGGATATAAATTTGAGGCCTAGTATTTAGGCGCTGCGTGACAGGTATGGGTTTAGTGACAGAATTAGACTTGGAAATACACAGTAGCGGGTGTGTGTGAAGTTATTCTGAATGACCCAATGTGCACCTTGAATATTATATACCCTTTTAGGGATAGATTTCAAATAGCTCTGATATAGCAGAAACCACTAAATTATGAAATTGCTAAATTGGGAATTGTATTTCAACCCAGAACAAGAAATGTGCTTGAACGGACACTAAATAACTCGCCCAGCTACAGCACTAAGGACAGATTTAGCGGGATATAAATTTGAGGCCTAGTATTTAGGCGCTGGGTGACAGGTATGGGTTTAGTGCCAGAATTAGACTTGGAAATACACAGTAGCGGGTGTGTGTGAAGTTATTCTGAATGACCCAATGTGCACCTTGAATATTATATACCCTTTTAGGGATAGATTTCAAATAGCTCTGATATAGCAGAAACCACTAAATTATGAAATTGCTAAATTGGGAATTGTATTTCAACCCAGAACAAGAAATGTGCTTGAACGGACACTAAATAACTCGCCCAGCTACAGCACTAAGGACAGATTTAGCGGGATATAAATTTGAGGCCTAGTATTTAGGCGCTGGGTGACAGGTATGGGTTTAGTGCCAGAATTAGACTTGGAAATACACAGTAGCGGGTGTGTGTGAAGTTATTCTGAATGACCCAATGTGCACCTTGAATATTATATACCCTTTTAGGGATAGATTTCAAATAGCTCTGATATAGCAGAAACCACTAAATTATGAAATTGCTAAATTGGGAATTGTATTTCAACCCAGAACAAGAAATGTGCTTGAACGGACACTAAATAACTCGCCCAGCTACAGCACTAAGGACAGATTTAGCGGGATATAAATTTGAGGCCTAGTATTTAGGCGCTGGGTGACAGGTATGGGTTTAGTGCCAGAATTAGACTTGGAAATACACAGTAGCGGGTGTGTGTGAAGTTATTCTGAATGACCCAATGTGCACCTTGAATATTATATACCCTTTTAGGGATAGATTTCAAATAGCTCTGATATAGCAGAAACCACTAAATTATGAAATTGCTAAATTGGGAATTGTATTTCAACCCAGAACAAGAAATGTGCTTGAACGGACACTAAATAACTCGCCCAGCTACAGCACTAAGGACAGATTTAGCGGGATATAAATTTGAGGCCTAGTATTTAGGCGCTGGGTGACAGGTATGGGTTTAGTGCCAGAATTAGACTTGGAAATACACAGTAGCGGGTGTGTGTGAAGTTATTCTGAATGACCCAATGTGCACCTTGAATATTATATACCCTTTTAGGGATAGATTTCAAATAGCTCTGATATAGCAGAAACCACTAAATTATGAAATTGCTAAATTGGGAATTGTATTTCAACCCAGAACAAGAAATGTGCTTGAACGGACACTAAATAACTCGCCCAGCTACAGCACTAAGGACAGATTTAGCGGGATATAAATTTGAGGCCTAGTATTTAGGCGCTGGGTGACAGGTATGGGTTTAGTGCCAGAATTAGACTTGGAAATACACAGTAGCGGGTGTGTGTGAAGTTATTCTGAATGACCCAATGTGCACCTTGAATATTATATACCCTTTTAGGGATAGATTTCAAATAGCTCTGATATAGCAGAAACCACTAAATTATGAAATTGCTAAATTGGGAATTGTATTTCAACCCAGAACAAGAAATGTGCTTGAACGGACACTAAATAACTCGCCCAGCTACAGCACTAGGGACAGATTTAGCGGGATATAAATTTGAGGCCTAGTATTTAGGCGCTGCGTGACAGGTATGGGTTTAGTGACAGAATTAGACTTGGAAATACACAGTAGCGGGTGTGTGTGAAGTTATTCTGAATGACCCAATGTGCACCTTGAATATTATATACCCTTTTAGGGATAGATTTCAAATAGCTCTGATATAGCAGAAACCACTAAATTATGAAATTGCTAAATTGGGAATTGTATTTCAACCCAGAACAAGAAATGTGCTTGAACGGACACTAAATAACTCGCCCAGCTACAGCACTAGGGACAGATTTAGCTGGATATAAATTTGAGGCCTAGTATTTAGGCGCTGCGTGACAGGTATGGGTTTAGTGACAGAATTAGACTTGGAAATACACAGT
Organism: Bufo gargarizans; assembly: GCF_014858855.1. Lineage (NCBI taxonomy): Eukaryota > Metazoa > Chordata > Amphibia > Anura > Bufonidae > Bufo > Bufo gargarizans. The sequence goes on from NC_058081.1 coordinate 356,370,399, forward strand.
AGCGGGTGTGTGTGAAGTTATTCTGAATGACCCAATGTGCACCTTGAATATTATATACCCTTTTAGGGATAGATTTCAAATAGCTCTGATATAGCAGAAACCACTAAATTATGAAATTGCTAAATTGGGAATTGTATTTCAACCCAGAACAAGAAATGTGCTTGAACGGACACTAAATAACTCGTCCAGCTACAGCACTAGGGACAGATTTAGCTGGATATAAATTTGAGGCCTAGTATTTAGGCGCTGGGTGACCGGTATGGATTTAGTGACAGAATTAGACTGGGATATGGCCAAAAAATAAACAGACTATTGCTGGTTAAATGCACTTGGTGTGACAGCTTCACCCTGATGTAGGCTTTAGCCAAAAAACAACCACACCATTGAGGGTTAAATGCACTTGGTGACAGGCGCAGCTTGCCCCTGATTTAGTATATGGCCAAAAAATGAACAGACTATTGCTGGTTAAATGCACTTGGTGTGACAGCTTCACCCTGATGTAGGCTTTAGCCAAAAAACAACCACACCATTGAGGGTTAAATGCACTTGGTGACAGGCGCAGCTTGCCCCTGATTTTGTATATGGCCAAAAAATGAACAGACTATTGCTGGTTAAATGCACTTGGTGTGACAGCTTCACCCTGATGTAGGCTTTAGCCAAAAAACAACCACACCATTGAGGGTTAAATGCACTTGGTCGCAGCTTGTGCTGGCGCACCACAAGACACAAAATGGCCGCCGATCACCCCAGAAAAATGTGACTGACAAACGGTCTGTGCAGCCTAAAAACAGTGAGCAATTGAGGATCAGCAGCTCAATGATCCACAGATGCAGATCGATCAGTTAATCAAGTCCTTTGGAGGAGTTAATCTGCCTAATCTCGCCCTACTGTCGCAGCCGCAACCTCTCCCTACGCTAATCAGAGCAGAGTGACGGGCGGCGCTATGTGACTCCAGCTTAAATAGAGGCTGGGTCACATGGTGCTCTGGCCAATCACAGCCATGCCAATAGTAGGCATGGCTGTGATGGCCTCTTGGGGCAAGTAGTATGACGCTTGTTGATTGGCTGCTTTGCAGCCTTTCAAAAAGCGCCAAGAAAGCGTCACAAAAGCGCGAAGAAAGCGACGAACACCGAACCCGAACCCGGACTTTTACGAAAATGTCCGGGTTCGGGTCCGTGTCACGGACACCCCAAAATTCGGTACGAACCCGAACTATACAGTTCGAGTTCGCTCATCCCTAGTCCTGGTGCATGAGTTCAGCATGGGCCCACGCAAGCGAGGTACAGGGCTGGTTCTAGCTTTGTTACAAAGAGACTGTCATTTACTATATGATGTCTGATTTTAATTTTTACATTAATCCTGGGATAACTGCTTTAATGGCTACTAGAGAAATTTGGGTATTCAAGGTCAAAGACTTGGACTAACCATTAACTGTTTCCTACATGTTACATCAGCCAGTCCCACAAAAAATGTCTTCCCTTTTGGTGTATCATCTCCTCAAGCGAATATTTGAGTACATTTATCATATATGCAGAAAGCTCTTTTGACGTATATGTGACAAATGTGAGGGAATACAGTACATAAAAAGCACCCAACTTGCAAGTTGCCTATGCAAAAAGACATAGGTTTTAACTGTAGGTTTTTGGCAGTACAAGATAGGTAAAGTTGCATGAGGCACCACAGATGCAATACAATATGGACCACGTATAGACATTTACCTCAGCGGCATTTACCCTTCAACCAGCAAACAAAGCTAATCTCTGAATGATAAGTCAGATAGAATATGTAGATCCTTGATATTCATGATTGTATAAAAATAACTGCATGAATATTTGGTCAAATTAATTTCCATCCACTTTATGCATATTTATTTGGTTTTCTCAGACCTCTTTCTTTCCAGAACAGCGGGTCACCTGTGTTGGTAATCAACAAATGACGTCAAAAGCCCTCTTTGGGAATATAGGACTTCCTAAAGCAAACCCCTCACAAGAGATTCAGCATGACCTGCATAAGAAATGCTGGGTGGAATTACCCATGTGCATTGGTGATGAATTCTGGGAATGTGCTGTATCGTTTAGTGTTAATCAGGAATTAGAAAAACGCCATCTGTTCTTGCATGTTGAGATGATTAAACAAGTCAATTATGCTACAAATTTGGTGATAACGTTCATGACTGAATTTAATGCAAGCCTATAAGAGAGAATAGGAGAGAGTGAGAGATGATTCATTCAGATATTAGTGCATTTGTAAGATAATATACACTCTGTGTCTTTAAATATATACTGTTAAACTGAATTATTCTGAATCTGCTGAATGCCAGAGGCACGCATGGAATTGTAAGAGGAATTCACATAAGTTAAAGACATGTTGATAAATTATCTTCAGTGATGAAGAATAGTGTATTACATGCTGAATGGGACTCCAGATCAATACATCATTTCTTCATTCTAAATATCTGTACACACACCAACATGTGCAGAATATCATTGAAAGTACATGCTGTCCCTGGATGATGTTAGCTTGCCTATTTTCTTTCAGATGAATAGCAGTGATGTAGTAACTGTCGATAGACTAGGAGGTGAACTCTAGGGTAGGTCGTTGACAGGTGTTCTATTGTATACTAAAGACTGATTTTTATATGAGTACAGAGCTTTTGTCCACAGAAATGCTTTCCATTAAGACCATAGCTCTCCAGCTGTTGAAAAAAAAACATATACAGTCTGTAGATTTGAGACCATTAATGTGGTTATCCCATGAAAAGTATTACCATGTAATGAATAGGGTATTAAAAATGAAGTATTATTGCAAATTACACATAATAAAAATATTGTTAGGTTTTTATGTACATTACATTCTCATCTCAGGTAAAGCCCCCTATTGTTTATCCTTCTGGTCTGCCTTCTCCTGCACTGCACTAAAATGATCATAGTGAAGCAGGTGAAGTGGCCCAGGCCCCAGACCTTTCTTATTCATTCATCCCTATTTCTAAATTCCTAGAGATATAAAGCTATATTTATCTCTAGACAGTGGAGAAGGGGGCAGTATATACCTTATGTATCAACGGCCATATGCGAGAAATTATTTTATACGCAATGGATGAACTTAACAAGAACTACTTGCAATGTATCCTGGGAGATTAAGGTGCCTGATTGTTTCATATAAGCTACTGCCCATATACCGAAAGTCCTGTAGGTACAGTAAGTGAGTCTTGGTTCTTGGCTTGAGAAAATTTGTTAAATCCTTGTTTTAGTTTCCTTTTTTCATTTATGTATCTGAAGAATGTCTTATCCCCTTTTTCCACTGGCTAATTTCTCTTCTGCCTGTGCTTTAGAAGCTCTTATAACTTGTTTGGCCTCTCTCTGCCTAATCTTATAAATTTGCCTGTCATCCTCCTTTTTTTTTTTATAATTACTAAATGCTATCTTTTTGTTTTTAATGATATTGGCCACTTCTGCTGAGTACCACAATGGTCTCTTCCTTTTTTTGCTTTTACTGACAAGCCTAATGCAATTATCTGTTGCCTTCAATAGTGCCACTTTTAAATTGTATTACCCGGATGTTTCGGTCTGAATTAAACCTTTATCAGCGGGATCTGTGAACAACATATGATATCTCAGATTATAACCTGGTATATAATGTACAGAAGAATGACGTATATGAGAAAAAAATTATAAGTGGAGGTCCAGAAGAGAAGGATGAAAAAAGTGGGTGGGAAAGTAGAGTAGATGGTGTTCTCAGGTGCATATAATGGGGGGCACCTCGATTAACATGAATGGCAATGAAATAGTTAATAATTGAAAGAATGCTATTCAACACTCTTGAATAATACAAGCAGGGCTATTTCAGACACTCAAACAATTTAACCCCAGAAGAATACACGGCCATCAAATCTGTAACGGTCACGTACACACACACACACAGGGGGGAGGATAGTGACCACTGCGCTCCACCCTCACCCCTGGCCCTGCCTACTTGCCTCACGAGTCCTGATGACAGGGGACAACTGGACAGCAGTCCCTAACTTAGAATACGTGCGGGAAGGACAGACAAGACAAATAACGGATAGTGAATGGACCGGGTCAAAACCAAGAGGACAAAGCAGTACAGAGGGATAAGCAAAGAAAAGTCAGGAGAAGCCGGGGTCATAAATACCAGAAAAGTCGAGAAGTACCAAAGGAGTCCGCAAAGAATAGTTAGGTCGAAGCCGAGGTCAATATACCAGGAAGGATGCGCAGTACAGGAGGAGCAGGCAAAGGATCGTCAGGGAACAGGATCAGGTAAGTACACAGGTATCCAACAACTGCCAGGAACCTAAATTAACAGGCAACCTGTGGCCAGCAGGCTGCCTGTATTTATAGTGGGGAGTGAGGATCATGTGACGTCACTCGGTGCTCAAGGCAGACCTAGGAGCAGGAAGCCTCCCAGCTAGCAAAGCTGCCCTGGGAACGAGGTCAAACACAGATCCTCGCTCCCAAAGCTAAGCAGCAGGTCTGCGGCTGATGGGAGACTGAGTGTGCCCTGTTACAAAATCGGCACCCCGTTACAAAATCTTTACAAACACACAAAGATCTCATTTACAAGCCAGCCTACAAGGGAGGTGCCATTGTAGTCATGGACAAATCCATCAGATTACCAAACATATGAACCACTCAGTACAGATCCGACACCTACTATCGCCAACAAAATCTCGAGAATACTTAAACGCTACAAATCACTACAGGTAATTGATGATGAAACAACGACATTCCTCACCAAACAACATCCAGTCATTCCTGTGTTTTACATACTCCCTAAAATCCATAAGAACCTACAGAATCCACCAGGCCGCCCCATTGTGGCCTTCAGAGATTCTATATTATCACCACTCTCTATATTTCTTGACTGTATATTAACACCTTTGATCAACACCTCACGTTTATTTTTCTTAGACACCAATTATTTAATAACAAAACTACAGGACATTTCCATTAACTCAGAAACCTTGCTATTAACTATGGACGTTAACAGCCTATACACCTCAATTTCCCATTACAGAGGATTAGAAGCCGCTACGGCCTTACTTTCATCTCAATCTACCTTATCAAATTTACAACAAGAATTTTCTATACAGTTACTTTCTCTTGTCTTACACGAGAATTATTTTCTTTTTGGGGATCAATACTATGGTCAGAAACGAGGGACCGCGTTGGGGGCCAATGTGGCGCCACCCTATGCTAATTCCTACATGATTCATTTAGAAGAAAACTATGTGTACCCTAATTAATTATTCACCAATCACGCCAAATCTGGCTCAGATTCATAAATGAAATTTTTTGTCTCGGGGAGGGCCCTGAATCCAGTGTCCATACATTCTACAACAATTTAAACAATGTGTATCCTGAATTAGGATTTACCATACGTGTTGATACTTCTGAGATTAGTTTTCTTGATACACTGGTACAAAAAGACAAGATTAACTGAGATGAGCAATAAATTCTCTCAAAGGGGATAGCCTCAGCAACTCACCGGGCACGGCACCACTGAGACCCAAGCCACTAACAAAACCAAAACTAACATCTCACGAATTCCCTGTATTACTACCTATCATCCAATCATGCCCAAAATCCACCAAATGGTACGAAATAACTGGTTAATTTTACAACAGGCTTACCCAAACATGCAGGAATTCCAAAGTCCTCCTCTGACCTGCCATATACGCTGCCACAATATCAGGGACAAACTAGTCCATGCTGACATTGGACCAATTTCCAATATACCACAATAACGCTTTCTAAAAAAAATTATATTTGGTACTTTTCCCTGCCTTCACTGTGCACAATGTTCAAACATAACCAGAGGCAATTACATTACTCATCCTCACACTGGTAAGAAATTTCCAACAAAATATTATTACACTTGCGACTCTTCATATGTCGTATATCTGATCAAATGCCCATGCGGCCTTGCATATGTGGGGGAAACCACTCAACATATCTGTGATCGGCTATGTAAACACAAATCCACCATTAGAACAAAACAATTACTCCTGCCAATACCAGCACATTTCCATCAACACAAACATCAAATCTCGCAACTACCGTTTCAAGTCATCGAACAAGTACCATCTTCATGTCGAGGAGGAAATCCGATCTTGCGATTACAACCGCGAGAATCCTTTTGGATCCATAGATTAGACACTCTCTAACCTGGAGGACTAAATAGAGAATGTGACTTCTTATTTTTATCATAATAATAATGACTTTTTTGTCTTTATTCCAAACACGCTATTTGGGATTAGGGGACCATGGGTGAGTATTTGTTCCCCCGATATTCCCCAACCTCCTTTCCCTCACCCCCCCTTTTTTCCCTTAAACTGACCAACCCTCCACCTCTCCCTTAACCCCCCTCACCTCCATGATTGCAGTTTCCCTTCCTCATGTGACTCAGTGTTACAAGGTCTCAGGAGGTGTGAATGGGGATCAGGTTTGTTAAATTTGGTGTTATCGCTCTCATGCGCTCATACTGGTCATTGGAAGTTTAACATGGCACCTCATGGCAAAGAACCCTCTGAGGATATGAAAAAAAGAATTGTTGCTCTACATAAAGATGGCCTAGGCTATAAGAAGATTGCGAACACCCTGAAACTAGGCTGCAGCACAGTGGCCAAAACCATACAGCGGTTTAACTGTCATGGAACCATGAACCAGACGTACAACAAGAGATAAGTGGAAATAAGAAGGCTTTATTGAAAATCAAGCTGTAAGGCAAAAGTCCAAATGGATGGCTAAACCGAAGCAGGGTCTTGCGAAGCCAGAGGTCAGGAACCAGAAGGGTAGTCAGACGAAGCCTGGATCAGGAACCAGCAGGGTAGTCAGACGAAGCCTGGATCAGGAACCAGCAGGGTAGTCAGACGAAGCCAGGATCAGGAACCAGAAGCAGCAGCAGTCTTAGAAGCATGTGAACACAGGAGGACCAAGCAAGGAACTGAAGCTACAGACCTCCTATATATATGAGCTAGGCATCCAGCTCCTCCCGGTGGGAAGGAGAAGCCGCAGGGTGGGAGGCTACAAGAAACCCAGAAACCAAGATGGCCGCCAGCGCATGTCAAACGAAGGAGAACAGCAAGAAGGTAAGACCATGACAGTACCTCCCCCTCAAGGGCCCCTCCTCCGCGGAGTAAAGAACGGTTTCTGAGGGAAGCGTGCGTGGAAGGCTCGGAGCAAGGCAGGAGCATGGACATCTGCGGAGGGAACCCAGGAACGCTCCTCTGGACCATAACCACGCCAATGGACCAAAAACTGCACCCGACCGCGGACCAGGCGTGAGTCCAGGATATTGCTCACCTCATACTCCTCACGATTGCCCACTTGGACCGGACAAGGCCGAGGAACCGAGGAAGTGAAACGATTACACACCAGTGGCTTCAACAGGGAGACATGAAACACGTTGGAGATCCGCATGCCAGGAGGAAGCGCAAGGGCATAGGCTACCGGGTTTACCCTGCGAAGCACTCGGAAGGGACCAACAAAGCGAGGCGCCAGCTTGGGAGTGGGCACTCGAAGGTTGAGGTTGCGGGTGGACAACCATACGCGGTCTCCGACCTGGTAGGAAGGAGCGGGCGCTCGTCTGCGATCAGCCTGGAGTCTCTGGCGCTGCGCAGAGACCTCAAGGGACCTCTGGATCTGTACCCAAGAAGCACGTAGGACGGAAAGGTGATCCTCCACAGCCGGAATATCCTGGGGAGAGAATACCTCCGGTAACACGGCAGGTTGGAACCCATAATTGGCCATGAAGGGAGACGTCCCAGAGGAAGAGTTCACCGCCGTGTTCCTGGCAAACTCAGCCCAAGGCAGGAGGTCAACCCAATTGTCTTGGTGATCGGAGACATAGCAACGAAGGAATTGCTCCAAGGCCTGATTGGATCGTTCTGTGGCCCCATTGGACTGAGGGTGGTAGGCCGAGGAGAAAGAGAGATGAATCCCCAACTGGGAGCAAAAGGCGCGCCAGAACCTGGACACAAACTGACTCCCCCGATCCGACACAATCTCCTTGGGCAAACCGTGCAACCGGAAGACCTCCCTGGCAAAAATCGAGGCCAACTCTTGTGCAGAGGGTAACTTCTTGAGAGGAACACAGTGGCACATTTTGGAAAACCGATCCACAATCATGAGAATGACCGTATGGCCTCGGGATGCAGGGAGGTCCACAATGAAATCCATCCCCAGGTGTGACCATGGACGCTCCCCGGTGGCTATGGGTTGCAAAAGGCCCAACGGAAGGTGCCAAGGGGACTTACTCTGGGCACAAACGGAGCATGCCGCTACGTATGCGGCGATGTCGGAACGTAGAGAAGGCCACCAGAACAGACGTGAAACAGCCCAGGACAGCTGATTCTTTCCAGGATGCCCCGTGGCCTTGGAGTTATGATAGGTTCGCAACAACCGAGTGCGCAACTCCTCAGGCACAAAACATCTGCCGTTGGGTCTCCCAGAGGGAGCACCAGATTGAGCCGCCAAAATCTGCTCACCCAGGGGAGAGGTCAGGCTGGTGCGAATGGCGGCCAGGATCTGATTCGGAGGTATGACCGAAGTCGGAATCGACTCCTCCCCCGGACAGCTCGGAGTACTGCCGTGATAAGGCATCCGCTCTGATGTTCTTGGAACCGGGTAGGTAGGAGACCACGTAATTAAAACGTGACAAGAACAGAGCCCATCTGGCCTGACGTGGTGTCAATCTCTTGGCCTCAGAGAGGTAGGTCAGATTCTTGTGGTCCGTCAGGATGAGAACCGGAACCACCGAGCCCTCGAGCAAGTGCCTCCATTCTTTAAGGGCCTGCACGATGGCCAATAGCTCCCTGTCACCAATCTGATAGTTGCACTCCGCGGAAGACAGTTTCCGGGAGTAAAACCCACAAGGAAGCAGAGGACCCTCTGGTGTACTACGCTGAGACAGAAGGGCGCCTACTCCCGTCTCAGACGCGTCCACCTCGAGGACAAAAGGCAACCCAGGGTTGGGATGCGACAGAATCGGAGTCGACACAAAAGCGGACTTTAGAGCCTCAAAAGCTCGGATGGCCTCGAGCGGCCAGACCTGGGGATTACTGCCCTTCCTGGTCAGATCCGTGAGAGGCTTGGCTAGCATGGAAAAGTCCCTGATGAACTTCCGATAATAATTGGCGAAGCCCAAAAAGCGCTGCAGGGCACGAAGACCACTGGGCTGGGGCCACTGTAAGACAGCCGAAACCTTCTCAGGATCCATGGAGAACCCCTCAGCGGAAATGATGTAACCTAAGAAGGTTACCTGGGATCGGTGAAATTCACATTTCTCAAGCTTACCGAACAGCTTGTTCTCTCGTAACCGTTGCAACACTCGTCTGACATCCAGAATGTGGGCCTCCATGGATTCAGAATATACCAAGATGTCATCCAAATAGACCACCACACACTGCTGCAACAGGTCACGGAAAACATCGTTGATGAATTCCTGGAAGACTGCGGGCGCATTGCACAACCCAAAGGGCATAACCAAGGATTCATAATGACCGGTCCTGGTGTTAAACGCGGTCTTCCACTCATCGCCCGCCTTGATCCTTACCAGGTTATATGCCGCCCTCAGGTCGAGTTTGGTAAAGACCGTGGCCCCTTTGAGGCGATCGAACAGCTCGGAAATCAAGGGTATCGGGTAAGCGTTCTTGATCGTGATGCGATTGAGACCCCTGTAATCGATGCAAGGCCTCAACTCACCGCCCTTCTTTTTCACAAAGAAAAATCCAGCCCCTGCCGGGGACGAGGATTTGCGAATGTGTCCGCGTGAAAGCGCCTCCCTCACGTACTCCTCCATGGCCTAATTCTCCGCTACCGACAGTGGATAGACTTTGCCACGAGGAGGAACGGCACCAGATTGTAACTCTATGGCACAATCGTATGAGCGGTGCGGAGGTAGGGCAACCGCACGCACCTTATCGAATACATCCCGGTACTCCTCGTATTCAGGAGGCAACAGAGAGTCCGAGGAAGTACACAGCAACTTGACAGGCCCATGGATGCAACTAGCCCCACACTGCGGTGACCACGAGAGGATCTCGGCCGATCTTCAATCGAAAGTCGGATTATGCTTCTGGAGCCAGGGGTACCCCAAGACCACCGAGTAGTGTGGAGACGAAATAACCTGGAGACAGACCGACTCTCTGTGAACGGCACCAATGGCCATCCCCACTGGAAGGGTCTCCTGAGTCAAGTGTGGCGGCAGAAGGGGTCTGCCGTCTATCGCCTCAAGAGCCAGTGGGGAACCTCGAGGCTGCAGAGGAATGGAATTGGCGGCAGCGAACACACTATCAATGAACAAACCACCAGCACCAGAGTCCACCAACGCCTGGGTCGTCACCGAACCCCCGACCCAGGAGAGGACAACAGTAATCAGTGGTTTGTCAACACGGGAAACCGGGGACGAGGAGACTCCACCCAAGATCTGCCCCCGACAGGATCTCAGGTGCGAGCGTTTCCCGGACGGTTCGGGCATGCCAACCGAAAATGCCCACCGAGACCACAGTACATGCATCGGCCCTCGCGTCTCCGGAGTACCCTCTCCCCCTCGGACAGGCGAGAAAACCCTAGCTGCATGGGTTCACCCCCAGACAAGTCATCCCCAGGAGGCGTGGGAGGAGAGGGAGGCACGGGTGGGACAGCAAACGTAGGCGCCAATCTGTTAGAAGACCTCCGCAGGCTCTCCTTAAAGGAAGGTCTCTCCCTGAGTCTGGTGTCAATCAAAATCAGGAAAGAAATAAGAGACTCAAGCTCCACTGGTAGGTCCTTAGCTGCAACCTCATCCTTCAAGGCATCCGAGAGACCATGAGAGAAAGCAGCGACCAGAGCCTCATTATTCCAGACCACCTCTGCTGCCAGGGTACGAAACTCAATGGCGTATTCAGCTACGGATCGTGAACCCTGTCTGATGGACATAAGGAGCTTTGCAGCAGAGGCAGCACGAGCCGGCACATCGAATACCTTCCAAAGAGAAGCAACAAAACCGGAAAACTCGGCAACCACCGGATTGTTGTTCTCCCATAAAGGGCTGGCCCAGGCCAAGGCCTTGTCCGAGAGCAGCGAGATCAAGAAGCCCACCTTTGATCTCTCAGTAGGAAAGGCATGTGGCAGCAACTCGAAATAAATGCCCACCTGGTTAAGAAAACCTCGGCACTGAGTTGGCTCTCCCCCAAAGCGCTGTGGAAGGGGGGCAGAACCGGTCATACCCCGAAACACCGCAGGCGCAGCAACAGGTGTCGGGGTAGACTCTGGCGCAACAACCGGAGCGGCAGTAGGAGCGGGCCCAGGAGCGACAACCGACCCATCGGCAACGGAAGCTAAATGAGCCGTGCGTTCAAGCAGGGTTTGCAACGCCACAGCGAACCGACCCAACAGGTGATCCTGCTGATCAAGTCTGGCAACCAGCGTAGGTAGCGAGGATGGCCCTGTACCGTCAGAATTCATGGCTTGGTCCTCATGTCATGGAACCATGAACCAGACGTACAACAAGAGATAAGTGGAAATAAGAAGGCTTTATTGAAAATCAAGCTGTAAGGCAAAAGTCCAAACGGATGGCTAAACCGAAGCAGGGTCTTGCGAAGCCAGAGGTCAGGAACCAGAAGGGTAGTCAGACGAAGCCTGGATCAGGAACCAGCAGGGTAGTCAGACGAAGCCTGGATCAGGAACCAGCAGGGTAGTCAGACGAAGCCAGGATCAGGAACCAGAAGCAGCAGCAGTCTTAGAAGCATGTGAACACAGGAGGACCAAGCAAGGAACTGAAGCTACAGACCTCCTATATATATGAGCTAGGCATCCAGCTCCTCCCGGTGGGAAGGAGAAGCCGCAGGGTGGGAGGCTACAAGAAACCCAGAAACCAAGATGGCCGCCAGCACATGTCAAACGAAGGAGAACAGCAAGAAGGTAAGACCATGACATTAACAAGACAGGTTCCACATAGAACAGGCCTTGCCATGGTCGACCAAAGAAGTTGAGTGCATGTGTTCAGCGTCATGTCCAGAGGTAGTTTGAGTCTGAGTTCTGCCAGCATTGCTGCATAGGGTAAGGGGTGGGGGGGTCAGCCTGTCAGTGCTCAGACAATACGCCTCACACTGCATCAAATTGGTCTGCATGGATGTCATCCCAGAAGGGAGCCTCTTCAAAAGACGAAACACAAGAAAGCCTGCAAACAGTTTGCTGAAGACAAGCAGACTAAGGACATAGATTACCTAAACTTATTTGGTTCTGATGGTCTGAAGATGGTGGCAGCAACCAGGTGAGGAGTACAAAGACAAGGGTGTCTTGCCTACAGTCAAGCATAGTGGTTGGAGTGTCATGGTTTGAGGCTGCATAAGTGCTGCCGGCTGTGGGGAGCTACAGTTTATTGAGGGAACCAGTATGTACTGTGACATACTGAAGCAGAGCATGAGCATCTCCCTTTGGAAACTGGGCCGCAGGGCAGTATTCTAACATGATAATGACCCCAAACATACCTTCCAAAACGACCACTGCCTCACTAAAGAAATTGAAGGTAAAGGTTCTGGACTGGTCAAGCATGTCTCCAGACCTAAACCCTATTAAGCATATTTGGGGCATCCTCAAACAGAAGATGGAGGATCAAAAGGTCTCTAACATCCACCAGCTTTGTAATGTCATCATGGAGAAGTGGAAAAGGATTCCAGTGGCAACCTGTGAAGCTCTAGTGAACTCCATGCCCAATAGAGTTAAGGCTGTGCTTGAAAATAGTGGTGATAACACAAAATATTGATACTTTGGGCACAATTTGGCTATTTTCACTTAGAGTGTACTCACTTTTGTTGCCAGCGGTTTAGACATTAATGGCAGTGTGTTGAGTTATTTTTTTAAATAGCTTCAATAGACTCTTGACATAGGTGATGGCGTTTTTACCAACATTGAATTAATAATTAGTCAAAAGACTATATGCGCTCTATTATAAACGGTGTCACTAAACAGTTAAACCTTCACTTTTATTTAATTCATATAATAAAATGATATAAGGGTGAAGAAACAAAAATATTAAAACGCTTAATAGTGGTACAGATTGTTAATAATAAGCTAAAAGTGACGCTGTTCTTATGTATCAACTATATATAGTATAGTGGCAATTCTGCTTGCTTAGTTTAGTGACACAGGTGCTTATAGAGCGCAAAAAGTCTTTTGACTAATTATTAATTTGAGTTATTTGAGGGCACATCAAATTTACACTGTTACACAAGCTGTACACTGACTACTTTACATTGTATAAAAGTGTCATATCTTCAGTGTTGTCCCATGAAAAGATATAATAAAATATTTATAAAAATGTGAGAGGTGTACTTACTTTTGTGAGATACTGTGTGTGTGTGTGTGTGTATATATACATATATATATATATATATATATATATACATACATATATATATTACTGGTTGCTAAGGAAGCTGGCCCACTAGCTAAGCCCGATGCATACATGGCGGATGGCAGCTGTGTTACACTCACAGTGACAGGGATATGAGATGACTTTGATCCTGACAATTTAACCCTTCAGATGCCAAATACTAACCACCCTGTTCCTCCCCTCTTGGCAGTGGGCTGGTCCCACTTCCTTTGTCAAATATCTTTTTATTTATTTAAGATATACAATACAACAACATCACATATCTGAATAATAAAAACAGAGATGTGGCAAGAGGAAGCAAATAACAAATCCGTGATGCGACAATATAAAAATTAATCATACAGATATAAAAACATAATAAAAAACACTGAAAACAATCATCTAATAACATAGTTCCCTGAATTCCTAAGAGGAATGAAATATTAAAGAAAGAATGGAAAGAAGAAACGTGGGCATGGACGAGCCGCAACGGGAAAGGCTTTTGTGCATGGCATTTGATCCAAGGGGACCAAGCTTTCCAGAATTTATGATTGCGATGTTCCAAGCTTAGGAGCTCCTCCATTCTGTATATTGTGTAAACGTCCGAGAAGCACTCTGAGATGCCAGGTAATTGTGAAGATCTCCAATGGAGGGCAATTAACAGTCCTGCGGAGGTGAGCAAGTGTGTTAAAAGGATGTTGTTTTGGGGGTGATAGGTTCTTGAGGGCAGCCAAAGTAACACAGGATGTGAGACAAATTTGGTGACCTGCGATTTTAATACATAGAGATTCTATTTGCTTCCAGTATTGCTGAATAAGTGGACATGACCACCAGATATGAGATAAAGACCCTGTGTGGATGATATTACTTCTTCAGGAATGTTTGGGTACATTTTGTGGAGAAATTCTGGGGTCCTTTACCACCTAGTCAGCATCTTGTAGGAATTTTCTGGTATTTTCACACATTTTGAGAAGCCATGGGAATGTTTCAGAGGCTACAGTGTCTCTTCTTTAGTCAAGACTGTATTTAGTTCTTTCTCCCAGTTCAAAAGAAAACTAGGTTTGGCTGTGGCTTTAGCAGCTAGTAAGCTGGTATAGATTTTATTTTGGAGATATGGCAATAGATGGTATTGCTCTAGCGAAGATGGTTCTGCTCCAGAAAAGTATGTTGATTACCTTTTATCAAGTGTGGGAGTAGTCGCAGTTGGGTCACAACTGAAAAAATTTGTGGGTAGGTAAGGAAGACAAGAAGGAATGGAAGACTGTTATGGTTCCTCTAATAGTTGGGCTGAGCTTGGCAGAAAAGGGACATGCTGCTTGGGTGCTCCATAAGAGAGTCATCTGTTCCCAAGAAAAGAAACCACGTTCAGCTTCAATATGTGGGGAAGAATTGCTAGCCCTAGTGAGAGTTAACCTTCTACTGAAATGAATCACCCTGTAGTACAACAAATGGTTGGGAAAAGCCATGTCCCCTAAGTAAGGCAATGCAGGAGGTGTGGTGGCTTACTTTTCCAGAGGAATCGAGTGAATAAGCTGTAGACAGAGTCAAAAAATGTAGCGGGGAGAGAAATCAGGACTGTTTGAAGAACATATAAGAGCTGGGAAAGAATATACTGTATGACTTTAAGTAATTTTTCCTACCGATCCAAGAAACAAAGGGTAACTGGAGGGACTCTAGGTGTGTCTGAAATTTACAAACCAAGGGTAAGTAATTAGAAGCAAATAATCTAGAGGGATCTTTAGTGAGGAAAATTCCTACGTACTTAGTTTGGCTATCTGGTATCTGGAACGGTGCTAATTGTTTAAGTGTAACAACCACTTGGTCGGGGGCAGTCACGTTCAATATCTTGGATTTTGAGTAATTGATTTTAAAATTAGACACCCGACCAAAGGTTTAAAAAATGTGCAGTATATGGGAAAACGCCTGTGCTGGGTTGATCACAATCAGAGAGAGGTCATCTGCGAAAGTTGCTGTTTTATGAGTGTATATCCCTAGTTGGAGGCTCTTGATATCTTCAGATTGTATAATTGCTTACAATAAGGTCTTCATAGTCAATATAAAACAGAGTAGGGGACAAGGGGCACCCCTGCCGTGTTCCATTTGCGATAGGAAAGGTTGGTGAGAGAGTGCCATTAATTCTCACCCTAGAAGTTGGACAGGAGTACAGAGAGAAAATGGTGAGATAAATGAGTCATAAAATCTGGAAATCTAAGGTTGCACGCATAAAAGGCCAGCGTACCGTATGAAAAACCTTTTTCTGCATCTCTAACCAGCAGAGGTAGCTGTATATGTTTCTGTTTAGCATAGTAAATTAAGTTTATAAGCCTGGTGGTGTTATATTTCCCTTCCCTGGAAGGCACAAAACCGACTTGCTCTAGGGAGATTAGCTTGTTAAGGAGGGGTTTTATTCTATTTGCTAATAGTTTTGCCCCCCATTTCATGTCCGTGTCCAGAAGGGAAATTGGGCGGTAGCTCTCACAGCATAGCATCTTTTCCCTATTTGGGTAGAAGGGTGATATGCACTTCCAAGGCTTGAGGGGGTAAAGGGGTACTTTGAAGAAGATCATTAGACACTTGCAAGAAGTGAGTAAATAGTGTTTTGAACTTTTTATAATAAGAAATAGGTAGGCCGTCTGGCCAGTGGTATTGAAGCAAGATTTTCAAACAGTTTAACAGTTATTAGGGGTTGAGTAAGAGTTGTAATGTCAGAGTCCAAGAGAGCTGAGAGATGGAGAGAGTTGAGGAAAGATGTAGTTAATTCTCCACGTTAGAGTGATCTGGTATATTTTATAAGGATCTGTAGAATTCTAAGAATTCGGAAATAATCCCCTCAATGTCAGATACTGTAGTGGAAGAGCTACTTTTGATCTTGTTAATGAAAGACTGCTTCTTGCATTTCCTGACCAAGGCAGACATGAGCTTAGAGGCTCTGTCTCCATCGGCACAAAACTTAAAAGAGACCCTTTGGTACAGTTTAGCAGGTTTAACACTCAAAAGATCTTTCAATTGTCGGCTGAGGTTAGCAAGATTATTTTGTGTCACTATTACTTGGGATCGTTTGCCAATTCTCTCCAACACATCTATCTATGAAAATAGTGAGTTTAGCTGAGCAGTCCTTTGTTTTTTGAGCCTAGACCCCAAGGCAATAAACTCTCCACGTATAAACGCTTTGTGGGTTTCCCAAACTATAGGGGAAGAGACATCTGAGGTAACATTATTAGCAAAAAACTCTGTAAGCGAGGATTGCAAAGTTTCAAAATGGGGGTCGTCATCTAATAACGTCTCATTAAGTGTCCATGTCCATACATTAGGCAGAAATTGGGATAGTGAAATCAATAAAGAAATAGGAGCATGGTCAGAGGGTGTATGAACCTAAATGTAGGTAGAATGATCAACATCATAATGTCACGGATGCGGTGTGGGTGGTAAACTCCACACCGAGCACAGGCCGAGCACAGGAGGACAGGGGATAGGAACTAAGCCTGGAAACTACGGTAAAGGAGAACAACCCTAATCCAAGTCCTGACTAACTATCAGTATGAACTTACCTCAGTGGTAGGAAAGTTCATACACAGGAACCTAGAGCCCTAGCACACCCTGTAGGGCCCTGGTATAGTGACAGGACTTGAGACAGCCTATTCCTCCACCAGAAGTATGAATAGGAGTCTTCCTCAGCCCTAGATACAAAATACAGGGAAATACAACAAACAAAATACAAATAGGGAAGAAGGCACTTAACTTCACATGGAGCAAAGGCAGCGCCAGGAGCTCAACCAAGATCCAACAACCAGCTCATTTTCCTATAGTCATTTAGACCACTATTTTCACCATATTTTCCACCCACTAGTTCATAAAACTTAGCTTTTATTTACAACTTCTTTTAGAATCTCTTTAGTATCATGAAAGTGATGTGTTAAAAGCAAGGGTAACAGTCCTATCGGCGTATTTCTAATAGAGATATTGTCAGTCTCTTCTCTTTGGAAGTATCGCGCGCATACTTTAAAGCTGTTATAACAGTTGCTGGCCAATATGTTGAATTGCCTATCTAACTGTTCCAGTTGCTGCTTTTTATTAAAACACTAGCTAAACACTGCGCCCCGACATGCTTTGCCGGAACACCGGCGTCTTCAGGGGAACAGGGCTCCTTGAGCCTCTAACACCTTCACCTCAAGGTCAGTGTAAAGAGTGGATATCACCACCCCTTTAAACAGTATAGGACTCAGATTTTCAAAATCACCACTTGCAGGAAAACTATTTGACAAGGCATCCGCCGTAACGTTCTTAACCCCAGGACGATAGGTGACAGTGAAATGGAATCTGGTGAAAAACACCAATGTTTCGGATTGTCTCGGCTTGTCTTGGATTCAGTCATTTGGCCGACTCCAGGTAAGCCAGATTTTCGTGATCAGTGAACACCGTGATCGGATGAATCGCCCCTCCCAACCAATGACGCCACTCCTCAAAAGCTAACTTAATGGTTAGTAACTCTCTGTTACCCACATCATAATTTCTCTCAGCGGGAGAGAGTTTTTTAGAGAAAAATGCACATGGTCGCCATTTACCAGGTGACGGGCCTTGCGATAAAATTGCTCCTACCCACACCTCTGACACGTCCACTTCCACAATAAAAGGTTGTGATGCATCAGGCTGCACCAATATAGGCAATATAGGGCAGAAACAAAGCATTTCTTAATCGCAGAAAAGAAAACGCTTGCAATGCCGAATCAGACCACACCGAGACATCCGTCCCTTTCTTAGTTACATCAGTTAAGGGTTTTACTATTGTTGAATAAATCTGAATACATTTTCGGTAATAGTTGGAGAACCCTAAAAACCACATAAGAGCCTTCAGATTTTCGAGTCGATCCCAGTCCAATACAGCACAGACTTTCTCTGGATCCATTCGAAAACCCGAAGATGACAACAGGTAGCCCAAGAACTGCACCTACTGTACAGCAAAAACACACTTCTCCAATTTTGCATACAATTTATTATTTCTTAGGATCTGTAACACCTGTCTCACATGATCCTGATGTGTTTACACATCTGGAGAATAAATTTGAATGTCATCTAAATACATGACTACAAACCTCCCCACAGGAGCATTGGTCAATCCGAAAGGCATGACTAGGTTCTCAAAGTGCCCTTCAGCAGTATTAAAAGCCGTCTTCCATTCATCACCTTCCTTGATCCTAACCAGATTATATGCCGCCCTTAGGTCCAACTTGGAGAACACCTTGGCACCAATAATCTGGTTAAACAAATCGGGAATCAAAGGAAGAGGGTAAGGATCATGGACAGTAATCCAATTAAGTTCACGGAAATCAAGATATGGCCGAAGACCTCCGTCCTTTTTATAACAAAAAAGAACCCTGCTGCCGCTGGAGACTTGAAACGTCTTATATGTCCTTTGGCCAAACTCGGTAATGTACTCTATAATGGCCTGTCTTTCTGGTTCAGAAAGGTTATACAACCTAGATTTAGGCAACTTAGGGCTCTTTCACATCTGCGTTATAGTCTTCCGGCATAGAGTTCCGTCGTCGGGGCTCTATGCCGGAAGAATACTAATCAGGATTTTCCTAATGCATTCTGAATGGACAGTCCGTCCTTCAGGATGCATCAGGATGTCTTCCGTTCCGGAACGGAACGTTTTTTGGCCGCAGCAAATAGCGCAGCATGCTGCGCTTTTTGCTCCAGCCAAAAATCCTGAACACTTGCCGCAAGGCCAGATCCGGAATGAATGCCCATTGAAAGGCATTAATCCGGATCCGGCCTTAAGCTAAACGTCGTTTCGGCGCATTGCCGGATGCGACGTTTAGCTTTTTCTCAATGGTTACCATGGCTGCCGGGACGCTAAAGTCCTGGCAGCCATGGTAAAGTGCAGTGGGGAGCGGGGGAGCAGCATACTTACCATCCGTGCGGCTCCTGGGGCGCTCCAGAGTGATGTCAGGGCGCCCCAAGCGCATGGTAAGTATGCTGCTCCCCCGCTCCCCACTACTACTATGGCAACCAGGACTTTAATAGCGTCCTGGGTGCCATAGTAACACTGAAAGCATTTTGAAGACGGATCCGTCTTCAAATGCTTTCAGTACACTTGCGTTTTTCCGGATCCGGCGTGTAATTCCGGCAAGTGGAGTACACGCCGGATCCGGACAACGCAAGTGTGAAAGAGGCCTTAGCTACACGAATAAGATTGATAGGACTATCATATTCCTGATGTGAAGGTAAATGCTGGCATCCACTCTCAGAAAACACGTCGGCAAACACAGATATAAAAGAGGGTAAATTCTTGGCAGTTACAACAGAAAAGCATGTATTGAGACAATTGTCAATGCAATAATCACCCCAAACCAGAATCTGCCTAGCCTGTCAATCGATAGTTGGATTGTGCTTGCTAAGCCATGGTAAACTCAGAACCACCATTGCAGGGAGACCTTCCTACACAAAACACAAGATAAATTCTTGATGAAAGTCACCCAATCTTAATCTGATATCATGCACCACTTGAGACAAATACTTCTGAGCAAGAGGTGCAGAATCAATAGTGAATACGGGAATTTTCTTTTTCTAATACACTTGGTGAATAGAGATGGCCTTGTGGTTCGCCAGCGCCATATTCTTTTACATTGTGAAGAACTTTGACCCATGGCACATCCATCAGGTGGTACAGGACAGCCAATTGAAAAGTTTCAGCACATGGATATACCCCCACCTTATAAATAAACCTGATCTGGCCACCATTTTACATTCAGTCTTTTGCCAGTGTAGGGGAGAGGTTGCTGTGTGGAGCAGGGACAGACTATTGGGGACACTAAACACTAGCTAATAGGGCCAAAAAGTCCTTTTAAGGACTGGTATAGGTGTTCTATCAATAGGTGTGACTTACTGAGGGGTGTAATATACTTATAATATACTTTCTAACATAGAAAGTATATTATAGCGCATTTGTATTGTGCAGCTGTTGTGTGTGGTTCTGCTGCAATACTACAGCTACACAGAGTGCCAAACGCTATTGGAACAAATAATTTCTACTGGTGTGATACACCAGTTGCCCCCCAAAATAACTTATTGAAGCAGGGGTGTTATATACCAATAATATACTTTCTATATAGTGCATTTGGGTAGTGCAGCATTTGTTTGCGGTTTTGCTGCATTACTGCAGCTACAGATAGTGACAAACGTCATTTGAACAAATAATTTTCTATACCAGTTGCCCCCGCAAAAAAAGTAAGAAAAAAAAGTGGGCTACAGTAAAATTGTTATTCAGTGATCGCATAATGTACCTTGAGCCACATAATCTTAGGGGTTGATAATCACAATTTCTTTAATGTCAGGTGAATGCCTAATTTTTAGGGCCCATACTCCTGTGGCCTAAAATAAAAAAAATTCTAGGCTCCAACAGGGCACATTTCTGAGAATTTCCCTTTAAGGCCCCTTTAACACGGGCGAGTATTCCGCGCGGATGCGATGCGTGAGTTGAACGCATTGCACCCGCACTGAATCCCGACCCATTCATTTCTATGGGGCTGTTCACATGAGCGGTGATTTTCACACATCACTTGTGCGTTGCTTGAAAATCGCAGCATGCTCTATTTTGTGCGTTTTTCACGTAACGCAGGCCCCCCCAGAAATGAATGGGGTTGCGTGAAAATCGCAAGCATCCGCAAGCAAGTGCGGATGCGGTACGATTTTCACGCACGGTTGCTAGGAGACGATCGGGATGGAGACCCGATCATTATTATCTTCCCTTATAACATGGTTATAAGGGAAAATAATAGCATTCTGAATACAGAATGCATAGTAAAATAGCGCTGGAGGGGTTAAATAAAAATGTTAAAAAATTTAACTCACCTTAATCCACTTGATCGCACAGCCGGCATCTCTTCTGTCTGTCTTCTGTGCTGTGTGCAGGGACAGGACCTGTGGTGACATCACTCCGGTCATCACATGATCCATCACCATAGTTAAAGATCATGTGATGGATCATGTGATGACCGGAGTGATGTCATCACAGGTCCTGTTCCTGCACACAGCAAAGGAAGACAGCCAGAAGAGATGCCGGCTGCGCAATGAAGTGGATTAAGGTGAGTTAAATTATTTTTTTCTTTTTTTTTAACCCCTCCAGCGCTATTTTACTATGCATTCTGTATTCAGAATGCTATTATTTTCCCTTATAACCATGTTATAAGGGAAAATAATACAATCTACAGAACAACAATCCCAAGCCCGAACTTCTGTGAAGAAGTTCGGGTTTGGGCACCAAACATGCCGATTTTTCTCACGCGAGTGCAAAACGCATCACAAGGTTTTGCACTCGCACGGAAAAATCGCGCATGTTCCCGCAATGCACCTGCACATTTTCCCGCAACGCCCGTCTGAAAGAGGCCTAAGACGCATAAAAATGTCCCATAATTAAGATACATATTTTTTGTTGGAATTTGTGTTATTGTCCATGTTGTGGGACTATTTGTACACTTCTACTAAGTATTTGGTGGCTGCAAATATGAGCTGAAGGTTTTTCAGGTTCGCCTTACATTAAAGTGAATGAGGCCCGCTGCAAACTTTGCGGTTTGCGAACATTTGATCGCGTTGTCGAACCATCCCGGCCATCACTATTGGTGACAACCCATGCATACGGACAAACTGGGTATCAATCAGGTTCACCCCTGCCCCACTGTCGATAAACACCTCAATCCCCACAGTGTTTGACTCTAGCGCCACCTTGGCAGTCAGGAGAAGTCAGGTACTACCAGTAAAAGACAAATGCACATTCTCCAAGAGTCAAATGAGAATTAAATGTCTTTTTTCTCTCCTTTTGCCGTTGCATGTCTGGACATCCATTGATAAAATGTCTCCTTTTTTCGCAGAGAAAACACACTCCCTTCCTATTACCAGTGGATCCTGGGGTAGCTCCCCCTAACTGCAGTTCGTCTCCCGACCCAAACCCAGGAGTAGCTTCATCCAAAATGTCAGAGTGTTCTGTCTTCATACACGTTCACACAGTGTGCAGTCTGACATTCAGCATAAACTTTTCCTGTCTTCCAAATAAGAGGACTGTTCTTTGTAGTCAAACTTGTTTTTTGGCAAAACAGGAGTATTTGAGGTAAAACTATAAGAATACAAATAACATGAATAAGTATATAGCATAGCATGTACTGTAACATTATATAACACTGAAGCAAATGATAAAATGGCTGCCTGTACAAAGATTACATGTCTAGCTAACAGAATTAACAACTTCCCTGAGACAATGATAATGGACTAAACAGCTCTGCACAACATAATGTCCCTGAAACAAAGATAGATCTCTCAGCAGATATGCTTTTACCAGGATGGTGGAGTTTAAGAAGGAGATATGCAGGGGGACAGCTCTATACTATGTCCTGGAGATTGCTCTTTCCCAGGATGCTTTTCCCTCCCCTAATGCTTTGCACCACCCACAATACGACAGTCTTTGAAACAAGAAAAACAAGGTGCAATACAATTTAACACTACTAGATGGTGCTATTACCACATGAATCACTTCAGGAATACTAAAACCTGGCTGACGTGAAATATAGAGTTGAGCGAACACCTGGATGTTCGGGTTCGAGAAGTTCGGCCGAACATCCCGGAAATGTTCGGGTTCGGGATCCGAACCCGATCCGAACTTCGTCCCGAACCCGAACCCCATTGAAGTCAATGGGGACCCGAACTTTTCGGCACTAAAAAGGCTGTAAAACAGCCCAGGAAAGAGCTAGAGGGCTGCAAAAGGCAGCAACATGTAGGTAAATCCCCTGCAAACAAATGTGGATAGGGAAATGAATTAAAATAAAAATTAAATAAATAAAAATTAACCAAAATCAATTGGAGAGAGGTTCCATAGCAGAGAATCTGGCTTCCCGTCACCCACCACTGGAACAGTCCATTCTCAGATATTTAGGCCCCGGCACCCAGGCAGAGGAGAGAGGTCCCGTAACAGAGAATCTGTCTTCATGTCAGCAGAGAATTAGTCTGCATGTCATAGCAGAGAATGAGGCTTCACGTCAGCCACCACTGCAACAGTCCATTGGCATATATTTAGGCCCAGCACCCAGGCAGAGGAGGGAGGTCCCGTAACAGAGAATCTGTCTTCATGTCAGCAGAGAATTAGTCTGCATGTCATAGCAGAGAATGAGGCTTCACGTCAGCCACCACTGCAACAGTCCATTGGCATATATTTAGGCCCAGCACACACACAGGCAGAGGAGAGAGGTCCCGTAACAGAGAATCTGGCTTCATGTCAGCAGAGAATCAGTCTGCATGTCATAGCAGAGAATGAGGCTTCACGTCAGCCACCACTGCAACAGTCCATTGGCATATATTTAGGCCCAGCACACACACAGGCAGAGGAGAGAGGTCCCGTAACAGAGGATCTGGCTTCATGTCAGCAGAGAATCAGTCTGCATGTCATAGCAGAGAATCAGGCTTCACGTCAGCCACCACTGCAACAGTCCATTGTCATAAATTTAGGCCCAGCACCCAGGCAGAGGAGAGAGGTCCCGTAACAGACAATCTGGCTTCATGTCAGCAGAGAATTAGTCTGCATGTCATAGCAGAGAATGAGGCTTCACGTCAGCCACCACTGCAACAGTCCATTGGCATATATTTAGGCCTAGCACACAGGCAGAGGAGAGAGGTCCCGTAACAGACAATCTGGCTTCATGTCAGCAGAGAATCAGTCTGCATGTCATAGCAGAGAATGAGGCTTCACGTCACCCACCACTGCAACAGTCCATTGGCATATATTTAGGCCTAGCACACAGGCAGAGCAGAGAGGTCCCGTAACAGACAATCTGGCTTCATGACAGCAGAGAATCAGTCTGCATGTCATAGCAGAGAATGAGGCTTCACGTCACCCACCACTGCAACAGTCCATTGGCATATATTTAGGCCTAGCACACAGGCAGAGCAGAGAGGTCCCGTAACAGACGATCTGGCTTCATGTCAGCAGAGAATCAGTCTGCATGTCATAGCAGAGAATGAGGCTTCACGTCAGCCACCACTGCAACAGTCCATTGGCATATATTTAGGCCTAGCACACAGGCAGAGGAGAGAGGTCCCGTAACAGACGATCTGGCTTCATGTCAGCAGAGAATCAGTCTGCATGTCATAGCAGAGAATGAGGCTTCACGTCAGCCACCACTGCAACAGTCCATTGGCATATATTTAGGCCTAGCACACAGGCAGAGGAGAGAGGTCCCGTAACAGACAATCTGGCTTCATGTCAGCAGAGAATCAGTCTGCATGTCATAGCAGAGAATGAGGCTTCACGTCAGCCACCACTGCAACAGTCCATTGGCATATATTTAGGCCCAGCACCCAGGCAGAGGAGGGAGGTCCCGTAACAGACAATCTGGCTTCATGTCAGCAGAGAATCAGTCTGCATGTCATAGCAGAGAATGAGGCTTCACGTCACCCACCACTGCAACAGTCCATTGGCATATATTTAGGCCCAGCACCCAGGCAGAGGAGGGAGGTCCCGTAACAGAGAATCTGTCTTCATGTCAGCAGAGAATTAGTCTGCATGTCATAGCAGAGAATGAGGCTTCACGTCAGCCACCACTGCAACAGTCCATTGGCATATATTTAGGCCCAGCACCCAGGCAGAGGAGGGAGGTCCCGTAACAGAGAATCTGTCTTCATGTCAGCAGAGAATTAGTCTGCATGTCATAGCAGAGAATGAGGCTTCACGTCAGCCACCACTGCAACAGTCCATTGGCATATATTTAGGCCCAGCACACACACAGGCAGAGGAGAGAGGTCCCGTAACAGAGAATCTGTCTTCATGTCAGCAGAGAATTAGTCTGCATGTCATAGCAGAGAATGAGGCTTCACGTCAGCCACCACTGCAACAGTCCATTGGCATATATTTAGGCCCAGCACACACACAGGCAGAGGAGAGAGGTCCCGTAACAGAGAATCTGTCTTCATGTCAGCAGAGAATTAGTCTGCATGTCATAGCAGAGAATGAGGCTTCACGTCAGCCACCACTGCAACAGTCCATTGGCATATATTTAGGCCCAGCACACACACAGGCAGAGGAGAGAGGTCCCGTAACAGAGAATCTGTCTTCATGTCAGCAGAGAATTAGTCTGCATGTCATAGCAGAGAATGAGGCTTCACGTCAGCCACCACTGCAACAGTCCATTGGCATATATTTAGGCCCAGCACACACACAGGCAGAGGAGAGAGGTCCCGTAACAGACAATCTGGCTTCATGTCAGCAGAGAATTAGTCTGCATGTCATAGCAGAGAATGAGGCTTCACGTCAGCCACCACTGCAACAGTCCATTGGCATATATTTAGGCCCAGCACACACACAGGCAGAGGAGAGAGGTCCCGTAACAGAGAATCTGTCTTCATGTCAGCAGAGAATTAGTCTGCATGTCATAGCAGAGAATCAGGCTTCACGTCACCCACCACTGCAACAGTCCATTGGCATATATTTAGGCCCAGCACCCAGGCAGAGGAGGGAGGTCCCGTAACAGAGAATCTGTCTTCATGTCAGCAGAGAATTAGTCTGCATGTCATAGCAGAGAATGAGGCTTCACGTCACCCACCACTGCAACAGTCCATTGGCATATATTTAGGCCCAGCACCCAGGCAGAGGAGGGAGGTCCCGTAACAGAGAATCTGTCTTCATGTCAGCAGAGAATTAGTCTGCATGTCATAGCAGAGAATGAGGCTTCACGTCAGCCACCACTGCAACAGTCCATTGGCATATATTTAGGCCCAGCACCCAGGCAGAGGAGGGAGGTCCCGTAACAGAGAATCTGTCTTCATGTCAGCAGAGAATTAGTCTGCATGTCATAGCAGAGAATGAGGCTTCACGTCAGCCACCACTGCAACAGTCCATTGGCATATATTTAGGCCCAGCACACACACAGGCAGAGGAGAGAGGTCCCGTAACAGACAATCTGGCTTCATGTCAGCAGAGAATTAGTCTGCATGTCATAGCAGAGAATCAGGCTTCACGTCACCCACCACTGCAACAGTCCATTGGCATATATTTAGGCCCAGCACCCAGGCAGAGGAGGGAGGTCCCGTAACAGAGAATCTGTCTTCATGTCAGCAGAGAATTATTCTGCATGTCATAGCAGAGAATGAGGCTTCACGTCACCCACCACTGCAACAGTCCATTGGCATATATTTAGGCCTAGCACACAGGCAGAGGAGAGGTTCATTCAACTTTGGGTAGCCTCGCAATATAATGGTAAAATGAAAATAAAAATAGGATTGAATGAGGAAGTGCCCTGGAGTCCAATAATATATGGTTATGGGGAGGTAGTTAATGTCTAATCTGGACAAGGGACGGACAGGTCCTGTGGGATCCATGCCTGGTTCATTTTTATGAACGTCAGCTTGTCCACATTGGCTGTAGACAGGCGGCTGCGTTTGTCTGTAATGACGCCCCCTGCCGTGCTGAATACACGTTCAGACAAAACGCTGGCTGCCGGGCAGGCCAGCACCTCCAAGGCATAAAAGGCTAGCTCTGGCCACGTGGACAATTTAGAGACCCAGAAGTTGAATGGGGCCGAACCATCAGTCAGTACGTGGAGGGGTGTGCACACGTACTGTTCCACCATGTTAGTGAAATGTTGCCTCCTGCTAACACGTTGCGTATCAGGTGGTGGTGCAGTTAGCTGTGGCGTGTTGACAAAAGTTTTCCACATCTCTGCCATGCTAACCCTGCCCTCAGAGGAGCTGGCCGTGACACAGCTGCCTTGGCGACCTCTTGCTCCTCCTCTGCCTTGGCTTTGGGCTTCCACTTGTTCCCCTGTGACATTTGGGAATGCTCTCAGTAGCGCGTCTACCAACGTGCGCTTGTACTCGCGCATCTTCCTATCACGCTCCAGTGCAGGAAGTAAGGTGGGCACATTGTCTTTGTAGCGTGGATCCAGCAGGGTGGCAACCCAGTAGTCCGCACAGGTTAAAATGTGGGCAACTCTGCTGTCGTTGCGCAGGCACTGCAGCATGTAGTCGCTCATGTGTGCCAGGCTGCCCAGGGGTAAGGACAAGCTGTCCTCTGTGGGAGGCGTATCGTCATCGTCCTGCCTTTCCCCCCAGCCACGCACCAGTGATGGACCCGAGCTGCGTTGGGTGCCACCCCGCTGTGACCATGCTTCATCCTCATCCTCCTCCACCTCCTCCTCATCCTCGTCCTCCTCGTCCTCCAGTAGTGGGCCCTGGCTGGCCACATTTGTACCTGGCCTCTGCTGTTGCCAAAAACCTCCCTCTGAGTCACTTCGAAGAGACTGGCCTGAAAGTGCTAAAAATGACCCCTCTTCCTCCTCCTCCTCCTCCTCCTGGGCCACCTCCTCTTCCATCATCGCCCTAAGTGTTTTCTCAAGGAGACATAGAAGTGGTATTGTAACGCTGATAACGGTGTCATCGCCACTGGCCATGTTGGTGGAGTACTCGAAACAGCGCAACAGGGCACACAGGTCTCGCATGGAGGCCCAGTCATTGGTGGTGAAGTGGTGCTGTTCTGTAGTGCGACTGACCCGTGCGTGCTGCAGCTGAAACTCCACTATGGCCTGCTGCTGCTCGCACAGTCTGTCCAGCATGTGCAAGGTGGAGTTCCACCTGGTGGGCACGTCGCATATGAGGCGGTGAGCGGGAAGGCCGAAGTTACGCTGTAGCGCAGACAGGCGAGCAGCAGCAGGATGTGAACGCCGGAAGCGCGAACAGACGGCCCGCACTTTATGCAGCAGCTCTGACATGTCGGGGTAGTTGTGAATGAACTTCTGCACCACCAAATTCAGCACATGCGCCAAGCAAGGGATGTGCGTCAAATTGGCTAGTCCCAGAGCTGCAACGAGATTTCGCCCATTATCACACACCACCAGGCCGGGCTTGAGGCTCACCGGCAGCAACCACTCGTCGGTCTGTTGTTCTATACCCCGCCACAACTCCTGTGCGGTGTGGGGCCTGTCCCCCAAACATATGAGTTTCAGAATGGCCTGCTGACGTTTACCCCGGGCTGTGCTGAAGTTGGTGGTGAAGGTGTGTGGCTGACTGGATGAGCAGGTGGAAGAAGAGGAGGAGGAAGCCGAGAAGGAGGAGGTGGCAACAGGAGGCAAAGAATGTTGCCCTGCGATCCTTGGCGGCGGAAGGACGTGCGCCAAACAGCTCTCCGCCTGGGGCCCAGCTGCCACTACATTTACCCAGTGTGCAGTTAGGGAGATATAGCGTCCCTGGCCGTGCTTACTGGTCCACGTATCTGTGGTTAGGTGGACCTTGCCACAGATGGCGTTGCGCAGTGCACACTTGATTTTATCGGATACTTGGTTGTGCAGGGAAGGCACGGCTCTCTTGGAGAAGTAGTGCCGGCTGGGAACAACATACTGTGGGACAGCAAGCGACATGAGCTGTTTGAAGCTGTCTGTGTCCACCAGCCTAAATGACAGCATTTCATAGGCCAGTAGTTTAGAAATGCTGGCATTCAGGGCCAGGGATCGAGGGTGGCTAGGTGGGAATTTACGCTTTCTATCAAATGTTTGTGAGATGGAGAGCTGAACGCTGGCGTGTGACATGGTTGAGACGCTTGGTGACGGAGGTGGTGGTGGTGGTGTTGGTGGTACATCCCCTGTTTGCTGGGCGGCAGGTGCCAACGTTCCTCCAGAGGCGGAGGAAGAGGCCGAGGCGGCAGCAGCAGAATAGGCCGAGGCGGCAGCAGCAGAAGAGGTAGCAGGGGGAGCCTGAGTGACTTCCTTGGTTTTAAGGTGTTTACTCCACTGCAGTTCATGCTTTGCATGCAGGTGCCTGGTCATGCAGGTTGTGCTCAGGTTCAGAACGTTAATGCCTCGCTTCAGGCTCTGATGGCACAGCGTGCAAACCACTCGGGTCTTGTCGTCAGCACATTGTTTGAAGAAGTGCCATGCCAGGGAACTCCTTGAAGCTGCCTTTGGGGTGCTCGGTCCCAGATGGCGGCGGTCAGTAGCAGGCGGAGTCTCTTGGCGGCGGGTGTTCTGCTTTTGCCCACTGCTCCCTCTTTTGCTACGCTGTTGGCTCGGTCTCACCACTGCCTCTTCCTCCGAACTGTGAAAGTCAGTGGCACGACCTTCATTCCATGTGGGGTCTAGGACCTCATCGTCCCCTGCATCGTCTTCCACCCAGTCTTGATCCCTGACCTCCTGTTCAGTCTGCACACTGCAGAAAGACGCAGCAGTTGGCACCTGTGTTTCGTCATCATCAGAGACATGCTGAGGTGGTATTCCCATGTCCTCATCATCAGGAAACATAAGTGGTTGTGCGTCAGTGCATTCTATGTCTTTCACCGCTGGGGAAGGGCTAGGTGGATGCCCTTGGGAAACCCTGCCAGCGGAGTCTTCAAACAGCATAAGAGACTGCTGCATAACTTGAGGCTGAGACAGTTTCCCTGGTATGCATGGGGGTGATGTGACAGACTGATGGGGTTGGTTTTCAGGCGCCATCTGTGCGCTTTCTGCAGAAGACTGGGTGGGAGATAATGTGAACGTGCTGGATCCACTGTCGGCCACCCAATTGACTAATGCCTGTACCTGCTCAGGCCTTACCATCCTTAGAACGGCATTGGGCCCCACCATATATCGCTGTAAATTCTGGCGGCTACTGGGACCTGAGGTAGTTGGTACACTAGGACGTGTGGATGTGGCAGAACGGCCACGTCCTCTCCCAGCACCAGAGGGTCCACTAACACCACCACGACCATGTCCACGTCCGCGTCCCTTACTAGATGTTTTTCTCATTGTTATGGTTCACCACAACAACAAATATATTATTTGGCCCAATGTATTGTATTCAAATTCAGCGGGATATAAATTTGAGGCCTAGTATTTAGGCGCTGGGTGACCGGTATGGATTTAGTGACAGAATTAGACTTGGAAATGCACAGAAGCGTGTGTTTGAAGTTATTCTGAATGACCCTATGTGCACCTTCAATATGATCTACCCTTTTAGGGATAGATTTCAAATAGCTCTGATATAGCAGAAACGACTAAATTATGAAATTGCTAAATTGGGAATTGTATTTCAACCCAGAACAAAAAATGTGCTTTGACGGACACTAAATAACTTTCCCAGCCACAACAGGACAGCGGTAACGAGAGATTTAGCGGGATATAAATTTGAGGCCTAGTATTTAGGCGCTGGGTGACAGGTATGGGTTTAGTGACAGAATTAGATTTGGAAATGCACAGTAGCGGGTGTGTGAAGTTATTCTGAATGACCCTATGTGCACCTTGAATATTATATACCCTTTTAGGGATAGATTTCAAATAGCTCTGATATAGCAGAAACCACTAAATTATGAAATTGCTAAATTGGGAATTGTATTTCAACCCAGAACAAGAAATGTGCTTGAACGGACACTAAATAACTCGCCCAGCTACAGCACTAGGGACAGATTTAGCGGGATATAAATTTGAGGCCTAGTATTTAGGCGCTGGGTGACAGGTATGGGTTTAGTGCCAGAATTAGACTTGGAAATACACAGTAGCGGGTGTGTGTGAAGTTATTCTGAATGACCCAATGTGCACCTTGAATATTATATACCCTTTTAGGGATAGATTTCAAATAGCTCTGATATAGCAGAAACCACTAAATTATGAAATTGCTAAATTGGGAATTGTATTTCAACCCAGAACAAGAAATGTGCTTGAACGGACACTAAATAACTCGCCCAGCTACAGCACTAAGGACAGATTTAGCGGGATATAAATTTGAGGCCTAGTATTTAGGCGCTGGGTGACAGGTATGGGTTTAGTGCCAGAATTAGACTTGGAAATACACAGTAGCGGGTGTGTGTGAAGTTATTCTGAATGACCCAATGTGCACCTTGAATATTATATACCCTTTTAGGGATAGATTTCAAATAGCTCTGATATAGCAGAAACCACTAAATTATGAAATTGCTAAATTGGGAATTGTATTTCAACCCAGAACAAGAAATGTGCTTGAACGGACACTAAATAACTCGCCCAGCTACAGCACTAGGGACAGATTTAGCGGGATATAAATTTGAGGCCTAGTATTTAGGCGCTGGGTGACAGGTATGGGTTTAGTGCCAGAATTAGACTTGGAAATACACAGTAGCGGGTGTGTGTGAAGTTATTCTGAATGACCCAATGTGCACCTTGAATATTATATACCCTTTTAGGGATAGATTTCAAATAGCTCTGATATAGCAGAAACCACTAAATTATGAAATTGCTAAATTGGGAATTGTATTTCAACCCAGAACAAGAAATGTGCTTGAACGGACACTAAATAACTCGCCCAGCTACAGCACTAGGGACAGATTTAGCGGGATATAAATTTGAGGCCTAGTATTTAGGCGCTGGGTGACAGGTATGGGTTTAGTGACAGAATTAGATTTGGAAATGCACAGTAGCGGGTGTGTGAAGTTATTCTGAATGACCCTATGTGCACCTTGAATATTATATACCCTTTTAGGGATAGATTTCAAATAGCTCTGATATAGCAGAAACCACTAAATTATGAAATTGCTAAATTGGGAATTGTATTTCAACCCAGAACAAGAAATGTGCTTGAACGGACACTAAATAACTCGCCCAGCTACAGCACTAGGGACAGATTTAGCGGGATATAAATTTGAGGCCTAGTATTTAGGCGCTGGGTGACAGGTATGGGTTTAGTGCCAGAATTAGACTTGGAAATACACAGTAGCGGGTGTGTGTGAAGTTATTCTGAATGACCCAATGTGCACCTTGAATATTATATACCCTTTTAGGGATAGATTTCAAATAGCTCTGATATAGCAGAAACCACTAAATTATGAAATTGCTAAATTGGGAATTGTATTTCAACCCAGAACAAGAAATGTGCTTGAACGGACACTAAATAACTCGCCCAGCTACAGCACTAAGGACAGATTTAGCGGGATATAAATTTGAGGCCTAGTATTTAGGCGCTGGGTGACAGGTATGGGTTTAGTGCCAGAATTAGACTTGGAAATACACAGTAGCGGGTGTGTGTGAAGTTATTCTGAATGACCCAATGTGCACCTTGAATATTATATACCCTTTTAGGGATAGATTTCAAATAGCTCTGATATAGCAGAAACCACTAAATTATGAAATTGCTAAATTGGGAATTGTATTTCAACCCAGAACAAGAAATGTGCTTGAACGGACACTAAATAACTCGCCCAGCTACAGCACTAGGGACAGATTTAGCGGGATATAAATTTGAGGCCTAGTATTTAGGCGCTGGGTGACAGGTATGGGTTTAGTGCCAGAATTAGACTTGGAAATACACAGTAGCGGGTGTGTGTGAAGTTATTCTGAATGACCCAATGTGCACCTTGAATATTATATACCCTTTTAGGGATAGATTTCAAATAGCTCTGATATAGCAGAAACCACTAAATTATGAAATTGCTAAATTGGGAATTGTATTTCAACCCAGAACAAGAAATGTGCTTGAACGGACACTAAATAACTCGCCCAGCTACAGCACTAGGGACAGATTTAGCGGGATATAAATTTGAGGCCTAGTATTTAGGCGCTGGGTGACAGGTATGGGTTTAGTGCCAGAATTAGACTTGGAAATACACAGTAGCGGGTGTGTGTGAAGTTATTCTGAATGACCCAATGTGCACCTTGAATATTATATACCCTTTTAGGGATAGATTTCAAATAGCTCTGATATAGCAGAAACCACTAAATTATGAAATTGCTAAATTGGGAATTGTATTTCAACCCAGAACAAGAAATGTGCTTGAACGGACACTAAATAACTCGCCCAGCTACAGCACTAGGGACAGATTTAGCGGGATATAAATTTGAGGCCTAGTATTTAGGCGCTGGGTGACAGGTATGGGTTTAGTGCCAGAATTAGACTTGGAAATACACAGTAGCGGGTGTGTGTGAAGTTATTCTGAATGACCCAATGTGCACCTTGAATATTATATACCCTTTTAGGGATAGATTTCAAATAGCTCTGATATAGCAGAAACCACTAAATTATGAAATTGCTAAATTGGGAATTGTATTTCAACCCAGAACAAGAAATGTGCTTGAACGGACACTAAATAACTCGCCCAGCTACAGCACTAGGGACAGATTTAGCGGGATATAAATTTGAGGCCTAGTATTTAGGCGCTGGGTGACAGGTATGGGTTTAGTGCCAGAATTAGACTTGGAAATACACAGTAGCGGGTGTGTGTGAAGTTATTCTGAATGACCCAATGTGCACCTTGAATATTATATACCCTTTTAGGGATAGATTTCAAATAGCTCTGATATAGCAGAAACCACTAAATTATGAAATTGCTAAATTGGGAATTGTATTTCAACCCAGAACAAGAAATGTGCTTGAACGGACACTAAATAACTCGCCCAGCTACAGCACTAGGGACAGATTTAGCGGGATATAAATTTGAGGCCTAGTATTTAGGCGCTGGGTGACAGGTATGGGTTTAGTGCCAGAATTAGACTTGGAAATACACAGTAGCGGGTGTGTGTGAAGTTATTCTGAATGACCCAATGTGCACCTTGAATATTATATACCCTTTTAGGGATAGATTTCAAATAGCTCTGATATAGCAGAAACCACTAAATTATGAAATTGCTAAATTGGGAATTGTATTTCAACCCAGAACAAGAAATGTGCTTGAACGGACACTAAATAACTCGCCCAGCTACAGCACTAGGGACAGATTTAGCGGGATATAAATTTGAGGCCTAGTATTTAGGCGCTGGGTGACAGGTATGGGTTTAGTGCCAGAATTAGACTTGGAAATACACAGTAGCGGGTGTGTGTGAAGTTATTCTGAATGACCCAATGTGCACCTTGAATATTATATACCCTTTTAGGGATAGATTTCAAATAGCTCTGATATAGCAGAAACCACTAAATTATGAAATTGCTAAATTGGGAATTGTATTTCAACCCAGAACAAGAAATGTGCTTGAACGGACACTAAATAACTCGCCCAGCTACAGCACTAAGGACAGATTTAGCGGGATATAAATTTGAGGCCTAGTATTTAGGCGCTGGGTGACAGGTATGGGTTTAGTGCCAGAATTAGACTTGGAAATACACAGTAGCGGGTGTGTGTGAAGTTATTCTGAATGACCCAATGTGCACCTTGAATATTATATACCCTTTTAGGGATAGATTTCAAATAGCTCTGATATAGCAGAAACCACTAAATTATGAAATTGCTAAATTGGGAATTGTATTTCAACCCAGAACAAGAAATGTGCTTGAACGGACACTAAATAACTCGCCCAGCTACAGCACTAAGGACAGATTTAGCGGGATATAAATTTGAGGCCTAGTATTTAGGCGCTGGGTGACAGGTATGGGTTTAGTGCCAGAATTAGACTTGGAAATACACAGTAGCGGGTGTGTGTGAAGTTATTCTGAATGACCCAATGTGCACCTTGAATATTATATACCCTTTTAGGGATAGATTTCAAATAGCTCTGATATAGCAGAAACCACTAAATTATGAAATTGCTAAATTGGGAATTGTATTTCAACCCAGAACAAGAAATGTGCTTGAACGGACACTAAATAACTCGCCCAGCTACAGCACTAGGGACAGATTTAGCGGGATATAAATTTGAGGCCTAGTATTTAGGCGCTGGGTGACAGGTATGGGTTTAGTGCCAGAATTAGACTTGGAAATACACAGTAGCGGGTGTGTGTGAAGTTATTCTGAATGACCCAATGTGCACCTTGAATATTATATACCCTTTTAGGGATAGATTTCAAATAGCTCTGATATAGCAGAAACCACTAAATTATGAAATTGCTAAATTGGGAATTGTATTTCAACCCAGAACAAGAAATGTGCTTGAACGGACACTAAATAACTCGCCCAGCTACAGCACTAAGGACAGATTTAGCGGGATATAAATTTGAGGCCTAGTATTTAGGCGCTGGGTGACCGGTATGGATTTAGTGACAGAATTAGACTGGGATATGGCCAAAAAATAAACAGACTATTGCTGGTTAAATGCACTTGGTGTGACAGCTTCACCCTGATGTAGGCTTTAGCCAAAAAACAACCACACCATTGAGGGTTAAATGCACTTGGTGACAGGCGCAGCTTGCCCCTGATTTAGTATATGGCCAAAAAATGAACAGACTATTGCTGGTTAAATGCACTTGGTGTGACAGCTTCACCCTGATGTAGGCTTTAGCCAAAAAACAACCACACCATTGAGGGTTAAATGCACTTGGTGACAGGCGCAGCTTGCCCCTGATTTTGTATATGGCCAAAAAATGAACAGACTATTGCTGGTTAAATGCACTTGGTGTGACAGCTTCACCCTGATGTAGGCTTTAGCCAAAAAACAACCACACCATTGAGGGTTAAATGCACTTGGTCGCAGCTTGTGCTGGCGCACCACAAGACACAAAATGGCCGCCGATCACCCCAGAAAAATGTGACTGACAAACGGTCTGGGCAGCCTAAAAACAGTGAGCAATTGAGGATCAGCAGCTCAATGATCCACAGCTGCAGATCGATCAGTTAATCAAGTCCTTTGGAGGAGTTAATCTGCCTAATCTCGCCCTACTGTCGCAGCCGCAACCTCTCCCTACGCTAATCAGAGCAGAGTGACGGGCGGCGCTATGTGACTCCAGCTTAAATAGAGGCTGGGTCACATGGTGCTCTGGCCAATCACAGCCATGCCAATAGTAGGCATGGCTGTGATGGCCTCTTGGGGCAAGTAGTATGACGCTTGTTGATTGGCTGCTTTGCAGCCTTTCAAAAAGCGCCAAGAAAGCGTCACAAAAGCGCGAAGAAAGCGACGAACACCGAACCCGAACCCGGACTTTTACGAAAATGTCCGGGTTCGGGTCCGTGTCACGGACACCCCAAAATTCGGTACGAACCCGAACTATACAGTTCGAGTTCGCTCATCCCTAGTGAAATATAATTACATTCAAACCCTGATGGGCAGAACACAGAGGAAGACGATACGTTATGTAATATATTATCCTGAGAGAGTCTATCAATACATACAACAAGAGACATAGCAGCTGTCAAAGACTCAGGATTCTCATGAAAGGCCAAAGCGTTCTTCAGCCTCTTAGATAATCCCTGACAGAACTGACTATGGAGAGCCGGTTCAATACACTCAGTATCCGTAGCCCACCTCCTAAACTCAGAGCAATAGATCTCCGCAGAACGCTTTCCCCTGACGCAGGCCTTGTAACTTGGTCTTGGCCCGGGTGGTCCGATCCGGGTCATTATAAATGAGACCAAAAGCTCTGAAAAATTCTTCCACCGATGATTGTGATCCGGTCGACAGAGAAAAAGCCCATGACTGGGCGTCCCCTTTAAGCAACAAAATAATCACACCCACCCTCTGACTCTCATCCCCAGATGAGTGTGGACGTAGCTTAAAGTACATTTTGCATGCTTCCCTGAATCAAATAAAATTATCACTTCCCCCCAAGAATCTATCCGGGAGGTAACCACTACTAGGATCAGTCGCCTGTGGTCTCTGAATCTGTGAGATGGTCGTGCGGAGGTCAGCTACCTCCAGAGACAGCCCCTGCAGCTGTCCGGCCAGTGCAGCGATAGCATTCATGGCTGAACTGATACAGACAAACAAAAATGACGGTTATTCAGCAGTTTATAATGTCACAGATTTGGTGTGGGTGGTAAACTCCGCACCAAGCACAGGAGGAAAGGGGATAGGAACTAGGCCTGGAAACTAGGGTAAAGGAGAAGGTCAACTCCTAGAACAACCCTAATCCGAGTCCTGACTATCAGTATGAACTGACCTGGTGGTAGGAAAGTTTATACACAGGAACCTAGCGCCCTAATACACCCTGTAGGGCATTAGTATAGTGACAGGACTTTGGAAAACCTATTCCTCCACCAGAAGGATGAACAGGAGTCTCCCTCAGGCCTAGATACAAAAGACAGGGAAATACAACAAACAAAATACAAATAGGGAAGACGGCACTTAACTTCACGTGGAGCAAAGGCAGTGCCATGAGCTCAACTGAGATCGAACAACCAGCTAGCCCAGAGTC
Organism: Bufo gargarizans; assembly: GCF_014858855.1. Taxonomy (NCBI): domain Eukaryota; kingdom Metazoa; phylum Chordata; class Amphibia; order Anura; family Bufonidae; genus Bufo; species Bufo gargarizans. Next base: position 356,407,800 of record NC_058081.1, read on the forward strand.
CAGAAACTGAAGCTATAAACTGCACCCCCAAAAGGGGTAAGCAGTAATAAATAGTGGAAGTTTAATGACCAAACCAACAGCACCTGCCAGAGGTGTGGTCATTACTAGTGTTGAGCGCGAATATTTGAATAGTAAATATTAATCGTGAATATTGCAACTTCATTAATTAGCGAATATTTCTAATATAGTGCTATATATTCGCTATATTGAATATTCGTCATTTTTTAACATCTGAAAACATGATTCCTCCCTGCTTCTTTCATGTGGGTCAATGAGTCATTGCCCCACAAGCAACCTAAGCAGGAAGGAATCATGTTTTCATATGGAAAAAAATGAAGAATATTCTAAAAAACTAATATATAGCAATATAGGGAATATATTCATAATTTAGAATATTCACCTTTTTTTCCCCAATCTGTACAGTTGTTCGCATACTCCTCCCCAACAAGCGTCCCCGTCACCATGGGAACGCCTGTGGGTTAGAAAATACCATCGGATCTGAGTTTTCCCTGAGATCGTGAAAACTCAGATCCGATGGTTATATTCTAACCCACAGGTGTTCCCATGGTGACGGGGGCGTTTGTCGGGAAGGAGTATGCCAAAGTGGAACAACAGTACAGATTGAAAAAAATATATATATATTCTAAATAATTAATATATTCGCTATACTGCTATAACTTAGTTTTTTTGAATATTCGTTATATTCTAAAAAAATGAAGTTAGAGCAATATAGTGAATATTCGTAAAATACACATATAGTGCTATAGTATTTTTTTTTAATAGTGTACATTTTTTCCAAATCTGAAGTTCAGAAGAAAAAAAAAGAATTTGACTATAAAAAAAAGATTATAGCACTATATTAGCTAAATTGCAGTCTACATGTGTATTTTACAAATATTCGCTATATTGGTATAAATTTGTTATTTTAAATATTAGTCATATTCTAAAAAACTAAGTTATAGCAATATAGCGAATATTTGTAAAATACCCATATAGACTGCAATTTAGCTAATATAGTGCTATGTATTTTTTTACTTTATAGTGTACATTTTTTCCAAATCTGAAGTTCAGAAGAGAAAAAAAAAATAGACTATAAAAAAAGATTATAGCACTATATTAGCTAAATTGCAGTCTATATGTGTATTTTACAAATATTCGCTATATTGCTATAACTTCGTTTTTTTGAATATTCGTTATATTCTAAAAAACGAAGTTATAGCAAATATTTGTAGAATACACATATAGACTGCAATTTATCTAATATAGTGCTATAGTATTTTTTTTAATAGTGTACATTTTTTCTAAATCTGAAGTTCAGAAGAGACAAATAAAATTTTACTATAAAAAAAGATTATAGCACTATATTAGCTAAATTACAGTCTATATGTGTATTTTACAAATATTCGCTATATTACTATAACTTAGTTTTTTAGAATATTCGTCATATTCTAAAACAAGAATATATAGCGATATAGCGAATATTCGTAAAATACACATATTAGCCAATAGCCATAGCCAACCAATAGGAAAGTTGCCTTATACAGTTTAAAAAAAAAGCAATACGCGAATAATTAAATCGCATATTATTCGCGATAAATAGAATAATGACGAATATAAGACGAATATTCAATCAAATATTCGCAAAATATAGTGAAATCGAATATGGCACAAAACAGCACTGACACAAATGATCCACAAGGAACCATTCATATTAACCCACATGTTGCCAGTCTCTCTGATCTCCTGGCACCTGTCATGGGATTGTTTGTGTGTCCGTGACACATAAACAGTTACATTAGTGCAACCTGAGGAGCAAAGAAAGTGATACTATTGTAAAAGGCAACTACAAAAGCAATCGTAATACGGGGCCAAGGGGAGGAGCAAAGGGAGTTATGTGGCAGGGGGGGATTAAAATCAGCCTATAGGGCAAACAGGCTAGCAGACAGGCTAATCAGGAGTACACGACTCGCTGGAGTGCCACATCTCCAGCATTGTAAATCTGCAAAAAAAAGAGGGTTAGTCAGCACCTCCCAGTGCGCAGGTGCACTCTGCCATGGCAAAGACCTAGAGGAAAAAAGAGACAATGCAGCAGCACCCTGCAAATCAGATGCCATAGTCACAAACTTTATAGTGCTAATGCTACGCTTATTTATAAAGTGAGATGCTTGGCCAATGCATTTTGTACAAAACCATCTGAGCCTGCTGTACGTCAAGGAGATCTCTGTTAGACATGTCCTAACACTAAATACTACCTGTAATGCGCCATAATGGCCGCCATAAAATTCAGGGAGTGTTGGATCCACATGCATGCTGGATCCACTCTGCTTTTTACCATTTTTGGTGCCATTATGGTACATAACAGGTAGTATTTAGTGTTAGGACCTGTCTAACAGAGATCGCCTTGACGTACGGCAGACGGGCTCAGATGGTTTTGTACAAAATGCATTGGCCAAGCATCTCACTTTATAAATAAGCGTAGCATTAGCACTATAATTTTTGTGACTATGGCATTGTTGTACTTTATCTGATTTGCAGGGTGCTGCTGCATTGTCGCTTTTTTCTTCTATGTGGGACAGTATCAAAAGCCTTACTAAAGTCCAGATAAGCGATGTCTACTGCACCTCCGCCATCTATTATTTTAGTCACCCAATCAAAAAAATCATTAAGATTAATTTGACATGATCTCCCTGAAGTAAACCTATGCTGTTTTTCATCTTTCAATCCATGGGATTTTAGATGTTCCACAATCCTCTCCTTAAGTATGGTTTCCATTAATTTCCCCACTATTGATGTCAGGCTTACTGGCCTATAGTTGCCCGATTCCTCACTACTACCTTTCTTGTGAATGGGCACAACGTTTGCCAATTTCCAATTTTCTGGGACGACTCCTGTTGCCAGTGATTGGTTAAATAAATCTGTTAATGGTTTTGCTAGTCCGCCGCTGAGCTCTTTTAATAGCTTTGGGTGTATCCCATTAGGCCCCTGTGACTTATTTGTATTAATTTTAGACAGCTGACTTAGAACCTCTTCCTCTTTAAAGACACATGCTTCAAAAGATTCATTAGTCTTCTTTCCTAACTGAGGTCCTTTTCCTTCATTTTCCTTTGTAAAAACTGAACAGAAGTATTCATTGAGGCAGTCAGCTAGTTCTTCCATATACCTTCCTTCTTTTGTTTTTAATTTGGTAATTCCTTGTTTTAGTTTCCTTTTTTCATTTATGTATCTGAAGAATGTCTTATCGCCTTTTATCACTGACTGAGCTAATTTCTCTTCTGCCTGTGCTTTAGAAGCTCTTATAACTTGTTTGGCCTCACTCTGCCTAATCTTATAAATTTGCCTGTCATCCTCATTTTTTTTTTCATAAATACTAAATATCTATCTTTTTGTATTTAATTATTTTGGCCACTTCTGCTGAGTACCACAGTGGTCTCTTCCTTTTTTTGCTTTTACTGACAAGCCTAATGCAATTTTCTGTTGCCTTCAATAGTGCCACTTTTAAGTAGTCCCATTTCTCCTGGAGTCCATTGAAACTGTTCCAATCTGATAGGGACTCATATACCACTAATCTATTTTTAGAAAAGTAAGTTTTTCTAAAATCTAAAACTTTTGTTTTTGTGTGGTGTGACTCAGTCACTGTACTTATAGTAAACCCCAGCTCCTCAACTACTTGCTGTAGAGATAATCCCAGTAGGGAATTTAGAATATATGTACTCCTGGCAGAACTAGCTATTTGGGTTTTCCAGTTTACATCAGGAAGATTAAAGTCTCCCATAATGATAACTTCCCCCTTCAATGTCATTTTAGCTATTTCCTCAACTAGTAGATCATCTAATTCTTTGACTTGGCTAGGTGGTCTATATATCACACCTACACGAGTTACCTTATGATTATCAAGCTGCAAGGTAAGCCAAACTGACTCTAAATTGTCTAACTTGTATCAAATAAGATTTCATGCTATCTTTCACATACAGGGCCACCCCTCCCCCCTTCTTGCCTTCTCTGTCTTTCCTGTATATAGAAAACTCTGGTATTGTTATATCCCAGTCATTAGTCCCTTTGAACCACGTCTCAGTAACAGCCACTAAATCTATATTCTCAGATGCCATTATAGCCTCAAGTTCATTGATCTTATTCCCTGAACTGCGAGCATTTGTAGACAAGAATCTGAGCTTGTGATTTCTTAACCTTGGTGCTACTGGCATCTTCTGGCATTGTTCCGTGGGGCAGTCGGACTGCTGGATTATCACTCTTTTGCCCCCCTTTCCTAGTTTAAATGCTCCTTAGCAAATACTTGGAACTGTTCACTGAGGACATTCGTAGATGGGGATATGGGAGGCAAGATAAGTCTTGAATGGCGGACTAATCAGGGATCGTCGTACTCGTAAGATCTAAAGGTTCTAGGACATCTGCCAAGATTGAGTGTTTTTGAATAATCACTCACTTACCAGTGATCATAAAATTGATGCCAAAAGAGAAGAACCACTTGTAAGCAATATTCTTGTTTCTTAATACATTGGTTAGTGGTTTCATGACTCTCCTTTTAGAAAGGGTGATATTGGCTATGTCTTGGAAGACAGAAATCTTGGCACCTTCCCAAGTGATAGTATCAAGCTGCTTTAAAGGCTATGTGCACATTTAGGGACATTTTTTTAATCATTGCATTGTACCCATTTTGAGCTAAACATCTTTTTTTAAATTGGTCTTCATTACAAATATGGAACCTTTTTTTCTGTACAGGTGTGAGATGCTTTAATAGAGGGATCTGAATTTTGTTTCTGCTCTGTCAGTCAGCTAATCTGATCTCTGATCCCTGACATTGTAAAACCTTATTATAGCTCAGTTTTTATCCATATAAGAATATGGCTTAAATAAGTGTTTATGACCTCTTAGTAAATTAGAAATAAGGGTTATTAGATAACCGGCACAAAGTCAAACTAAAAAGTACTATTCACACAGCTAGACAAACAGTTAACTCTCTGTGACAGAACGGCTCAATATTTTTAATTAAGACCAATTGAAAAAAATGACTTTTAGCTCAAAATGACTACAAAGCAATCATAAAAAAAATAACTGCCTACGAAGGTGTACATAGCCTTTAACCACTTCCTGATTGCCCATTGACTATAAATGTCCTTGGGCGGGCAGTAGTGTTGATCGAGCACCGTAGTGTTCGGGGGCTCAGGTCGAACACATGGTGATATTTGGGTGCTCGACGAGCACCCGAGTATAATGGAAGTCAACAGAAGAACCCGAGCATTAAAACAGGTATCCTATGCTCTGAAGAGGGGAGGGTGCCTGGTTCATAAGAAAATGTCAGAAATTGTTGGTAACACCACCGAAATGGCTCTGTAACAGCATGGGGAGGATGTATGGATGCATCTTGGACTTGCTGGTCACTGCTGGGAACTATGTTGTCCGAATAGTACGCCACTTTTACATAATGACAATAATACGCACAAAACCAAGGGAAAAAAATGATTTTAGAGGAAAAATGTATAGAAAGCATTCTTTCCTGAATATTTACTTGTATATAAAGTTCAAGTGCTGCCAAAAATTACAAGGAAGAGGCACTCCGATACAACCTGTATATCACATAAAGGAGGGCCTCATTCACATTGTGGTACAATTGTTCAGTTAGTGGGACTCCTACACTCATAAAGCCTATGCACTAAGTGAAAGGGCTGACAAAAATTACAAGGAAGAGGCATTCCGATACACCCTTAGTTACACATAAAAGAGGGCATCATACACACCCTTTAAAAATTATGATTGATGGACTGCTGGTTACCCTCAAAAACATTACGAGCAATCGCCTGCTGATCTGAACATCTAAAACATTATGGGCAGTGGCCTGCTGCCGCTTTGGTGACTCTAGTTAACCTGGGGCCTATCCATTCGGATGTCTGGCCTATCAACTTTCGATATAATTGTCAGCTCAAAACCATTGTAAACTACGGTAACGGGGAATCAGTGTTTGATTCCGGGGAGGGAGCCAGAGAAACGGCTACCACACCCAAGGAAGGCAAACGGGTGGCGCGCAAATCACACACTCCCGACTCGTAAAGGTAGTGACGATAAATAACAGCACAGGACTCTTAAGATGTCCTATCATTGGAATGAGTAATAAAAAATTACAGGGAATGTCACAGTATTTTGGATGAGGAAAGTCATACAGGAGAGGCCCTGCTGCCGCTTTGTTGACTCTAGATAACTTCTGCCCGTGACGTCCACGATCCATTCGGATGTCTGGCCTATCAAATTTCGATGTAATTGTCAGCTCAAAAACATTGTAAACGACGGTAATGGGGAATCAGTGTTTGATTCCGGAGAGGAAGCCTGAGAAACGGCTACGGCTACCACATCCAAGCAAGGCAGCATGTGTGCAAATTACCTATTAGGTATAATTAGCTGAGGGCCTGCAGTTAAGCTGAACCTTTAAAAGATTTGAGTTGCTGTGAGCTGAGGTAGAACCGACAAACCCAACTTGATTTTGATGGCTGCATTAATCTGCAGGTGACCGTCATACAGCTCTACAGATTTGTTTCCATCTGCATCTTTCTCAACAATCTGTGGCCTCAGTCTTTTATTCAGACTCTGTCATTGTGCCACTATGTGGCCTCCTCATGCTGCCACCTCCACACCATGTCACCTTGCCACTCATTTTTATCACCATGCTGCTGCTGCTGCTGCTTAAAAGGCCTTAAAATGATCACCAGGCAGACAATTTAATTAAGGTTTTGGAATCGATAAACCCAACTTGCTTTTGTGGGCTGCATCAGTGGTGTAGCTAGAAATGACTGGGCCCCACAGCAAATTTTTGAATGTAGCTCCATCCCACAGTAATTTTTTAGTGACCCCTTCCTATCATGCCGCCTCCATTCCTGTGGCAAGTAAAGATCGCTCTCTCAGACCAGGGCCGGCAGCTGTTCTATCGTTTTATACACTGTCTATATTGTCACTGAATATAATTTCATTGTGTAATACTGTTGAGGGGGCCCTGACCAAATCCTTTAGTCCTCCTCCTCCTGGATGGGCCCCTTCTGGGTCAGGGCCCTAAAGCTGCAGCTTCCCGGCTTCCCCTGGAGCTACGCCCCTGGTCTGCATTAATCTGCAGGTGACTGAAGGGTTAAATAGAATAAGCTATATGATCTGTATGAAGGACCGGAGGTTGGGTGACGTCATACTAGAGGTTGAATATATATTTACATTGACCTTCTGTCTGTATAAGGAACTGGTCCTAGTCAGCACTATTGTAATGAGAGCTGCAGCTGTTCTTGTATGTATGGATGGATGTATAAAAAGCCCGTATGGTCAAGAATAGGGATGAGCGAACTCGAACTGTATAGTTCGGGTTCGTACCGAATTTTGGGGTGTCCGTGACACGGACCCGAACCCGGACATTTTCGTAAAAGTCTGGGTTCGGGTTCGGTGTTCGTCGCTTTCTTCGCGCTTTTGTGACGCTTTCTTGGCGCTTTTTGAAAGGCTGCAAAGCAGCCAATCAACAAGCGTCATACTACTTGCCCCAAGAGGCCATCACAGCCATGCCTACTATTGGCATGGCTGTGATTGGCCAGAGCACCATGTGACCCAGCCTCTATTTAAGCTGGAGTCACATAGCGCCGCCCGTCACTCTGCTCTGATTAGCGTAGGGAGAGGTTGCGGCTGCGACAGTAGGGCGAGATTAGGCAGATTAACTCCTCCAAAGGACTTGATTAACTGATCGATCTGCAGCTGTGGATCATTGAGCTGCTGATCCTCAATTGCTCACTGTTTTTAGGCTGCCCAGACCGTTTGTCAGTCACATTTTTCTGGGGTGATCGGCGGCCATTTTGTGTCTTGTGGTGCGCCAGCACAAGCTGCGACCAAGTGCATTTAACCCTCAATGGTGTGGTTGTTTTTTGGCTAAAGCCTACATCAGGGTGAAGCTGTCACACCAAGTGCATTTAACCAGCAATAGTCTGTTTATTTTTTGGCCATATACTACATCAGGGGCAAGCTGCGCCCGTCACCAAGTGCATTTAACCCTCAGTAGTGTGGTTGGTCAAGCTATCACACCAAGTGCATTTAACCAGCAATAGTCTGTTCATTTTTTGGCCATATACTAAATCAGGGGCAAGCTGCGCCCGTCACCAAGTGCATTTAACCAGCAATAGTCTGTTCATTTTTTGGCCATATACTACATCAGGGGCAAGCTGCGCCCGTCACCAAGTGCATTTAACCCTCAGTAGTGTGGTTGGTCAAGCTGTGACACCAAGTGCATTTAACCAGCAATAGTCTGTTCATTTTTTGGCCATATACTACATCAGGGGCAAGCTGCGCCCATCACCAAGTGCATTTAACCAGCAATAGTGTGGTTATTTTTTGGCCATATCCCAGTCTAATTCTGTCACTAAATCCATACCGGTCACCCAGCGCCTAAATACTAGGCCTCAAATTTATATCCCGCTAAATCTCTCGTTACCGCTGTCCTGTTGTGGCTGGGAAAGTTATTTAGTGTCCGTCAAAGCACATTTTTTGTTCTGGGTTGAAATACAATTCCCAATTTAGCAATTTAAAAATTTAGTGGTTTCTGCTGTATCAGAGCTATTTGAAATCTATCCCTAAAAGGGTATATAATATTCAAGGTGCACATAGGGTCATTCAGAATAACTTCACACACCCGCTACTGTGCATTTCCAAGTCTAATTCTGTCACTAAACCCATACCTGTCACCCAGCGCCTAAATACTAGGCCTCAAATTCATATCCAGCTAAATCTGTCGTTAGTGCTGTAGCTGGGCGAGTTATTTAGTGTCCGTTCAAGCACATTTCTTGTTCTGGGTTGAAATACAATTCCCAATTTAGCAATTTCATAATTTAGTGGTTTCTGCTATATCAGAGCTATTTGAAATCTATCCCTAAAAGGGTATATAATATTCAAGGTGCACATTGGGTCATTCAGAATAACTTCACACACACCCGCTACTGTGTATTTCCAAGTCTAATTCTGTCACTAAACCCATACCTGTCACCCAGCGCCTAAATACTAGGCCTCAAATTCATATCCAGCTAAATCTGTCGTTAGTGCTGTAGCTGGGCGAGTTATTTAGTGTCCGTTCAAGCACATTTCTTGTTCTGGGTTGAAATACAATTCCCAATTTAGCAATTTCATAATTTAGTGGTTTCTGCTATATCAGAGCTATTTGAAATCTATCCCTAAAAGGGTAGATCATATTGAAGGTGCACATAGGGACATTCAGAATAACTTCACACACCCGCTACTGTGCATTTCCAAGTCTAATTCTGTCACTAAACCCATACCTGTCACCCAGCGCCTAAATACTAGGCCTCAAATTTATATCCAGCTAAATCTGTCCTTAGTGCTGTAGCTGGGCGAGTTATTTAGTGTCCGTTCAAGCACATTTCTTGTTCTGGGTTGAAATACAATTCCCAATTTAGCAATTTCATAATTTAGTGGTTTCTGCTATATCAGAGCTATTTGAAATCTATCCCTAAAAGGGTATATAATATTCAAGGTGCACATTGGGTCATTCAGAATAACTTCACACACACCCGCTACTGTGTATTTCCAAGTCTAATTCTGTCACTAAACCCATACCTGTCACCCAGCGCCTAAATACTAGGCCTCAAATTTATATCCTGCTAAATCTCTCGTTAACGCTGTCCTGTTGTGGCTGGGAAAGTTATTTAGTGTCCGTCAAAGCACATTTTTTGTTCTGGGTTGAAATACAATTCCCAATTTAGCAATTTCATAATTTAGTGGTTTCTGCTATATCAGAGCTATTTGAAATCTATCCCTAAAAGGGTATATAATATTCAAGGTGCACATTGGGTCATTCAGAATAACTTCACACACACCCGCTACTGTGTATTTCTAAGTCTAATTCTGTCACTAAACCCATACCTGTCACCCAGCGCCTAAATACTAGGCCTCAAATTTATATCCTGCTAAATCTCTCGTTAACGCTGTCCTGTTGTGGCTGGGAAAGTTATTTAGTGTCCGTCAAAGCACATTTTTTGTTCTGGGTTGAAATACAATTCCCAATTTAGCAATTTCATAATTTAGTGGTTTCTGCTATATCAGAGCTATTTGAAATCTATCCCTAAAAGGGTATATAATATTCAAGGTGCACATTGGGTCATTCAGAATAACTTCACACACACCCGCTACTGTGTATTTCTAAGTCTAATTCTGTCACTAAACCCATACCTGTCACCCAGCGCCTAAATACTAGGCCTCAAATTTATATCCTGCTAAATCTCTCGTTAACGCTGTCCTGTTGTGGCTGGGAAAGTTATTTAGTGTCCGTCAAAGCACATTTTTTGTTCTGGGTTGAAATACAATTCCCAATTTAGCAATTTCATAATTTAGTGGTTTCTGCTATATCAGAGCTATTTGAAATCTATCCCTAAAAGGGTATATAATATTCAAGGTGCACATTGGGTCATTCAGAATAACTTCACACACACCCGGTACTGTGTATTTCTAAGTCTAATTCTGTCACTAAACCCATACCTGTCACCCAGCGCCTAAATACTAGGCCTCAAATTTATATCCTGCTAAATCTCTCGTTAACGCTGTCCTGTTGTGGCTGGGAAAGTTATTTAGTGTCCGTCAAAGCACATTTTTTGTTCTGGGTTGAAATACAATTCCCAATTTAGCAATTTCATAATTTAGTGGTTTCTGCTATATCAGAGCTATTTGAAATCTATCCCTAAAAGGGTATATAATATTCAAGGTGCACATTGGGTCATTCAGAATAACTTCACACACACCCGCTACTGTGTATTTCTAAGTCTAATTCTGTCACTAAACCCATACCTGTCACCCAGCGCCTAAATACTAGGCCTCAAATTTATATCCTGCTAAATCTCTCGTTAACGCTGTCCTGTTGTGGCTGGGAAAGTTATTTAGTGTCCGTCAAAGCACATTTTTTGTTCTGGGTTGAAATACAATTCCCAATTTAGCAATTTCATAATTTAGTGGTTTCTGCTATATCAGAGCTATTTGAAATCTATCCCTAAAAGGGTATATAATATTCAAGGTGCACATTGGGTCATTCAGAATAACTTCACACACACCCGCTACTGTGTATTTCTAAGTCTAATTCTGTCACTAAACCCATACCTGTCACCCAGCGCCTAAATACTAGGCCTCAAATTTATATCCTGCTAAATCTCTCGTTAACGCTGTCCTGTTGTGGCTGGGAAAGTTATTTAGTGTCCGTCAAAGCACATTTTTTGTTCTGGGTTGAAATACAATTCCCAATTTAGCAATTTCATAATTTAGTGGTTTCTGCTATATCAGAGCTATTTGAAATCTATCCCTAAAAGGGTATATAATATTCAAGGTGCACATTGGGTCATTCAGAATAACTTCACACACACACGCTTCTGTGCATTTCCAAGTCTAATTCTGTCACTAAATCCATACCGGTCACCCAGCGCCTAAATACTAGGCCTCAAATTTATATCCTGCTAAATCTCTCGTTAACGCTGTCCTGTTGTGGCTGGGAAAGTTATTTAGTGTCCGTCAAAGCACATTTTTTGTTCTGGGTTGAAATACAATTCCCAATTTAGCAATTTCATAATTTAGTGGTTTCTGCTATATCAGAGCTATTTGAAATCTATCCCTAAAAGGGTATATAATATTCAAGGTGCACATTGGGTCATTCAGAATAACTTCACAAACACAGGCTTCTGTGCATTTCCAAGTCTAATTCTGTCACTAAATCCATACCGGTCACCCAGCGCCTAAATACTAGGCCTCAAATTTATATCCCCCTGAATTTGAATACAATACATTGGGCCAAATAATATATTTGTTGTTGTGGTGAACCATAACAATGAGAAAAACATCTAGTAAGGGACGCGGACGTGGACATGGTCGTGGTGGTGTTAGTGGACCCTCTGGTGCTGGGAGAGGACGTGGCCGTTCTGCCACATCCACACGTCCTAGTGTACCAACTACCTCAGGTCCCAGTAGCCGCCAGAATTTACAGCGATATATGGTGGGGCCCAATGCCGTTCTAAGGATGGTAAGGCCTGAGCAGGTACAGGCATTAGTCAATTGGGTGGCCGACAGTGGATCCAGCACGTTCACATTATCTCCCACCCAGTCTTCTGCAGAAAGCGCACAGATGGCGCCTGAAAACCAACCCCATCAGTCTGTCACATCACCCCCATGCATACCAGGGAAACTGTCTCAGCCTCAAGTTATGCAGCAGTCTCTTATGCTGTTTGAAGACTCCGCTGGCAGGGTTTCCCAAGGGCATCCACCTAGCCCTTCCCCAGCGGTGAAAGACATAGAATGCACTGACGCACAACCACTTATGTTTCCTGATGATGAGGACATGGGAATACCACCTCAGCATGTCTCTGATGATGACGAAACACAGGTGCCAACTGCTGCGTCTTTCTGCAGTGTGCAGACTGAACAGGAGGTCAGGGATCAAGACTGGGTGGAAGACGATGCAGGGGACGATGAGGTCCTAGACCCCACATGGAATGAAGGTCGTGCCACTGACTTTCACAGTTCGGAGGAAGAGGCAGTGGTGAGACCGAGCCAACAGCGTAGCAAAAGAGGGAGCAGTGGGCAAAAGCAGAACACCCGCCGCCAAGAGACTCCGCCTGCTACTGACCGCCGCCATCTGGGACCGAGCACCCCAAAGGCAGCTTCAAGGAGTTCCCTGGCATGGCACTTCTTCAAACAATGTGCTGACGACAAGACCCGAGTGGTTTGCACGCTGTGCCATCAGAGCCTGAAGCGAGGCATTAACGTTCTGAACCTGAGCACAACCTGCATGACCAGGCACCTGCATGCAAAGCATGAACTGCAGTGGAGTAAACACCTTAAAACCAAGGAAGTCACTCAGGCTCCCCCTGCTACCTCTTCTGCTGCTGCCGCCTCGGCCTATTCTGCTGCTGCCGCCTCGGCCTCTTCCTCCGCCTCTGGAGGAACGTTGGCACCTGCCGCCCAGCAAACAGGGGATGTACCACCAACACCACCACCACCACCTCCGTCACCAAGCGTCTCAACCATGTCACACGCCAGCGTTCAGCTCTCCATCTCACAAACATTTGATAGAAAGCGTAAATTCCCACCTAGCCACCCTCGATCCCTGGCCCTGAATGCCAGCATTTCTAAACTACTGGCCTATGAAATGCTGTCATTTAGGCTGGTGGACACAGACAGCTTCAAACAGCTCATGTCGCTTGCTGTCCCACAGTATGTTGTTCCCAGCCGGCACTACTTCTCCAAGAGAGCCGTGCCTTCCCTGCACAACCAAGTATCCGATAAAATCAAGTGTGCACTGCGCAACGCCATCTGTAGCAAGGTCCACCTAACCACAGATACGTGGACCAGTAAGCACGGCCAGGGACGCTATATCTCCCTAACTGCACACTGGGTAAATGTAGTGGCAGCTGGGCCCCAGGCGGAGAGCTGTTTGGCGCACGTCCTTCCGCCGCCAAGGATCGCAGGGCAACATTCTTTGCCTCCTGTTGCCACCTCCTCCTTCTCGGCTTCCTCCTCCTCTTCTTCCACCTGCTCATCCAGTCAGCCACACACCTTCACCACCAACTTCAGCACAGCCCGGGGTAAACGTCAGCAGGCCATTCTGAAACTCATATGTTTGGGGGACAGGCCCCACACCGCACAGGAGTTGTGGCGGGGTATTGAACAACAGACCGACGAGTGGTTGCTGCCGGTGAGCCTCAAGCCCGGCCTGGTGGTGTGTGATAATGGGCGAAATCTCGTTGCAGCTCTGGGACTAGCCAATTTGACGCACATCCCTTGCTTGGCGCATGTGCTGAATTTGGTGGTGCAGAAGTTCATTCACAACTACCCCGACATGTCAGAGCTGCTGCATAAAGTGCGGGCCGTCTGTTCGCGCTTCCGGCGTTCACATCCTGCTGCTGCTCGCCTGTCTGCGCTACAGCGTAACTTCGGCCTTCCCGCTCACCGCCTCATATGCGACGTGCCCACCAGGTGGAACTCCACCTTGCACATGCTGGACAGACTGTGCGAGCAGCAGCAGGCCATAGTGGAGTTTCAGCTGCAGCACGCACGGGTCAGTCGCACTACAGAACAGCACCACTTCACCACCAATGACTGGGCCTCCATGCGAGACCTGTGTGCCCTGTTGCGCTGTTTCGAGTACTCCACCAACATGGCCAGTGGCGATGACACCGTTATCAGCGTTACAATACCACTTCTATGTCTCCTTGAGAAAACACTTAGGGCGATGATGGAAGAGGAGGTGGCCCAGGAGGAGGAGGAGGAGGAGGAAGAGGGGTCATTTTTAGCACTTTCAGGCCAGTCTCTTCGAAGTGACTCAGAGGGAGGTTTTTGGCAACAGCAGAGGCCAGGTACAAATGTGGCCAGCCAGGGCCCACTACTGGAGGACGAGGAGGACGAGGATGAGGAGGAGGTGGAGGAGGATGAGGATGAAGCATGGTCACAGCGGGGTGGCACCCAACGCAGCTCGGGTCCATCACTGGTGCGTGGCTGGGGGGAAAGGCAGGACGATGACGATACGCCTCCCACAGAGGACAGCTTGTCCTTACCCCTGGGCAGCCTGGCACACATGAGCGACTACATGCTGCAGTGCCTGCGCAACGACAGCAGAGTTGCCCACATTTTAACCTGTGCGGACTACTGGGTTGCCACCCTGCTGGATCCACGCTACAAAGACAATGTGCCCACCTTACTTCCTGCACTGGAGCGTGATAGGAAGATGCGCGAGTACAAGCGCACGTTGGTAGACGCGCTACTGAGAGCATTCCCAAATGTCACAGGGGAACAAGTGGAAGCCCAAGGCCAAGGCAGAGGAGGAGCAAGAGGTCGCCAAGGCAGCTGTGTCACGGCCAGCTCCTCTGAGGGCAGGGTTAGCATGGCAGAGATGTGGAAAACTTTTGTCAACACACCACAGCTAACTGCACCACCACCTGATACGCAACGTGTTAGCAGGAGGCAACATTTCACTAACATGGTGGAACAGTACGTGTGCACACCCCTCCACGTACTGACTGATGGTTCGGCCCCATTCAACTTCTGGGTCTCTAAATTGTCCACGTGGCCAGAGCTAGCCTTTTATGCCTTGGAGGTGCTGGCCTGCCCGGCAGCCAGCGTTTTGTCTGAACGTGTATTCAGCACGGCAGGGGGCGTCATTACAGACAAACGCAGCCGCCTGTCTACAGCCAATGTGGACAAGCTGACGTTCATAAAAATGAACCAGGCATGGATCCCACAGGACCTGTCCGTCCCTTGTCCAGATTAGACATTAACTACCTCCCCATAACCATATATTATTGGACTCCAGGGCACTTCCTCATTCAATCCTATTTTTATTTTCATTTTACCATTATATTGCGAGGCTACCCAAAGTTGAATGAACCTCTCCTCTGCCTGTGTGCTAGGCCTAAATATATGCCAATGGACTGTTGCAGTGGTGGCTGACATGAAGCCTGATTCTCTGCTATGACATGCAGACTAATTCTCTGCTGACATGAAGCCAGATTGTCTGTTACGGGACCTCTCTCCTCTGCCTGGGTGCTGGGCCTAAATTTATGACAATGGACTGTTGCAGTGGTGGCTGACGTGAAGCCTGATTCTCTGCTATGACATGCAGACTGATTCTCTGCTGACATGAAGCCAGATTGTCTGTTACGGGACCTCTCTGCTCTGCCTGTGTGCTAGGCCTAAATATATGCCAATGGACTGTTGCAGTGGTGGGTGACGTGAAGCCTCATTCTCTGCTATGACATGCAGACTGATTCTCTGCTGACATGAAGCCAGATCGTCTGTTACGGGACCTCTCTGCTCTGCCTGTGTGCTAGGCCTAAATATATGCCAATGGACTGTTGCAGTGGTGGGTGACGTGAAGCCTCATTCTCTGCTATGACATGCAGACTGATTCTCTGCTGACATGAAGCCAGATTCTCTGTTACGGGACCTCTCTCCTCTGCCTGTGTGTGTGCTGGGCCTAAATATATGCCAATGGACTGTTGCAGTGGTGGCTGACGTGAAGCCTCATTCTCTGCTATGACATGCAGACTAATTCTCTGCTGACATGAAGACAGATTCTCTGTTACGGGACCTCTCTGCTCTGCCTGTGTGCTAGGCCTAAATATATGCCAATGGACTGTTGCAGTGGTGGGTGACGTGAAGCCTCATTCTCTGCTATGACATGCAGACTGATTCTCTGCTGACATGAAGCCAGATTCTCTGTTACGGGACCTCTCTCCTCTGCCTGTGTGTGTGCTGGGCCTAAATATATGCCAATGGACTGTTGCAGTGGTGGCTGACGTGAAGCCTCATTCTCTGCTATGACATGCAGACTGATTCTCTGCTGACATGAAGCCAGATTCTCTGTTACGGGACCTCTCTCCTCTGCCTGTGTGTGTGCTGGGCCTAAATATATGCCAATGGACTGTTGCAGTGGTGGCTGACGTGAAGCCTCATTCTCTGCTATGACATGCAGACTAATTCTCTGCTGACATGAAGACAGATTCTCTGTTACGGGACCTCCCTCCTCTGCCTGGGTGCTGGGCCTAAATATATGCCAATGGACTGTTGCAGTGGTGGCTGACGTGAAGCCTCATTCTCTGCTATGACATGCAGACTAATTCTCTGCTGACATGAAGACAGATTCTCTGTTACGGGACCTCCCTCCTCTGCCTGGGTGCTGGGCCTAAATATATGCCAATGGACTGTTGCAGTGGTGGCTGACGTGAAGCCTCATTCTCTGCTATGACATGCAGACTGATTCTCTGCTGACATGAAGACAGATTCTCTGTTACGGGACCTCTCTCCTCTGCCTGTGTGTGTGCTGGGCCTAAATATATGCCAATGGACTGTTGCAGTGGTGGCTGACGTGAAGCCTCATTCTCTGCTATGACATGCAGACTGATTCTCTGCTGACATGAAGCCAGATTCTCTGTTACGGGACCTCTCTCCTCTGCCTGTGTGTGTGCTGGGCCTAAATATATGCCAATGGACTGTTGCAGTGGTGGCTGACGTGAAGCCTCATTCTCTGCTATGACATGCAGACTGATTCTCTGCTGACATGAAGCCAGATTCTCTGTTACGGGACCTCTCTCCTCTGCCTGTGTGTGTGCTGGGCCTAAATATATGCCAATGGACTGTTGCAGTGGTGGCTGACGTGAAGCCTCATTCTCTGCTATGACATGCAGACTAATTCTCTGCTGACATGAAGCCAGATTCTCTGTTACGGGACCTCTCTCCTCTGCCTGTGTGTGTGCTGGGCCTAAATATATGCCAATGGACTGTTGCAGTGGTGGCTGACGTGAAGCCTCATTCTCTGCTATGACATGCAGACTGATTCTCTGCTGACATGAAGCCAGATTCTCTGTTACGGGACCTCTCTCCTCTGCCTGTGTGTGTGCTGGGCCTAAATATATGCCAATGGACTGTTGCAGTGGTGGCTGACGTGAAGCCTCATTCTCTGCTATGACATGCAGACTAATTCTCTGCTGACATGAAGACAGATTCTCTGTTACGGGACCTCCCTCCTCTGCCTGGGTGCTGGGCCTAAATATATGCCAATGGACTGTTGCAGTGGTGGCTGACGTGAAGCCTCATTCTCTGCTATGACATGCAGACTAATTCTCTGCTGACATGAAGACAGATTCTCTGTTACGGGACCTCTCTCCTCTGCCTGGGTGCCGGGGCCTAAATATCTGAGAATGGACTGTTCCAGTGGTGGGTGACGGGAAGCCAGATTCTCTGCTATGGAACCTCTCTCCAATTGATTTTGGTTAATTTTTATTTATTTAATTTTTATTTTAATTCATTTCCCTATCCACATTTGTTTGCAGGGGATTTACCTACATGTTGCTGCCTTTTGCAGCCCTCTAGCTCTTTCCTGGGCTGTTTTACAGCCTTTTTAGTGCCGAAAAGTTCGGGTCCCCATTGACTTCAATTCCGGGATGTTCGGCCGAACTTCTCGAACCCGAACATCCAGGTGTTCGCTCAACTCTAGTCAAGAATAAACTCAGAGCTGTTACTGACATCAGACTGTGTTACTGATAGTTCTCCAGGCCTGTCTCCGGGGAAAAGAAAGGAATCAAGGTGCATTGAGAAGGAAAGGATACTTTCAGTGACCGTCATACAGCTCCACAGATTTGTTTCCATCTGCATCTTTCTAAACAATCTGTGGTCTTTTATCCAGACTCAGTCATTGTGCCACTATGTGGCCTACTCACGCTGCCATCTCCACAATATGTCACCTTGCCACTCATTTTTATCACCATGCTGCTGCTGATGCTTCTTAAACTTATCACCAGGCCCACAATCTAATTAAGGTTTTCCGCACAAAACCAAAGTAAAAAATCGATTTTATAGGAAAAATTGATTGAAAACATTCTTTCCTATATATTTACTTGTATATAAAGTAAAAGTGCTGCCAAAAATTACAAGGAAGAGGCACTCCGATACAACCTGTATATCACATAAAGGAGGGCCTCATTTACATTGAGTTGCGGGCCTGCAGGTGAGCTGACCCTGTAAAAGATTATAGATTTGGGCCTGCAGGTAAGCTGACCCTGTAAAAGATTTGAGTTGCGGGCCTGCAGGTGAGATGGCCCTGTAAAAGATTTGAGTTGCAGGCCTGCAGGTGAGCTGACCCTGTAAAAGATTATAGATTTGAGCCTGCAGGTAAGCTGACCCTGTAAAAGATTTGAGTTGCGGGCCTGCAGGTGAGATGGCCCTGTAAAAGATTTGAGTTGCCGTCCTGCAGGTGAGCTGACCCTGTAAAATATTTGAGTTGCGTGCCTGCAGGTGAGCTGTCCCTGTAAAAGATTTGAGTTGCGTGCCTGCAGGTAAGCGGACCCTCTAAAAAATTATAAGTGAGGGCCTGCTGGTAAGCAGACCCTCTAAAAAATTATATGTGAGGACCTGCTGTGAGCAGACCCTCTAAAAAATTATATGTGAGGGCCAGTACTCCATGAACGTGCTAGGGACAGCTATTGGAAAAACCTCTATTTATAAGTGCAGGGAAACAATAGGGAGGAATCATTTCACAGCATCTTAGTGGAGGGAGAGATGTCAGAAGGCCCTAGGGAAATTGATAGGAAAGTGATTTACAGGAGCAGGAAACGATTATTTGGGGATCCAAATAGTCATTAGACAGCTCTGTCATTACAGCTTTTTGTTATTGGGCTGGAAGTGTTATGTTGGAAAGCCTTTAGTGGCTTATATCTTAGTATCTTATTCAGTATGACAAGAAAAATATATACGTATTTCACTTCTGCAGTTATTTCTGTTGAAAGCGTATAGGGGCGTATTACAGTACAACAAGAAAAATATATACGCACTGCACTGTCGCAGTCATTTCTGGTCAAAGCATATAGGGGCGTATTTTATAAAAAGAAGAAAAATATATATGCACTGCACTGTTGCAGTTATTTCTGGTGAAAGCCTATATGGGGCGTATTTCAGTAAAATAGGATATATATATATACGCATTGCACTGTTGCAGTTATTTCTGGTCAAAGCATATAGGGGCGTATTACAGTAAAAAAATAAAAATATATTCTCAGTGCATTTCTGCAGTTAAGGCTACATGCACACGAATGTTGTTTGTTTCCGTGTCTTTATTTTTTTGCGGATAGGATGTGAACCCATTCATTTCAATGGGTCCGCAAAAAATGTGGACAGCACACCGTGTGCTATCTGCATCAGTATGTCCGTTCCGTAGCCCCGCAAAAAAATAGAACATGTCCTATTCTTGTCCGTTTTAGTCATTGCTACAATGGATCAGCAAAAAAAAGGATGGCATCCATTTTTTTGCGAATCTGCAATTTGCAGACCGCAAAGCACATACGGTCGTGTGCATGAAGCCTAATTCTGGTGAAAGCGTATAGTGGCCTATTTCAGTCCAACAAGCAAAATATATGCTCAGTTCACTTCTGCAGTTATTTCCGTTGAAAGCGTATAGGGCGTATTAAAGTAAAAAAAGAAAAATATATACGCATTTAACTGGTGCACTTATTTGTGGCAAAAGCGTTCAGTGGCCTATTTCAGTACAGAAAGAAAAATATATATGCACTTCACTGGTGCATTTATTTCTGCTGAAAGCGTTTACTGGCCTATTTCAGTACAAAAAGAAAAATATATTCTCAGTTCACAACGGCGGTTATATGTGTTGAAAGCATGGCTGGGAGTCAGCAGGGTGGCACCAGTGGGAGGTCGGGAGCCTTCGCTTCGCAGCAGCCTACCTGGCCGATATGTAGTGGTGCAGGGGTTCACAGAAGTAGCGGCTGTAACAGTCAGTTGGCGGTTATATGTGTTATTTTGTATTTCAGTACAAAAAGAAAAATGCATTCTCAGTTCACGTCGGCGATGGTTAGATGTGTTGAAAGCTTTTAGTGGCCTATTTCCGTAAAAACAGAAAAATACATTCTCAGTTCACGACGGCGGTTATATGTGTTGAAATCGTTTAATGGCCTATTTCAGTAAAAACAGAAAAATACATTTTCAGTTCACGTTGGCGGCGGTTATATGTGTTGAAAGCATGGCTGGGAGTCAGCAGGGTGGCAGCAGTGGGAGGTCAGGAGCCAAACGTGCCCGGGGTAGAGCACCTGCTTTGCAGCAGCCTACCTACCCAGGAAGTAGCAGGGGTTCATGGAAGTAGCGGCAGTAGCAGTCAGTCAGTGCGGTGATTATATGTGGTAAAATCTTTATTGATATGTGGTAAAATCTTTATTAAAGTATTTCGGTCAAAAAACTAAATTTATTCAGCGTTTAGCTCTGCGGTTATATGCAGTTAAATCTCCATGATGTCTCCATGATAAATCTGCAGCGTGGGGGCCCCGTGTGGCTTCTACACACTTTCAAAATAATCCTTTAACGGAGCGAATAGATGTCGAATGACCGGGAGGCTCCATGACCTTCCCAGGAACTGCTGTCGGGGGCAGCGGTTCATTTCGGAGACGTCCGTATAGCACAGGGGGAATCCGAAGACCCTTTCCATCTCCGTGCTCCGTTATATGTAGTAAAATCTTTATTGAAGTATTTTGGTGGAAAAATAGATTTTATTCAGCGTTCAGCGCTGCACTTATATGCGTTAAATCTTTTGTGACTTATTTCGGTGGGAAAAAAATTGTATTCAGCGTTAAACGCACTTATATGCAGTAAAATATTTTGTGACTTATTTCGGTGGAACAAAAATTGTATTCAACGTTAAGCCCTGCACTTTACGGTAAGAGCAGTGAGACTATTTAACTCTCTGCCTGAGGAGGTGGTGAAGGTGAGTACAATAAAGGAATTCAAGAGGGGCCTGGATGTATTTCTGGAGCGTAATAATATTACAGACTATAGCTACTAGAGAGGGGTTGTTGATCCAGGGAGTTATTCTGATTGCCTGATTGGAGTCGGGAAGGAATTTTTTATTCCCCTAAAGTGGGGAAAATTGGCTTCTACCTCACAGTTTTTTTTTGCCTTCCTCTGGATCAACTTGCAGGATAACAGGCCGAACTGGATGGACAAATGTCTTTTTTCGGCCTTATGTACTATGTTACTATGTTACTTATATGCGGTAAAATCTTTAGTGACTTTTTTCTGTGGAAATATAAATTGTATTCAGCGTTAAGAGCTACACTTATATGCGGTAAAATCTTTTGTGAATTATTTCGGTGGAAAAACAAATTTAATGCAGCATTCAGCACTGCAGTTATATGTGGTAAAAGTTAGTTGGCCGCTGCCAACCTATATCGTCCATTTTCTCGCAGGTCTCACCGGGGGGGCCCTCTGCGCTCACGTTCCACTGCCATGGCTGCTGGGGAAGGGTGGGGTGGCAGGAGCAGTGCCAGCTCCATCAGCAGCAGCATGAGTCTACAGTTGCTGATGAGTAGCTTTCTTCACCCGCATAGTGAAGAAACTACTCACCAGCAGCAGCAGCAGCAGCAGGTAGACCTGGAGCAGGACCTGAACCAGCAGGTGGTGGCATACTTGGACAGCACCCTGCCACCCCACATTGAAGATCCGCTGGACTACTGGGTAGCCAAACTGGATTTGTGGCTGCAACTAGCAGAGTTTGTCCTGGAAAAGCTGTCCTGCCCGGCCAGTAGTGTGGCATCAGAGCGGGTGTTTAGTGTGATGGGGGCCATAGTTACCCCAAGATGTGGAGATACTTATCTTTGTCAAGATGAATCAGGCGTGGATCAGCCAGGATTTCCAACCACCAATTCATGATGCATCAGTCTAGAATAGATCATCCATGGTGCCACACCAATACTTTGATAAAAGGGACCCGTTTCTTCTGACTACCTGCCTTAGCTACTACTCTGATGCTGCACCCCGCCTGATACCACATATCTGATGCCAATACAGGTACTGGTATTGTCACCCACCGCCCCCTCTGTTACTGGGTCAATTTGTGGTCTCCTGATGCAGTTGCTGCTGCCATATCCACACTATGTCATATTGCCACTCTGTGGTCTCCTGATGCTGCAACTGCTGCTACTTCCATCTCCACATTATGTCATCTTGCCACTCTGTGGTCTCCTCATGCTGCTGTCATCTCCCCACTATGTCACCTTGCCACTCTGTGGTATCCTGCTGCTGCTGCCATTTCCACACTATGTCACCTTGCCACTCTGTGGTCTCCACATGCTGCTGCCATATCCATACTATGTCACCTTGCCACTCTGTGGCCTCCTCATGCTGCTACCATCTCCACACTATGTCACCTTGCCACTCTGTGGCCTCCTCATGCTGCTACCATCTCCACACTATGTCACCTTGCCACTCTGTGGTATCCTGCTGTGGCTGCCATATCCACACTATGTCACCTTGCCACTCTGTGGTCTCCTCATGCTGCTGCCATCTCCACACTAGATCACCTTGCCACTCTGTGGTATCCTCATGCTGCCACCACCTCCAAACTATGTCACCTTGCCACTCTTTGGCCTCCACATGCTGCTGCCATCTCCATACTATGTCACCTTGCCACTCTGTGGTATCCTGCTGCTGCTGCCATATCCACACTATATCACCTTGCCACTCTGTGGTCTCCTCATGCTGCTGCCATCTCCACACTAGGTCACCTTGCCACTCTGTGGTATCCTGCTGCTGCCACCACCTCCAAACAATGTCACCTTGGCACTCTGTGGCTTCCTCATGCTTCTGCCATCTCCACACTATGTCACCTTGCCACCCTGTGGTATCCTGCTGCTGCTGCCATATCCACACTATGTCACCTTGCCACTCTGTGGCTTCCTCATGCTTCTGCCATCTCCACACTAGGTCACCTTGCCACTCTGTGGTCTCCTCATGCTGCTGCCATCTCCACACTAGGTCACCTTGCCACTCTGTGGTATCCTCATGCTGCCACCACCTCCAAACTATGTCACCTTGCCACTCTTTGGCCTCCACATGCTGCTGCCATCTCCATACTATGTCACCTTGCCACTCTATGGTATCCTGCTGCTGCTGCCATATCCACACTATATCACCTTGCCACTCTGTGGTCTCCTCATGCTGCTGCCATCTCCACACTAGGTCACCTTGCCACTCTGTGGTATCCTGCTGCTGCCACCACCTCCAAACAATGTCACCTTGGCACTCTGTGGCTTCCTCATGCTTCTGCCATCTCCACACTATGTCACCTTGCCACCCTGTGGTATCCTGCTGCTGCTGCCATATCCACACTATGTCACCTTGCCACTCTGTGGCTTCCTCATGCTTCTGCCATCTCCACACTAGGTCACCTTGCCACTCTGTGGTCTCCTCATGCTGCTGCCATCTCCACACTAGGTCACCTTGCCACTCTGTGGTATCCTGATGCTGCTGCCACCTCCAAACTATGTCACCTTGCCACTCTTTGGCCTACACATGCTGCTGCCATATCCACACTATGTCACCTTGCCACTCTGTGGCCTCCTAATGCTGCTGCCACCTCCAAACTATGTCACCTTGCCACTCTGTTGCCTCCTCATGCTTATGACATCTCCACACTAGGTCACCATGCCACTCTGTGGTCTTCTCATGCTGCTGCCATATGCACACTATGTCACCTTGCCACTCTGTGGCCTCCTGATGATGCCGCCACCTCCAAACTATGTCACCTTGCCACTCTTTGGCCTCCACATGCTGCTGCCATCTCCACACTATGTCACCTTGCCACTCTGTGGTATCCTGCTGCTGCGGCCATATCCACACTATGTCACCTTGCCACTCTGTGGCCTCCTGATGCTGCTTCCATCTCCACACTATGTCACCTTGCCACTTTGTGGTCTCCTCATGCTGCTGCCATCTACAGACTCTGTAATTGTGCCACTCTTTCAAAGTGTTCTTTTTTTTCAGTAAAAATGATGGGTGACTGAAAAACCCCTTTTGCTGTATGGGCTGAATGATGTCTTGTGACTTCTGAAAGTGTGAGGAAAATATATATTACGAAACAACAAATTTACATAAAGTACATGAAAACAATGACAACCTCCTGATGCTGCCGCCACCTTCAGACTTCAGTCATTGTGCCACTCTGTGGCCTCATCATACTGCTGCAATCTACAGACTCTGTCATTATGCCACTCAGTGGCCTCCATACTGCTGCCAACTCCAGACTCTGTCATTTTGGCACTCAATACCCTTCTCCTGATGCTGCTGTTGCATCCGCTACCTCTAGACTCTGTCATTGTGCCACTTGGTGGCTTTCTCCTGATGTCGCCACCTTCAGACTCTGTAATTGCGTCACTCGGTGGCCTCCTCACACTGCTGCCAACTCCAGACTCTGTCATTGTGCCACTTGGTGTCCTCCTCATACTGCTGCCAACTCCAGATTCTGTCATTATGCTACTCGGGGGCCTCCTCATACTGCTGCCAAATCCAGACCCTGTCATTGGGCCACTCTCTGGCCTCATCATGCTGCGTCCACCTCACCTCAATGTCATAGGTCCACACATAGGTCCTTTTTTTCTTTTTTGTTTCCTGCAAGGTGGGGGGGGTGGGGTGGGGTGGGGGGGCGGATGGGGAATGATTTATTAGTAATGTATTATGTAAATGAATCTTTTGTATATCAATAAAAAAAATTATAAATTTTTTTAAAAAAATGTCATAGGTCCACTCTGTGGACTTCTCATGCTGTTCCCACCCTCTCCACTGCATAACTGGTCCACTATTTTGGCTTTCGGGCTGGCTGACATTATCATTTATTTGATCTTTCTTCTGATCTGTCAGAAGGAAGGAAAATTAGATGCACAATGGATCCTGTCTGTGTAGCAGCGGTAAGGCCTATATGGTCCCATCAGAATTGGCTTATGATTTGGTAGCCAAAACAGGAGTGGGTAGAAAACACAGAAGACATGCAAATATTAAATTCACGTATCATCTCTGTTTTACATCCACTCCTGTATTTTTTGTCATTAGCAATACACAGACAGGATCTGTTTTTGTGGGTTATTGTTCTGACGGATCAGAGGAAGGACAAATTAATCAGTGACTCCGTCTGGGGGGCTCTATTTGTATACGCATTTAATAGAACAGATTCTGATTAGTGTTGAGCGCAAATATTTGAAAAGCGAATTTTTATCACGAATATCGGCACTTCGAAAACTAGCGAATATTTAGAATATAGTGCTATATAGTCGGAATGACGAATCTTCTTTTTTCTTTTTTTTTTTTTAACACAGTACACATCAGGTGATCATCCCTTCCTTCTTCTAGCTTGTGGACCAATGTGGGCTTTGCCACAGCTTAGCAACATACCTAGCAACCAATAGAAAAGTTGCCCACCCCACGCCGGTATTTTGAGCACATTACGCGAATAATACATTGCCGATTTTCACAATCTCAAATTAGCGAATTCATGAATATATGACGAACACTCTACAAAATATTAACGAAATTCGAATATTGCCACTGCCGCTCATCACTAGCTCTGATAACATCTATGTGGAATCAGCAGGTGTAAAAGGAGTGCGCTTTTTCTTTGCACTAACATCGACCTGTAAGGCTGAGTTCATACTTGAGTTATTTGGTCAGTTTTTGCCCCGTGACTGCCCAAATAAGTGAAGTGTGCAGTGATCCTAAGAGTGACGCCTGTCATATGCATGTCATACGGACTCACAGTATTATTTCACTACCAAAACAGACTCCCTATGTGTGTTACTACAAGACACAGTGTTCTACACCACTATAAAGGCTCTCAGCAGCCAGGAAATAGCCTTTTTTTAACGTAATTTGCCGCAAATGTATTCGTATAGAACCGAATTTATCTCTAGTACTGACCCTTTGCTGCCTGGCCCTGGACTAGTTTCTCTGAATTGCATGAACTCTACCTACCCTGAACTCTGCCTGTTAACTAACTATGAGTATTGTCTGATCCCTTGGTGCTTTGCACCAGTGTCTCTGACCCCCATGGGTCAGGTCCCAACTATACCAGGAGAACTATTCCAAGAGGTAGCGGTCTGGTCGCTCCCCTGCAACAAAGGCCAGAGCCCTGTACAGAGGTTAAAAGGTCAAAATAAGGGGACCACCAGTACAATGCCTCCTGGAATTGCCCAAAGCCATAACATTTATTTTCTTTTTGCCTTTATTTTTTTATAGCCTGTCTTTCAAAGGTAAACAGGACCATACTATAGCTTCAGTTGTCACTGTTAGGATTGAGCCCGGTGTAGTTAAACCCACCCCCTCATGTTACTAGCCTTCCTGCAGTCATGGGGAGGAAAAAAAAACATGCAGAAACACTGAAATCTGCTTCTATCTTAACTTCAGGGCCCAGGGCCAGAGACTGCGAGGCACATAGCATTTGGTTGTTCGATCTTATACATTTGCTTTCAGTTTAAGGACCAGGAATGACTGCCATAGTGGGCGGTATCTAATTGTTTAAAGAGTACAACAAGTGTCAATCAGAAGTATATGGCAGGGTGGCTAATGGCCCTGGACTATAAGAGACCTGTGAGCTGGTGCATTGTTGTGAAGCAGTAACACACCTGTACAACTTCCCACTGAGTTTCGCTTCGATTGTCTCACGTAATGCCTTCATTGTTGAAGCATAGGTGTCTCCAGTAATTGTTGTCTTGTGTCACATGAATTCTAGTAATAAGGTTTCCCAAAAAACTGTTGCCATGATTTTTCCAGCTGACTGCTGCACACAAAATCTCTTTGTAGTTTGTGACTAGAGTTGAGCGAACACCTGGATGTTCGGGTTCGAGAAGTTCGGCCGAACTTCCCGAAAATGTTCGGGTTCGGGATCCGAACCCGATCCGAACTTCGTCCCGAACCCGAACCCCATTGAAGTCAATGGGGACCCGAACTTTTCGGCACTAAAAAGGCTGTAAAACAGCCCAGGAAAGGGCTAGAGGGCTGCAAAAGGCAGCAACATGTAGGTAAATCCCCTGCAAACAAATGTGGATAGGGAAATGAATAAAAATAAAAATTAAATAAATAAAAATTAACCAAAATCAATTGGAGAGAGGTTCCATAGCAGAGAATCTGGCTTCCCGTCACCCACCACTGGAACAGTCCATTCTCAGATATTTAGGCCCCGGCACCCAGGCAGAGGAGAGAGGTCCCGTAACAGAGAATCTGTCTTCATGTCAGCAGAGAATTAGTCTGCATGTCATAGCAGAGAATGAGGCTTCACGTCAGCCACCACTGCAACAGTCCATTGGAATATATTTAGGCCCAGCACCCAGGCAGAGGAGAGAGGTCCCGTAACAGACAATCTGGCTTCATGTCAGCAGAGAATCAGTCTTCATGTCATAGCAGAGAATCAGGCTTCACGTCACCCACCACTGTAAGAGTCCATTATCATAAATTTAGGCCCAGCACCCAGGCAGAGGAGAGAGGTCCCGTAACAGAGGATCTGGCTTCATGTCAGCAGAGAATTAGTCTGCATGTCATAGCAGAGAATGAGGCTTCACGTCAGCCACCACTGTAAGAGTCCATTTTCATAAGTTTAGGCCCAGCACCCAGGCAGAGGAGAGAGGTCCCGTAACAGACAATCTGGCTTCATGTCAGCAGAGAATTAGTCTGCATGTCATAGCAGAGAATGAGGCTTCACGTCACCCACCACTGCAACAGTCCATTGGCATATATTTAGGCCCAGCACCCAGGCAGAGGAGAGAGGTCCCGTAACAGACAATCTGGCTTCATGTCAGCAGAGAATCAGTCTGCATGTCATAGCAGAGAATGAGGCTTCACGTCAGCCACCACTGCAACAGTCCATTGGCATATATTTAGGCCCAGCACACAGGCAGAGGAGAGAGGTCCCGTAACAGACAATCTGGCTTCATGTCAGCAGAGAATTAGTCTGCATGTCATAGCAGAGAATGAGGCTTCACGTCAGCCACCAATGCAACAGTCCATTGGCATATATTTAGGCCCAGCACACAGGCAGAGGAGAGAGGTCCCGTAAGAGACAATCTGGCTTCATGTCAGCAGAGAATTAGTCTGCATGTCATAGCAGAGAATGAAGCTTCACGTCAGCCACCACTGCAACAGTCCATTGGCATATATTTAGGCCCAGCACACAGGCAGAGGAGAGAGGTCCCGTAACAGACAATCTGGCTTCATGTCAGTAGAGAATCAGTCTGCATGTCATAGCAGAGAATCAGGCTTCACGTCACCCACCACTGCAACAGTCCATTTTCATAAGTTTAGGCCAAGCACCCAGGCAGAGGAGAGAGGTCCCGTAACAGACAATCTGGCTTCATGTCAGCAGAGAATTAGTCTGCATGTCATAGCAGAGAATGAGGCTTCACGTCACCCACCACTGCAACAGTCCATTGGCATATATTTAGGCCCAGCACCCAGGCAGAGGAGAGAGGTCCCGTAACAGACAATCTGGCTTCATGTCAGCAGAGAATCAGTCTGCATGTCATAGCAGAGAATGAGGCTTCACGTCACCCACCACTGCAACAGTCCATTGGCATATATTTAGGCCCAGCACACAGGCAGAGGAGAGAGGTCCCGTAACAGACAATCTGGCTTCATGTCAGTAGAGAATCAGTCTGCATGTCATGTTATTCTGAATGACCCTATGTGCACCTTGAATATTATATACCCTTTTAGGGATAGATTTCAAATAGCTCTGATATAGCAGAAACCACTAAATTATGAAATTGCTAAATTGGGAATTGTATTTCAACCCAGAACAAAAAATGTGCTTTGACGGACACTAAATAACTTTCCCAGCCACAACAGGACAGCGGTGACGAGAGATTTAGCGGGATATAAATTTGAGGCCTAGTATTTAGGCGCTGGGTGACCGGTATGGATTTAGTGACAGAATTAGACTTGGAAATGCACAGTAGCGTGTGTGTGAAGTTATTCTGAATGACCCTATGTGCACCTTGAATATTATATACCCTTTTAGGGATAGATTTCAAATAGCTCTGATATAGCAGAAACCACTAAATTATGAAATTGCTAAATTGGGAATTGTATTTCAACCCAGAACAAAAAATGTGCTTTGACGGACACTAAATAACTTTCCCAGCCACAACAGGACAGCGGTGACGAGAGATTTAGCGGGATATAAATTTGAGGCCTAGTATTTAGGCGCTGGGTGACCGGTATGGATTTACTAACAGAATTGGACTTGGAAATGCACAGTAGCGTGTGTGTGAAGTTATTCTGAATGACCCTATGTGCACCTTGAATATTATATACCCTTTTAGGGATAGATTTCAAATAGCTCTGATATAGCAGAAACCACTAAATTATGAAATTGCTAAATTGGGAATTGTATTTCAACCCTGAACAAAAAATGTGCTTTGACGGACACTAAATAACTTGCCCAGCCACAACAGTACAGCGGTAACGACAGATTTAGCGGGATATAAATTTGAGGCCTAGTATTTAGGCGCTGGGTGACCGGTATGGATTTAGTGACAGAATTAGACTGGGATATGGCCAAAAAATAACCACACTATTGCTGGTTAAATGCACTTGGTGACGGGCGCAGCTTGCCCCTGATGTAGTATATGGCCAAAAAATGAACAGACTATTGCTTGTTAAATGCACTTGGTGTCACAGCTTGACCAACCACACTACTGAGGGTTAAATGCACTTGGTGACGGGCGCAGCTTGCCCCTGATTTAGTATATGGCCAAAAAATGAACAGACTATTGCTGGTTAAATGCACTTGGTGTGATAGCTTGACCAACCACACTACTGAGGGTTAAATGCACTTGGTGACGGGCGAAGCTTGCCCCTGATGTAGTATATGGCCAAAAAATGAACAGACTATTGCTGGTTAAATGCACTTGGTGACGGGCGCAGCTTGCCCCTGAGTTAGTATATGGCCAAAAAATGAACAGACTATTGCTGGTTAAATGCACTTGGTGTGATAGCTTGACCAACCACACTACTGAGGGTTAAATGCACTTGGTGACGGGCGCAGCTTGCCCCTGATGTAGTATATGGCCAAAAAATGAACAGACTATTGCTGGTTAAATGTACTTGGTGACGGGCGCAGCTTGCCCCTGATTTAGTATATGGCCAAAAAATGAACAGACTATTGCTGGTTAAATGCACTTGGTGTGATAGCTTGACCAACCACACTACTGAGGGTTAAATGCACTTGGTGACGGGCGCAGCTTGCCCCTGATTTAGTATATGGCCAAAAAATGAACAGACTATTGCTGGTTAAATGCACTTGGTGTGACAGCTTCACCCTGATGTAGGCTTTAGCCAAAAAACAACCACACCATTGAGGGTTAAATGCACTTGGTGACAGGCGCAGCTTGCCCCTGATGTAGTATATGGCCAAAAAATGAACAGACTATTGCTGGTTAAATGCACTTGGTGTGACAGCTTGACCAACCACACTACTGAGGGTTAAATGCTCTTGGTGACGGGCGCAGCTTGCCCCTGATGTAGTATATGGCCAAAAAATGAACAGACTATTGCTGGTTAAATGCACTTGGTGTCACAGCTTGACCAACCACACTACTGAGGGTTAAATGCACTTGGTGACGGGCGCAGCTTGCCCCTGATGTAGTATATGGCCAAAAAATGAACAGACTATTGCTGGTTAAATGCACTTGGTGTCACAGCTTGACCAACCACACTACTGAGGGTTAAATGCACTTGGTGACGGGCGCAGCTTGCCCCTGATGTAGTATATGGCCAAAAAATGAACAGACTATTGCTGGTTAAATGCACTTGGTGACGGGCGCAGCTTGCCCCTGATTTAGTATATGGCCAAAAAATGAACAGACTATTGCTGGTTAAATGCACTTGGTGACAGGCGCAGCTTGCCCCTGATTTAGTATATGGCCAAAAAATGAACAGACTATTGCTGGTTAAATGCACTTGGTGTGATAGCTTGACCAACCACACTACTGAGGGTAAATGCACTTGGTGACGGGCGCAGCTTGCCCCTGATGTAGTATATGGCCAAAAAATGAACAGACTATTGCTGGTTAAATGCACTTGGAGTCACAGCTTGACCAACCACACTACTGAGGGTTAAATGCACTTGGTGACGGGCGCAGCTTGCCCCTGATGTAGTATATGGCCAAAAAATGAACAGACTATTGCTGGTTAAATGCACTTGGTGACAGGCGCAGCTTGCCCCTGATTTAGTATATGGCCAAAAAATGAACAGACTATTGCTGGTTAAATGCACTTGGTGTGATAGCTTGACCAACCACACTACTGAGGGTTAAATGCACTTGGTGACGGGCGCAGCTTGCCCCTTATGTAGTATATGGCCAAAAAATGAACAGACTATTGCTGGTTAAATGCACTTGGTGACGGGCGCAGCTTGCCCCTGAGTTAGTATATGGCCAAAAAATGAACAGACTATTGCTGGTTAAATGCACTTGGTGTGATAGCTTGACCAACCACACTACTGAGGGTTAAATGCACTTGGTGTGACAGCTTGACCAACCACACTACTGAGGGTTAAATGCACTTGGTGACGGGCGCAGCTTGCCCCTGATGTAGTATATGGCCAAAAAATGAACAGACTATTGCTGGTTAAATGCACTTGGTGACAGGCGCAGCTTGCCCCTGATTTAGTATATGGCCAAAAAATGAACAGACTATTGCTGGTTAAATGCATTTGGTGTGACAGCTTGACCAACCACACTACTGAGGGTTAAATGCACTTGGTGACGGGCGCAGCTTGCCCCTGATTTAGTATATGGCCAAAAAATAAACAGACTATTGCTGGTTAAATGCACTTGGTGTGACAGCTTCACCCTGATGTAGGCTTTAGCCAAAAAACAACCACACCATTGAGGGTTAAATGCACTTGGTGACAGGCGCAGCTTGCCCCTGATGTAGTATATGGCCAAAAAATAAACAGACTATTGCTGGTTAAATGCACTTGGTGTGACAGCTTCACCCTGATGTAGGCTTTAGCCAAAAAACAACCACACCATTGAGGGTTAAATGCACTTGGTCGCAGCTTGTGCTGGCGCACCACAAGACACAAAATGGCCGCCGATCACCCCAGAAAAATGTGACTGACAAACGGTCTGGGCAGCCTAAAAACAGTGAGCAATTGAGTATCAGCAGCTCAATGATCCACAGCTGCAGATCGATCGATTAATCAAGTACTTTGGAGGGGTTAATCTGCCTAATCTCGCCCTACTGTCGCAGCCGCAACTTCTCCCTACGCTAATCAGAGCAGAGTGACGGGCGGCGCTATGTGACTCCAGCTTAAATAGAGGCTGGGTCACATGGTGCTCTGGCCAATCGCAGCCATGCCAATAGTAGGCATGGCTGTGATGGCCTCTTGGGGCAAGTAGTATGACGCTTGTTGATTGGCTGCTTTGCAGCCTTTCAAAAAGCGCCAAGAAAGCGTCACAAAAGCGCCAAGAAAGCGACGAACACTGAACCCGAACCCGGACTTTTACGAAAATGTCCGGGTTCGGGTCCGTGTCACGGACACCCCAAAATTCGGTACGAACCCGAACTATACAGTTCGAGTTCGCTCATCCCTATTTGTGACCAATTGTGTTTCCATTGCACAAACTCTTGTTTGGTCTCAGGATCATGGTGGTGGACCCATGTTTCATTACCCATGGGTGGACCCATGTCTAAATTCTCTTGACTAAATTGCTAGCGACAAGTTTTTTGCTCAGACATCAAAATGAAAATCTGGATAAAAAGGGAGACCATGGATGCGAACATTGGAGCCTCATCCGAGCACCACACTAACCCTGTGCAGCCCTGAACAAACCCTTCTACGAGGCTGGCCATGGGGCTCTTTCTTGGGAACCTACGTGGATGATGTGGACTAAGTAGCAGTTTATTATCATTCAAGTCTTACTTAGCTAAATTACATCAGTTAGTGCTTATTGCCTAAAATTCTATATTGTGTTTGTTGCATTTGCCAGTTATTTATTTGTGCTATTATAATTATATTCTGATTCATTGTTATGTCTGATATAATACCTTTTCTATTTTCAATATTTTCCATATTATTGTTATTCATTAAATGTTATTTTATTTTATTTACTGATTGTGATTATTGAGTTGCAAATCCTAAGAGATCATAAAGAACCTTCAGGAGTGATGTTAAAGTTTCACACTTCCTAATACATGGCATATTCTGTAAATATATTATGAATGTCTCAGATGGGAGTACCACTTTAAGGTACTATTTAACACATCATACAATATAAAACTTTTTATGTACAGTAGTACAATAAATGATAAACTAACAATCTTTTGTCTTCTGAATGTCAGTCAAGAATAAAACTCAAAATTTGTATCTGACTTTCACCCATTCCCAGCATATCTTACAACCTTTGCTTCTTGAGGTGAGTGTCACAGCTAAAAATATTAGAGTGGACCCATTTGATTCTGGTGTTTCCTTTCTTAAATATCCTTAATGTTTCCTGTGTATTTGACCTTTGTTAACTCATATCACTATCAGCATTTCTCCAGACATCCACCATAAATGGATTAGCATTTGTGAGCCCGTACAGCATGATTTCTTTATTTGGGTGATTATCTAAATTATTATGGGTTTTCATTTACTAACATATCTTATATTGTAGTTTATGTCTTTCATGGATAAACATGAGGAAATGACTGCATTATTTTATAACACATATTTGCTTGCATAGGTTTTGAAAATGACATGTACTATGGTGACTGGCCACAGACAGTACTGTAGGAAAGCCAAAATTGTGAAACAAGTGGGGCATTTTAAATGGCTGCTGCTTAGCTTCGGGAGTGAGGATCTGTGTTTGGCCTCGTTCCCAGGGCGGCTTTGCTAGCTGGGAGACTCCCTGCTCCTAGGTCTGCATTGAGCGCCAAGCTGATCACTTGGTGCTCGACTTGTCTGTCTGTCGGTCATTTGATGCTATCCTGACCTCGGCTTCCACCTGACGATTCTTTGTGGACTCCTGTTGTGCTTCGTTTCTCTCCTGGTATTTGACCTCAGCTTTTCCTGACTATTCTCTGCTCATTCCTTAGTACTGCGTAGCTCTCTAGGTATTGACCTGGTCTGTTCACGTTCCGTTATTTGTCTTGTCTGTCTTCCCAGCACGTATCCTAAGTTAGGTGACTGCCGTCTCGTTGTCCCCTGTCATTAGGACTTGTGAGGCAAGTAGGCAGGGCCAGGGGTGAGGCTGGAGCGCAGTGGTCACAATCCCCCCCCCCACACCCCGTGTGTAGTGTACTTGACCATCACAATAATAAGGAATGGTAAGTGTCACCATTACATAATTCTTTTGTGTCAATGTAGTATCCCAGACCCTGGGGTATCGGAAAATGTTTGTAATATATTGTAGTGTTATGTATTTTTTATTGTAGTGGCCGTGTGTTCCAGCTATAAGTGATATAGAAGGCAATGTCTGGCAGAAACAGGGCTAAGCTCCCTGTTCCTCCTCTCTTGGTAGGAGTGGGCTAGTCCTGTTTACTGCCAGAAGGGGAAATTCTAGCTAAGAGAGGAGTTCATGTTCAGATAGTGAGCGAATTAGGAAGCACATTATGACCACAATATTTGAGACTTTGTTTGTTGAGAGTGGGCTTCTTTTGCATGAGTTGATCACCCATGATGTACATTATAATGAAAAAAGTGTCAGTAGAAAGTACAATTTGTCCTGCTAAAAACAAGACCTCATTAGGTGAACGGAGAAATTTATAGCTCTTGGAAGGCGGCAATAAAAAACATATTGTAAATGGAAAATGGCTGCATCAGTAAGGGGTTAGTTGGAAATAAGCATGATTGCTCATAAAAAGTGTATTTTTATGTAACTGAAAAAAGTAAAAAAGATGTTTGAAGCTGCTGATTTTTCCAAAATACTCTCCAAATATGCTGGTATGCTATTTGGTGTGTATTTTACCGTCGTTAGCATAGCTGAAGGCTGCTGAAATAAGGAATACACCAAAAAAGATGTATTATTTAGCTTCAGAATTATTGCATTGCAATGCATCGTGGACACTCACTATGTCAGCACTGCTATAGGATTATTGTAAAGTTGCCCATTAGGAGTTAGCCTTACTCCACATTAAAGAGTGTCTCTCAGCAGTTTTGACACCTCTAAACTCTGGACAGCACCAAATAAATGGTGGGGAGAGCAAGGAAAACAGACATTGTATGATAATCATACAGATTACATAACATAGACTTGGCCTACACACTGAACACAGACAGCTCTAACAGTATGCTGATTGGAGACTAGAGGTGTAAGTCAGAGCAGAGGGGATAGTCTGGAAAGTGCTCAGGGCAGAAAGACACAGGTAAAGAGCAGGATGGGACTGTCACCTAGGCATTTACAGTCATGGCACCTGGCGGACTTAAAAATTCAATTTTTCTCTCATGCAATTTGCGTGACTGTCACCTAAGGTGTGTATACTTTTCTCTCCCCATCACCTATATAGTGATGTCCACAGTTTTGAGTCAAAACTGATGATAGATTCCCCTCGGCAACTGTATCCATCCAGTAAATAGTAATAGTAGAGGCATGCAAAAGAAAACTGAAAGTTTTTTTAAGTCACTTTGCGTAATGCAGGTTAAAAAAAGTGTGTGGCATTAGAATTGTAATTAAATGTAAAAATTCCAATGTTTTAGAAAAATGTGGGAAGGAAGGGATGCAAATGAGCTCTTAACAAGCTCTGCCTCTAATGCCACCAGATGTAAGGCAGCTATCTTATAAGTCAATGTTCAGCTCATTAACTAAGCATTGAGACATGACTTGGATATTAAATAAGCCAGCACCTCATCTGCAGACAGCTGTTTCAGAGTGATTGCCCCTCATCAGTGTAAAGCAGAGAGTACTGGCTTAACTGGGTGAGAGGCCTGTATCCGAGCAAGGGGGAAAATAACTCTCCTTAGGAAGAGAGCACCTTAAAAAGTGTGAGGAGACTTACAGGCCATACATGCTCCTCTTGAATTCTGGGAGGGAAGGGATGCAAATGAGCTCTTAACAAACTTTACCTCTAATGCCACCAGATGTAAGGCAGCTATCCTATAAGTCAATGTTCAGCTCTTAAAACAAGCCTTGAGACATGACTTGGATATTAAATAAGCCAGCACCTCATCTGCAGACAGCTGTTTCGGAGTGATTGCCCCTCATCAGTGCAGAGCAGAGAGTACTGGCTTAACTGGGTGAGAGGCCTGTATCCGAGCAAGGGGGGAACTAACTCTCCTTAGGGAGAGAGCACCTTAATCAGTGTGAGGAAACTTATAGGCCATAGATGTTCCTCTGGAATTCTGGGAAATGTGAAATGTTTTTTCAGTGACTATATACTTTTTTAAATACATATTATAAACTATTATAAATGATTACTCTAAAAAACATCCTCCTAAAATGTCCATATGAAAGATAAGATTATTTACTCCATACATGCAAATACACTATGCACCCTTATATGCTAATCTTTTCCTACGGCTGTGGGAGAGGAGGATCTTCCTGACTGATCCACTTGATCAGATTGAGAAAGTCCACCTGTGGGGTTGATTATATTTATGACAGCCTCATAATTTGGCAGGGTACATTGGAAGATCTATGGAAATTTATGTTGTCTCTTAATGAGAATAACATAAATATTCATTTAATATACAAGACCGGCAGAGGAATCATGGATTTCTGGATGTACTGTTGCAAGTTGACAATGACGGTTTTATTTATACAGACTTGTTCCGGAAACTGACATCAGTGAATAGTCTACTCCAGGCCAATTCCTTTCATCCAAAGAAACTGATTGATGGCATTCCTCTAGTCGAATTTTTGCGACTAAGAAGAATATGTTCTTGTGACAAAGAATTTGAGATGCGTGCTAAAGAATTACACAATATATTTAAAGAAAGGTGATATAGTAACTTATCACCAAGAAGAGGATACTTACATGCCAATTATTCTAAAAGAGATGCCTTATTACAAAGTCGAACTACACTGAAAGATACTGAAGGAGAGATAGTGAGATATGTCACTTCGTTCAATTCGGGTCACAAATAAGTATTTTCCATTTTGAATAAATATTGGAACATCCTGTACATGGACAACACCTTGCGGTAGAATTTGCCTCCGAATCCCTCTCTAACCTACAGACGGGAAAAAAATCTCAAGGACATCCTTGTACACAGTCATTGCCAAGGTACTAAAACTAACAGGCTATTTGGATCATAAGGACCAAAATTGGGATGTCATCCTTGTGGTAACTGTCCCGATATTGAGAGGACTACAACCTTCACAGACGGTACAGGCCACAGATCTTACCACATTACACATGCCATATCATGGAACATGATTGGTGTTATTTATGTAGCTAGCTGGCCATGTAATCTTTTATATGTAGGCATGACATCACACAAATTGAAAAAACGCACATTCTTGGGAATTAACAGGGCAAAAAAAGAGAAGGATGTAACAAGATTGAAGACCATTCCCCGCCACTTCAAAATCCACCATGAATGTGACAGCTCTGTTGTAAAGATAAGGGTTATTGACAGGGTACTAGTTTGAAATAGGGGAGGCAATTGGAAAAGGTTATTGGCACAGAGAGAGGTCAAATGGATTTTTTAACTCAACACAGTCACTCCATATGGCCTGAATGAAGGTCTGAGCTTCTCCCCATTCTTAAAGAGGACCTTTCATCAGAAAAAAAGTATGTAAACTGACTATACCGACGTGTAGAGCGGCGCCCAGGGATCCCCCTGCACTTACTGTTATCCCCGGGCGCCGCTCCGTTCTCCGGTTATAGCCTCCGGTATGTTCCTACTTAGGCTCCACCCGGGGGAACTTAGGCTCCACCCATAGCACATTAAAGTCAAACATGAAACTACGAGATACATAAGGTTATTCAGAATAAGAACACAAACGTTATACTTAAAGAGGACCTTTCACCAGGAAAAAGTATGTAAACTGACTATACCGACGTATATGAGCTGAGCGCTGGCTATGAGCTGAGCGCTGCGATTGGCCAGCGCTACAGCATAGGAGAAAGAGACCGCGGCAGGTTCCCCTGGGTGGAGCCTAAGTTCCCCCGGGTGGAGCCTAAGTAGGAACATATCGGAGGCTATAACCGGAGAACGGAGCGGCGCCCGGGGATAACAGTAAGTGCAGGGGGATCCCTGGGTGCCGCTCTATACGTCGGTATAGTCAGTTTACATACTTTTTCCTGGTGAAAGGTCCTCTTTAAGTATAACGTTTGTGTTCTTATTCTGAATAACCTTATGTATCTCGTAGTTTCATATTTGATTTTAATGTGCTATGCGTATTAATGTGTATTAATGCTTAAGCCTTTATAAATTATAATGATTGTTTTACTTGTTTTGTACAGGTGAAACTCGAAAAATTAGAATATCGTGCAAAGTTCTTTTATTTCAGTAATACAACTTAAAAGGTGAAACTAATATATGAGATAGACTCATTACATGCAAAGCGAGATATTTCAAGCCTTTATTTGTTATAATTTGGATGATTATGGCTTACCCCAAAGTCACAATCTTGAGGTACCCTTTGCTCAGGGGGTATGGATTATTAGCTGACTAGAGTGTGACACTTTGAGCCTAGATTACTGAACCTTTTCACAAAATTCTAATTTTAAGCTGCATTAATGCAATTTCTTTTAATTTGCATTACTGAAATAAATGGACTTTTGCACGATATTATACAACATACATTCATTGTAATAAATACAGCGGAGGATGTTTTAAAGGGGAAAGAAGAAGCTGCATTACTGATCATCAATCAATTATCAATAATAATAATTCTTTCACTACCCTGTAAATATTATTCTGTCATGGGATCACATATAAATTGTTTTTTTGATATTTATTTTTCACTTAGGAATTCATGTATTTGATTATAGGTTGCATGCTGTTTTCTTTTTCACTGTCACTATGCACGGTCACGTATGTTGCACTTTGCACTTCTTTATTTATTGATTCATTTATTGATTTTTTTACTTATTGATTTTAGGTTATTTTACATTTATGTTTTTATCACTACTTTTGGTAAATATTATACATTATTTACATTTTGGTGTGATTAATAGTGCACAATCATGTAGTAATAATAGGAATAGAATCATGATATGTAATCGATTTAAATAATCATGTGTAACTAATATATGAATTTATTGTATATAGAGGGTGTAATCATGTGACCTAGTTGACTCACAATGGTATTTATCTATATCAAAGTAGTAGGGTAAAAATGAGGCAGAAGTATCTAAAATCACTTATTATATGAGCAAAGTTTATGTGACTATATATGTACATTCCATAGGCATCTTTGTCTTGAGATCATTTGCGGCCAATACATTATCCCTATGCGCTCTAGTTCAAAGCGTGGTCAGGTGTTTGGAGGAGGTGGATTGGGGTTTGAGCTCCACGGTGGAACGCATTCCGGATATCCAGCCTGGTTATATGTGTTTCACTTTGGTGAGCGCTCCCAACCAGCCCCCTCGCGATATATTTAATAATTTAAGCCGATGTTTAGCTGGACTATTTGTGCCAGTCTTCTCTCCTCCCCCCTTCTGCTATATTATTTATTGATTATTCATCTTATACATTATATGAGATAGTCCACATATGTACATCAGGAACCGGAAGTGACACTATGCGTCTCAAGGTGGGGCGCACGTCATCCTCACAAACGCGCACATGGGTCAGGATACTCCCTAAAGGTATTTTACACGTGTTCTTACATCTCCCAATTAAAAGAGTATATAAGGTTAGGGAGCACTTTGCACCTTTATCCCCTGAGGAAGCGACAGTGAAACGCACATTGGGGTCAGGACTACACTGGTCAGTATTATATGAATGTATCACTCTTTGATGAATTATTTGCCTTAAAGGGGTATTCCCATCTTCAGTTTTCATACTTACCTTCGTCCAGCGTGACGTTCACTTCCTGGATTCGGCGGTGCTTGATTGACATCTTCTCCCAGCCAGACCGCGATTGCGAAGAAGACTGAAGTTTTTCTCTCGGCCGCGCCGCTCAATGACTTATTCCTGGCCTGTATAGTACAGAGTCGGTGTGCGCGTTCGCAGCTCTGTACTATACTGGCCAGGAAGAAGTCATCATAGCACATGCGCGGCGGTGTGCACGTTCAGGACATTGCGCGGCCCAGCCGGGATAGAATCTTCAGTCTTCTGCGCAAGCGCGGCCTGGCGGAATTCGACAGGAGAGGTGGCCGTAACCAGGGGAGACGAAAGACAACAATCAGGTAAGAGGGGACTTATTTTCTCAAAAAGGGTGGGAATTGGGTAATAAAATGTATTTAGAAAAATTATCACTGTCAAATCATTAAGAGATTTAACAGTTTAAGGCCTCATGCACACGACCGTTTTTTTAAGGTCCGCAAAAACGGGGTCCTTAGGTCCGTGATCCGTGACCGTTTTTTCGTCCGTGGGTCTTCCTTGATTTTTGGAGGATCCACGGACATAAAAAATGAAAAAAAAAATCTAAGTCAAGTTTGCCATTGAAATGATAGGAAAAAACGGACACGGATCACGGATGCGGCTGCCAAACGGTGCATTTTCCAATTTTTCCACTGACCCATTGAAAGTCGATGGGTCCGCGAAAAAAAATGCAAAACGGCACAACGGCCACGGATGCACACAACGGTCGTGTGCATGAGGCCTTACATTGTGATGGGAATACCCCTTTAATGAACTTAGCACTTTATTTTTCTTGTGTTTGGGAATGTTCCCTTTGGCTTATACTGATTACAAGAAGACGCGTGTACTACACTGCCAGGGGTCTATAAGATGATCCCCTTTTTCTATTGATTCAGGGATTTTAGTATATGATAATATCTTTTCATCTAGGAGTTGCATGTATTTACAAATGACACTGGATGTGTAATCCGTTTGTCTTTTCATAATTTCTGTGTTTGTAAGCTACTAAGGCCTCATGCACACGACAGTATTTTTTCACTGTCCGCAAAACGGGGTTCCGTTGGTCCGTGATCCGTGACCGTTTTTTCGTCCGTGGGTCTTCCTTGATTTTTGGAGGATCCACGGACATGAAAAAAAAAGTCGTTTTGGTGTCTGCCTGGCTGTGCGGAGCCAAACGGATCCGTCCTGAATTACAAGTCAATGGGGACGGATCCGTTTGACATTGACACAATATGGTGCAATTGCAAATGGATCCGTCCCCCATTGACTTTTAATGTAAAGTCTGGAGTCCCTTTATGCCATCTGTTCGGAGTTTTCTCCAATCCGATGGTATATTTTAACTTGAAGCGTCCCCATCACCATGGGAACGCCTCTATGTTAGAATATACTGTCGGATATGAGTTACATCGTGAAAACTCATATCCCACAGTATATTCTAACACAGAGGCGTTCCCATGGTGATGGGCACGCTTCTAGTTAGAATATACTACAAACTGTGTACATGACTGCCCCCTGCTGCCTGGCAGCACCCGATCTCTTACAGGGGGCCGTGATCAGCACAATTAACCCCTCAGGTGCCGCTCCTGAAGGGGTTAATTGTGCGTATCATAGCCCCCTGTAAGAGATCAGGGCTGCCAGGCAGCAGGGGGCAGACCCCCCTCCCCAGTTTGAATATCATTGGTGGCCAGTGCGGCCCCCCTGCCCCCCCTCCCTCCCTCTATTGTTTTAATACATTGGTGGCAGTGTGCGCCCCCCGCCCCCCCTTCCTCCCTCTATTGTTTTAATACATTGGTGGTAGTGTGCGCCCCCCCGCTCCCCCTTCCTCCCTCTATTGTTTTAATACATTGGTGGCAGTGTGCGCCCCCCCTTCCTCCCTCTATTGTTTTAATACATTGGTGGCAGTGTGCGGCCTCCCCCCCTCCCCGATCATTGGTGGTAGCGGAGTAGAAGCATCATACTTACCTGCTGGCTGCTGCGATGTCTGTGTCCGTCTGGGAGCTCCTCCTACTGGTAAGTGACAGGTCTGTGCAGCGCATTGCTGTCACTTACCAGTAGGAGGAGCTCCCGGCCGGACACAGACATCGCAGCAGCCAGCAGGTAAGTATGATGCTTCTACTATTGCTAAGTAACCATGGCAACCAGGACTGCAGTAGCATCCTCGTTGCCATGGTTACCGATCGGAGCCCCAGCGATTAAACTGGGACTCCAATCGGAACTCCGCTGCCACCAATGATCGGGGGGGAGGGGGGGGAGGAGGGGAGGCCGCACACTGCCACCAATGTATTAAAAGAATAGAGGGAGGGAGGGGGGCGCACACTGCCACCAATGTATTAAAAGAATAGAGGGAGGAAGGGGGGGGGTGGCGGGGGGCGCACACTGCCACCAATGCATTAAAACAATAGAGGGAGGAAGGGGGGGCCGCACTGGGCCACTAATGAAATTTAAACTGGGGAGGGGTCTGCCCCCTGCTGCCTGGCAGCCCCAGATCTCTTACAGGGGGCTTTGATACGCACAATTAACCTCTTCAGGTGCAGCACCTGAGGGGTTAATTGTACGGATCACGGCCCCCTGTAAGAGATAGGGTGCTGCCAGGCAGCAGGGGGCAGTCATGCACACAGTTCGTTGTATATTCTAACTAGAAGCGTCCCCATCACCATGGGAACGCCTCTGTGTTAGAATATACTGTCGGATCTGAGTTTTCACAAAGTGAAAACTCAGCTTTGAAAAAGCTTTTATGCAGACGGATCTTCGGATCCATCTGTATGAAAGTAACCTACGGCCACGGATCACGGACACGGATGCCAATCTTGTGTGCATCCGTGTTCTTTCACGGACCCATTGACTTGAATGGGTCCGTGAACACGGATGCCAATCTTGTGTGCATCCGTGTTCTTTCACGGACCCATTGACTTGAATGGGTCCGTGAACCGTTGTCCGTCAAAAAAATAGGACAGGTCATATTTTTTTGACGGACAGGATACACGGATCACGGTCTCGGCTGCAAAATGGTGCATTTTCCGATTTTTCCACGGACACATTGAAAGTCAATGGATCCGCGACAAAAAAACGAAAATGGCACAACGGCCACGGATGCACACAACGGTCGTGTGCATGAGGCCTAATACTGAATTTTTTAATAATTTTTGTATACTTGAATAATAAAAAATCTATTTTTTATATTATATTTGCCGAATGGTTTTGCTTTGGGGTGATGCAAATACACATGCATTCTGATCATGAATGAGGAATAGAAACAACATTCCTAGAAGACAATTGGGGATACAAAATTAGTTTAATGAACCACTTGCTAAAGCTGTGTGAAGTATAAGTGTTAGCAGGGCCGGTGCAAGGATTTTTGCCAACACAAGCGAAGCTACATCTCCCCCCTCCCCCCCCCCCCCCCGAACTCCCCCTAACACCAGCATCCCATTAATATATATATATATATATATATATATATATACATGGGGCAAAATGGATATATAAAAAGTCTACACACCTCTGTTAAAATGTCAGAAAAAATGAGACAAAAAAAAATAATTTCAGAACTTTTTCTACCTTTAATGTGACCTATAAACTGTACCACTCAATTGAAAAACAAACTGAAATCTTTTAGGTGGAGGGAAGAAAAAAAATAAAAATAATGTGGTTGCATAAATGTGCACACCCTCTTATAACTGGGGATGTAGCTGTGTTCAGAATTAAGCAATCACATTCAAAATCATGTTAATAGGAGTCAGCATACACCTGCCATCATTTAAAGTGCCTCTGATTAAC
Source organism: Bufo gargarizans (assembly GCF_014858855.1). NCBI lineage: Eukaryota > Metazoa > Chordata > Amphibia > Anura > Bufonidae > Bufo > Bufo gargarizans. Next base: position 356,451,862 of record NC_058081.1, read on the forward strand.
CCCAAATAATGTTCAGCTGCTCTAGTTGGTCTTTCCTGAAAGTTTCTTAGTTGCATACCACAGCAAAAGCCATGGTCCACAGAGAGCTTCCAAAGAATCAGAGGGATCTCATTGTTAAAAGGCATCAGTCAGGAGAAAGGTAAAAAAGAATTTCCAAGGCATTAGATATACCCTGGAACACAGTGAAGACAGTCATCATCAAGTGGAGAAAATATGGCACAACAGTGACATTACCAAGAACTGGACGTTCCTCCAAAATTGATAAAATGACGAGAAGAAAACTGGCCTGGGAGGCTACCAAGAGGCCTACAGCAACATTAACCCCTTAGGGCCGCATTACGTACCGGTACGGCATGTTTCCCAAGTCCTTAAGGACCCATGACGTACCATGGCGTCCCGGGGTTAATCCGAACGGGATGCCGGCTGAAATCATTCAGCCAGAATCCTGTCACAACACCGGGGGGGGGGAAGGTCATGTGACCCCCCCCCCCCCCCTGTATCGGCGATCGCAGCAAACCGCAGGTCAATTCAGACCTGTGGTTTGCTGCGCTTTCAGCCAATTCTGATCCCCGCGGTCTCTGACCATGGGGATCAAACTTTAAAATACCCCAAATAAAGTTTTATTAACCCCCCCTGCACCCCTGAATGATATTATGTGGGCGGGTGGTGAAGGGGGGTGTCGCAGGCGGTGCGGGCGGTGCGGGAGGCGGGCAGTGCGCCCGCCTCCCCTTGAATAATTGTTGGTGTGCAGTGGTATACCAGGGTGTCAGCACATCGGTGATGCGATGTCAGCCATTTAACCCTTTCCATGGAAATTTAACCCTTTCCATGTATGGAAAAGGTTACCAGCTCAGGGAGCACCCTCCCTCTCCCATCGGGGGGCTGCTGTGCCTTTGCAGCGCCCCGATGGAGAGGGAGAGAGCCCCCAGACAGCCCCCCGACAGCCCCGTCCTTACCCTTCCCCGTCTGAGCAGTTGTGGCTACAACTGAGCAGACGGGGAAGGTTCCCATGGCAACAGGACGCCTTCTCAGGCATTCTGCTGTCCATGGTGCTGAACAGATCTATGCTAAAGCCATAGATCTGTTCAGACAAAGTGTAAGTAAAATACAGTACAGTACCCTATATAGTGTACTGTACTGTATTATACAGACATCAGACCCAATGGATCTCCAAGAACCAAGTGGGTCTGGGTCAAAAAAATGTAAAAAAAGTGAAAAAAGTTAAGAAAAAAAAAAAAACATTTATCCCTGAATAAAAAAAATAATAATAATACACTACACATATTATGTATCGCCGCGTCCGTAATGACCTGATCTATAAAGCGGTCATGTTACTTTCCCCGCAGGGTGAACGCCATAAAAATAAGAAAATAAAAACTATGAGAAAATTGAAATTTTGCCCACCTTACTTCCCAAAAAAAGGTAATAAAAGTGATCAAAAAAGTTGAATGTACGCCAAAATAGTACCAATCAAACCGTCATCTCATCCCGCAAAAATCATACCCTACCCAAGATAATCGCCCGAAAACTGAAAAAACTATGGCTCTTAGACTATGGAAACACTAAAACATGATTTTTTTTGTTTAAAAAATGAAATCATTGTGTAAAACTTATATAAATAAAAAAAGTATACATATTAGGTATCGACGCGTCCGTATCGACCGGCTCTATAAAAATATCACATGACCTAACCCCTCAGATGCCCACCTTAAAAAAATAAAAATAAAAACGTTGTAAAAAAAGCCATTTTTTTCATCTTACGTCACAAAAAGTATAATAGCAAGCGATCAAAAATTGTATACATATTAGGTATCGACACGTCCGTGACAACCTGCTCTATAAAATTACCACATGATGTAACCTGTCAGATGAATGTTGTAAATAACAAAAAAAGTGCCAAAAAAGCTATTTCTTTTTACCTTGCCGCACAAAAAGTGTAATATAGAGCAACCAAAAATCATATGTACCCTAAACTAGTACCAAAAAAACTGCCACCCTATCCCGTGATTTCTAAAATGGGGTCACTTTTTGGGAGTTTCTACTCTAGAGGTGCATCAGGGGGGCTTCAAATGGGACATGGTGTCAAAAAAACCAGTCCAGCAAAATCTGCCTTCCAAAAAACGTATGGCATTCCTTTCATTCTGCGCCCTGCCGTGTGCCCGTACAGCAGTTTAAGACCACATATGGGGTGTTTCTGTAAACTAAAGAATCAGGACAATAAATAATGAGTTTTGTTTGGCTGTTAACCCTTGCTTTGTAACTGGGAAAAAATATTAAAATGGAAAATCTGCCAAAAAAGTGAAATTTTGAAATTGTATCTCTATTTTCCATTAAATCTTGTGCAACACTTTAAGGGTTAACAAAGTTTGTAAAATCAGTTTTGAATACCTTGAGGGGTGTAGTTTCTTAGATGGGGTCACTTTTATGGAGTTTCTACTCTAGGGGTGCATCAGGGGGGCTTCAAATGGGACATGGTGTCAAAAAACCAGTCCAGCAAAATCTGCCTTCCAAAAACCATACGGCACACCTTTCCTTCTACGCCCCGCTGTGTGGCCGTACAGTAGTTTACAGCCACATATGGGGTGTTTCTGTAAACGGCAGAGTCAGGGCAATAAAGATACAGTCTTGTTTGGCTGTTAACCCTTGCTTTGTTAGTGGAAAAAATGGGTTAAAATGGAAAATTAGGCAAAAAAAATGAAATTCTCTAATTTCATCCCCATTTGCCAATAACTCTTGTGCAACACCTAAAGGGTTAACAAAGTTTGTAAAATCAGTTTTGAATACCTTGAGGGGTGTAGTTTATAGAATGCGGTCATTTTTGGGCGGTTTCTATCATGTAAGCCTCACAAAGTGACTTCAGACCTGTAGTGGTCCCTAAAAATTGGGTTTTTGTAAATTTCTGAAAAATTTCAAGATTTGCTTCTAAACTTCTAAGCCTTGTAACATCCCCCCAAAAATAAAATGTCATTCCCAAAATAATTCAAACATGGAGTAGACATATGGGGAATGTAAAGTCATCAACATTTTTGGGGGTAGTACTATGTATTACAGAAGTAGAGAAACTGAAACTTTGAAATTTGCAAATTTTTCCAAATTTTTGGTAAATTAGGTATTTATTAATGCAAAAAAAAATTTTTTTTTACTTCATTTTACCAGTGTCATGAAGTACAATATGTGATGAGAAAACACTCTCAGAATGGTCTGGATAAGTCAAAGTGTTTTAAAGTTATCAGCACTTAAAGGGACACTGGTCAGATTTGCAAAAAATGGCCAAGTCCTTAAGGTGAAATAGGGCTGAGTCCTTAAGGGGGTTAAAGTTGCAGGAATATCTGGCAAGTACTGGCTGTGTGGTACATGTGACAATTATCTCCCGTATTCTTCATATGTCTGGGCTATGGGGTAGAGTGGAAAGACAAAAGCCTTTTCTTATGAAAAAAACATCCAAGCCAGGCTACACATGGGAAAAGGTGTTATGGTCTGATGAAACCAAGGTTGAACTTTTTGGTCATAATTCCAAAAGATATGTTTGGTGCAAAAACAACACTGTACATCACCAAAAGAACACCATACCCACAGTGAAGCATCATGCTTTGGGGCTGTTTTTCTTCAGCTGGAACTGCGGCCTTAGTTAAGCTAGAGGGAATTATGAACAGTGCCAGATACCAGTCAATATTGGCACAAAACCTTCAGGCTTCTGCTAGAAAGCTGAACATGAAGAGGAACCTCATCTTTCAGCATGACAACGACCCAAATCAACAAAGGAATGGCTTCACCATAAGAAAATTAAAGTTTTGGAATGGCCCAGCTAGAGCCCAGACCTGGATCTGATTGAAAATCTGTGGGGTGATCTGAAGAGGACTGTGCACAGAAGATGCCCTCGCAATCTGACAGATTTGGAGTGTTTTTGCAAAGAAGATTGTGCAAAGCTTGCCAAGTCAAAATGTGCCATGCTGATAGACTCATACCCAAAACGACTAAGTGCTGTAATAAAATCAAAAGGTGCTTCAACAAAGTATTAGTTTAAGGATGTGCACACTTATGCAACCATTTTATTTTAGTTTTATATTTTTTCTTCCCTCTACCTAAAATAATTCAGTTTGTTTTTTAACTGAGTTGTACAGTTTATAGGTCACATTAAAGGTGGAAAAAGTTCTGAAATGATTTACCTTTTTATTGTTTTTACATCACAGAAACCTGACATTTTAACAGGGGTGTGTAGACTTTTTATATCCACTGTATATACAGGGGGCAAAATGGAATATATAAAGAGGGGGCAAAATGGATATATACAAGGGGCAAAATGGAATATATACAGAGGGGGGGAAAAAATGAAAAAAAAAAATATATATATACAGGGGGCAAAATGGAATATATACGGAGGGGGCAAAATGGATATATATACAGGGGGGAAAATGGAATATATACAGAGGGGGCAAATGGATATATTTACAGGGGGAAAAATTGAATATATACAGGGGCCCTGTATATATCCATTTTGCACCTCTGTATATATTCCATAATCATTTGTCCCCTTTGTATATATTCCATTTCTTGCCCCCTCTGTATCTATTATATTTTTTTCATTTTTTGATAACTCGCTTATTGCCAGTGCCATATAGTTTTGCCCCGGGGCCAGGCCCCTGTGAAGGATTTTCTGGTGCCTGCCATATAGTGTCATGCCAGGTGTGGTGCCCTCATGTGTGAGTTATGAAGCCAGGCAGCAGTGTGCACATAAAAAAAAAATAAAAAATTACCTTGCTCTGCTCCCGCCGTCTTGCTCTCGTTCACAGTCTCCCACAATCCCATCTTCTGGCGTGCGTCACGGGATCCCACGAGACCCGACGCGAGATCACAGCAAGAAAGCGGGCTGAACGGTCTCAGATGGGTGGAGGCGGGGCTGGGGGGGCGGCGTAACTGCTCACAGAGGATGGGAGGCCAGCGGCGCAAGTGATTTATTTGAAAAAAATAAAAAGTTTCATTTTTCCGTCCCCCTGTCTCTGCGCCCTAAGGAAGCCGCTTGGTCTACCTTACTATAGCGCTGGACCTGAGTGTCAGAAAAAGAAAAGTTAATGGAATGAAAAGAAGCATTTTAAAAATAACTTAGGGGTTTTCCCACAAACATGATCACCATTAGAATATTGGCAATGCAAATACATATGCAATACTCCAGTCCTGGGTGTATCTGCAAATGCTTGTTATGTATTATTATGTATTGTTTATTTTCATATGTTTCAGCCGTTCATTCCAGCAAGAGAGTTTATGGTTGGCAACAGTTTGCAGAAAAAGGGTAGGAGTGGACTGGTCCTACTTTCTGCCAGGAAGGGGAGTTCCAGTTCAGATAGTAAAGGGAAAGGAAGCAAATGTTAGAGCTCCTACTCCTAGGAACCATATCCTATTCTTCTGTGAGATCAGTCCAGAGAGAACATCAGCATCAAGGACACTGTTTCCAAAAAGTTTCAATGTGCCAAGACAGCAGAGTGATCAGTAAAATGTCTGCTTTACAGACTCTGCTGCAAGGTGAGGAACTATGGCTTAGGCACCAATAACCTAGCTAACAACCATGCCAAACATCAAGCGTGAATCACACAGTGTACAATTATTTTCACAATTGCCTGCAAGTGCTATTAAATTGCCATCCAGCCAGCCACCATACCTCACTGGTTCCAGAAAATGCTCTTTGTAGTTAATACTGCTGCATGTGCCATGAGTTATATGTTGCATCCGAAACCACCTTTCCGATGCACAAATCTCCATGGAGCAACAGCCTGGGGGAAGGGGGTACACCATGACACAACATCTCATCAGTGCCACTACCACCCCCATTATCTGCAAAGGCTCCTCAGAGGTTTGCTGCATATACAAAAAAATCAGTTTGTAATAATAAAAAAATTGCTTAATTTGAACAAAACTGCTCATGTTGCAATTGGATCTTACCATGAAAGCCTATTCAACTTACATATGGTTCAGATGCTCATCATACATTTTGCAAGTGGCCTGCTTCCCTGCTCATGAATGCAGTTTGTCACCACATGTGCCATTGCACAGGTTTAGTATTAGGCCTGTTTCACACTTGTGAGCCCTAACTAGAACCACACCCACTTCCCCTGCCTGCTTGCAGTACACGCTCTAAGTAACCAGTCCACAACTGGCAGATGTCCCCTAATCTGCTAAGGTGCAAAACAAACACCAAGGGACCGAAGACAAGCAAGACACAGAAACAGAGTTGGACTGAAATGGGTCAGAACCGGGAGGACAGTAATGTACCAAATAAAGACAGAGAGAGTAGTCAAATAGCCAAGCCGAGATCAGAACCAGACGGTAAAATCAGTACCAATACGTTAGACAGACAGTGGTCAAAAGGACAAGCCAAGGTCAAAACACTAGTAATCCAAAATACGCAACCCAGCTAGTGAGTCAGAGACTATCACTGGCGCTGATATAAGGCCAGGAAGGAGTTTAAATACAGCGCCGAGTCATAGGATCAGAACCTGATAAGTCAGGACTCGGCACTCTATTAGTCAGAACACTAGCACACAGTAATAGAGCAGCTGAGCAATCAGTCCACTGCTTGTCTCCTCAAGCATATGCCCACTCTGAGAATAAAGAGCATCACATCCTGTTGCTAAGGACATTGTCATGGCCTTGTAGTGTGTCTCTCCTGATGGAGTCGCGTCAAAGCTGAAGATCTCGCCGCTGGAGCCAGAACAGGTAAGTTTGTGACAATAGGCAAGACTGCCCACAAAAGCATTACTCGGGGTCATGTGGTCCTCCTTCTTCATCTTCCCTGTCGTTTGATCTATAAAATGATAGATGGCATTTTGAGAAAATTGTCTGGAACAAATCACAAAAGTTTCAGATTCACTGGAAATTTGTGGAAATTCAAAACAAATATGATTCGTTTAGAATAAATTCTGTTATCTCTACACCATGCAAAAAAACTAAAAACTTTTTGTCTGCTACTGGGCAAAAACCATTTGTCCTATACTAAATTGAGTGTGCGGATTACAAATCTGAAGTCAGAATTGTTGTAACACGCCACAAAATTTTGCTATGCATAAGGCCTTATGCACACGGCCGTTGTTTGGGTCCGCATCCAAGCCGCCGTTTTGGCGGCACGGATGCGGACCCATTCATTTCACTCCGTGTGCTGTCCGCATCCATGGCTCCGTTCCGCGGCACCGCAAAAAAAAATAACATGTCCTATTCTTGTCCGCGATTTGCGGACAAGAATAAGCATTTATATTGCTGGCGCCTGTTCCGTTCCGCAAATTGCGGAAGGCAACGCGGGCACCTTCCGTTTTTTTGCAGATCTGTGGTTTGTGGACCGCAAAAAACGGCACGGTCGTGTGCATGAGGCCTAAGTATGCCTAAATGAATTAAGCACTTTCGTAAGCATTGAATAATTTTGAACAGAACGAGTTTTACTTTAACAATTACCTGAGCTACATCAAAGTTTGCATAGTAAACAGTGTATGAAAATGTAATGGAATAACAAAATTTCAAATAGTCTTGTTTTTCAGTTTAAAAGTCTTGCTTGAGCAAGGCCCAGTACTGTTAAAAGTGCTTCAGGCATCGGCTTTTGTGTTTGTGAACAGTCAAATTTTCCCGTTGCAAAAACCAGCAGTAGTCCCCCATCATGTTGGGATTCCAGCGGCCTTGAGACCATTGTAGAAATATCTTTATGGAACCGCTCTCCATGTTTGTCACTTGTAAGTGCTAGGTGAGTGACTACTCCCCATGTTCCAGGCCGGGTTTTGCCAGGCATAAAAACCAGCCAGCACTGCCAGGTGTGGATTTACCTCCCTCTGACAGTGGAGCTCAGAAGTCTGTGTGCTGTGAACTGAGGGCTGTGCTGGGATTTGAGGTTTGAGCCGGGCTGGAGGACTCAGGCCCCTCTAAAGGCGAAAAGGCCGACTATGAACTTTATGAGGCTGAACTGTTAACAGGGTGTGAATTAACAACCAGGAGAAAAGGTCAATATTATTGTTTATGGACTTTCTTTGTGTGTGAACAAACACTAAGCCACCTGCGTTTTGTGATACACCTTATCTGCATTTTGTTATTGTCACAAGAGTGTCAAGAGCCACGTCTGACTCCATTATACCCGGGGTCAGAAGGTAGCAGCGGGTGGCTGCACACTCTATGTCTGAGGATCACGCTGTTTCTTAATGGTAGCTTTCTGTGTTTGCCTTGCAATCCTTTTTGTCTCACTCAGGGATCCGTAGCTTCTTCTCCTCAGCTGTTTCTTGTCCGTCACTCCCAACCTCCTTATATTCTCCCTCCCACTTCTCTGGTTGCCAGATATAGAGCTTCCTGCCTGGACTTCTATACTGACCCACCAGAGCTGTGTAGCTTTGATTCCTGGTTGTCGTTCCAGAGCATTACCCTCCGGATCTCTGTTGGGCTTTTGTTGTCCTCTGTGGTCACCCACCTGGGATTATATGTTTTGTCTGTATTGTCTGTCCTCTCCTTGGTGTTTTCCTTTAGTGTTAGTTGTCACGGATGAGCCGCGAGAATATTGAACTGTCCTCCCAATATTATCAATATTACTCTGCCTTATTAAACAGTAATTATTTCCCTAGGCCCCAGAACCTACAATTTGATTATTCAGAGCGTCTTCTTCTGTTGTACCCAGAGAACAACATAGTCCTTTTGTTCAAGTCAGTCAATAGATGCCTAGCAGATAACGCAATTACAGCTGGCTTCCTATGGTTGACAAAAGAACTTCTCTTCCTGAAGAGATATCACAGCTAGGTGTGAAGACGGCACCTGGGGGGAGCCGATTGGTGTCGCTGCTATCAGGATCTGTAAGCTGGCTTGCTGCAGACAAGCCGGCACCAAGGTTTCCCAGACTGCAACATGAATCTGAGATATGATTTTTACCTTTTTAAGAGAGCCCATGCATCTTACGGACGTAAAAATTACATCATCGTGTCACTCAGAAGTCACTGGACGTTTACATAGGACAAACATAACTCTAAGATGTGCCCAGGTAAAGTTATGGTGTTACCCCATCATAGAACCAGTTATAATAGTAATATTTGGTATCCCTGAACTCCATATTTTGTAGGGAATGTGAATATGTGCTTGTTACTTGTGTACAGTGGAGACATCCCACGATATGGCACATGCCATATTTCAGAACTGACATTCACCTCAGGAATACAGCCGGCCCCAGCAGGCGGACTCTCAATTCCCCGCCTTGATTCTGAGACCCTTTATAACACATCTAGAATCTGCTAAAGGAGTTCTCCACTTTTAACAACACCTAAAGAGGGCCTCAGCCAGAGAACCTGTGGGCTGAAGGCATATTACACTGGACAAAGGCTTCTTGGACTTTATCCCTGCAACAGACTATTTCACCAACGGACATCTTTTCTGCGGAAACTAAGTATTTTCTTTCTTTTCTCTCTTTTTGTTTATTGGACTATACTTTCCTTGATTATTGTGTTATAATTACTGTGCATCGTGATAATTTGTATTGTATATAGATATATAATAAATGACCTCCAAGTCATTTCTCTAGCCATATGCCTGTTTTCAAACACTGCAAAAACTTACCCTAGCCTCTCCGAAGGGAAAGCTACTCGGTTGTGTTATCTAGATAGTGGGTTCCTCACTCCCATAAATTGTGAGGTGGTGGCAGTTAAACTACCCTGTGTGTAGTTCCGGTCCAGTTCGTCACACGCTTACTTGCGGTCGGTCGGCGGTCCACTCCCTGCGCTTTCAGCCTATCGACTGTACGGACTCAAGTTAGACTGTCGGTGTGCTGAAAGTGGCTGGGAGGCCTGTTTGCGGATTGACCACTAGGGGCGCTGTGACGGTTTCGTGATGTATTGTGGCCGCGGCGGTCGCAGTTCGTCACATATTGGTAGGCAGCTACTGGGATTCCTTTTTGCATGTGTTTAGAACATCTGAACAGAGATTAACTAATTTACCTCTGTCAGAACCAAACCAATTTGGTGGTGGTGTGGCTGAGTGCAATACATTTATCTGTGTGTACAGAGAGACTGTGTAGTCCAGTACCCTCCCCGAAATCTTGTTTTCTTTATCTATCTTTTATTTGGCGTGAAAATGTCCGGGGAATACAAGAAAATGGCTTTGGCAGATCTGGAAAATCTGTGCCACGAACGGGGCATTGAAGTCGGTCGCAAGACTAAGACCGACCTGATAAAAGACTTGTTCCGATGGGATAACCAACAACTGCGGCTGTTGGATGTGTCTACTGCGGTAGACACCGGCCCATCTGACTCAAGTCCTGAGGAACCGGAGACTGAGAATCCTGACTACTTGGAGGGGGAACATCCTGCGGGCCCTGTTGGCCCCCCAGCGCAGTATTTCAGTACGGATCCTAATTTTTCTTTAAGTACTCGCCCGGAACCGGCCAGTACCAGACTATCTATTTGTACAGACCCTATGATGCAGCAGGCCCTCCAAAAACTAATGGACACTGACCCGGTAAAGTACCTGCAGTACATGGCGGAGCGCGAAGAACGCCGAGCTGAGAGGGAGGCCGCTGCTGCAGAAAGCCAACGTCGGCATGAACTGAGCATGGCCAGAATACATCAACCCAGCCGAAGCTCATCACCCAACTTTCCTGCAGAAGGAGCAGCATCACACGTGAGTGCAAAATTTAAATTTGCTCCCATTGAAAAGGACACTGACATAGACTTGTTTTTGCGATCCTTTGAGAAAGCCTGCCGTCAGTATCGTCTGCCCCAAGAGCAGTGGGCCAGACACCTGACCCCCCTGTTGCGCTACAAAGCGCTGGACGCGTTTGCGGAGTTATCCATGGAGCAGGATGAAGATTATTCCCCCATAAAAGACGCTATCATTGCTAAATACCAGCTGACCCCTGAAGTCTATCGGAAAAGGTTTAGGTCCTTACAAAAGGATCGTACGGACTCTTATCCGGATGTGGTCAGCAGCTTACGCACTACATTCCGGCAGTGGACTTTAGGCCTAACAAAGGGGTCTTATGACATCCTAGAGGACTTGATGGTGCTAGACCAGCTTCTTTGTATTTGCCCTGCGGATGTGAGACAATTCGTGCTAGAACGGAAGCCTGCGTCAGCAACCGCTGCTGCAGACTTAGCTGAGACTTTTGTCACAACCCGAGTGCCCGATCTGCGTAAATCTGCACCATCTCACTGGAGAGGAGGTCCGCCCAATGTCAGGGCAGACCCCCCTGCCTCTGTGGGCCGTCCACCACAGAGACCACCAAGTGCAGCTACTGCTTCCAGACCTGGGGCACCTAATGGAATCACCTGTCACTACTGCCGCAAGCCTGGACATATGAAATTCAACTGTCCTGAGCGGAGACAGCCACAGCCAGCATCTGAACCACCTGTACCTCGCCCACGACAGACGCAGCCAGCCAGCGCATCCCAGCGTGAACCATCATCTTCAACTGTTTTGTTCGCCGGTGGGGAGGAGATTCACCCCATCACCAGCAATCACCAGCTTGTTACAGTGAATGACCAGCTAGTCACCGGTTTCCGGGACACGGGAGCCGATGTCACCCTGGTGCGTCCGCACCTTGTGCCCACAAAGAACATCATCCCAGACAAGTATCTCACCCTCACTGGGGTGGGGGGCACTCTTTCTCACATTCCCCAAGCCCGGGTTTCAATCGACTGGGGGGAGGGTGTTCAAGAAAAGGTAGTTGGTATCCTAGACCAGCTACCAGTTCCTGTTTTGTTGGGGTCCGATCTAGGCAAGCTGGTATCCTATTATGAACCCGCCACGAACCCCTCGGGATCCCAGGAAGGGGGTCCGCCCTCTGCCCCCACCCAGGTGCTTGGCACCCGGGGGCAAAAGTCTGGGGGAGGGGGGTTGAATGTATCCAATATTAATGTTGATGATATGCATGATGTACCTGCTAATGTGATTTCTACATGTGATATTGAAAATGCTAATCTGCCTTGCTCCGAAGTCATACCTGTCCTAGCTGTGACTCGGAGTCGGGCCACCCAAAACTTGAACTCAGAACAGGGGGAAGAGGCTCCGGTCTCCTCCCACTCCTCTGACCCCAGGGAGGGTGACTGTCAGCCACAGGCCTCATACGCCACGGGCCAGCTGGCTGAAACGGATCAGACGGCCTTCGAGCACGCACTTCAAACCGATCCTAGCCTCGAAGGTTTCAGAAGACAGGCTGCTGAGCCCCTCGCGGATGGGGCCGGGTTCAAAGTGTACTGGGAAGGTGGGAAGTTGTATAGTGAGGCGATACAACCCACCGAAGGCGAAATGACCGTGAGTACCAAGTCGCTTGTGGTACCTAGTGCCTTCCGGGGGCATGTGCTGAAATCCGCACATGACATCCCCTTGGCAGGGCACCTAGGAATTCGCAGGACACTTGACCGTATTCAGGGGCATTTCTACTGGCCTAGAATGAGGATAGATGTCATCAATTATTGTCGCTCCTGTACGGTTTGTCAGAAGGTTAAACGAGCTGGGAATCCGCGCAAGGCTCCCCTGTGTCCACTGCCAATCATAAGTGAGCCATTTCACAGAGTGGCAGTCGACATAATTGGACCTCTGCCCATTCCCAGCCGCAGCGGCAAGAGGTACATCTTGACGCTTGTAGATTACGCGACTCGCTACCCAGATGCGGTCGCCCTCTCCTCCCTGAGGGCAGACAAGGTAGCAGACGCGCTAATTTCCATATTTTCCCGTGTAGGGTTCCCTGCGGAGATGCTCACAGATCAGGGACCCCAGTTTATGTCTGAACTGATGGACGCCCTGGCGGCAAAGATCCAGATGACGCACCTCGTCTCCAGTCCATACCACCCGCAAACCAACGGCCTCTGCGAGCGCTTTAACGCGTCATTAAAGCAGCTGCTGGCCACATTCGTTGAGTCGCAGGGTGGGGACTGGGAGCGGTACCTGCCTCATCTGCTGTTTGCCTACAGGGAAGTACCGCAAGAGTCCACCGGGTTCTCCCCGTTTGAACTCCTGTATGGCAGGAACGTCAGAGGGCCACTACAGCTGATGCGAGAGACGTGGGAAGGCAAAGGTGATCCCACGGATGTCTCTGTAGTGGATTACGTCCTGAAGTTCAGAGACAAAATGGAGTCACTCTCTGCCATGGTAACGGAGAATCTGGCCCAGGCCAAACAGAAACTATGGTACGACCGCACCGCAGGAGACCGGGCATTTGAAACTGGAGACAAGGTCTATGCCCTTCTTCCCATACGGCACAATAAGTTACAGGCGGCATGGGAGGGGCCATACACCATAGAGAAGCGTTTAAACCCCCTGACATACTTGGTGAACATGGGGGGTAGAAAACAGAAGGCCTTTCACATTAACATGCTGAAGGCTCACCACGATAGAACCCAGTATGTACTCCCAGTGTGCAGCCAGTTAGAACAGGGCGAGACAGACCCTCTGGTAGATCTGCTGGCTGACACCCGGGAGACGGACGGGGACATCAATGTCAACCCACAGCTCTCCCCGTCCCAGAGAGAGCAGTTACAGGAGGTGTTAGGTCGGTACCACCGGACCTTCTCAGGTATCCCGGGACGGACCAATCTGGTCGCTCACCGGTTAGATACCGGAGCACATCCCCCCATCAAGCAATCCGCCTATCGCGTCTCTCCGGAGGTGCAGGCGGACATGCAGCGTGAGGTGGGGGAAATGCTAGAACTGGGGGTCGTTCAGCGGTCCTGTAGTCCATGGGCGGCACCCGTCGTCTTGGTACCCAAGAAAGACAAGACAACGCGGTTCTGCGTGGACTACCGGAAGTTGAACGCTGTAACCACTACGGACGCCTACCCCATGCCTCGCATTGATGAGATGCTAGATAAGCTGGCAGCTGCCAGCTATCTATCAATCATGGATCTGAGCCGGGGGTACTGGCAGATCCCTCTTGCCCCGGACGCGCGGCAGAAGTCGGCCTTTATCACTCCCTTCGGGCTCTTCGAATTTACGACGATGCCCTTTGGAATGAAAAATGCTCCTGCCACGTTCCAGCGGGCTATGAACGACCTGCTGGAGGAAATGCAACCGTTCGCTGCAGCATATTTGGACGATATTGCGGTGTTTAGCCCCACCTGGGAAGAACACCTCAAACATCTGTCCCAGGTACTGCAACGGCTGGCTGCAGCCAATTTGACAGTTAAGCCAAGTAAGTGTCAGATCGGCATGACGGAAGTCCAGTATTTAGGGCACCGAGTGGGAGGGAACACCCTGAAACCGGACACGGGAAAGGTCGACGCCATCTTAGCGTGGCCTCGGCCTATCACCAAGCGACAGGTTCAGGCATTCCTGGGGACCGCGGGCTACTATAGGAAGTTTGTACCGGCCTATAGTGCCATCGCGAAGCCCCTAACAGATGCCACTAGGAAGAAGGAACCAAAAACCATTAGTTGGACACCTGAGTGTGAGAACGCCTTCCGGGCATTGAAGCAGGCGTTAGCTAGCGCCCCTGTGCTTCAAGCCCCAGATTTCAGCCGTCGGTTCATAGTGCAAACCGACGCATCAGATTACGGTCTCGGCGCTGTCTTAAGCCAGGTGGATGGAAAAGGGGACGAGCATCCTCTTCTGTACCTGAGCCGGAAACTTCTTCCCCGAGAAGTCTCCTACTCAACTACAGAAAAGGAGTGTCTGGCGATTGTGTGGGCCCTGCAGAAGCTTCAATCCTATCTGTACGGCCGCTCCTTCACAATCATTACGGACCATAATCCTCTCAGTTGGCTGAACCGTACTGCGGGGTCCAACGGGAAACTCCTACGTTGGAGCTTGTCGCTGCAGCAGTACGATTTTACCATCCAGCACAGGGCAGGCAGCAGACATCAAAATGCGGATGGCTTATCCCGGTGCAACGGTGATCCAGACCGATCAGCGCAGGTTAGCGGCGACGCCACCCGTCTTGCGGACGGATGTTTAGCCACAGACGCGGGGGGGAGGTGTCACGGATGAGCCGCGAGAATATTGAACTGTCCTCCCAATATTATCAATATTACTCTGCCTTATTAAACAGTAATTATTTCCCTAGGCCCCAGAACCTACAATTTTATTATTCAGAGCGTCTTCTTCTGTTGTACCCAGAGAACAACATAGTCCTTTTGTTCAAGTCAGTCAATAGATGCCTAGCAGATAACGCAATTACAGCTGGCTTCCTATGGTTGACAAAAGAACTTCTCTTCCTGAAGAGATATCACAGCTAGGTGTGAAGACGGCACCTGGGGGGAGCCGATTGGTGTCGCTGCTATCAGGATCTGTAAGCTGGCTTGCTGCAGACAAGCCGGCACCAAGGTTTCCCAGACTGCAACATGAATCTGAGATATGATTTTTACCTTTTTAAGAGAGCCCATGCATCTTACGGACGTAAAAATTACATCATCGTGTCACTCAGAAGTCACTGGACGTTTACATAGGACAAACATAACTCTAAGATGTGCCCAGGTAAAGTTATGGTGTTACCCCATCATAGAACCAGTTATAATAGTAATATTTGGTATCCCTGAACTCCATATTTTGTAGGGAATGTGAATATGTGCTTGTTACTTGTGTACAGTGGAGACATCCCACGATATGGCACATGCCATATTTCAGAACTGACATTCACCTCAGGAATACAGCCGGCCCCAGCAGGCGGACTCTCAATTCCCCGCCTTGATTCTGAGACCCTTTATAACACATCTAGAATCTGCTAAAGGAGTTCTCCACTTTTAACAACACCTAAAGAGGGCCTCAGCCAGAGAACCTGTGGGCTGAAGGCATATTACACTGGACAAAGGCTTCTTGGACTTTATCCCTGCAACAGACTATTTCACCAACGGACATCTTTTCTGCGGAAACTAAGTATTTTCTTTCTTTTCTCTCTTTTTGTTTATTGGACTATACTTTCCTTGATTATTGTGTTATAATTACTGTGCATCGTGATAATTTGTATTGTATATAGATATATAATAAATGACCTCCAAGTCATTTCTCTAGCCATATGCCTGTTTTCAAACACTGCAAAAACTTACCCTAGCCTCTCCGAAGGGAAAGCTACTCGGTTGTGTTATCTAGATAGTGGGTTCCTCACTCCCATAAATTGTGAGGTGGTGGCAGTTAAACTACCCTGTGTGTAGTTCCGGTCCAGTTCGTCACACGCTTACTTGCGGTCGGTCGGCGGTCCACTCCCTGCGCTTTCAGCCTATCGACTGTACGGACTCAAGTTAGACTGTCGGTGTGCTGAAAGTGGCTGGGAGGCCTGTTTGCGGATTGACCACTAGGGGCGCTGTGACGGTTTCGTGACGTATTGTGGCCGCGGCGGTCGCAGTTCGTCACATTAGTGGTGAGGACTAGTGTCCCCACCGCCCTATTCACTACTTAGGGCTCATGTTAGGGAAAGCCAGGGTTTAGGCACGTGATCGGCATACGGGTGAGAAACCCGTCTAGGGACGTCAGGGCAGTCAGGTGCCAGCCACAAGGTGAGTCAGGGGTCACCACCTTTCCCTCTCCCTTGGACAGGGCCTTCCCTTTTCCCTCCCTTTGCGTCACGTATGTGATCGGCACGCTGGTTGTGATAGTTATACACCAAGAACTGTTTACTTTGCCTCTATACTGCATCCGCTAGTCCTAACTACCAGAGCAAATCCCCACATCCTCCATCATGTTGGGATTCCAGCGGCCTTGATACCTGTTCTCCATTGTAGAAATATCTTTATGGAACCGCTCTCCATGTTTGTCACTTACGTGTCCCAAATTGGGTGGGAAAAAGTCAAGATCGGAATGCAAGAAATGCACTTTCAATGACATTCTGCAGCCAAGTTGTTCATATACTGTAAGCATGTTGTCTACTAATTCAGCATAGTTTGCAGCTCGTCCCAAGGAAGTTCTGCACTACTATCACAAATGCATCCCAAGCTGCAAGTTCCAGAGGGTTGAGTTTTGTTCTGAATGTGTCATCATGCATTAGTTTGTTCATTTCGGGGCCAATAAAAATTCCAGCCTTTATTTTAGCATCGGTTTTCAGTGTGCTAAACTTCTTCTTTAAATACTGGAAACCATTTCTATCACAATCAAGTGCAATTACTAAAATTTTCATTAAACCAAGTTTAATGTGAAGTGGTGGAAGATAAACAAAGTGGATCGACCAGTGATTTGTGTTGTACATTGTACTGACCAACTGTGTGCTCGACTCTGAGAGGCCACTGTCTCATTTTATAATGATTGTTGTCATCACGACTATTCCATAGGCACAAGAAACACATATGCTTTGTGTACCCTAACTTAAGGCCAAGCAGCAGTGCTACTACTTTCAGGTCAGCACAGGTTTTCCATTTATGTTCTGAGTATTTGATCATTTTCAAAATTAACTCCATAGAAGCATGGGTCTCTTTCATTCCAACTGCATGTGCATCCTGCACTTGTGGTCCACTGCTAATGGCAATCCCCAGCAAAAATGCATACATTGGAGGATGCCTGCAGCGGACCACAAGTACCACAATAGACATCCTACACAGGATAGAAAATGTGTGGATGTGATAAACAGTAAAAATAATATAACAAAAACAATGACAGGTGCACTCTGCAGTCTTACTAACCCTCATACAGGTGTAAAATTGAGAGATTAGCCAACATATCCTGCTTGGAGAACATGTCTGAGCCCGAGCACCCCGCCAAGGTTTCTCAAGTAGCTTGGGACCTAACGCTAAACCTACCTGGGCCATATGAGCAATACCAGGAGCCAGTGGGCAAATTACAGGAATGCAAGCAGGATATGTTGACTAATCTCTCAATTTTACACCTGTATGAGGGTTAGTAAGACCACAGAGTGCACCTGTCTTTGTTACTGTTATATTATTTTTACTGTTTATCACATCCACACATTTGCTATCCTGTGTAGGATGTCTATTGTGGTACTTGTGGTCCGCTGCAGGCATCCTCCATTATATGAATTTTTGCTGGGGATTGCCATTAGCAGCAGACCACAAGTGCAGGATCTGCCCCCCTGTATATATGCACCACTGCATATGGGGGTGAGTACTTCCTTCTTTTTAATACCACGCCAATCTGTATTTTGTATAGAGTCTATGAATAGCCTCCATTCATCAGGAACATGTGTACCATCTAACTCCATCATAAGACCATTTACATCAGTACAGAAACAGACATCGCTTTCTATTGCGTAGTATGCAGCTAACTTGGTGTGTCGATGATGAAAGTGTGAAGTTGTGGTGCCTTGTTGTAGCAAATTCCATTCCTGAAGTCTAGAAGCTAGCAGTTCTGACTTTTCTTTAGATAATGACAGATATCTTCCCAAATCATCTAAGTCTGATTGGCTCAGCAAGTGCGGCTGACCCTCCAATTGTTCTGGATCAGGAAATACATTTTGACAATCAACATCTTCTTAAATCAGGATCAAAACCGTCTGTTTTAATTGCCGTTCCTGCTGTGGGAGGGGCAGGCACTGGATTCTCTACATCGTGTTGTACTGGTTTAAGAGCAGACTCACAGGCAGGATACACAATTTGTGACTTGTTTCTCTTTGAATATCTGGCGATTTCACTCATGCAAAGATAACAGTTTGAATGGTGATTTTTCTTCTCACGCCAAACCATAGGCACTGCAAAAGCCATTCCTTTCCTTTTACCATTCAACCACTGCGTTAGCCCAGAGTAACACACAGTGCAACAAACATGAGGTGCCCAGCTTTTATATTGATCTCCAATTTTACAGTCAAAGTAATACTTGTAAGGAAGACGCTCGCGCTTTGTCAGATTCTTGCGCTGATTATAAGTAGTGTAATTACCACATATGTAGCAGAAATTGTCTTGATCGTTAACATATTTGCGTTTATCCATCTTAAGTTTCAAAACTGATAGCACTATAACAGATCACTTTATCAAAATCTGTCCAGCTTGCCTTATATACTTACTGCTGACATCAGCCTGAGTGCGTCCGAACAGGTCTGGACATGTCCGTTGGAATATCTCCAATATAATGCATTAATATTATAACTGAATAGGCTTTGCATATATAACTTAAAATCTAGATGTGTCAGGCAAATTCAGAGTTCACATTTGGTCATTTTAGTATAAATCACATGTTTTTCTCTCAGTAGCAAAATCATTGTTGCGCGGTGTATTTAGAAGGTTTTACATAGAATACATAATATAGAGTTGTTTCTCATGGTTCCTGGTGGTTCCTTATATTGATCTTCCATAGTAATGGTTTTATGTTTTATAGAAATAGTGATATTTTTATATTTTTCTTCAAAGATTCAGTCTACTGCCTAGTCCTGTGTCTACATACACTGGCCAAAGCTTGTTGATGATACCTCTGGCACTCAGAAATGGATACATGCCAACTTCCCCTCCCCTCTCCTACTTTCATGGATTCTGGCTAATAGGAAATTAGAATTTCCTTAACTGTACTGTTGTACTGGAAGTACATTGTGCTATGAACCACATTGTCATACTGTACTGTAATACTGTACGGTATTTGTCCCTATAACACGTGCTTCATCCGTGCTGTGTAAACACCTTAGAATAAAAGATGAGAACATACAGTCTGTAACATAACTCTGGAAACCAGGGGTTCTAGTAGTACATTTCCTTTTTGAAGCTACAGTGCTGCTATATTCCCATGAATAGAAAGCATCTGCCAAGGCATGACAATGACACCATTGTAAAGACAGAGCTGGAACCTATTGCATGCAAATGTACACACGTGGTAAGAAAAGGCTTAGAAAACAAAAAGCTAAAAATAATATTGAATTCACTGCAGAATATTATGTCACATGAAGACCTGTAAATATGCATGCTTACAGTTCATATTATAATGGAGATGCTGACTGTTTTTACCTATCCCACGTTTCCTTGTTGACTTTGCCTTGTGTCACTAGCTCTAAGATCAGTCTTATATCTCTTCTTATAAAACTCTCTGGTAAATGTAATATTTAGGGAGCGAACAGAAATTTGCCTATTTCTGGTTATTTGCACCTAAATTTATGATTTCTTCCCTCTCATGCCAGGTCAAAAAGAGGGGACGTGGGAGGAGACAGGCCGGCAGGCCTGTCTCAGCTATCATTTTCTACACCTGCTTTAGGCGTAGAAAATAGTCTAAATTTAAGGCAGCAAGGAAGCTGGTGTAGATTTGGACTGGCGGTATATGTGCAAAAGTTATGTAGATGCTGGCGTCCAATTGACAAAAGTCTCAATGAGCACACTGTACGCATGATTTAATTACCGGACATGCAAGTATGATAAAATGAACCATTTCATGGCATCCTCAAAGTCTCATCTAGGGGTCTGAAGAAATCACAGTGTGATGGCCATTTGTATATAAACCCTGTTCATCGAGACCCAAAATCTCTTTAAATATCTGTAAACAAATGAATTTGACCTTGTCGAAAGGGGTTCTATGGACTCCTTGAACTTCTATAGGTATTTACAATCCAGCCATAAAACTGACCAATATGTTAACCAATGGCGCTGTTGAAGTCCAAAAAATAGTCTGATATCATGGATTGGTCATATGCAAATTTTGGTGTTGAGACAATCGAGGCCTCCAAAGTGGACATCGATATGAATTTCAGGGAAAGTTTGATTTGCCGCAAAGCCAAATTTCCTCGGGCTTCATAGTAATGAATCAATTTTCACTGAAATGGTGGTAAAAATCATACTCATCTCATCAATTTGAGCACTAAGAGGCCACAGTGGCCATCTTGATTGAAGATCGCATGCAAAATCTCATGCGTGGTGACTATGTCTTCACACACGATGCGAGATTTGAAGCAGGATCTTCAATCAAGATGGCTGTGGCCATTTTTTTTTTACTGATTAACCACAGGTACCGCGATCAGCTATGAATGGGGCATTTTGAGGGGTTTAATGACAAGGGCAGCGCAATTTCCGCTTCCTGTCATTGCGCTAGCTACTTACAAGTAATTTGTCACAAAGCGAATTTCTTTGTGAAATTTGGCAAAGCAGCCAAATCAAATTTTTGAGAACTTCGCTTATCTCTAGTAACGTTGTCTACTGTAATAGGGAAACTGTTCTTACATTCTACATAGCAATGAATCAAGATTAGGGATGAGCGAACTCGAACTGTATAGTTCGGGTTCGTACCGAATTTTGGGGTGTCCGTGACACGGACCCGAACCCGGACATTTTCGTAAAAGTCCGGGTTCGGTGTTCGTCGCTTTCTTGGCGCTTTTGTGATGCTTTCTTGGCGCTTTTTGAAAGGCTGCAAAGCAGCCAATCAACAAGCGTCATACTACTTGCCCCAAGAGGCCGTCACAGCCATGCCTACTATTGGCATGGCTGTGATTGGCCAGAGCACCATGTGACCCAGCCTCTATTTAAGCTGGAGTCACATAGCGCCGCCCGTCACTCTGCTCTGATTAGCGTAGGGAGAGGTTGCGGCTGCGACAGTAGGGCGAGATTAGGCAGATTAACTCCTCCAAAGGACTTGATTAATCGATCGATCTGCAGCTGTGCATCATTGAGCTGCTGAAATTCAAATGCTCACTGTTTTTAGGCTGCCCAGAGCGTTTGTCAGTCACATTTTTCTGGGGTGATCGGCGGCCATTTTGTGTCTTGTGCGGTGCTGCGACCAAGTGCATCCAAGCTGCGACCAAGTGCATTTAACCCTCAATGGTGTGGTTGTTTTTTGGCTAAAGCCTACATCAGGGTGAAGCTGTCACACCAAGTGCATTTAACCAGCAATAGTCTGTTTATTTTTTGGCCATATACTACATCAGGGGCAAGCTGCGCCTGTCACCAAGTGCATTTAACCCTCAATGGTGTGGTTGTTTTTTGGCTAAAGCCTACATCAGGGTGAAGCTGTCACACCAAGTGCATTTAACCAGCAATAGTCTGTTCATTTTTTGGCCATATACTAAATCAGGGGCAAGCTGCGCCCGTCACCAAGTGCATTTAACCAGCAATAGTCTGTTCATTTTTTGGCCATATACTACATCAGGGGCAAGCTGCGCCCGTCACCAAGTGCATTTAACCCTCAGTAGTGTGGTTGGTCAAGCTGTCACACCAAGTGCATTTAACCAGCAATAGTCTGTTCATTTTTTGGCCATATACTACATCAGGGGCAAGCTGCGCCTGTCACCAAGTGCATTTAACCCTCAATGGTGTGGTTGTTTTTTGGCTAAAGCCTACATCAGGGTGAAGCTGTCACACCAAGTGCATTTAACCAGCAATAGTCTGTTCATTTTTTGGCCATATACTACATCAGGGGCAAGCTGCGCCCGTCACCAAGTGCATTTAACCCTCAGTAGTGTGGTTGGTCAAGCTGTCACACCAAGTGCATTTAACCAGCAATAGTGTGGTTATTTTTTGGCCATATCCCAGTCTAATTCTGTCACTAAATCCATACCGGTCACCCAGCGCCTAAATACTAGGCCTCAAATTTATATCCCGCTAAATCTGTCGTTACCGCTGTACTGTTGTGGCTGGGCAAGTTATTTAGTGTCCGTCAAAGCACATTTTTTGTTCAGGGTTGAAATACAATTCCCAATTTAGCAATTTCATAATTTAGTGGTTTCTGCTATATCAGAGCTATTTGAAATCTATCCCTAAAAGGGTATATAATATTCAAGGTGCACATAGGGTCATTCAGAATAACTTCACACACACGCTACTGTGCATTTCCAAGTCTAATTCTGTCACTAAATCCATACCGGTCACCCAGCGCCTAAATACTAGGCCTCAAATTTATATCCCGCTAAATCTGTCGTTACCGCTGTCCTGTTGTGGATGGGCAAGTTATTTAGTGTCCGTCAAAGCACATTTTTTGTTCTGGGTTGAAATACAATTCCCAATTTAGCAATTTCATAATTTAGTGGTTTCTGCTATATCAGAGCTATTTGAAATCTATCCCTAAAAGGGTATATAATATTCAAAGTGCACATAGGGTCATTCAGAATAACTTCACACACACGCTACTGTGCATTTCCAAGTCTAATTCTGTCACTAAATCCATACCGGTCACCCAGCGCCTAAATAGTAGGCCTCAAATTTATATCCCGCTAAATCTGTCGTTACCGCTGTCCTGTTGTGGATGGGCAAGTTATTTAGTGTCCGCCAAAGCACATTTTTTGTTCTGGGTTGAAATACAATTCCCAATTTAGCAATTTCATAATTTAGTGGTTTCTGCTATATCAGAGCTATTTGAAATCTATCCCTAAAAGGGTATATAATATTCAAGGTGCACATAGGGTTATTCAGAATAACTTCACACACACGCTACTGTGCATTTCCAAGTCTAATTCTGTTAGTAAATCCATACCGGTCACCCAGCGTCTAAATACTAGGCCTCAAATTTATATCCCGCTACATCTGTCGTTACCGCTGTCCTGTTGTGGCTGGGAAAGTTATTTAGTGTCCGTCAAAGCACATTTTTTGTTCTGGGTTGAAATACAATTCCCAATTTAGCAATTTCATAATTTAGTGGTTTCTGCTATATCAGAGCTATTTGAAATCTATCCCTAAAAGGGTATATAATATTCAAGGTGCACATAGGGTCATTCAGAATAACTTCACACACACGCTACTGTGCATTTCCAAGTCTAATTCTGTCACTAAATCCATACCGATCACCCAGCGCCTAAATAGTAGGCCTCAAATTTATATCCCGCTAAATCTGTCGTTACCGCTGTCCTGTTGTAGATGGGCAAGTTATTTAGTGTCCGCCAAAGCACATTTTTTGTTCTGGGTTGAAATACAATTCCCAATTTAGCAATTTCATAATTTAGTGGTTTCTGCTATATCAGAGCTATTTGAAATCTATCCCTAAAAGGGTATATAATATTCAAGGTGCACATAGGGTCATTCAGAATAACTTCACACACACGCTACTGTGCATTTCCAAGTCTAATTCTGTCACTAAATCCATACCGGTCACCCAGCGCCTAAATACTAGGCCTCAAATTTATATCCCGCTGAATTTGAATACAATACATTGGGCCAAATAATATTTTTGTTGTTGTGGTGAACCATAACAATGAGGAAAACATCTAGTAAGGGACGCGGACGTGGACATGGTCGTGGTGGTGTTAGTGGACCCTCTGGTGCTGGGAGAGGACGTGGCCGTTCTGCCACATCCACACGTCCTAGTGTACCAACTACCTCAGGTCCCAGTAGCCGCCAGAATTTACAGCGATATATGGTGGGGCCCAATGCCGTTCTAAGGATGGTAAGGCCTGAGCAGGTACAGGCATTAGTCAATTGGGTGGCCGACAGTGGATCCAGCACGTTCACATTATCTCCCACCCAGTCTTCTGCAGAAAGCGCACAGATGGCGCCTGAAAACCAACCCCATCAGTCTGTCACATCACCCCCATGCATACCAGGGAAACTGTCTCAGCCTCAAGTTATGCAGCAGTCTCTTATGCTGTTTGAAGACTCCGCTGGCAGGGTTTCCCAAGGGCATCCACCTAGCCCTTTCCCCAGCGGTGGAAGACATAGACTGCACTGACGCACAACCACTTATGTTTCCTGATGATGAGGACATGGGAATACCACCTCAGCATGTCTCTGATGATGACGAAACACAGGTGCCAACTGCTGCGTCTTTCTGCAGTGTGCAGACTGAACAGGAGGTCAGGGATCAAGACTGGGTGGAAGACGATGCAGGGGACGATGAGGTCCTAGACCCCACATGGAATGAAGGTCGTGCCACTGACTTTCACAGTTTGGAGGAAGAGGCAGTGGTGAGACCGAGCCAACAGCGTAGCAAAAGAGGGAGCAGTGGGCAAAAGCAGAACACCCGCCGCCAAGAGACTCCGCCTGCTACTGACCGCCGCCATCTGGGACCGAGCACCCCAAAGGCAGCTTCAAGGAGTTCCCTGGCATGGCACTTCTTCAAACAATGTGCTGAGGACAAGACCCGAGTGGTTTGCACGCTGTGCCATCAGAGCCTGAAGCGAGGCATTAACGTTCTGAACCTGAGCACAACCTGCATGACCAGGCACCTGCATGCAAAGCATGAACTGCAGTGGAGTAAACACCTTAAAACCAAGGAAGTCACTCAGGCTCCCCCTGCTACCTCTTCTGCTGCTGCCGCCTTGGCCTCTTCCTCTGCCTCTGGAGGAACGTTGGCACCTGCCGCCCAGCAAACAGGGGATGTACCACCAACACCACCACCACCTCCGTCACCAAGCGTCTCAACCATGTCACACGGCAGCGTTCAGCTCTCCATCTCACAAACATTTGAGAGAAAGCGTAAATTCCCACCTAGCCACCCTCGATCCCTGGCCCTGAATGCCAGCATTTCTAAACTACTGGCCTATGAAATGCTGTCATTTAGGCTGGTGGACACAGACAGCTTCAAACAGCTCATGTCGCTTGCTGTCCCACAGTATGTTGTTCCCAGCCGCCACTACTTCTCCAAGAGAGCCGTGCCTTCCCTGCACAACCAAGTATCCGATAAAATCAAGTGTGCACTGCGCAACGCCATTTGTAGCAAGGTCCACCTAACCACAGATACGTGGACCAGTAAGCACGGTCAGGGACGCTATATCTCCCTAACTGCACACTGGGTAAATGTAGTGGCAGCTGGGCCCCAGGCGGAGAGCTGTTTAGCGCACGTCCTTCCGCCGCCAAGGATCGCAGGGCAACATTCTTTGCCTCCTGTTGCCACCTCCTCCTTCTCGGCTTCCTCCTCCTCTTCTTCCACCTGCTCATCCAGTCAGCCACACACCTTCACCACCAACTTCAGCACAGCCCGGGGTAAACGTCAGCAGACCATTCTGAAACTCATATGTTTGGGGGACAGGCCCCACACCGCACAGGAGTTGTGGCGTGGTATAGAACAACAGACCGACGAGTGGTTGCTGCCGGTGAGCCTCAAGCCCGGCCTGGTGGTGTGTGATAATGGGCGAAATCTCGTTGCAGCTCTGGGACTAGCCAATTTGACGCACATCCCTTGCTTGGCGCATGTGCTGAATTTGGTGGTGCAGAAGTTCATTCACAACTACCCCGACATGTCAGAGCTGCTGCATAAAGTGCGGGCCATCTGTTCGCGCTTCCGGCGTTCACATCCTGCTGCTGCTCGCCTGTCTGCGCTACAGCGTTACTTCGGCCTTCCCGCTCACCGCCTCATATGCGACGTGCCCACCAGGTGGAACTCCACCTTGCACATGCTGGACAGACTGTGCGAGCAGCAGCAGGCCATAGTGGAGTTTCAGCTGCAGCACGCACGGGTCAGTCGCACTACAGAACAGCACCACTTCACCACCAATGACTGGGCCTCCATGCGAGACCTGTGTTCCCTGTTGCGCTGTTTCGAGTACTCCACCAACATGGCCAGTGGCGATGACGCCGTTATCAGCGTTACAATACCACTTCTATGTCTCCTTGAGAAAACACTTAGGGCGATGATGGAAGAGGAGGTGGCCCAGGAGGAGGAGGAGGAGGAGGAGGAGGAAGAGGGGTCATTTTTAGCACTTTCAGGCCAGTCTCTTCGAAGTGACTCAGAGGGAGGTTTTTGGCAACAGCAGAGGCCAGGTACAAATGTGGCCAGCCAGGGCCCACTACTGGAGGACGAGGAGGACGAGGATGAGGAGGAGGTGGAGGAGGATGAGGATGAAGCATGGTCACAGCGGGGTGGCACCCAACGCAGCTCGGGTCCATCACTGGTGCGTGGCTGGGGGGAAAGGCAGGACAATGACGATATGCCTCCCACAGAGGACAGCTTGTCCTTACCCCTGGGCAGCCTGGCACACATGAGCGACTACATGCTGCAGTGCCTGCGCAACGACAGCAGAGTTGCCCACATTTTAACCTGTGCGGACTACTGGGTTGCCACCCTGCTGGATCCACGCTACAAAGACAATGTGCCCACCCTACTTCCTGCACTGGAGCGTGATAGGAAGATGCGCGAGTACAAGCGCACGTTGGTAGACGCGCTACTGAGAGCATTCCCAAATGTCACAGGGGAACAAGTGGAAGCCCAAGGCCAAGGCAGAGGAGGAGCAAGAGGTCGCCAAGGCAGCTGTGTCACGGCCAGCTCCTCTGAGGGCAGGGTTAGCATGGCAGAGATGTGGAAAAGTTTTGTCAACACACCACAGCTAACTGCACCACCACCTGATACGCAACGTGTTAGCAGGAGGCAACATTTCACTAACATGGTGGAACAGTACGTGTGCACACCCCTCCACGTACTGACTGATGGTTCGGCCCCATTCAACTTCTGGGTCTCTAAATTGTCCACGTGGCCAGAGCTAGCCTTTTATGCCTTGGAGGTGCTGGCCTGCCCGGCGGCCAGCGTTTTGTCTGAACGTGTTGTCATGGAACCATGAACCAGACGTACAACAGGAGATAAGTGGAAATGGAAGGCTTTATTGAAAGTCAAGCTGTAAGCAAAAGTCCAAACGGATGGCTAAACCGAAGCAGGGTCTTGCGAAGCCAGAGGTCAGGAACCGGAAGGGTAGTCAGACGAAGCCTGGATCAGGAACCAGCAGGGTAGTCAGACGAAGCCAGGATCAGGAACCAGCGGGGTAGTCAGACAAAGCCAGGATCAGGAACCAGAAGCAGCAGCAGTCTTAGAAGCATGTGAACACAGGAGGACCAAGCAAGGAACTGAAGCCACAGACCTCCTATATATATGAGCTAGGCTCCAGCTCCTCCCAGTGGGAAGGAGAAGCCGCAGGGTGGGAGGCTACAAGAAACCCAGAAACCAAGATGGCCGCCAGCACATGTCAAACGAAGGAGAACAGCAAGAGGGTAAGACCATGACAGTACCTCCCCCTCAAGGGCCCCTCCTCCGCGGAGTAAGGAACGGTTTCTGAGGGAAGCGTGCGTGGAAGGCTCGGAGCAAGGCAGGAGCATGGACATCTGCGGAGGGAACCCAGGAACGCTCCTCTGGACCATAACCACGCCAATGGACCAAAAACTGCAACCGACCGCGGACCAGGCGTGAGTCCAGGATATTGCTCACCTCATACTCCTCACGATTGCCCACTTGGACCGGACGAGGCCGAGGAACCGAGGAAGTGAAACGATTACACACCAATGGCTTCAACAGGGAGACATGAAACACGTTGGAGATCCGCATGCCAGGAGGAAGCGCAAGGGCATAGGCTACCGGGTTTACCCTGCGAAGCACTCGGAAGGGACCAACAAAGCGAGGCGCCAGCTTGGGAGTGGGCACTCGAAGGTTGAGGTTGCGGGTGGACAACCATACACGGTCTCCGACCTGGTAGGAAGGAGCGGGCGCTCGTCTGCGATCAGCCTGGAGTCTCTGGCGCTGCGCAGAGACCTCAAGGGACCTCTGGATCTGTACCCAAGAAGCACGTAGGACGGAAAGGTGATCCTCCACAGCCGGAATTTCCTGGGGAGAGAATATCTCCGGTAACACGGCAGGTTGGAACCCATAATTGGCCATGAAGGGAGACGTCCCAGAGGAAGAGTTCACCGCCGTGTTCCTGGCAAACTCAGCCCAAGGCAGGAGGTCAACCCAATTGTCTTGGTGATCGGAGACATAGCAACAAAGGAATTGCTCCAAGGCCTGATTGGATCGTTCTGCGGCCCCATTGGACTGAGGGTGGTAGGCCGAGGAGAAAGAGAGATGAATCCCCAACTGGGAGCAAAAGGCGCGCCAGAACCTGGACACAAACTGACTCCCCCGATCCGACACAATCTCCTTGGGCAAACCGTGCAACCGGAAGACCTCCCTGGCGAAAATCGTGGCCAACTCTTGTGCAGAGGGTAACTTCTTGAGAGGAACACAGTGGCACATTTTGGAAAACCGATCCACAATCATGAGAATGACCGTATGGCCTCGGGATGCAGGGAGGTCCACAATGAAATCCATCCCCAGGTGTGACCATGGGCGCTCCCCGGTGGCTATGGGTTGCAAAAGGCCCAACGGAAGGTGCCGAGGGGACTTACTCTGGGCACAAACGGAGCATGCCGCTACATATGCGGCGAAGTCAGACGTGAAACAGCCCAGGACAGCTGATTCTTTCCAGGATGCCCCGCGGCCTTGGAGTTATGGTAGGTTCGCAACAACCGAGTGCGCAACTCCTCAGGCACAAAACATCTGCCGTTGGGTCTCCCAGAGGGAGCACCAGATTGAGCCGCCAAAATCTGCTCACCCAGGGGAGAGGTCAGGCTGGTGCGAATGGCGGCCAGGATCTGATTCGGAGGTATGACCGAAGTCGGAATCGACTCCTCCCCGGACAGCTCGGAGTACTGCCGTGATAAGGCATCCGCTCTGATGTTCTTGGAACCGGGTAGGTAGGAGACCACGTAATTAAAACGTGACAAGAACAGAGCCCATCTGGCCTGACGTGGTGTCAATCTCTTGGCCTCAGAGAGGTAGGTCAGATTCTTGTGGTCCGTCAGGATGAGAACCGGAACCACCGAACCCTCGAGTAAGTGCCTCCATTCTTTAAGGGCCTGCACGATGGCCAATAACTCCCTGTCACCAATCTGATAGTTGCACTCCGCGGAAGACAGTTTCCGGGAGTAAAACCCACAAGGAAGCAGAGGACCCTCTGGTGTTCTACGCTGAGACAGAAGGGCGCCTACTCCCGTCTCAGACGCGTCCACCTCGAGGACAAAGGGCAACCCAGGGTTGGGATGCGACAGAATCGGAGCCGACACAAAGGCGGACTTTAGAGCCTCAAAAGCTCGGATGGCCTCGAGCGGCCAGACCTGGAAATTACTGCCCTTCCTGGTCAGATCCGTGAGAGGCTTGGCTAGCATAGAAAAGTCCCTGATGAACTTCCGATAGTAATTGGCGAATCCCAAAAAGCGCTGCAGGGCACGAAGACCACTGGGCTGGGGCCACTGTAAGACAGCCGAAACCTTCTCAGGATCCATTGAGAACCCCTCAGCGGAAATGATGTAACCTAAGAAGGTTACCTGGGATCGGTGAAATTCGCATTTCTCAAGCTTACCAAACAGCCTGTTCTCTCGTAACCGTTGCAACACTCGTCTGACATCCATAATGTGGGCCTCCATGGATTCAGAATATACCAAGATGTCATCCAAATAGACCACCACACACTGCTGCAACAGGTCACGGAAAACATCGTTGATGAATTCCTGGAAGACTGCGGGCGCATTGCACAACCCAAAGGGCATAACCAAGGATTCATAATGACCGGTCCTGGTGTTAAACGCGGTCTTCCACTCATCGCCCGCCTTGATCCTTACCAGGTTATATGCCGCCCTCAGGTCGAGTTTGGTAAAGACCGTGGCCCCTTTGAGACGATCGAACAGCTCGGAAATCAAGGGTATCGGGTAAGCGTTCTTGATCGTGATGCGATTGAGACCCCTGTAATCGATGCAAGGCCTCAACTCACCGCCCTTCTTTTTCACAAAGAAAAATCCAGCCCCTGCCGGGGACGAGGATTTGCGAATGTGTCCGCGTGAAAGCGCCTCCCTCACGTACTCCTCCATGGCCTCATTCTCCGCTACCGACAGTGGATAGACTTTGCCACGAGGAGGAACGGCACCAGATTGTAACTCTATGGCACAATCGTATGGGCGGTGCGGAGGTAGGGCAACCGCGCGCACCTTATCGAATACATCCCGGTACTCTTCGTATTCAGGAGGCAACAGAGAGTCCGAGGAAGTACACAGCAACTTGACAGGCCCATGGATGCAACTAGCCCCACACTGCGGTGACCACGAGAGGATCTCGGCCGATCTCCAATCGAAAGTCGGATTATGCTTCTGGAGCCAGGGGTACCCCAAGACCACCGAGTAGTGTGGAGACGAAATAACCTGGAGACAGACCGACTCTCTGTGAACGGCACCAATGGCTATCCCCACTGGAAGGGTCTCATGAGTCACGTGTGGCGGCAGAAGGGGTCTGCCGTCTATCGCCTCAAGAGCCAGTGGGGAACCTCGAGGCTGCAGAGGAATGGAATTGGCGGCAGCGAACACACTATCAATGAACAAACCACCAGCACCAGAGTCCACCAACGCCTGGGTCGTCACCGAGCCCCCGACCCAGGAGAGGACAACAGTGATCAGTGGTTTGTCAACACGGGAAACCGGGGACGAGGAGACTCCACCCAAGATCTGCCCCCGACAGGATCTCAGGTGCGAGCGTTTCCCGGACGGTTCGGACATGCCAACCGAAAATGCCCACCAAGACCACAGTACATGCATCGGCCCTCGCGTCTCCGGAGTACCCTCTCCCCCTCGGACAGGCGAGCAAACCCCAGCTGCATGGGTTCACCCCCAGACAAGTCATCCCCAGGAGGCGTGGGAGGAGAGGGAGGCACGGGTGGGACAGCAAACGTAGGCGCCAATCTGTTAGAAGACCTCCGCAGGCTCTCCTTAAAGGAAGGTCTCTCCCTGAGTCTGGTGTCAATCAAAATCAGGAAAGAAATAAGAGACTCGAGCTCCACTGGTAGGTCCTTAGCTGCAACCTCATCCTTCAAGGCATCCGAGAGACCATGAGAGAAAGCAGCGACCAGAGCCTCATTATTCCAGCCCACCTCTGCTGCCAGGGTACGAAACTCAATGGCGTATTCAGCTACGGATCGTGAACCCTGTCTGATGGACATAAGGAGCTTCGCAGCAGAGGCAGCACGAGCCGGCACATCGAATACCTTCCGAAGAGAAGCAACAAAACCGGAAAACTCGGCAACCACCGGATTGTTGTTCTCCCATAAAGGGCTGGCCCAGGCCAAGGCCTTGTCCGAGAGCAGCGAGATCAAGAAGCCCACCTTTGATCTCTCAGTAGGAAAGGCATGTGGCAGCAACTCGAAATAAATGCCCACCTGGTTAAGGAAACCTCGGCACTGAGTTGGCTCTCCCCCAAAGCGCTGTGGAAGGGGGGCAGAACCGATCATACCCCGAGACACCGCAGGCGCAGCAACAGGTGTCGGGGTAGACTCTGGCGCAACAACCGGAGCGGCAGTAGGAGCAGGCCCAGGAGCGACAACCGACCCATCGGCAACGGAAGCGAAATGAGCCGTGCGTTCAAGCAGGGTTTGCAACGCCACAGCGAACCGACCCAACAGGTGATCCTGCTGATCAAGTCTGGCAACCAGCGTAGGTAGCGAGGATGGCCCTGTACCGTCAGAATTCATGGCTTGGTCCTAATGTCATGGAACCATGAACCAGACGTACAACAAGAGATAAGTGGAAATGGAAGGCTTTATTGAAAGTCAAGCTGTAAGCAAAAGTCCAAACGGATGGCTAAACCGAAGCAGGGTCTTGCGAAGCCAGAGGTCAGGAACCGGAAGGGTAGTCAGACGAAGCCTGGATCAGGAACCAGCAGGGTAGTCAGACGAAGCCAGGATCAGGAACCAGCGGGGTAGTCAGACAAAGCCAGGATCAGGAACCAGAAGCAGCAGCAGTCTTAGAAGCATGTGAACACAGGAGGACCAAGCAAGGAACTGAAGCCACAGACCTCCTATATATATGAGCTAGGCTCCAGCTCCTCCCAGTGGGAAGGAGAAGCCGCAGGGTGGGAGGCTACAAGAAACCCAGAAACCAAGATGGCCGCCAGCACATGTCAAACGAAGGAGAACAGCAAGAGGGTAAGACCATGACACGTGTATTCAGCACGGCAGGGGGCGTCATTACAGACAAACGCAGCCGCCTGTCTACAGCCAATGTGGACAAGCTGACGTTCATAAAAATGAACCAGGCATGGATCCCACAGGACCTGTCCGTCCCTTGTCCAGATTAGACATTAACTACCTCCCCTTAACCATATATTATTGGACTCCAGGGCACTTCCTCATTCAATCCTATTTTTATTTTCATTTTACCAATATATTGCGAGGCTACTCAAAGTTGAATGAACCTCTCCTCTGTCTGGGTGCCGGGGCCTAAATATATGCCAATGGACTGTTCCAATGTTGGGTGACGTGAAGCCTGATTCTCTGCTATGACATGCAGACTAATTCTCTGCTGACATGAAGACAGATTCTCTGTTACGGGACCTCTCTCCTCTGCCTGGGTGCTGGGCCTAAATTTATGAAAATGGACTCTTACAGTGGTGGGTGACATGATGCCTGATTCTCTGCTATGACATGAAGACTGATTCTCTGCTATGACATGAAGACTGATTCTCTGCTGACATGAAGCCAGATTGTCTGTTACGGGACCTCTCTCCTCTGCCTGGGTGCTGGGCCTAAATTTATGACAATGGACTGTTGCAGTGGTGGCTGACGTGAAGCCTGATTCTCTGCTATGACATGCAGACTGATTCTCTGCTGACATGAAGCCAGATCCTCTGTTACGGGACCTCTCTCCTCTGCCTGGGTGCTGGGCCTAAATTTATTAAAATGGACTGTTGCAGTGGTGGGTGACGTGAAGCCTGATTCTCTGCTATGATATGAAGACTGATTCTCTGCTGACATGAAGCCATATCCTCTGTTACGGGACCTCTCTCCTCTGCCTGGGTGCTGGGCCTAAATATCTGACAATGGACTGTTGCATTGGTGGCTGACGTGAAGCCTGATTCTCTGCTATGACATGCAGACTAATTCTCTGCTGACATGAAGCCAGATTGTCTGTTACGGGACCTCTCTCCTCTGCCTGGGTGCTGGGCCTAAATATATGCCAATGGACTGTTGCAGTGGTGGCTGACGTGAAGCCTCATTCTCTGCTATGACATGCAGACTAATTCTCTGCTGACATGAAGCCAGATTGTCTGTTACGGGACCTCTCTCCTCTGCCTGGGTGCTGGGCCTAAATTTATGAAAATGGACTCTTACAGTGGTGGGTGACGTGAAGCCTGATTCTCTGCTATGACACGAAGACTGATTCTCTGCTGACATGAAGCCAGATTGTCTGTTACGGGACCTCTCTCCTCTGCCTGGGTGCTGGGCCTAAATTTATGAAAATGGACTCTTACAGTGGTGGGTGACGTGATGCCTGATTCTCTGCTATGACATGAAGACTGATTCTCTGCTATGACATGAAGACTGATTCTCTGCTGACATGAAGCCAGATTGTCTGTTACGGGACCTCTCTCCTCTGCCTGGGTGCTGGGCCTAAATTTATGACAATGGACTGTTGCAGTGGTGGCTGAAGTGAAGCCTGATTCTCTGCTATGACATGCAGACTGATTCTCTGCTGACATGAAGCCAGATCCTCTGTTACGGGACCTCTCTCCTCTTCCTGGGTGCTGGGCCTAAATTTATGAAAATGGACTCTTACAGTGGTGGGTGACGTGATGCCTGATTCTCTGCTATGACATGAAGACTGATTCTCTGCTATGACATGAAGACTGATTCTCTGCTGACATGAAGCCAGATTGTCTGTTACGGGACCTCTCTCCTCTGCCTGGGTGTTGGGCCTAAATTTATGACAATGGACTGTTGCAGTGGTGGCTGACGTGAAGCCTGATTCTCTGCTATGACATGAAGACTGATTCTCTGCTGACATGAAGCTAGATCCTCTGTTACGGGACCTCTGTCCTCTGCCTGGGTGCTGGGCCTAAATTTATGAATATGGACTCTTACAGTGGTGGGTGACGTGATGCCTGATTCTCTGCTATGACATGAAGACTGATTCTCTGCTATGGCATGAAGACTGATTCTCTGCTGACATGAAGCCAGATTGTCTGTTACGGGACCTCTCTCCTCTGCGTGGGTGCTGGGCCTAAATTTATGACGATGGACTGTTGCAGTGGTGGCTGACGTGAAGCCTGATTCTCTGCTATGACATGCAGACTGATTCTCTGCTGACATGAAGCCAGATCCTCTGTTACGGGACCTCTCTCCTCTGCCTGGGTGCTGGGCCTAAATTTATGAAAATGGACTGTTGCAGTGGTGGGTGACGTGAAGCCTGATTCTCTGCTATGATATGAAGACTGATTCTCTGCTGACATGAAGCCAGATCCTCTGTTACGGGACCTCTCTCCTCTGCCTGGGTGCTGGGCCTAAATATCTGACAATGGACTGTTGCATTGGTGGCTGACGTGAAGCCTGATTCTCTGCTATGACATGCAGACTAATTCTCTGCTGACATGAAGCCAGATTGTCTGTTACGGGACCTCTCTCCTCTGCCTGGGTGCTGGGCCTAAATTTATGAAAATGGACTCTTACAGTGGTGGGTGACGTGAAGCCTGATTCTCTGCTATGACATGAAGACTGATTCTCTGCTGACATGAAGCCAGATTGTCGGTTACGGGACCTCTCTCCTCTGCCTGGGTGCTGGGCCTAAATATATGCCAATGGACTGTTGCAGTGGTGGCTGACGTGAAGCCTCATTCTCTGCTATGACATGCAGACTAATTCTCTGCTGACATGAAGCCAGATTGTCTGTTACGGGACCTCTCTCCTTTGCCTGGGTGCTGGGCCTAAATTTATGAAAATGGACTCTTACAGTGGTGGGTGACGTGAAGCCTGATTCTCTGCTATGACATGAAGACTGATTCTCTGCTGACATGAAGCCAGATTGTCGGTTACGGGACCTCTCTCCTCTGCCTGGGTGCTGGGCCTAAATATATGCCAATGAACTGTTGCAGTGGTGGCTGACGTGAAGCCTCATTCTCTGCTATGACATGCAGACTAATTTTCTGCTGACATGAAGCCAGATTGTCTGTTACGGGACCTCTCTCCTTTGCCTGGGTGCTGGGCCTAAATTTATGAAAATGGACTCTTACAGTGGTGGGTGACGTGAAGCCTGATTCTCTGCTATGACATGAAGACTGATTCTCTGCTGACATGAAGCCAGATTGTCTGTTACGGGACCTCTCTCCTCTGCCTGGGTGCTGGGCCTAAATTTATGAAAATGGACTCTTACAGTGGTGGGTGACGTGAAGCCTGATTCTCTGCTATGACATGAAGACTGATTCTCTGCTGACATGAAGCCAGATTGTCTGTTACGGGACCTCTCTCCTCTGCCTGGGTGCTGGGCCTAAATATCTGACAATGGACTGTTGCATTGGTGGCTGACGTGAAGCCTGATTCTCTGCTATGACATGCAGACTAATTCTCTGCTGACATGAAGCCAGATTGTCTGTTACGGGACCTCTCTCCTCTGCCTGGGTGCTGGGCCTAAATTTATGACAATGGACTGTTGCAGTGGTGGCTGACGTGAAGCCTGATTCTCTGCTATGACATGCAGACTGATTCTCTGCTGACATGAAGCCAGATCCTCTGTTACGGGACCTCTCTCCTCTGCCTGGGTGCTGGGCCTAAATTTATGAAAATGGACTGTTGCAGTGGTGGGTGACGTGAAGCCTGATTCTCTGCTATGATATGAAGACTGATTCTCTGCTGACATAAAGCCAGATTGTCTGTTACGGGACCTCTCTCTTCTGCCTGGGTGCCGGGGCCTAAATATCTGAGAATGGACTGTTCCAGTGGTGGGTGACGGGAAGCCTGATTCTCTGCTATGGGACCTCTCTCTAATTGATTTTGGTTAATTTTTATTTGTTTAATTTTTATTTTAATTCATTTCCCTATCCACATTTGTTTGCAGGGGATTTACCTACATGTTGCTGCCTTTTGCAGCCCTCTAGCCCTTTCCTGGGCTGTTTTACAGCCGTTTTAGTGCCGAAAAGTTCGGATCCCCATTGACTTCAATGGGGTTCGGGTTCGGGACGAAGTTCGGATCGGGTTCGGATCCCGAACCCGAACATTTTCGGGAAGTTCGGCCGAACTTCTCGAACCCGAACATCCAGGTGTTCGCTCAACTCTAATCAAGATGTATCTAGTCATCAGAGATAAAACCTAATGATCCTGGGATATGCCTGGTTCTGGGTGACTCAGGGAACTAATCCAAGGATTTCGTATATACTTTGCATTTACTAATTACACATTTGGATACTTTATACAGCACATACATCATATTAGTGCTCCTTAAACATGAAAGAACTCAGAGGCAAAAAGATTCCTCCATAAAATCCATGCACTAATGTTCCTAATAAAAACTCGAAAAATCTTGCTATAGAATGCACTTGGCATGCATATCCTGCCTTTATTATAATGTATAATGTAGGATAAACTCAGATCTTACGTGCTTAAAATTCTTGTTCAAGTTAAATAAAAAGTTGGGCAGCTCCTACAAATGGTCAAAAGTAAGAAAAGTATAAATAATTACTACCCTCACTTTTAGCGATGAGCTCCGGTCCTGTTCTCCCCACCACTGTTTGTTTTCCTGGGTCCAGCAGTGGCGTTCCAAGCATACAGGTCACCGCACAACCAATCACTGGCCTCAGCAGTGATGTCATGCTTACTGCTGAGCCATTATAGCTGCAGCCAGCAATATGACATCAGCGGTGGGTTGCACCAGAGCACAGTGCAGGTTGTTATTTTATTAGATTTACAGCAGGTGCCTGAGCTTTTATTTAACTTGGAGATCCCCTTTAAAGTGATTGATATGAAGAGTCTTTACTAGTCTACAAATACCCGATGATAATGTGTGGGACAGGGCTATATTTTCTTTGGACGCGGCCAAGGCCTTCAATAGTATAGAGTGGCAGTTCCTGTGGCATACTCTAGAGCATATGGGATTTGGGGGCACGTTCATTTCATGGGTGAAAGTGTTATATTCTAACCCCAAAGCGAGTATTAGGGCGAATGGAGGTGTGTCCGCGAAGTTCCATTTGAGGAGGGGCACACGTCAGGGGTGCCCACTGTCGCCCCTGTTATTTGCAGGGGCGATAGAACCTTTGGCAGTGGCAATACACAAATCCCCTAATATTCAGGGCTTTAGTTATGGGGAGGTACATAACAAAGTGGCGATGTACGCGGATGATACTCTGCTATTTTTGGGAGACACTGAATCCTCTCTGGTTACAGTTATGTCTATCATTGACCAGTATGGCAAACTGGCTTGACCACAAACTGGCATAAATCTGCGCTAATGCTCATTGATGGGCAGGCTAAGAGTCGTGTGTGATAACAGACAGGAACACCAGCGTGGAATCTTTTAAATACTATGGTACTAATGCCTCAATTGCTATATATTTTTCAAAACTCCCCGGTATGGCTTCCAAAGGATAGATTTGACAGGATTGACTCTATTTTTCAGGAGCTCATTTGGCGCAAGGGCCAACCTAGGATTAAACTGGAAACGCTGCAGTACGCTAAATCAGAGGGGGGACTGGCGGTGCCGAATCCCTGGTTATATTATTTTGCTGCTCAGAGTCAACACTTCAAGGGATGGTTAGACCCCGGGTCTAGGGATGTGACCAGTCAGATAATTCAATATCAACTGAAAAGCCGAGACCTTTTGTTGCTCCTGGAAGGGGCAGAAATACGTCAGGGAGGACCAATGGGTGCCTTAGGTTACACAATGTATATAACTTGGAGTAAGATAAAACAGTTAAGAAAGGTTGAAGGAACTACGGAATATACTCCTTTATGGGGTAACCCAGCGTTGTCCGAATTTGTCTCCTTAGAAGGATTTGGGGATTGGAGACGGAAAGGGATTCTAAGAATAGGCCATTTACGAGAGGGGGAAGCCTTTGCATCTTTTACTAAACTGCAGGAATTGTATGGTATACCTAGAGGCCAATTTTACAAATATCTCCAAATACGCCACGCGTATAACACGAGATTCAAAAACAATGTTAGAGTGTCTGTTAAAGGGGATATTAATTATTGATATTTATGCAAATCTCAATAATTAATATTCATAAATAGGCGTGAATCGTCTAGTGATGACTCTGCCTATTTATGCCTAAATCATGTATAAATACCTATCTAGGTTAGCTATGTTAACTAGCTAACTACCTCTGTTGCCTATACACTCCACTGAACTACACTACGTGCGGCTTACTACTATACTACGGCGGCGACTACTAAAAACACTATACGCTGTATATGAATAATAAAGTATTTATTATACAATACAATAATGCAAGTCTAATTATACGCTATATCTATATATATTCACAGATCAATGGTTATAAATATATATACATATAGACGCACACACCAGAGTACAGCAATAACACTACAGTAAAACACAATACAAAGCTAACTACACTAGACAATACACAATTCCCAATTCCACCCCACACACTAGCTATACTTACAATAATACACTTACATACACACAATTATCGGTAACCCACCCGCCTTGCTAATCACTATCCCTACGAGGTACAAGGGGTAAACACAATTGTGGCACTGCAGGAGTAAATACATGCAGGCCAAGGAACACAGAGTTCTGGGCAAGGCGGGGCAAGGGGTAACTCAGGAAAGGGTCAACACCTGGTATGGCAGGGGTTATCAGGGCAGCAGATCAGGCAGTGTAAGGGGTTAATGGTTAGGGCTCTGTAAGGACAGGGCAATGCAGAGGCTAATGCTCTGCAGGGCAGGGGATGCAGGGGTAAAGGATACAGGGCAGCTACAGGGGTAACTGGGGCTGCCTCAAGGGCACAGGGCTGAGGTTAATGCTGCAGGAGGTCAGCAGCCAGGGGTTAGGGGATGGTTGGTGGAGCAAGGGTATGCAGTGCTGGAGGGAAAAGGTTACTCAGCCATCTCCAGGGGCATGTGGCCTCTCTTCCTTCAGGGAGCTATTCCAATGTGTGTCTGATTGTAGTCCAGATGCAAGAGGCCGCACCTTTGTCCTGCTTGGGCTAATATAGCCCAAAAGCAGCCCCTCTCCTCCTTCAACAGGAGGGTGATGACATCATCGTGGGCATGTGACCGAATGCTTGAACTGAAACAAAGGACTTCCTGCCCAAGCTGTAAATGAGCATTCCCCCAGCTGCCACACTCCACACCATAACATCACACACTCCCACGTCATAACAGAACCAGGCTGATCAATATATATATATATATATATATATTTATATATATGTACACATATACACACTACACAACCTGGGGATCATATCAGTATATACATATATATCCACCCATCCTGGGGGCACTTAGGTATACATGTATATTCATACCATATACTGGGCCCACATTTAGGTATATACATGTTTGGGGCACATCTACCTGCATATATATATATATATATATATATATATACACACAATATAATTCTGGGGCATAAATGGGCAGTAATTAGCCCACCTGCATATGGATATATTATACATAAAGATGTATGCTGACAAGGGGGCATACATACATCTCCATGTATACGCCCATACCACCCTCTTGGTAACAGTTCAGGAAGGACTGAAGTAATATGGCCCTTAGGTACTTAGTCATCACCCATCGCGCACTAACACCTCCGACCTGCCCTTCAACATAACCAGGCGTCTCCATCCACAGAATACACCGTCTTCTTCTCTGGAACTTTCTTGGTCTGTGGTCTGTCAGTGTCAATCTTCAGGTATCAGACTCTCCCAATGACTCTGGAATGGCTTCACCCTCACAGTCTATGGGTCAATCCACGTATCAACCGTGGACTGGCCTCCTTTCGTTTTCACTGTCAGTGTCGATCTTTAGGTACCCGCCGCCGTCCCCATGACTCTGGAATGGCTTCATCCTCACAGTCTATGGGTCGATCCACGTAGCAACCGTGGACTGGCTTCCTTTCGTTTTCGCTGTCAGTGTCGATCTTTAGGTACCCGCCGCCGATCCCATCTTCGTCTTTCTTTACTCAGACTCTGGGATAGCTTCACCCTCACGATCTCCAGGTAGTACGGTCAACCGTGGAATGGAACGGCACGACTTTTCTTCCGAAACTGCTTCTTCCATCTTAATTGAAGAATCAGTTGTTGGGGAGGTTCTCCCATGGACGGATACGTAGGTCTTTACAAGACAGGTCAGAATTTCTGGTGAGAAGTGATGTCATGGTACCTAAATTCTAACTGCGGGAAAGAACACCGCACTCACTGACATTCAGTCCAACCCTTACAAACGTCACCGTTCTTGGGGTTAAAGTGGCAAATGAACTTGGTAAAGGAGGGGGCCTGTCCCTAGGGAATCTACTCTTCCCCATTCACACAAAAACAGGTCACATCCCTCCCAACACCACCAAATTCCATTAAATGTGTGTACCCATAGAGGCTCATGCAACCTGGCCTATCTCTCTAAACCTCCAAAGACACAGGTAGGTCATAGACACACATGTCCATGGGAAACGACTATAGGATGCAAATGTGTACAGCCAAGTTATAACTCACCGCAGTGCGTTGGGCTTGTTTCCCTGGGCATAGGCTGTCACACATTTGTACCTAGAGTGTCCATGGGTACACAATCAACAGCAAACAAAATCAATATATGTACAATGCTATAGGGTTTCAGGATAGCACAAGTTATACGTCCCGAACCCTCATAGGAAACAAAGTATGTCCATAAGATGTCTGGCTACAGGACTATGTTGGAGTTATGTCCTGAGCCTCCTCCTCCTGTTAGTTCGGTAAAGTTCTGTCTGGTACTGGTGTGTTTGGTCAATAAGTCCCTTGACCCTCTGATGCACAGTCCCATGTAGATGATGATGACCAGAACCAGAAGAACTTTCACTGGGTGAAACAAGAGATAGTAGCTGAATAAGCTCTTCCACCCGAACATCTTCAAGTCTTTGATAATGCTCCCGCTGGATTGTGGCACAGTCCTTCATCTCTTGAAAACCTCTGAACAAAGGTCGCTTGATTGCCAAAATCCAGTGGGATCCTCTGGAGCCTCACAAGAGTGTCAGGGGGGATAGCTACTCTTTTCTGTGGCGTCATCTGGGTTTTTCATCTGCTCCATAATGAACAGACCTATGACAGAAGAAAATACCAGGCGCTCCTGAGGGATTTCTCCCCTCACGGTGTAATTAGATATCAAATCCCAGCACCAACACCTTTGACCCATGAGTAGAGAAAGGTATTGGGCTGCCCTTCATCTCACAGGATCCCTTGTTATCTTAACCAGGGCCGTCTTTACCAAGGGGCAAAAGGGGCAGCTGCCCCTGGCCCAGTTGCTCCTGGGGGGCCCAAGGCAGCTGCCTCTTGAGCCCTGCTAGCCACTGCCCCGGGTGTCAGGCTGTCAGCTACACAGGGGGTGCTGCCATGCCATGCCTGTTGGCACTGAGTCCAGGCATCGTACTGTGATAGAGCTGTGAATGTGATCTAGGACCTTAGATGACATCATAACCATGTGACCAGTAACCTAGCAATATTACTGGTCACATGGCTATGAGGTCATCACAGGTCCTAGCAGGAGTGTTGCAGAAGTTAACTGTGGAGCTTTTTTGTGTGAAGAATACATCAGAAAAAGGTGACAGGGGCTGTTATGTTAATATACTGTAAACTACTGTATAGTGGGGTGCTGTATACTGTGTGGGGGCCTGTATACTGTGGGGGGTCTGTATACTGTGTGGTGGGCTGTATACTGTGTGGGGGCCTGTATACTGTGGGGGTGGGGCTGTATACTGTGGGGGGGGGGGCCTGTATAGTGTGGGAGGCTGTATACTGTGGGGGGGCCTCAATAGTGTGGGGGGCCTGTATAGTGTGGGGGCTGTATACTGTGGGGGCTGTATACTGTGTGGGGGCTGTATACTGTGTGGGGGCCAGTATACTGTGTGGGGGCCTGTATACTGTGGGGGGCTGTATACTGTGGGGGGCTGTATACTGTGGGGGGCCTGTATACTGTGTGGGGGCCTGTATACTGTGGGGGGGGCTGTATACTTTGGGGGGGAACTGTATACTGTGCGGGGCTTGTATAGTGTGCGGGGCCTGTATAGTGTGGGTGGCTGTATATTGTGGAGTGCTATACTGCTGTACTGTATACTGTGGGGGTCTGTATACTGTATACTGTGGGTGCTGTATAGTGTGGAGTGCTATACTGCTGTACTGTATAGTGTGGGGGGCTGTATCATGTATAGTTTGGGGTGCTGTATACGGTGAGGTGCTATACTGTGAGGTGTATACTGTGGGCTGCTATACTGCTCTACTATATACTGTGGGGTACTGTATAGTGTGAGGTGTTATACTGCTGTACTGTATAGTGTGGGGTGCTGTATTGTGTATAGTTTGGGGTGCTGTATACGGTGAGGTGCTATACTGCTCTACTGTATACTGTGAGGTGTTGTATACTGTGGGGTGTTGTATACTGTGGGGTGCTGTATACTGTGGGCTGCTGTACTGCTCTACAATATACTGTGGGGTACTGTATAGTGTGGGGTGTTATACTGCATACTATGTGGTGCTGTATACTATAGGGTGCTATACTGCATACAGTGGGGTGCTGGGGTGCACTGTAACACTAGCGTGAGCCGAGCCCTGGTCTCCTTCCTGCAGAGCGGTGCCCACTTCCAGCCTGAGCCCAGCTGCCCAGAGCACTGATCCTGAGCCGCTGGAGTCTTCAGAACTGGAAGTATTTACAGTCATTCACTGTACTCTACCAGATGTGTGGATTTTTTGTGTGTGATTGCCTGCTAAGGTGTGGGAAGGCGGGAACCAGGGGGCCCAAGTAAATTTTTGCCCAGGGTCCAATCAATATTAAAGACGGCCCTGATCCTAACACTGGTGTCTGAACATCCTACATTCAGAGGATCGCGTCCTCTGCTACACATCCCTCTGCAACAGATAAGGATTGCCACCCTACTAGGTTAGGATAACTGAAGTGAGCTGTGGACACAGCACCATCTTGTTATTGATGGCACCGTATCCCATTCCACTCATGCGTACCCAGGCTGATTTCCCCCTGTGATCCTGTCTTGTGGAGGCCTGCAGAATCAATGGCATGGGTCGTGCCCTGGCTCTCCAGGACTCCACAATACAAGAACACAGTCTGCACTCTGCTGTCAATCATTCCGCGTCCAATCCCCATCAGAGCTGTGTTACCTGTTTGGACTAGAATTAAGTGCGCAGCACAACATTACACCAATGTTGTCTGTCCGCCCCAGTCCCCAGTGTAACACAGCCCTACCGAAAACCTTGAGCACAACAGTGTTATCTGTATCGATCTGAGACCCTGGTTGCCCAGAATAATATCACACCATCCTTTGTGTGCTGCATTTAGAAGGCCCTTATGCCTTCTCCCGACCAGCAGGAATTCCCGTGTAAAATTATCTGCTTGAGAACCTATACGTTCCCGATCCACAGTATAACACTGTTCCACTCCAAGGGGACACAGAATGAAACAAAAACAGCAGCGACTGGACTTACAGCAAGAAATGCAAACTCAGCATGGTGGAATACATTCGTAGACAAGGACTACCACCATCAACATCTAGAAAAACTTACAAACAGATAACAAAAACACACAACATGGACATACACAGGGAACAAACGGTGTAACAAATAGTACAGGGGTGTCAAATGTTGCCTAGCCTAGCTTGGCCATTCTGACCCCTCAGCAGCTAGTAATGCTGCC
Organism: Bufo gargarizans; assembly: GCF_014858855.1. Lineage (NCBI taxonomy): Eukaryota > Metazoa > Chordata > Amphibia > Anura > Bufonidae > Bufo > Bufo gargarizans. Next base: position 356,496,023 of record NC_058081.1, read on the forward strand.
AAGAGGTAACCCCTTTATGGCCAAGCTGACTAGACCCCACAGTATACTGCACATTCTCTGCCAGCTGTGCCCGCAATGCCAAAACCTGGTCCAAATTACTGGCACAGAATTGGCAGTGAATGTTCGGAGGCATTGTCTCCGGTGACCGAGACACCAGCGCAACTTCCTTTGGCTTGCAGATGCTAACCTCAAATGTTTGCACAAGTTTGACTAGCATCCAAAGCCGTTTAGTTGCCTTGCTCAACACCATCCGTTTGTTAACACATAACTTGTCGCAACTACAAGCTTGTACTAACAAATCGGACCACAGCATTTCTGCTGACTTGTGAGTGGTGGGGAGGATGGGGTAAATGTGCTGTGTTTAGCTAGCTGGTGTAGTGTGGAGAACTCCATACTCACGTTTTGATGAGAGGCCATCTTCCTTGGTGCTGTCCTTTGTTGTCCCTTGTGTGCTGCATGGAGGAGGTCCTTTAACGCCTTCTCCCGTTCAGCCGGACTTCTTTGTTCTGCTCCGACGGTGATGGTCCTCTCTTCAGTCATTCATGTGACGACTTATCTCCAGTGTTCAGTGGGCGTGCAAGGCAATCAGAAAATCGTTACTACACAAAAATCAGAAAAGATTTTAGTTTCTCTGCTGTAGATATTGCTCTGTGTTTAGTTCTGATTGAGAAATCGCTTTACCTGTCCGAACTATCAGGCTATGGATGCTCAGAATACACTGACCAAGTCCCTCCCACCTGACTAGTTCACAGCGTAAATGATTTTTCTCACCAAAACCAAACACAGATACAAATTCCTAGCAGTGGGACTGACTCGCCAATGTTAAAGGGGATATTAATTATTGATATTTATGCAAATATCAATAATTAATATTCATAAATAGGCGTGAATCGTCTAGTGATGACTCTGCCTATTTATGCCTAAATCATGTATACATACCTATCTAGGTAAGCTATGTTAACTAGCTAACTACCTCTGTTGCCTATACACTCCACTGAACTACACTACGTGCGGCTTACTACTATACTACGGCGGCGACTACTAAAAACACTATATGCTGTATATGAATAATAAAATATTTATTATTAAATACAATAATACAAGTCTAATTATACGCTATATCTATATATATTTACAGATCAATGGTTATAAATATATATACATATAGACGCACACACCAGAGTACAGCAATAACACTATAGTAAAACACAATACAAAGCTAACTACACTAATACAATACACAATTCCCAATTCCACCCCACACACTAGCTATACTTACAATAGTACAGGGTGGGCCATTTATATGGATACACCTTAATAAAATGGGAATGGTTGGTGATATTAACTTCCTGTTTGTGGCACATAAGTATATGTGAGGGGAAAACTTTTCAAGATGGTTGGTGACCATGGCGGCCATTTTGAAGTCGGCCATTTTGAATCCAACTTTTGTTTTTTCAATAGGAAGATGGTCATGTGACACATCAAACTGTTGGGAATTTCACAAGAAAAACAATGGTGTGCTTGGTTTTAACGTAACTTTATTCTTTTATGAGTTATTTGCAAGTTTCTGACCACTTATAAAATGTGTTCAGTGTGCTGCCCATTGTGTTGGATTGTCAATGCAACCCTCTTCTCCCATTCTTCACACACTGATAGCAACACCGCAGGAGAAATGCTAGCAAAGGCTTCTAGTATCCGTAGTTTCAGGTGCTGCACATCTCGTATCTTCACAGCATATTCCCATTTTATTAAGGTGTATCCATATAAATGGCCCACCCTGTACACCTACATACACATAATTATCGGTAACCCACCCACCTGGCTAATCACTATCCCTACGGGGTACAAGGAGTAAACACAATTGTGGCACTGCAGGAGTAAATACATGCAGGCCAAGGAACACAGAGTTCTGGGCAAGGCGGGGCAAATGGTAACTAAGGAAATGGTCAACACCTGGTATGGCAGGGGTTATCAAGGCAGCAGATCAGGCAGTGTAAGGGGTTAATGGTCAAGGCTCTGCAGGGACAGGGCAATCCAGAGGTTAATGCTCTGCAGGGCAGGGGATGCAGGGGTAAAGGATACAGGGCAGCTACAGGGGTAACTGTGGCTGCCTCAAGGGTACAGGGCTGAGGTTAATGCTGCAGGAGGTCAGCAGCCAGGGGTTAGGGGATGGTTGGTGGAGCAAGGGTATGCAGTGCTGGAGGGAAAAGGTTACTCAGCCATCTCCAGGGGCATGTGGCCTCTCTTCCTTCAGGGAGCTATTCCAATGTGTCTCTGATTGTAGTCCAGATGCAAGAGGCCGCACCTTTGTATCATGATATGTGCTAAGGGTCTGAGTACAGACCAAGTTTGTATGTGTTATTAGGAAAACCTGTCATTGCTATACTCTGCTGTAAGACTGTATTATTACGGTATTTGGCAATGTTAATAAAATGGATCTGATTTTTTTTTTTAAGTGATTGATATGCTTTATAAGAGCAATACCTCTGTGTCTATAAACTGGCGTAGCAAAGTTTCGAGAAGCCATCCAGTACTTCTTTAATAATGAGATCTTTTGGCCACAGCATGAATTAAATCAACCAATTATTGAAATTGTTTATAAAATGTTTATCTCATCATTTATAACCCCCACAATAAGCAACAGAATAGACCAATAATGCCTATTAAAAGAAAAGACAATTTTTGCTTTATACCATTATAACACTTGTATTTTGAATGTTAAAGATATTTTTTTAACAGACCCCTTCAGTGTGTTGTATGTCATTGGTATAACAACTCCTATTGAGACAAACCACGCAGCAGCTAGGGGGTCCATAGGAGAATGGGGCCTTGCCATGGATGGAAGGTGGTTGCAAAAAGGCAACAGTATGCATGCACTCATCCAGTGGCACAGAAGCTGAATGTGCACCTGTGGTCCCTCCCTTTCCATGCAGTTAACTCTGCACATTTCAGAGAAGTGATGGCTTGTGCCCACCCAAGGCAGAGAGTCCCAAGCCAACATGACTTTAACTTTTCCCAAAAATCTGTCCCAGCCTTGTATATGTACATTGAGCAGAAGGTGGGCTAGTCCTTGGGCCTCTCGGTGTCTGGTAGAGTTCACTCCAACGTTGACGTATAGAGTTGCAACTATAGTAAAGGACAATAAATGTCATTCACAGCCCACTGGGTTCCAGCCCAAGCACACCAGCAACTTGGCCAGGTGATGGCAATGCCGCCTCTGAGTTGTAATCATGGTATTTCGGCGCCATTGTCCTCTTCTGGCCTTCTCGTCCTCCACTCTATGCACAATTCACAGTGATCCTCCATGATATCACCTATGAAAATCTAAGCATTGTCACACGGTTCTGCACCTCGTCAGCCTGGGCAAATGGAGCCACAACGGAGAGGAACTGCTCCTCTTTATCAATAAAGAAATCAAATAATTCCCTTACCAACTGGAGATAAGAACCATGGTTTCTGATAACTTTTTGTCTGCACTGGGAGGGCTGACCCATGTGCCATCGTTAATCTCATTATCACCTGGTTCCTCAAGTCTTTTACTGGACTTTAAAAGCTGTTAAAAATGTTCAGGAAATTGTGTATATACATAGAAACATAGAATGTGTTAGCAGATAAGAACCATTTGGCCCATCTAGTCTGCCCAATATACTGAATACTATGGATAGCCCCTGGCCCTATCTTATATGAAGGATGGCCTTATGCCTATCCCATGCATGCTTAAACTCCTTCACTGTATTTGCAGCTACCACTTCTGCAGGAAGGCTATTCCATGCATCCACTACTCTCTCAGTAAAGAAATACTTCCTGATATTACTTTTAAACCTTTGCCCCTCTAATTTAAAACTATGTCCTCTTGAACTTCAGCCACTCTTGCCAGGCAAAAGCAGCACCATGCAAACGCAGCAGCAAGTTAAGTCTGGAGTCTCTGATGACCAGTTTTCTTCAGCTGCTTTCTGAAGAAATCACCCAGCAGCAAAAGTAGGTGTCATGGAACCATGAACCAGACGTACAACAAGAGATAAGTGGAAATAAGAAGGCTTTATTGAAAATCAAGCTGTAAGGCAAAAGTCCAAACGGATGGCTAAACCGAAGCAGGGTCATGCGAAGCCAGAGGTCAGGAACCGGAAGGGTAGTCAGACGAAGCCTGGATCAGGAACCAGCAGGGTAGTCAGACGAAGCCTGGATCAGGAACCAGCAGGGTAGTCAGACGAAGCCAGGATCAGGAACCAGAAGCAGCAGCAGTCTTAGAAGCATGTGAACACAGGAGGACCAAGCAAGGAACTGAAGCCACAGACCTCCTATATATATGAGCTAGGCATCCAGCTCCTCCCAGTGGGAAGGAGAAGCCGCAGGGTGGGAGGCTACAAGAAACCCAGAAACCAAGATGGCCGCCAGCACATGTCAAACGAAGGAGAACAGCAAGAAGGTAAGACCATGACAGTACCTCCCCCTCAAGGGCCCCTCCTCCGCGGAGTAAAGAACGGTTTCTGAGGGAAGCGTGCGTGGAAGGCTCGGAGCAAGGCAGGAGCATGGACATCTGCGGAGGGAACCCAGGAACGCTCCTCTGGACCATAACCACGCCAATGGACCAAAAACTGCACCCGACCGCGGACCAGGCGTGAGTCCAGGATATTGCTCACCTCATACTCCTCACGATTGCCCACTTGGACCGGACGAGGCCGAGGAACCGAGGAAGTGAAACGATTACACACCAGTGGCTTCAACAGGGAGACATGAAACACGTTGGAGATCCGCATGCCAGGAGGAAGCGCAAGGGCATAGGCTACCGGGTTTACCCTGCGAAGCACTCGGAAGGGACCAACAAAGCGAGGCGCCAGCTTGGGAGTGGGCACTCGAAGGTTGAGGTTGCGGGTGGACAACCATACGCGGTCTCCGACCTGGTAGGAAGGAGCGGGCGCTCGTCTGCGATCAGCCTGGAGTCTCTGGCGCTGCGCAGAGACCTCAAGGGACCTCTGGATCTGTACCCAAGAAGCACGTAGGACGGAAAGGTGATCCTCCACAGCCGGAATTTCCTGGGGAGAGAATACCTCCGGTAACACGGCAGGTTGGAACCCATAATTGGCCATGAAGGGAGAAGTCCCAGAGGAAGAGTTCACCGCCGTGTTCCTGGCAAACTCAGCCCAAGGCAGGAGGTCAACCCAATTGTCTTGGTGATCGGAGACATAGCAACGAAGGAATTGCTCCAAGGCCTGATTGGATCGTTCTGCGGCCCCATTGGACTGAGGGTGGTAGGCCGAGGAGAAAGAGAGATGAATCCCCAACTGGGAGCAAAAGGCGCGCCAGAACCTGGACACAAACTGACTCCCCCGATCCGACACAATCTCCTTGGGCAAACCGTGCAACCGGAAGACCTCCCTGGCAAAAATCGAGGCCAACTCTTGTGCAGAGGGTAACTTCTTGAGAGGAACACAGTGGCACATTTTGGAAAACCGATCCACAATCATGAGAATGACCGTATGGCCTCGGGATGCAGGGAGGTCCACAATGAAATCCATCCCCAGGTGTGACCATGGACGCTCCCCGGTGGCTATGGGTTGCAAAAGGCCCAACGGAAGGTGCCGAGGGGACTTACTCTGGGCACAAACGGAGCATGCCGCTACATACGCGGTGATGTCGGAACGTAGAGAAGGCCACCAGAACAGACGTGAAACAGCCCAGGACAGCTGATTCTTTCCAGGATGCCCCGCGGCCTTGGAGTTATGGTAGGTTCGCAACAACCGAGTGCGCAACTCCTCAGGCACAAAACATCTGCCGTTGGGTCTCCCAGAGGGAGCACCAGATTGAGCCGCCAAAATCTGCTCACCCAGGGGAGAGGTCAGGCTGGTGCGAATGGCGGCCAGGATCTGATTCGGAGGTATGACCGAAGTCGGTAATCGACTCCTCCCCGGACAGCTCGGAGTACTGCCGTGATAAGGCATCCGCTCTGATGTTCTTGGAACCGGGTAGGTAGGAGACCACGTAATTAAAACGTGACAAGAACAGAGCCCATCTGGCCTGACGTGGTGTCAATCTCTTGGCCTCAGAGAGGTAGGTCAGATTCTTGTGGTCCGTCAGGATGAAAACCGGAACCACCGAGCCCTCGAGCAAGTGCCTCCATTCTTTAAGGGCCTGCACGATGGCCAATAACTCCCTGTCACCAATCTGATAGTTGCACTCCGCGGAAGACAGTTTCCGGGAGTAAAACCCACAAGGAAGCAGAGGGCCCTCTGGTGTTCTACGCTGAGACAGAAGGGCGCCTACTCCCGTCTCAGACGCGTCCACCTCGAGGACAAAAGGCAACCCAGGGTTGGGATGCGACAGAATCGGAGCCGACACAAAGGCGGACTTTAGAGCCTCAAAAGCTCGGATGGCCTCGAGCGGCCAGACCTGGGGATTACTGCCCTTCCTGGTCAGATCCGTGAGAGGCTTGGCTAGCATGGAAAAGTCCCTGATGAACTTCCGATAATAATTGGCGAAGCCCAAAAAGCGCTGCAGGGCACGAAGACCACTGGGCTGGGGCCACTGTAAGACAGCCGAAACCTTCTCAGGATCCATGGAGAAGCCCTCAGCGGAAATGATGTAACCTAAGAAGGTTACCTGGGATCGGTGAAATTCGCATTTCTCAAGCTTATCGAACAGCTTGTTCTCTCGTAACCGTTGCAACACTCGTCTGACATCCAGAATGTGGGCCTCCATGGATTCAGAATATACCAAGATGTCATCCAAATAGACCACCACACACTGCTGCAACAGGTCACGGAAAACATCGTTGATAAATTCCTGGAAGACTGCGGGTGCATTGCACAACCCAAAGTGCATAACCAAGGATTCATAATGACCAGTCCTGGTGTTAAACGCGGTCTTCCACTCATCGCCCGCCTTGATCCTTACCAGGTTATATGCCGCCCTCAGGTCGAGTTTGGTAAAGACCGTGGCCCCTTTGAGGCGATCGAACAGCTCGGAAATCAAGGGTATCGGGTAAGCGTTCTTGATCGTGATGCGATTGAGACCCCTGTAATCGATGCAAGGCCTCAACTCACCGCCCTTCTTTTTCACAAAGAAAAATCCAGCCCCTGCCGGGGACGAGGATTTGCGAATGTGTCCGCGTGAAAGCGCCTCCCTCACGTACTCCTCCATGGCCTCATTCTCCGCTACCGACAGTGGATAGACTTTGCCACGAGGAGGAACGGCACCAGATTGTAACTCTATGGCACAATCGTATGGGCGGTGCGGAGGTAGGGCAACCGCACGCACCTTATCGAATACATCCCGGTACTCTTCGTATTCAGGAGGCAACAGAGAGTCCGAGGAAGTACACAGCAACTTGACAGGCCCATGGATGCAACTAGCCCCACACTGCGGTGACCACGAGAGGATCTCGGCCGATCTCCAATCGAAAGTCGGATTATGCTTCTGGAGCCAGGGGTACCCCAAGACCACCGAGTAGTGTGGAGACGAAATAACCTGGAGACAGACCGACTCTCTGTGAACGGCACCAATGGCCATCCCCACTGGAAGGGTCTCCTGAGCAGGGCCAGATTAACGTAGGGGCTGATGGAGCTGCAGCTCCAGGCCCCTACCATAAAATAGGCCCATCCGCCAGCCAAAAGGCTGTCGGGAGCGGCCGGCGCTAAAAGTCTGTTACTTTGTACACAGCGCATGGTGCAGGAGGGATAACCGCGGGCGCACTGAGTTCATATCCGGCGGGCCGAGGCATTACAGGAACAGCACCAGCTGCTCTGACGTCCTGCCGCCGGATATACGTCACAGGATATCCGGCGGCAGGACGTCAGAGCAGCTGGTGCGGTTCCTATAATGCCGGCCCGCCAGATATGAACTCAGTGCGCCAGCGGTTATCCCTCCTGCACCACAGCAGTTTCGACCAGGCCGGCACACGGGCGGTGACGGCCCACAGCGCTCGGCCACACGGAGACAGGCAGCAGAAGGAGCTTCTGGAGGCTGCAGGTATCAGATAAACTCATCTAGTTGGAAGGGAGGGCAATCATAGTGCTGTTATGATTTATGGACACAGCTCTCAGCATGCTTAGCCAGCCTTCTATCTGGCTGTGCATCTTGAGAGTCACAGTCCACAGGCTGTTTCTGAGCCTGTGGACTGTGACTCTCAAGATGCACAGCCAGATAGAAGGCTGGCTAAGCATGCTGAAAGCTGTGTCCATAAATCATAACAGCACTATGAAAATTACTGACTGGCTAAGCATGCTGAGACTGAGCTCAGTCTAAATATCATAACACATAAAGAAATTACTGTTTCTAGCTGCTAGTCCACAGCAGCTAGAAACAGTAATTTCTTTAAAGGGATTCTGTCACCAGGTTTCACCCCTCAGCTAAAAATATGCTGATGTTCAGGGTGTCTTCACGATTCCTAATGTGGGCTTATAAATGTCATCTGTGGGCTTATAGAAACATAGAAACATAGAATGTGTCGGCAGATAAGAACCATTTGGCCCATCTAGTCTGCCCAATATATCTGAATCCTATGAATAGTCCCTGGCCCTATCTTATATGAAGGATGGCCTTATGCCTATCCCATGCATGCTTAAACTCCTCCACTGTATTTGCAGCTACCACTTCTGCAGGAAGGCTATTCCATGCATCCACTACTCTCTCAGTAAAGTAATACTTCCTGATATTACTTTTAAACCTTTGCGCCGCTAATTTAAAACTGTGTCCTCTTGTGGTAGTTTTTCTTCTTTTAAATATGCTCTCCTCCTTTACCGAGTTGATTCCCTTTATGTATTTAAAAGTTTCTATCATATCCCCTCTGTCTCGTCTTTCTGCCAAGCTATACATATTAAGGTCATTTAACCTTTCCTGGTAAGTTTTATCCTGCAATCCATGTACCAGTTTAGTAGCTCTTCTCTGAACTCTCTCTAGAGTATCTGTATCCTTCTGGAGATATGGCCTCCAGTACTGCGCACAATACTCCAAGTGAGGTCTCACCAGTGTTCTGTACAGCGGCATAAGCACTTCACTCTTTCTACTGCTTATACCTCTCCCTATACATCCAAGCATTCTGCTGGCATTTCGTGCTGCTCTATTACATTGTCTTCCCACCTTTAAGTCTTCTGAAATAATTACTCCTAAATCCCTTTCCTCAGATACTGAGGTCAGGACTTATTTAGCTAAAAAAACTGCTTTTACTAACCTGTCAGTCAAAAAATAAGGTGCCCAAGGGGATGTTAATGGATGCATGGTGCCGTCTGCACCCGCCGCCGTTCGTGCCCAGCGCCGCCTTTCCGGACTTCTGCGCCGCCTCCTAATCCTCTGTGCCGCCTCTCGCCCTCCCTCCCTCCCTCCCCCCTCCTTCTGCTGTAAGATTTTGCGCACAGGGCTCTGCCTGATGCGCCGTGCGGACTTCTCCATTTGGCTTCTTACAGCGAAGTGCTCATGCGCCGGCACTTCGCTCAACCCCTGCATGCACGAGATCTTACAGCAGGACTGTTACAGTGTTGGGTGACGTGAAGCATGATTCTCTGCTATGATATCAAGACTGATTCTCTGCTGACATGAAGCCAGATTCTCTGTTACGGGACCTCTCTCCTCTGCCTGGGTGCCGGGGCCTAAATTTATGACAATGGACTGTTACAGTGGTGGCTGACGTGAAGCCTGATTCTCTGCTATGACATGAAGACTGATTCTCTGCTGACATGAAGCCAGATTCTCTGTTACGGGACCTCTCTCCTCTGCCTGGGTGCCTGGGCCTAAATATATGACAATGGACTGTTACAGTGGTGGGTGACGTGAAGCCAGATTCTCTGCTATGGGACCTCTCTCCAATTGATATTGGTTAATTTTAATTTATTTTATTTTAATTTTAATTTATTTCCCTATCCACATTTGTTTGCAGGGGATTTACCTACATGTTGCTGCCTTTTGCAGCCCTCTAGCCCTTTTCTGGGCTGTTTTACAGCCTTTTTAGTGCCGAAAAGTTCAGGTCCCCATTGACTTCAATGGGGTTCGGGACGAAGTTCGGGTCGGGTTCGGATCCCGAACCCGAACATTTCCGGGAAGTTCGGCCGAACTTCTCGAACCCGAACATCCAGGTGTTCGCTCAACTCTAGTCAGGAGCGTTTAAATATGCACTCTCTCTGTTATGCATTGAAAATGGGTTGCTGAATGAGCTGAATCTTGATACTACAATTGAAGAATTTGCAAGCAAGAAGGCAAGAAAAGCAAATGTGTAGTTTAATTATAATCTGGCTGTTTGATTCGTTTTAGGTTAAAATGGAGTTTAGGATTGAGTGAATAACCCTGTTTTTGTGTTTGTTACTCTCTGCACTGTTATCATACAATTATATTTAATTTGTTTATATGGTTTACGTTCTCTTTATAAAAAATGGTTGTTTTGAATGTTGTATTTATTATGGCTTTATTTAATTAACTGGTTTCCTACTGTTTACAAAAAAAAAAAGGAACCTTTTTGATCCGTTTCTATTATGGCACTTTAATGGTAATTAAAATTTTTCATTTGTCTTAATACAAATGCTTTGCGTTTTGATTTTATATATTATGTATATATTTCCATAAAAAGGCCCAGCAAAATCCTCAGCACCAGGCCCATGATGCTCTTAATCCGGCCCTGCTCCTGAGTCACGTGTGGCGGCAGAAGGGGTCTGCCGTCTATCGCCTCAAGAGCCAGTGGAGAACCTCGAGGCTGCAGAGGAATGGAATTGGCGGCAGCGAACACACTATCAATGAACAAACCACCAGCACCAGAGTCCACCAACGCCTGGGTCGTCACCGAGCCCCCGACCCAGGAGAGGACAACAGTAATCAGTGGTTTGTCAACACGGGAAACCGGGGACGAGGAGACTCCACCCAAGATCTGCCCCCGACAGGATCTCAGGTGCGAGCGTTTCCCGGACGGTTCGGGCATGCCAACCGAAAATGCCCACCGAGACCACAGTACATGCATCGGCCCTCGCGTCTCCGGAGTACCCTCTCCCCCTCGGACAGGCGAGCAAACCCCAGCTGCATGGGTTCACCCCCAGACAAGTCATCCCCAGGAGGCGTGGGAGGAGAGGGAGGCACGGGTGGGACAGCAAATGTAGGCGCCAATCTGTTAGGAGACCTCCGCAGGCTCTCCTTAAAGGAAGGTCTCTCCCTGAGTCTGGTGTCAATCAAAATCAGGAAAGAAATCAGAGACTCAAGCTCCACTGGTAGGTCCTTAGCTGCAACCTCATCCTTCAAGGCATCCGAGAGACCATGAGAGAAAGCAGCGACCAGAGCCTCATTATTCCAGCCCACCTCTGCTGCCAGGATACAAAACTCAATGGCGTATTCAGCTACGGATCGTGAACCCTGTCTGATGGACATAAGGAGCTTCGCAGCAGAGGCAGCACGAGCCGGCACATCGAATACCTTCCGAAGAGAAGCAACAAAACCGGAAAACTCGGCAACCACCGGATTGTTGTTCTCCCATAAAGGGCTGGCCCAGGCCAAGGCCTTGTCCGAGAGCAGCGAGATCAAGAAGCCCACCTTTGATCTCTCAGTAGGAAAGGCATGTGGCAGCAACTCGAAATAAATGCCCACCTGGTTAAGGAAACCTCGGCACTGAGTTGGCTCTCCCCCAAAGCGCTGTGGAAGGGGGGCAGAACCGATCATACCCCGAAACACTGCAGGCGCAGCAACAGGTGTCGGGGTAGACTCTGGCGCAACAACCGGAGCGGCAGTAGGAGCGGGCCCAGGAGCGACAACCGACCAATCGGCAACGGAAGCTAAATGAGCCGTGCGTTCAAGCAGGGTTTGCAACGCCACAGCGAACCGACCCAACAGGTGATCCTGCTGATCAAGTCTGGCAACCAGCGTAGGTAGCGAGGATGGCCCTGTACCGTCAGAATTCATGGCTTGGTCCTAATGTCATGGAACCATGAACCAGACGTACAACAAGAGATAAGTGGAAATAAGAAGGCTTTATTGAAAATCAAGCTGTAAGGCAAAAGTCCAAACGGATGGCTAAACCGAAGCAGGGTCTTGCGAAGCCAGAGGTCAGGAACCGGAAGGGTAGTCAGACGAAGCCTGGATCAGGAACCAGCAGGGTAGTCAGACGAAGCCTGGATCAGGAACCAGCAGGGTAGTCAGACGAAGCCAGGATCAGGAACCAGAAGCAGCAGCAGTCTTAGAAGCATGTGAACACAGGAGGACCAAGCAAGGAACTGAAGCCACAGACCTCCTATATATATGAGCTAGGCATCCAGCTCCTCCCAGTGGGAAGGAGAAGCCGCAGGGTGGGAGGCTACAAGAAACCTAGAAACCAAGATGGCCGCCAGCACATGTCAAACGAAGGAGAACAGCAAGAAGGTAAGACCATGACAGTAGGACATCCAGCAGAACCTCAACCAGGTTCAAAGCAGGTGTTAGCATATTTGGACTACACCGTTACCCATGATCTAAGATCCCCTGGACTACTGGGCATGCAAACTTGAAGTGTGGCTGTAACTGGCTGAATTTGCCATCGGCATGCTATCCTACCCAGCCAGTAGTGTGGCATCAAAGCTGGTGTTCAGTGTGGCAGGGGTCATAGTTACCCCTAAGAGAACTCTCTTTTCTTCTCAAAATGTTGAGAAACTAACTTTCATAAAGATAAATCAGGTGTGGATGCAATAGAATATATTCATTCTGCCACTAATGATACATACTGTAGTGTGCTGGCACACTGGAATATTGTGCAAAGTGGGCCATTATTTCTAGACATGTGCTGCTGCCACCATTCTGAAGCTGCCACCCGCCTGCTCCTCTAATGCCATTACTACAATGGGGCTTCTTGGCCTACTGATATGTACATGTTAATTTTACAGGATATGCATGCCACTGGGCCTTGTTATCACACTGCTGTTGTTGGGTTCTGCTACTACTGTGATCTGCCACCATCTTGTGCTGTATGCTAGTGCTGCTGACTCCCCTCCCCACTCTGTCATGGGGCCACTACTGTCACTGCTACTGCCACTGCTGCCGGTTTGCGGCTGGTTCTCCACCGGGCCCCACTATAGTGAATAGGGCTGGACCGAATGCCGGCAATGCAACTCTGTACCTTGCAGGGACAGATCCAACAGGCTGTTCCTGGCTGGAACAGCCTGCTGGATCTGTTTCAGCAAATGTGAAACGGGCCTTAGGCTAGTTTCACAATAGCGTCAGGGACCTCTGCCAGGCTGTTCCAGCAGGTGAACAGCCTGTCTGATCCGTCCTACCGCTAGTGTATGTGTGGCCCCGGACTACCGCTCTGGCCCCATTGACTATCATGGGGGCTCTCATGGGAGCGGTAGTCCGTGGCCACACGTAGACTAGTGGCAGGACGAATCCGACAGCCTGCCGGAGGGCCCTGCCGCTAGTGTGAAACTAGCCTTAGCGTGGGTTCATACACAGCATTTTGCTTGTGTTCAGTCTTCCATCTGATGGATCCACCTGTCTGTTCTTTAAAACGGAAATTAACATTTCCATTTTATTTAGCCTACACTTTAATGGAGAACAGATGTCATCATATTGACAACCGTTTGCATCCATTCCATCTGAAATCCGTTTTTATGCTGGATTTGAAAACACTGCTTGTAGGCAGATTGGCCTGGGTATGCATGATTTATAGTAATTTCTTTAATTAATTTGTAAATGAAATCTCTTGTAAATGAAATCAAACCTTGGCAAAGCTGTCAAATAGAATTTTTCGAAACTTCGCTCATCTCTAGTATTTATGTTAAATTGGAGAAATCAAGCTTGAATAGCAGTGGAGGGGTACAACATATATTATGTAACACTTACAATGCTGTTCTAACACCTCTTCTAAGGTTACACTTATTAACTTCAGTCATGCAAATCCAATCAACATCTCACCTTCATGACTGAAGCATGAGTCACCAGTATTTAATGTGGGATAATTCTCATACAAGACATTTTAATTGAGAAAGTCAGTCAGATGACTACCAAAATGTCCAGTTGCTCTGACTAATTACTACTGATATACCATGAACTGGATGAATGACAACCTTCACATGGGACTTGGAGCAGCAAACATTTAAATACTTCTATAATGCATATCAATCCCTGGATATATTTTAATGGGGTCTATACGGTAGCTCGCCATAAACCTCTATGTAATCATAAAATAAAAAAGGAACACTGGATCCAGGGTTGGTGTATGAGTCGGCTAAAAAAGTCCCTAAATAAATGTCATCAGCTGGTACATGTGCAGCAATGTTATTAATACAAGCCATATAGAGACAGACAATAATAGTCCATTTCTTCTGAAAAGGGTGACTGTTCAATCAATCTTAGTAAGATTCATAAAAAAATAAAAAATAAATGCAAATATATGACTGTAATCCCAAATTGCACATTAGTGGATAAGAATAAGCAGTATCTCAATATACTGCAATATACAAATGTCACTTACTACTACAAGCAACAACAATAAGAAAGAGATATGTATGCTTCATATAAATGTGTTCAGTGAAAAATCTATGTTTAATCCTTGTGGATGAAGCAAGTTGAGTTTCCTGATCTATTTGGCTTTACACTGTTTATTACCTCTCACCACCTTCCTGAAGAGGTGGCATGTGATCAACAATGTAGAATGCAAGTTGATTCACAGATTGTCCAACCTCAGTAACGTGTCTAGGTACAGGTAATCCCATTTTCTCAGTACAAATTGAAGATTTATGATTATTCAATCACATCCTGCATTTTCTTGTGGTATAACATCTGTCAAGAACATTGGAGAACATGAATGACATGCTGATTAGATAGTGTCAAATTTTATGCAGTAGGATGTATAAATGTATCACCTTTAATCATTAAAGAACAATTTTCACAACTCAGAAAGGTAAACAAAAACTAATCTCAACCTAGAAGTTAGATTGACTGCATCTCTCATGGGGCCTACAGTAAATCAGTCTTCACCAATTTATGACTTTATGAGGTTATGTGACTTACTGTATGAAAATAGAAAGGGCGAAGTAACGGATATTGATTGAAACAACCTATATATACTTAATAATTAGACATGCATGCTGGTGGTATTGTGTTCAAATGGAACAAACTGCAATTTCCCAATACCTACATTGGTTTAAAATAAATTGCATTGTGCATTTCTTCCTATCACGGTGAAGAATGGCTTACATGCTTGTATATTTTGACAACTACGATCACTATTTACATTGATGTACTCATAAAGTATTGTATTTGTTATACATATTGCTTTATATTTGTTTCAATGTATTGACTGGCATGCATTTTACTTTTTTAGAAATTGTGGCATGACATCATTGAAGTGTAACTGTCATTTATTTTTGTGATATATAGGGGCAGTGAAACTGACCATTTTTGTAATATACTTTAATTACTGAAATTGTACATTTCTTTTAGAAAAATAGCTCTAAATGGGCCTATTTTGAGCATTATAGAAATATACAATTTCAGTAATTAAAGTATATTACAAAAATGGTCAGTAATGTATCACTACCTCTACACATTACACAAATAAAAATAAGAATGAAAGTTACATTTTAAATTAATTGTAATTGACACATGCAGCTATGGATGCTTGCAAAAAGTTCTAATGAGGGACTGAAACATACCTATATACCATGGATTAATATATGTTTAAGATTTCTCTTAAGATATTATAGTGGCTGCTTCTATCTTCAATCTTTTTTTTTTTCTTTTTCAAATTCTTTTTATTGATTTTCAAAAAGAAGGGAAATTACAAGAAGTCGCGGGACATATCAGCAGAAAATATCAGCAAAGTAGGACACATATACAGAGAAAAGTACATTCAATGACAATTACAAGGGACTTGTATGCCCTTAAAGATAATGATAGCGGAAAACTAAAACATCAGAAAAGGATACTTGACTCTCTAACATATCACTGTGCCTGCTTCTTATAAAAATAACCTCATGTTTGAGTTTACAAGTCTAATTGAGCAGGATTCCTCAGCTCCTTTGCACTGCACCGATCTGTTTCCAGACAAATGCACCCATCTCTCACATGGGTACCCTGTCCTAAAACTCGTACGAAGATGCTGAGCACGGGGCCGTAGGGAAACTACTTCGCTGGATGCTGCTCAAGGGGCTATGCCTGCTGGAGGGTAAAACCTTGAATAATACGAAAAACAACATCTAAACAAAAAGGGGGAAAAAAACGGGGAAGGAATTAGAAGTTGAGAAGGGTGAAAGGGAGAGGTGGTAGAGAGGGGGGGTGCGGGGGAAGGGAGGGAGGAGAAGGGAGGTACCATTAAGTAATAGTGGCTGAGCTTAGTTTACTTATTGGGTGGGGAGGAAAGACCCATCCTTCTTCGATCTTCTAAGGGAGAGTTCACATCTCCATTTATTTTTCCATTCTTCTGATCCGTCAGAAGAACATAAAAAAAACAGGATCATGTAAAAAATACAGAACCTTGAGTCAGGTCCAGGCAAGCTTTGCACCCTCCGTTTAGATGCTCTATATATGCAATTATATATAGGTATGCTGTTTTATGTTTAAATTCTGAGTGTCTCAAATGGAACCTGTCAGCATGAACATGCAGTGCAGAATGATATGTAGTTTTATTCAGTGTACAATATATTTGGAAAAACTTCCGACCCTTTCCTTTTTTCACATTTTGTTATGTTGGGACCTTGTACTAAAATAAAAATACTTCCCCCCATCATCCTGCACTCAAAAACCCCATAATGAGAAAGTGAAAACAGAATTTTAGATTTTTTTTGTAAGTTTTCTAAAAATATAAAAAATTTAATTTCTTTCAGAGTCTTCAGAGTGTTGTATTCAGAGTCAGGCCCTTTTGCTTGGATACTTGAAATTTAGCTCTAGGGGCCTCCCATTTCTCTTGATCACCTTTAAGATGTTTCTACAATGTGATTGGAGTCCAAGTGGGGTAAATTCAGTAGATTGGATATGATTTGGAAAGAACTGCCTGTAGAGCTCAGAGACAGGATTGTGTGGAGGCACGGGTCTAGAGGAGGGTACAAAATAAACTCTACTGCACGGAAAGTTCCAAAGAGCACAATGTCCTCCATAACTTTTAAATGGAGGAGATTTACCGAAGAAGTCTGGAGGCTATAGTCACTATCAAAAGTGATTAAACTAAGTACTGGTTAAAGGGGCTGAATACTTATGTCAATGCCGAATTTTAGATTTTCCTTTTCAATGAATTAGCAAATATTAGAAAATTCTGTTTTCACTTTCTCATTATAGGATATGAGGGCAGGTTGATGGGGAAAAACTAGATTTTCTATTTTTATTTTAGTACAAGTCTCTCAACATAAAATGTGAAAAAAGTGAAAAGGTCTGAAGACTTTCCAAATGTATTGTAACTTCTATTTTATACACATAAAGAGATTATGCAACATTATATCAGGCCTCACAGAGTGGCTGCAGTGGTGAACATACTTAGCTGGTCCCCGCGGAGGTGGTACTGCAAAGGTCACGTGCCCACCCGTTAACAGGATGCTGTTATCGGTGCACCAGGGAGATGAAGCTCCCACTGTGGCGCAATAGAGACCAAACCCAGGTGAGGGGATCAGGTAGGTATGATCAGCAGTTCAGGTCTGCCACTCTGTGAGGCCTGATATAATGTCAGATAACCCCTTTGTCTTTTTTCTTTCTGTTAAAATATTATTATTATTATCGTTATCATTCTGTATGTACAGTGAGTTATAAAGCATAATAGGTAAAGAAATCATTTGGTTTTCCTTCCAGGCCATTGTAGATAGCTAAGCGCTTGAACTGCAACAACGGTAGTTCTACAATTGCAACAGATCACAGTTAAATTTATGTTTCAAAGTCATGGACTCATATCACAATTTGTTGGTGGCTGTTGAGGGGTTACACGCTAAGACTTTGAGCACTGTATATTTCTTTTTTAAATATATAGACACTGACCAGAATGAAATTGGTGAAAGTAACAACTAAATATGAAGATGCTATATTTTCTGAAAGAAGGTAATGAGAGACAACATAATTGGTAATCGTAACTGGAGCCAATGTAAACAGAGCTACACCTGCTTCATTAACATTATGTTTATCCACGGGGACGTAAGCCAAGATGATGACTTGCAGGTCATCTTTTGCTATTTCTTAAATTGTCAGTAAAGATAAAATGATTATTGACCTTGCTGGGCAGGATCAGTCACTCTCTCTATGAGCTAACTAACCTCTGAAGAAATTTTGCTGTCCCACAAAAAAAAAGAAAGTACCTGGATCTGAAATCTTTTGTAATTATATATAACTAAAATTTTTGTTTTATATTTGCTATAGCCACTAAGTTTTTTTAAAATATATATTTGTAGAGGTTAACCTGCTATTTGTCATTTCATTTATTTCTCTGTCTACCTCACTACTATCACTGAGGTGGGTGCACATGATTAGTTCTATCCATCAGCTACCACCAGCTGTATCTACTACAGCCCTGATCAAGTTCTCAAGACCACTTGAAAAATGGCAAAAAATCATATTTAGTATGGCTGGATCTTAACAAGATTCCAAGTAGAGCTTCAACATGAAAACAACGAATAAACTGAAACAGGCTGTTTTGACCACACCTCCCCCCAAAAAACTAAACCCCCCCAAAACAGAAATTCAACTTCCAAACATGAACTCAGCAATGAGTAGCTCCACCGTTATTGTTTATCACTTCAAAAATGTGTTTCGGCATGATTGATGCAAGCGTTTCCATGAGGTTAGTGGGAACATTTCTCCAAGTGGTGAAGGCGGCCGCACGAAGGCCATCTACTGTCTGGAACTGTTGTTCATTTTTGTAAACTTCCCTTGCCATCCATCCCCAAAGGTTCTCAATTGGATTTAGATCAGGGGAACACGCAGGTTGGGCCAAAAGAGTGATGTTATTCTCCTGGAAGAAGTCCCTTGTCCTGCGGGTATTGTGTACAGTAGCATTGTCCTGTTGAAAAACCCAGTTGTTACCACACAGACAAGGGACCTCAGTTATGACGAATGCTCTCTGCAACATCTGGACATAGCCAGTGGCCGTTTGACGTCCCTGCACTTCCTGAAGCTCCATTGTTCCACTGAAGGAAAAAGCACCCCAGACCATTATGGTGCATAGAAAACATCTCAGGTGGGATCTGCTTGTCATGCCAGTAACATTGGAAACCATCAGGACCATCAAGGTTAAATTTTTTCTCATCAGAGAATAAAACTTTCTTCCACCTTTGAATGTCCCATGTTTGGTGCTCTCTTGCAAAGTCCAAACGAGCAGTTCTGTTGCGTTCAAGGAGACAAGGTCTTTGAAGACGTTTTTGTTTTTGAAGCCCTTCAGTCTCAGATACCGTCTGATGGTTATGGGGCTGCAGTCAGCACCAGTAAGGGCCTTAATTTGGGTCGAGGATCGTTCAGTGTCTTGACGGACAGCCAATTGGATCCTCCGGCTCAGTGCTGATGAAATTTTTTGGGGTCTTCCACTTGACTTTTTTGTTCCATAACCCTCAGGATCATTTAAGAAATTCCAAACTTACTGCATCCCACCTCAGCAGCGATGGCGCGCTGTGAGAGACCCTGCTTATGCAGTTCAACAACCCGACCACGTTCAAAAAGGGAGAGTTTTTTTGCCTTTGCCATCACAATGTGTGACTACCTGACAGAAAATGACAATGAATCCACATCTTTGCACAGATTTGGCCTTTTAAAGGCATGTGGTCCTAAAATTTTGATCAGCTGAAAAACAGCCTGTTTCAGTTTAATCGGTATTTTCAATTAATTGAATGCTCAAAAAATGTTTTGTCTCACTCTCATTTCTTCTTGTTGCATGTTGAAGCTCTACTTGGAACCTTGGAACAATGTAAAATATGATTTTTTGCCATTTTTCAAGTGGTCTTAAACTTTTGATCAGGACTGTATTAGAAGTGGTTACAGTTATAGGAAGAAAACTACAGTAAAAGGACACACTCCTTGACAAAGGGCGTTCAAGCAGAGAAAGTGGAGAAATGAATGGGGAGATCTCTGTATCCATGTGAGGCACAGGGCTGGTTCTAGCTTTGCTAGAATGTGATTGATGTTTTATGTGGTCTGGTCTTTATTTTTTAAAATAATTATGCGATAACCAATTTAGGGGACTATATTTTTCTAGCAGTACTACAGACCTATAGCTGTAATATGCCACATAGAGCTGAAAGATCCACTTTAAATATTTTTATAGTTTTACATTTTTAGTGTGTCTGGTGCTAAATTATGACTAATACAATATCCAGTAACATAAACTGTAAAAAAAATATAAAATTCTATGAGCTTAGATTGCTACCTTATAGGGATTGTCTGTTTTAGACAAGTGTTTTAATAACAGTCCCCTGATAATAAACTGTAATCTGTGCTGAATTCTCTTGCAGCGCTACCACAGGAGAAATGAAGCACTGCAAAGTTCTGATTGAAATCAATGAGCTGTCCATGTAATGCATAGTGTTTTTTGGTCATCCACTGTGAGAAATGCCTTTTGTGGCTGTTCTTAGCTCTGGCTAGCAGAGGAGAAGCAAATGCACTAAGAATTTTCATAAAACCAAATTCTGAAACATATTTTTTTTCATCTGTCTTTATTGGCTCGTTGCATTTTTTATTCTTCATTCCTGGGCTGCTTCTCTGCTCTATTAAAGGCAGTTTAGAAATTTGCTTTACAACAGCCCTGTAGACTGTAGGAATTTTTAGACTAGAGATGACTCATTGATTTCTATCAGAGAGTTTTGTAGTCATGCTCGGGGTAATTCACATGATCAGCTTTATTCACCCACCCCAGGATACAGTGAAGTCACGAACGAGGAAAGCAACTCAAACAACATTTTTGCCAAAACCATACTTTTTACTTAAACGAGGTCATGAACGCAGCCACAGATGCTGGTTACACACAAATAAATTTACATACACCTAGCCAAGGGCTGGGGCTCTTGTGCTTTAAAGTGGGGCACCCTCTGGATGGATGATGGAGGTATTAGCAGTAAATTTACCTACTGGTGGGCTCAAATAGACCAGCCATGGTTACCTGTTAATACCCTAGAGTCAGGAACAATTATTGGGTGCGTAATGCGGGCTAGCCTCCGGTACAGCACAACAGCTTACAATCTTATTCCATGCTATAATAGTTCCCTCCCCCAACAACTGGTTTAAACAGCACATGCCTATTGTGTTTCTCCTGAATACACCAGCCTGGCTTGAATTAGTTGTGAAGCTTGTCAGCTCTCCAGTGTGAACTGACACTTTAAACGTCTAAAGTCCTTGTTAAGAGCAGTTAACAACACTTGTGGCCTGACACAAACAGCAAATCTAACTAACTAACGGCCTGGTGTTGGTCTCTAGGATCGTAGGTGCTAAAACTGTATGAGATGCATGCACGATTAGTTTTACTGACCCGGGTCTGCTTTGTGTAAGCTGGTGACTGTGGATGGAACAAGGGTTACTCCAATTAGCGTGTAGTACCACAGTGTCTGTGGCTTTACTCCCCAGTTCTCATCTGCATTCCTGGCAACAGTTCCGCATCCTTTGGACAAGATCAGAGTAATGGACCCTTGGCTGCATCTATGGTCCCTGGAGGATGCTCTTACATCTGGATGTCAAGGGATTATCCTCATACATACAGTAGCTACTAGATGCCTCTTCCAAGCTCACCCTAAGATGGATGATGCTTCACTTCCTTTTCAGGCTCGTAATTCCACCCCCTAAGATATTTCAGATGAATCTATAAAAGTAGTCTTTTATAGCTATGCTTTGGAAACAATGATCTATTGTGGTCAAACAGCAGAATGTCAGTCAAAATAATTTTTTATTTACATAAATACAATGTTCACAAAATGAGTGCTGCTTCCCCATCTCGCACAACGTTCCAACTCCTATGAGCTTTTCTCAATCAGGCATTGGAGCTGAAACATTTCAGGAGTGAATTACGGTGTGTATTTATTGGAGTGCTCTCTCAACTTCTATTGTTTTAGTGTGGAGGACTCTGGACCAGGTCCTGCAAGGCCTACACCTTTAAATCAATGTTCAGTTCCGCTGACCTCTTTGAAGAAAATGAGAATATCCGTGCCATGTATCTGTCCAGGCCCTGCACTTGGCATAACACAATACATCAGCTTTGCCTTAAATCAAATGGATAAAAGGGACACCAATTTGTTAGTTATAATAGAATCTTCAGTACTTATCAGTAATCTTTACCTCCAGCTTACAAATAATGGTACATATCACACAGGAAAAAGTATTGGATTGTCCAAAGGAGAATAATTTTCTAATAGCTTGTCTGGTACAGTGAATTTGCTATGGATGAAGATGAACAGAGTATTGATTCATATTATAACAAAAGGGACAGCTTTTTTCTTACATAGATTGCTTATTTTATTCAGTCCTTGACCATCTGAAGCATCCAATGATTTCATTGTTGACCTCTGAGATTGACTGGAGTTTTTTTCCGGCATAGTTACACACTACACTTCTGCTTCCCACTCATTTTTTTCTTTCACAATCTCTCTTGTCTCCACTGGCTTTTGTCTTGTATTGGGTGCTATTGACTGAATGCTAAGAAAACCTTTCATTTTGTCACAATGGAAGCAGACTATACATCTTTGATAACCAAGACATTTCTGTAGTGACACATCCCTTATCAACCTAGAGCTTGAAATTGTCTTTTGGTTGCATGCAATTAAGTAATCAAACGAATGGGATAAGTAGCATTTGGTAGATTTTTTTGTAAACTGTAAAAATAAAATAACAAATTAAGAATTACCGTATTTTTTTTTTATAAGACACACTTTTTTCCCCTCCAAAGTGGGGGGGGGGAAAGTCACTGCGTCTTATAAAGCGAACGTGATACAAATTAGGTGGCTCAGGAGCTCTCACTAACAGCTGGTGGCTTCACTGAAGGCTTCTGCCGCCAGCCCGCACTCCCGTAAGTCTGCACGATGAGCAGGCTGATGGCTTCACTTAATGTGCTCTGCATGCCGCCAGCCCGCATATCCATTGAGCTCCCCTATCATTGTAAAGCGTTGGGCGGGCTGGCGGCTTAACTTGCTGCGCTCCTCTGCTACCAGCCCAGGCATCCATCTTAGCCCGCTGTGCAGTCTGGTACAGGCTGTCAACAGGCGGCGCTGTGTTGTGTGACGCGGGAGGAGAGTGGGCCGAGGCCTCGGATATGGATTCCAGGAGACACGCACAGGTACCGTACAGCATTATAGTGCGGGAGGTGTGCAGGGTGGCTGCACCGGGGACTTGTGGGGTGTCGCCTATCATCACTGCACTGCTAGTAGGGCCTGCAGTGCTGTCAGTGGGAGGACCGGGTGGTATGCCAGACAGTCCCTGGATGCCACTCTCTGCCGGAGCTGCCCATTCCAGTGATGATGTACCTAGTTGCCTTGTCAGTGAGTCCTTCATAGGTGCAATGAAAAGCTTGCTCCCCCTTGAACCTGTGGGTGATATATGGACGTGGGCTCCCCACCCCTTGACCCTGTGTGCACTCCGTCCCTTTACCCTCTCCACCACATATAGAACAGGATGAACCACTCCTTTACCCTGTGTGGGATTATTGAAGTGGGCTCCCTGTTCCTTGACCCTGTGTGCATTCTGTCCCTTGACCATGTACGTGACATATGGATGGGGACTCCTCACCCCTTGACACTGTCTGCAACATATGAATGGGAGCTCCCCACCCTTTGACCCTGTCTGCGACATAGGAATTGGGGGCCCAGACCCCTTGACCCTGTCTGCCACAAGGAGCTCATGAGGCCACCGTTGGGCGGGCTGGCTACTTCACTTACTGGGCTCTGCTACTGCCAGCTCTTCATTAGTTTAGCTGATTGGTGGTGCGTGCATCCTGCTACCCACATCTCCACCAATCAGCCCCCTTCCTATCTCCCGCTGTACCAGCTCTGCTCCTGCTGTGTACGGCGGTTTTGTGGATCTAGTCCCTCAGTGAGTCGAGCTCAGGGGCTATAAATGTGCAGTACATGGGTGTTTTCCTATGGATGAAGGGGGTTATAGTCATATTTAATATAAACACATACCAATTACAGAACAGTCCCTGGACAGTGTTTATATTAAATATGACTATAACTCCCCTCATCCTTGAGAATACACCAATGTACAGTACCTACAGTACATCAGTGTATTCTTTAGGCTGATGGGGGTTATAATCACATCACAGTGTCATCCACAGTTCCCCCATAACAGTGTTTCATCCACAGTTCCCCCATAACAGTGTGTCATCCACAGATCCCCCATAACAGATCCCCCACAACAGTGTCCTCCACAGATCCCCCATAACAGTGTCATCCACAGATCACCCATAACAGATCACCCATAACATTGTCATCCACAGATCCCCCATAACAGTGCATCATCCACAGATCCCCCATAACAGTGCATCATCCACAGATCCCCCATACCAGTGTCATCAACAGACCACAATTACAGGTAGTTCAAAACCCACCAAAAGCACATCTTTTGGTTAAAAAAACTTTTTTTTACTTATTTTCCTCCTCAAAAACCTAGGTGCGTCTTATCATCAGGTGCGTCTTATAAAGCGAAAAATACAGTAATATATTTTATGCTAACACATTCACAACTTAGAGTTTATGGACAGGTTGTGATTTACCAATCCCAACTGCAGTGCTGCTCTGCCCTTTACTCCCTGTGCCACAGCTGTCCACGCTTCTCGGGCTACATTGCCACTTTTAGTCTGAGACTATCACAGGTGAGTGTAACCTGGGGATCACAGGGGGAAAGCCATCCCTCCTCCTCTGAAGAAAGTAGGGGCATAGGGTGAAGAATAGATAATCCCTTAGCTCAACTGTGTGGTGTGTGTGTGTGTGTGTGTGGGGGGGGGGTTATCTGTAAATTACTGTAGTGACTAATATATAAAGGTAAGATTTAAAGGCAAAACGTGCAGTACCTCAGTACAGGGGTATCTGCAAATGTTTTGTGATGTTATGTCATTTATTGGACTCCCAGCATGGCCTGGCATGGTTGGCAGGGACAGGGTCAATCACCCTGTCCCACCCTCCAAGGAGCAGTGTGTTTGTATTACTTCCTGACTAGATAGAGTGTACAGTGAGTGTGTGTGTGAGCAAGCCCATGTGCTCCTTCTCCTTAGGCCTTAGAAAGAAAGAACTTAGAATCTGTATGGCCAAACATAGGAGTCAGCAGGGTAACTTGTGACTACAGCTACAACACATTTGTTATAGTTTTACTTTCTTTGCATTATCATATTAAGAGCCCCATAACTTTTTTATTTTTATGTTCACAGAGCTTTGTGAGTGCTCTTTTTTGTGTAGATATTATTGAAACCATTTTGGAGTGTTTAAAGGGCTTCTTTCACCCCACTAAACTCTCTTTTTTGGCTCCTTATAGTCCCTATACAGCGATATATGAATACATAGATGTATTCGGGTGTAGATGTGACATCATCGGCGCAGGCGCACTGAGGATGGAGCGGCCGAGCGAGCGTCCTCCTCTCAGTGTGCCTGCGCCGACTGAATGCCGTTACGGCGCAGGCGTGAGATCTTGATAGCAGACAGGGCCAGCCAGAGGACGATCGCATTCGCTGGCCCTGTCAATCAACATGCGGAAGGGGCGTCTATATGATAGGAGGTTGCGGCTGCTATCCACAAGTAGCCGCCCTACTTGCTAGTAGACAGGTGATTTACATAGTATAAAAGTACATTTTATTCATGATCTACTGAACCAAAATAACTAATAACATTATGTATTCATATATCACTGTATATGGATTAGTGGGGTGACAGAAGCCCTTTAAGGCTTTTTGTTCAATTTCTGGAAGTAGGTAAAGAGACAAAAATTGTGAATCAGCGTTTTAGATGTTTTTTTTCCATTACATCATTCACCATATGGGATAAATATTTTTATATTTCAATAGGATGGGCATTTTCGCATGCAATGATGCATATGATGTTTATTTTTAAAATTGTTTATGTATTTTTATTTTGGGGAAAGGGGGTGATTTAAATTAAAAAAAGTATATTTTTAAAAACTTTATTTTTTTTGTACTTTTTATTAGTTCCCCTGGGGAACTTGAACCAGCATCATTAGATTTCTTCTCTCATAGACTCCATGAGAATTTCACTATGTTCCTGTGAAGCCATGCCACAGGCAGGGTCTTCTTAGGAACAAAACTGCAGCAGCCGTAGATTCTTCAGGAAGACTGAGGCTGCCACACCCACCATCCGGCTCCCCCGATCTCAACTAGTGGGAGTCGTTGTACAGCCAGGAGTGTGCTCTCCCGGTTGTTAAGCTCCCAGATGCCTTGGTCACATTTGACCATGGCATCTGAGGGGTTAAATGTGTGCACTCAATATTATTGTCAATTGCATACATTAGCCCCAGGTGTATGCTGTTTAAAACAGCAGGCACACAGAGGCGATGGCGCTCACTGCACTCTCGATTAGGCACCATCTTTAAATACCTGGCCCCCAATGTATATTAATCTTGGGCGGTCAGGAAGGGGTTAGAGATCATTTCAGGAGCATTACATGGTATATACAATATTTCTAACTTCTAATCTAAATGAACAGAAAACTGCTGATTGTGTGTGAGAAATGCAGTGTGCAGTCAGACCATTCTTAGCAATCAGTGATAAACAGCTGGAGCAGAGCTTGATCTCCTGATTGTGATGAACATGATGAGCTTTCATGTGACCAAAATACATTGCAGCTGAGATACAGTTTGCTGATAATATATGAAGAAATTGGAGTGCAGTAAGTGGAAATTAGCCATAATAGGTCATGGAGCTTTCTCCACGGGTTCTAGTTTTAGTGCTCGTTTTTTATTATAAACTCAGGGACTGATCCCATTGATATATTAAATATCTATTTTCTTGCCAAATTCAAGACAGTCATTACAAATAATAGTAAAAGCTGGGAGACTATATTGTCATAGTTAAACACGTTTGTGAACGATGTTTTGGGGAAATTTGATCAAGTTTTTCACCTATAATAGTAACTGAAAAACTTGATCAAATAAAAAGGATTGATTGAAATTACTGGCAATTCCAACTATAAAGCAAATCACAGCTTTTTTTATATTCAGAATCTAGAAAAATACTCCATACTATAGTGTCTGTAAAGGGAGCCTAAAAAATTCCATTAAAATAAAATTTAAAATGCTTTGTAGTAAATGCGTCTTAGGCTCCCTTCACATAGGTTTGGCTATCCAACTCAGTTCCCCTCTCGCGTAAAGCAGTAAACATCTGGGGCAACTGAGCCAAAACTGATCCCATAGTTTTCTATGGGATACATCCAGCACATCAGCTGTGATGCTTGATGTCAAATAGCGCCAACGAAAAAAGTCTGCATGGTATGTTTTACTGTCCGATGCTCTCAGTTTATGGATGCCAGATATGTGCCCTGGATCGCAGTACAAGCATCAATTGTGCCTAGCTCCATGCCTACAACAACTGGCCAAGCACAACTGATGCATGTGAAGCGGCCTTAGATCTTAGTTACAGACGCAAGACCTGAACAATCAGAGCGGTCTTCATTTTTATTCAAGCTACGTCATCATGTTGCTTTTAGATTTATATTTTTACTGGGTATAAGAAATATAGATATTGTCACCAACATCAATAAAGAACAATACCGGAGAACATGACATACGAGGCAAGTACGATTTGTCTAGTACAGCTTCTTTTTGTCCATTTATTAGGATACTTTCTTGAAAATGGTTTGTATCAGCATTTAATGTGGCACACTGTTCAGTCATTTGTAAACTACACAATTTTTTTAGTAACGCCGCGTTTCACCCCATCTCAGCTGCTGCAGATAGATTACCGCTTATATTTTCCAACATAAATCATTTTTACAACCGTCAAAAAAAATGCGAAAGTCATTTCAGATCCCCTGTTCAGCTCTCCACACCGGTAGCCCCATGAATACTGAGTCTAGGTCCGTTCTGCAACTGCTCTGCTCCCAGTGACTGCCATTGATTTGCAGGGCATTACTAGCTGACTGTGCTGCTCTGCACATATCAAATTTCACAGGAGCAAACTGATTGAATTTACTGTTTTACAGAAGCAGTAATATTTTGTTACTTTTGTAATATGATTAATGACTGTGGTGTCTAATAACACCACGCAACAATGATTTTGCTGCTTAGAGAAAAACATGTGATTTATACTAAAATGAGCGCGCTGATTCCAAATATGAACTTGGAATTTGCCTGACACGTCTAGATTTTAACCCCTTAAGGACCCGCCTTCCCATAGTCCTAACTTTTTTATTTTTTTATTCACATAGGCTTATGAGGGCTTATTTTTTTTGTTGGACAAGTTGTAATTTCTAATGGCACCATTTACGGTTGCATACCATGTAGTAGGAAGTGGGGAAAAATTTGCAAATGGGGCAGAATTGGGAAAAAACACAATTCTGATAATTTGTTTATTTTTTACACTGTACACTATGCGGTAATATTTACCTGTTATCTTCATTCTCCACGTCAGTACGGTTACAACGATGCCACACTTATATAATTTTTCTTGCGCTTAATACTGAAATTTTTTAAAACTTTGAGTTTTTTTATAACCATATTCTGAACCCTATAACTTTTTGTAGTTATGTGTACAGGGCTGTGTGAGGGCTAATTTTTTGCGGGACAATTTGTTCTTTTCAGTTATACCAATTTGAAGTGTGTGCGACTTTTTGATCACTTTTTATAAAAAAATTATTGAGTAGTTGAAGTGAACTTGAACAGCATGGGGAGGATGTCTGGATGCATCTTGTACTCCTAGGTTGCTGCTGGGAACAATGTTGTCCGAGTAGTACGCCACTTTTACAGACGCAAAAAAACAAAGATAAAATCGATTTTAAAGGAAGCATTGTTAGGAAACATTCTTTCCTGTATATTTACTTGTATATAAAGTGCTGCCAAAAATTGCAAGGAAGAGGCCCTGCAATACAACCTGTATATCACATAAAGGAGGGCCTTATTTACATTGTGGTACAATTGTTCAGGCAGTGGGACTCCTGCACTCATAAAGCCTATGCACTAAGTGAAAGGGCTGCCAAAAAATACAAGAAACCGGCACTCCAATATACCCTTTGTTACACATAAAGGAGGGCATCATGCATAGCCTTGAAAAATTATGACTGATGGCCTGCTGGAGCAAGCACCTGCTGATATGACCATCTAAAACATTATGGGCGAGGGCCTGCTGCCGCTTTGGTGACTCAAGATATTCTGGGGCCGATTGCACGTCCCCGTGACGGCGACAATCCATTCGGATATCTGCCCCATCAAATTTCAATGTTATTTTCATAGCCAACCACGGTGACAACAGGTAAGGGGGAATCAGTGTTCAATTCCGGTGAGGGAGCCTGAGAAACGGCTACAGCTACCACATCCAAGCAAGGCAGCATGCGTGCAAATTACCTATTAGGTATAATTAGGTGAGGGCCTGCAGGTGAGCTGACCCTGTATAGATTGTAGGTGAGGGTATGCTGGTGAACTGACCCTCTAAAAAATTGTAGGTGAGGACCTGCAGGTGAGCTGACCCTCTAAAACATTATGGTTGAGGGCCTGCTGCTGAGCGGACCATTAAAAAAATTATGAGAGAATGCCTGCTGTTTAGCTTACCATTGAAAAAATTTACAGTGTTCAAAGCAGGCCAAGTCATCTGAACACTTCAGCTAGGAATAATGGAATAGGACTCCAGTTCTATTTTTTGGGTTTTCGGAACTGGGGCCATGATAATAAGGGACGGCCGGAGGTATCCATATTGCGCCGATAGAGGTAAAATTCTTGGACTGGCTTAAGATGAACCAAAGCAAAAGCATTTGCCAAGAATGTTTTCATTAATAAAAAACAAAAGTCGGAGGTTCAAAGACGATCAGATACCGTCGTAGTTTTGACCATAAATGATGACGACTGGCGATTTGGCAGCATTATTCCCATGACCCTCCAAGCTGCTTCCAGGAAGCAAAAGTCTTTGGGTTCCGGGGGAAGCATGGTTTGAAAGCTGACAAAGTACACTGTATGTCAATGATACATTTTTGAAGAGCACAGATTACACTGCACATGTGGCCCTGGTAAGGTCACTGTCAGAAGCGGATACCGTCTACAAAAAAAAATACATTGTATGTCACAGATAAATTATTGAAGCTCACACATTACACTGCAGATGTGGCCCTGGTATTCTCACTGTCAGAAGCGGACACCGTCTATGGAAAAATTACACTGTTTGTCACAGATACATTTTTGAAGCGCGCACGTTACACTGCAGATGTGGCCCTGGTAAGGTCACTGTCGGAAGCGGAGACCGCCTATGGAAAAATGACATTGTATGTCACAGATACATTTTTGAAGCGCACAAGTTACACTGCAGATGTGGCCTTGGTAAGGTCACTGTCAGAAGCGGACACCGTCTACGGAAAAATTATTATGTATGTCACAGATACATTTTTGAAGCGCACACGCTACACTGCAGATGTGGCCCTGGTAAGGTCACTGTCAGAAGCGGACATTGTCTATGGAAAAATTACAATGTATGTCACAGATCCATTTTTGAAGCGCACACAATACACTGCAGATGTGGCCCTGTTAAAGTCACTGTCAGAAGCGTACAATGTATACGGAAAAAGTACACTGGATGTCACTGATATTTTAGGGGTGCGCACACTTTACACAGGAGATGTGGCACAGATAATTTAACTGTCCGCAGCGGACACCATCTATGGAAAAAGTACACAGGATGTCACTGATATTTTAGGGATGCGCACACTTTACACAGGAGATGTGGCGCGGATAATTTAACTGTCCGCAGCTGACACCGTCTACAGAAAAAGTACACTGGATGTCACTGATATTTTAGGGATGCGTACACATTACACAAAAGATGTGGCGCAGCTAATCTCACTGTCCGCAGCGGACACCGTCTACGGAAAAAGTACACTGGATGTCACTGATATTTTAGGGATGCGCACACTTTAAACAGGAGATATGGCGCGGATAATTTAACTGTCCGCAGCGGCCTATTATGCGGTATTTAGCGCAGGATGCACTAAAAATATGCAGTGGGATGCGAAAGTTTGGGCAACCTTGTTAATCGGCATGATTTTCCTGTATAAATCGTTGAATGTTACGATAAAAAATGTCAGTTAAATATATCATATTGGAGACACACACAGTGATATTTGAGAAGTGAAATGAAGTTTATTGGATTTACATAAAGTGTGCTATAATTGTTTAAACATAATTAGGCAGGTGCATAAATTTGGGAACCATAAAAAAGAAATGAAATCAATATTTAGTAGATCCTCCTTTTGCAGAAATTACAGCCTCTAAACGCTTCCTGTAGGTTCCAATGAGAGTCTGGATTCTGGTTGAAGGTATTTTGGACCATTCCTCTTTACAAAACATCTTTAGTTCATTCAGGTTTGATGGCTTCTGAGCATGGACAGCTCTCTTTAAGTCACACCACAGATTTTCAATTATATTCAGGTCTGGGGACTGAGATGGCCATTCCAGAACGTTATACTTGTTCCTCTGCATAAATGCCTTAGTGGATTTTGAGCAGTGTTTAGGGTCGTTGTCTTGTTGAAAGATCCAGCCCCGGCGCAGCTTCAGCTTTGTCACTGATTCCTGTACATTGATCTCCAGAATCTGCTGATACTGAATGGAATCCATGCGTCCCTCAACTTTGACAAGATTCCCAGTCCCTGCACTGGCCACACAGCCCCACAGCATGATGGAACCACCACCATATTTTACTGTAGGTAGCAGGTGTTTTTCTTGGAATGCTGTGTTCTTTTTCCTCCATGCATAACGCCCCTTGTTATAGCCAAATAACTCAATTTTAGTTTCATCAGTCCACAGCACCTTATTCCAAAATGAAGCTGGCTTGTCCAAATGTGCTTTAGCCCACCTCAAGCGGCACTTTTTGTGCTGTGGGCAGAAAAAAAGCTTCCTCTGCATCACTCTCACATACAACATCTCCTTGTGTAAAGTTTGCCGAATGGTTGAACGATGCACAGTGACTCCATCTGCAGCAAGATGATGCTGTAGGTCTTTGGTGCTGGTCTGTGGGTTGCCTCTGACTGTTCTCACCATTCGTCGCTTCTGTCTATCCGAGATTTTCTGTCTATCCGAGATTTTTCTTGGTCTGCCACTTCGAGCCTTAACTTGAACTGAGCCTGTGGTCTTCCATTTCCTCAATATGTTCCTAACTGTGGAAACAGACAGCTGAAATCTCTGAGACAGCTTTCTGTATCCTTCCCCTAAATCATGATGGTGAAGAATCTTTGTCTTCAGGTCATTTGAGAGTTGTTTTGAGACCCCCATGTTGCTACTCTTCAGAGAAAATTAAAAGAGGAGGGAAACTTACAATTAACCCCTTTAAATACTCTTTCTCATAATTGGATTAACCTGTGTATGTAGGTCAGGGGTCACTGAACTTACCAAGCCAATTTGAGTTCCAATAATTAGTTCTAAAGGTTTTTGAATCAATAAAATGACAACAGTGCCCAAATTTATGCACCTGCCTAATTTTGTTTAAACAATTATAGCACACTTTCTGTAAATCCAATAAACTGCATTTCACTTCTCAAATATCACTGTGTGTGTCTCCTATATGATATATTTAACTGACATTTTTTATCGTAACAATCAACGATTTATACAGGAAAATCATGATGATTAACAAGGTTGCCCAAACTTTCGCATCCCACTGTATATTGCTGTGTCTCTGAAACGTTTTTGCACAAAATAAATATTGAATTACACCCCCTAGACTCTCTGTCTCTTCCTATGCTCAGCTCTCCCTGACTACGAATGAGCCGAACATACGTCATCGGTTGCTATATAGCACTCGATGATGCGTTCCGGACAGCCAATCACTGGCATTACAGTGAGGGCAGCACTTACCTGCATGTTTATTGGCTGCTACGCAGCCTAGAAACGTGCGGGTGGGGACTTGAGACTGGCGCTTGAGCACATGCGGTACTTGGCCAAGTACTGCCATGTGTCGAGCATGCTCGATCATCACTATTGTTTAGTGGTGACAAGTCAGGTCCAATTTCTTATCACCTCTATTTTATTTACTTGGAGTTTGATCACTCCGCGCCCAATGACATACCCTAGGTATGTTGTCTGCTCTAACCCTATTGCACATTATTATTGGGCTAGCGGTTAGTCCAGCTTTTCTAAGGGAGTCTACTACAGCCTGCACTTTGGGCAGTTGACTTTCCCAGTCGGTACTGTGGATGAAAATATCGTCCAGGTAAGCCAAAGCGTACTGACGATGTGGTCGCAGCACAATGTCCATTAGCCTTTGGAAAGTGGCGGGGGCACCATGCAGACCAAAGTGTAACACTTTATACTGGTACAGCCCCTCCGGTGTGATGAAGGCCATTTTCTTTTTGGCAGCCTCCTTTAAGGGTACCTGCTGGAACCCTTTGAGGTCCAAAACAAAAAAATACAGGGCTTGTCCTAACCTCTCAATTAGCTTGTCTACCCAGGGCATGGGATACACGTCGAACTTAGATACGTTGTTTAATTTTCGCCAATCGTTACAAAACCGCAATGTCCCATCTGGTTTGGGTATCAGTACTACAGGGCTGGCCCACTCACTTCTAGACTCCTCGATGATGTCTAGTTGCAGCATTAGTTGAATTTCCTAAGAGATGGCCGGTATGGTTTCAACTGGATTTTGGCCTGAAACTCAGTGACAATGTCATGCTGGATTATGGAAGTGCATCCAGGGAGGTCTGAGAACAAATCCGTGATGAACTCCCTGGCCTCCTGAGTCTGTTTGTCTGTTTAGAGCAGCGGTTCTCAACCTAGGGGTCGCCTGAGGCTTCCTATTGTGGGGCGCCCGTGTTGCGTTATACTACCCTACCTCGTGAGCAGTGGTGTCGCCAGGGGGGGGGGCCAGAGGGGGCCATGGCCCCCCTACATCATGCTGTGCCCCCCCCATGTGCCCCCCCAACTAAAATGCCCCCGTTCCCGCCTCCCAAGTGAGCCGCCGCCGCCGCAGTCAAGCACAGGGAGATGAGCGCTTCCATTGCGCTCATCTCCCTTGTAATCTGCCTGTGCTGCGGCGGTGCAGGGGAGGGAGAGGTGTGTCCCCTCCCCTTCCTCTGATAGGCTGCCGGCGCACTAGGCCAGCAGCCTATCAGAGGCCAGCGCAGGCGGCGCGATGACGTCATCACGCGCCGCCTGAGCCTTACAGCGTGGGACACAGGCCAGAAGAGGCCTGCATCGTATCGCTGACACTGAGGTAAGTATAAGTGTTTTTTTTATTTTATTACAATACTGGCACATGATGATGATGATGATGATGATGATGGGGGGGGGACTTAATACTGGCTGGCACATGATGATAATGGGGGGGACTTAATACTGTCTGGCACATGATGATAATGGGGGGGACTTAATACTGGCTGGCACATGATGATGATGGGGGGTATTTAATACTGGCTGGCACATGATGATGATGGGGGGGACTTAATACTGGCTGGCACATGATGATGATGGGGGGACTTAATACTGTCTGGCACATGATGATGATGGGGGACTTAATACTGGCTGGCACATGATGATGATGAGGGGGGACTTAATACTGGCTGGGACATGATGATGATGGGGGGACTTAATACTGACTGGCACATGATGATGATGGGCGGGGGGACTTTATACTGGCACATGATGATGATTGGGGGGCGACTTTATACTGGCACATGATTGGGGGGGCGACTTAATACTGGCACATGATGATGATGGGGGGACTTAATACTGGCACATGATGATGATGGGGGGGATGGGGACTTAATACTGGCACATGATGATGATGGGGGGGACTTAATACTGGCACATGATGATGATGGGGGGCGATGACTTTATACTGGCACATGATGATGATGGGCGGGGGGACTTTATACTGGCACATGATGATGATTGGGGACGACGACTTTATACTGGCACATGATGATGATTGGGGGGACATATCAGATATTTACATTACAATTCATAACAGTAGCAAAATTAGTTATGACGTAGCAAGGAAAAAAAATGTAATGGTTGGGGGTCACCACAACATGAGGAACTGTATTAAGGGGTCACGGCTTTAGAAAGGTTAAGAACCACTGGTTTAGAGGAGAGGCTGTCAGCAATCTTTACTGTGGCAACTGCCTCCCTTACATCAGACTAAGAAGCCGGAACTA
Organism: Bufo gargarizans; assembly: GCF_014858855.1. NCBI lineage: Eukaryota > Metazoa > Chordata > Amphibia > Anura > Bufonidae > Bufo > Bufo gargarizans. The sequence continues at coordinate 356,531,182 of NC_058081.1, forward strand.
GTGATGAGCGAGCACCAAAATGTTCAGGTATTTGGGTACTCGGTCTGAACACATAGCGATATTCGTGCGCTCTGCCGAGCACCCTACTATAATGGAAGTCAATAGGAAAGAACCAGGCACCCCCTGCTTGGATGAGGGGAGGGTGCCTGGTTCATAGGAAAAGGTCTGAAAATTATTGAAAAACTTCTGAAATCGATCAGGAAAGGGGGACCATGTCTGGATTCATCTTAAACTCCAATGTCACTGCTGTGAACCATGTTTTACGCCACTTTTACAGACCGAAAAAAAAAACGCCTAAAAGCCCCCCCCCCAAAAAAAAAAAAACTTTTTAGAGGAAAAATTGTTAGGAAACATTCTTTCTTCTATATTCAGTTGTATATCCAGTGTAAGTGCAGCCAAAAATTACAAGGAAGAAGAACTTCGATACAGCCTATACAGTGGGATGCGAAAGTTTGGGTAACCTTGTTAATCGTCATGATTTTCCTGTATAAATCGTTGGTTGTTACGATAAAAAAATGTCAGTTAAATATATCATATAGGAGACACACACAGTGATATTTGAGAAGTAAAATGTAGTTTATTGGATTTACAGAAAGTGTGATATAATTGTTTAAACATAATTAGGCAGGTGTATAAATTTGGGCACTGTTGTCATTTTATTGATTCCAAAACCTTTAGAACTAATTATTGGAACTCAAATTGGCTTGGTAAGCTCAGTGACCCCTGACCTACATACACAAGTGAATCCAATTATGAGAAAGAGTATTTAAGGGGGTCAATTGTAAGTTTCCCTCCTCTTTTAATTTTCTCTGAAGAGTAGCTGTCACAACCAGACAGCTGAGAAGCTCTGACAGAGGCCTTTCAGAACCTCCTCCTTGAGTTCTCTTTGTTGTGCTGTTCAGTTCCTCATCTCGTTAGCCTCTCTCAGCTGTCATGGAGTTGGACTGATTGCATCCCTTTAAATTCCGCCCCATAATGCATTACTGGGCGGCTTATACTACTTCCTGGAGTGTGTGTGCATGCTGATCTTGTTTTCCTGTCTGCTACAAAGTTAAGTGCTGAACATTTATCTGTTATTTTCTGTTTGCTGGATCCCAGGTGACCCTGACTCCCTCCGTGTCTGGTGTAGGGAGCCGGTGGTCGTGTCCCCTCACTATTGTAGGGTGTTCAGGGGTTATATAGTCGAGGTACGGGGATATGCAACCTTCCACCTTTCGGATCTTTGCATAGGCTGAGCAGCCAGGGAAAGTCTCAGGTCTTGTGCAGGGGTCTCCCTTTTGGTTCCTTAGCTTTGGATCCACTCAGTCATATATGCATTTTGCTTTGTCTTGTTTCCTGTACACCGTCCGTGACAGTAGCAACATGGTGGTCTCAAAACAACTCTCAAATGACCTGAAGACAAAGATTGTTCACCATCATGGTTTAGGGGAAGGATACAGAAGGCTGTCTCGGAGATTTCAGCTGTCTGTTTCCACAGTTAGGAACATATTGAGGAAATGGAAGACCACAGGCTCAGTTCAAGTTAAGGCTCGAAGTGGCAGACCAAGCAAAATCTTGGATAGACAGAAGCGACGAATGATGAGAACAGTCAGAGTCAACCCACAGACCAGCACCAAAGACCTACAACATCATCTTGTTGCATATGGAGTCACTGTGCATCGTTCAACCATTCGGCGCACTTTACACAAGGAGATGCTGTATGCGAGAGTGATGCAGAGGAAGCCCACAGCACAAAAAGTGCTGCTTGAGGTGGGCTAAAGCACATTTGGACAAGCCAGCTTCATTTTGGAATAAGGTGCTGTGGACTGATGAAATTAAAATTGAGTTATTTGGCCATAACAAGGGGCATTATGCATGGAGGAAAAAGAACACAGCATTCCAAGAAAAACACCTGCTACCTACAGTAAAATATGGTGGTGGTTCCATCATGCTGTGGGGCTGTGTGGCCAGTGCAGGGACTGGGAATCTTGTCAAAGTTGAGGGACGCATGGATTCCACTCAGTATCAGCAGATTCTGGAGACCAATGTCCAGGAATCAGTGACAAAGCTGAAGCTGCGTCGGGGCTGGATCTTTCAACAAGACAACGACCCTAAACACTGCTCAAAATCCACTAAGGCATTTATGCAGAGGAACAAGTATAACGTTCTGGAATGGCCATCTCAGTCCCCAGACCTGAATATAATTGTGGTGTGACTTAAAGAGAGCTGTCTATGCTCGGAAACAATCAAACATGAATGAACTAAAGATGTTTTGTAAAGGAGGATCTACTAAATATTGATTTCATTTCTTTTTTGTGGTGCCCAAATTAATGCACCTGCCTAATTTTGTTTAAACAATTATAGCACACTTTATGTAAATCCAATAAACTTCATTTCACTTCTCAAATATCACTGTGTGTGTCTCCTATATGATATATTTAACTGACATTTTTTATCGTAACAGCCAACGATTTATACAGGAAAATCATGACGATTAACAAGGTTGCCCAAACTTTCGCATCCCACTGTATAGCACATAAAGGAGGGCCTCATTCACATGGTGCTACAATTGTTTAGGTACACTGCTACACTCCTAAAGCCTATGCACTAAGTGAAAGGGCTGCCAAATATTACAAGGCACTGGCACTCCAATACACCCTTTCTTATACATGAAGGAGGGCATCATACACACCCTTGAAAAATTATCCTTGATGGCCTGCTGGTGACCCTCCAAAACATTCTGAGTTAGGGCATGCTGATGACCCTTTAAATTAGGGCTGAACTGACCTTCTAAAACATTATATGTGAGGGTCTGCTGTTCAGCTGACGCTCTAAAACATTATATGTGAGGGCCTTCAGGTGAGCAGACTGCATAAAACATTACAGGTGAGGGACTACAGGTGAGCAGACTGTATAGATCATTAGAGGTGAAGGCCTATAGGTGAGCAGACCGTATAAAACCTTGGAGGTGAGGGCCTGAAGGTGAGCGAACCCTATAAAAAATTGTAGTGAGGGCCTACAGGTGAGCAGACCATATAAAACATTAGAGGTGAGAGCCTACCGGTGATCAGACCGCATAAAACATTAGAGGTGAGGGCCTGAAGGTGAGAAGACCCTATAAAACATTGTAGTGAAGGCCTACAGGTGAGCAGACTGTATAAAACATTAGAGGTGAGGCCCTGCCGGTGAGCAGACCGTATAAAACATTGGAGGTGAGGGCCTGAAGGTGAGCGACCCTATAAAACATTGTAGTGAGGGCCTACAGGTGAGCAGACCATATAATACATTAAAGGTGAGGGCATACCAGTGAGCATATCGTATAAAACATTGGAGGTGAGGGCCTACCAGTGAGCAGACAGTGTAAAACATTGGAGGTGAGGGCCTGAAGGTGAGTGGACCCTTTAAAACATTGTAGTGAGGGCCTACAGGTTAGCAGACCGTATAAAACATTAGAGGTGAGGGCATACCAGTGAGCAGACCGTATAAAATATTGGTGGTGAGGGCCTGAAGGTGAGCGGACCCTATAAAACATTGTAGTGATGGCATATATACTGTATGGAAGAGGAGGAGGAGGAGGAGGAGAAAACAAGATTCAAACATATACCCTTTTTTAGGGGTGAAAAAGGGTGCATCTGAATCTTGTGGATTGAGCCACCGCCCTATAGCTTGTACATTATAAAGCATGCATTTAAATTGTGTTTTTGTTCCTCATTAGCTCAGCTTTCCTCTGGTGGAGTGGAGAAGTCAGGGGCAATCCAGGCCTTGTTCATTTTTATCTGAGTCAACCTGTCAGCATTGTCAGTGGAGAAGCGGATACGCTTATCTGTTATATTGCAACCAGCAGCACTAAATACACGCTCAGGCAATACGCTGGCGGCAGTGCAGGCCAGCACCTCCAAGGCATAGAGCGCAAGTTCCTGCCACGTGTCCAGCTTGGACACCCAGTAGTTGTAAGGCACCGAGGGATCATTGAGGACGCTGACACGGTCTGCTATGTATTCCTTCACAATCTTCCAAAACTTTTCCCTACTTGGGACAGTAGGCCGTGCTTCAGGGTGCGGTTGCACGCGGGGTGTCATAAAAGTGTCCCACGCCTTGGAGAGTGCTGTCCTGCCTTTGTTGGAACTGCTGTGTGTTCTCGTCTGCTTTCCTCGTTTGCCTATAAACGTACGGACTCTGCTGCCAGCTTTGTCAGATGGAAATGTTTGGAGCAATTTCTCAACAAGGACCTTCTGGTATTGCACCATTTTACTTGCCCTCTCCACCACAGGAATGAGAGATGATAAGTTCTCTTTGTAGTGGTGGTCGAGAAGGGTGAACACCCAGTAATCTGTATTATCTTAAATGGGTAAATCGCAAGGGTCGCGGAAAAGGCATGTGTGCCAGAGTACCAACAGGCAAGACGTCTATGTTGACGTCAGGATGACTCTCCATCTCCTGATCCTCCTCCTCATCCCTTTGTGCCCATCCATGTTGAACCGATGGAATTAAAATTCCATCGGTAGTACCCTCTGTAGCAGAGGAAACTGTCTCCAGCTCCTTCTCCTCATAGCCCATTTTGCGCTGAGAAGACGAAATGTGGGTGGTCTGGCTATCACCCACACTAAAGTCATCCCCCATTTCCACGTCTGCACATTCAGAGCGTCGTCCCAAAATGTGAGCAGCGATTGTTTAAGTAGACACTGAAATGGGATGCTTACGCTGATTATAGCGTTATCCCCACTAACCATCTGTGTGGATTCATCAAAGTTTCTTAAAACCTCACAGAGGTCTGCCATCAATGCTCACTCCTCGCATGTGAATAGTGGAAGTTGACTCAAAAGGCGACAACCATGTTGCAGCTGGTATTCTACAACTGCCCTCTGCTGCTCACAAAGCATGGACAACATGTAGACTGTAGAGTTCCAGCGCGTGCTCATGTCGCACAACAGTCGGTGAGCTGGAAGACCCAAGCGCTGCTGCAGCGTTGACAGAGCAGCTGAAGCTGTGGACGACTTGCGGAAATGGGCACCCATGTGGCATGCTTTTACTAGTAGCTCTGTCAAATTTGGGTATGTTTTAATAAACTGCTGAACCACTACATTTATTACGTGCACTAGGTATGGCACGACAAAGGTATGGCTCCAAAGCCGCCACCAAGTTACGGCCATTGTCCGACACAACCATGCCTGGTTGTAGGTTGAGTGGCAACAGACACAGCTCGGTCTGGTCCTTTATACCCTGCCACAGCTCAGCAGCGGTGTGCTGTTTGTCCCCTAGGCAGATCAGCTTAAGCACGGCCTGTTGAAGTTTCCCCACAGAAGTGCTACACTGCTTCCAGCTACCGACTGATGACTGACTGCTTGAGGTACAAGGGGTGGAAGTAGAGGCGGAAGAGAGGAGGAAAAGTGGAGGTTGTAGCCAGTAACATAACTACTGGCTGAGACCCTAATGGACGTAGGGCCTGCAATCCTGGGCGTGGGTAGCACCTGTGTCATCCCAGAGTACGACTCACTCCCCGCCTCCACAACATTTACCCAGTGTGCGGTCAGGGAAATGTAGCGTCCCTGGCCACCAGCACATGTTGGTGTAAGACGGGAACGGCACACCGTGAAAAATAGTGGCGGCTGGGGACTGCGTACTGAGGGACAGCTGCCGACATCAGGCTGCGGAAGGCCTCAGTCTCCAAAAGCCTATATGGCAACATTTCAAGGGCCAGTCATTTTTAAAGTTGTGCATTTAGTGCTATGGACAGTGGGCGGGTGGCTGGGTATTTCCTCTTGTGTTCAACGGTCTGGGGTAAAGACAATTGGACGCTGCGCTGGGACAGGAAAGTGGATGTAGTTGCTGATGGTGCATGCGAATGCCCAGGTGCAGGGCAAGGGGCATCCGGCCCTACGCCTTCGACAGGGGATTGGCCAGCACAGGGGAAGAGGAAGCAGTGGGGTGGCCCGCAGACCTAGATTGTGGACCCAGGCATTTGGCCCACTGATTAGGGTGCTTGGATGCCATGTGGCGGATCATGCTGGTGGTGGTGAGGTTGCTGGTGTTCGCACCCTGGCTCATTTTGGTGTGGCACAGGTTGCAAACTACCACTCTTTTGTTGTCTGCACTTTCTGCAAAAAAGCGCCATACTGCGGAACACCTACACCTTGGCAAGGGAGATTTACGCATGTGGGTGCTCCGTGTAACAGTTGCGGGCCTGTTTGGTGTGGGCCGACTTCTACCTTTTGCCACACCACTGCCTCTTACAGCTTGTTGTGGTGCTGCAGATCCTTCCTCGTCTGTACTGCTTTCCTCGCTCGGCTTTTCACCTTCCCAAGTTGGGTCAGTGACCTCATCGTCCACCACCTCCTCTTTCACTTACTCATCCCCATCCTCAGTGATTGACAACTGTGTCTCATCCTCATCCACCTTGTGAACAAATAATTGATGTTCACCATCCTCATCTTTTTGACCCTGTGATAGGTCAAGAGGTTGTGAATCAGGCCACAAGATCTGTGCCTCTTCAAGCGTGCTTGGCGAGTGGGCCAAATCTAGTGATGGCGATAAAAATTGGTCCTCGGAATGTCCGACTGTGGTATCAACGGTTTGTCCGACTCCTGACTCTACATGGTGGGAGGAAGGCGCATCAGAGTGAGGATTCTGTGGACCAGACTTTTTGCTAATGAGACTGGTCTTGGTGGAAGAGAGAGTGGAAGAATTATCTTCTGCCATCCAACCGACCACCCGGTCGCACTGGTCCGACTTGGACAGTGTTGTCCTGCGATGGCCAGTTAACTGTGAAATGAAACTAGGTATAGTGGATTTTTTATTTTTTCCAGTTTCACCTGCAGCTAGCACGGTTTAATTGCGCCCAGAGCCACGGCCTCTGCCTGAACCATCAGCAACACGCCCACTTCCCTGTCCCTTAGTGCTCACCTTCTTCATATTAACCCCTTCACAGAACATCACGTACATGTACGTGGGGGAATGTGGTGCCTCACCGCATCCCCACGTGCATGTACGTGATCGGCTTTCACTGTCAGCGCAGGGACCGAAGCGCTGAAGGTTCAGTGAAGCCTGCGTGCTGGGGTTTCTAGGCAACCAGAGAAGCCGGAAGGAGCTGTATTGGAGCCCTGACCCACCCACGATCGCTGTGATTGGTCCAATACTGCAGAGGGACCAATCGCAGCGCATCGGGGCAGGTAAGGGGGGGTTAGGGAGGGACTGTGTGCTTCTCCTTCTCTGATCGTCCCCATTCCTGTCAGGGAAGCGATCAGAGAAGGAGAGTGTGACAATCTACTGTACCTATCACATGTATACTAGTCATGGAGCACTGCTACTTAGCTCTCCATGACTAGTATACTCGTCATGGCATTTAACTGTCACCATGTCTGCAGACATGGTGACAGCGCTGAGTGCCGGCTGTTACACACAGCCAGGCACTCAGGCTCAATGCCGAGGGGGGTCCCGTAACCCCCCGTATCGGCGATCGCTGCAAACCGCAGGTCAATTCAGACCTGCAGTTTGCAGCGCTTTATGTAGTTTCTGATCCCTGCGGTCCCTGACCGCAGGGATCAGAAACCTAAAAATTGCCAAAAATCACATTTTTTAACCCCCCCTGCACCCCTGAATTCATTTATGTGGCGGGGTGCAGGGGGGCGGTTTGTGGGCGGTGCGGGGCGGTGCGGCAGTTGCGGGAGGCGGGCGGTGCGGCAGACGGGATCGCGATCCCCCGCCCGCCTCCCATTATAATAATCGTTGGTGTACAGTGGTATACCAGGGTGTCAGCACATTGCTGACACCCTGGTATAAACGGCTGACATCGGTGATGCGATGTCAGCCGTTTAACCCTTTCCATACCGCGGTCCGTACGGTATGGAAAAGGTTAACAGCTCAGGGAACTCCCTCCCTCTCCCATCGGAGGGCTGCTGTACCTTTGCAGCCCCCCGATGGAGAGGGAGAGAGCCCTCAGACAGCCCCCCGAGAGCCCCGTCCTTACCCTTCCCCGACTGCGCAGTTCTGACCATAACTGAGCAGACGGGGAAGGTTCCCATGGCAACATGACGCCTTCTCAGGCGTCCTGCTGTCCATGGTGCTGAACAGATCTATGCTAAAAGCATAGATCTGTTGAGTGTAAGTAAAATATAGTACAGTGCAATATATATTGTACTGTACTGTATTATACAGACATCAGACCCACTGGATCTTCAAGAACCAAGTGGGTCTGGGTCAAAAAAATGTAAAAAAGTGAAAAAAAAGAGAAAATCAAAAAACACATTTATCACTGATTAAACATGAGAAAAATAAAATTCCCTACACATGTTTGGTATCGCCGCGTCCGTAATGACCTGATCTATAAAACGGTCATGTTACTTTTCCCGAACGGTGAACGCCATAAAAATAAAAAATAAAAAACTATGATGAAATTGAAATTTTGCCCATCTTACTTCCAAAAAAAAGGTAATAAAAGTGATCAAAAAAGTTGCATGTACGCCAAATTTGTAACAATTAAACCGTCATCTCATCCCGCAAAAAATGAGACCCTACTTAAGATAATCGCCCAAAAACTGTAAAAACTATGTCTCTTAGACTATGGAAACACTAAAACATCATTTTTTTTGGTTTCAAAAATGAAATCATTGTGTAAAACTTATATAAATTTTAAAAAAGTATACATATTAGGTATTGCCGCGTCTTGCATTGTAACTGGAAAAAAATTAATATTAAAATGGAAAATCTGCCCAAAAAGTGAAATTTTGAAATTGTATCTCTATTTTCCATTAAATCTTGTGCAACACCTAAAGGGTTAACAAAGTTTGTAAAATCAGTTTTGAATACCTTGAGGGGTGTACTTTCTTAGATGGGGTCACTTTTAGGGAGTTTCTGCTCTAGGGGTGCCTTCCAAAAACCATACGGCGCACCTTTCACTCTACGCACCGCACCGCTGTGTGGCCGTACAGTAGTTTATGGCCACATATGGTGTGTTTCTGTAAACTGCAGAGTAAGGGTAATAAAGATACAGTCTTGTTTGGATGTTAACCCTTGCTTTGTTAGTGGAAAAAATTGGTTAAAATGGAAAATTAGGCAAAAAAATGAAATTCTCAAATTTCATCCCAATTTGCCAATAACTCTTGTGCAACACCTAAAGAGTTCACGAAGTTTGTAAAATCAGTTTTGAATACCTTGAGAGGTGTACTTTCTTAGATGGGGTCACTTTTATGGAGTTTCTACTCTAGGGGTGCATCAGGGGGGCTTCAAATGGGACATGGTGTCAAAAAACCAGTCCAGCAAAATCTGCCTTCCAAAAACCATACGGCACACTTTTCACTCTACGCACCGCTGTGTGGCCGTACAGTAGTTTACGGCAACATATGGTGTGTTTCTGTAAACGGCAGAGTCAGGGCAATAAAGATACAGTCTTCTTTGGCTGTTAACCCTTGCTTTGTTAGTGGAAAAAATTGGTTAAAATGGAAAATTAGGCAAAAAAATGAAATTCTCAAATTTCATCCCCATTTGCCAATAACTCTTGTGCAACACCTAAAGAGTTAACGAAGTTTGTAAAATCAGTTTTGAATACCTTGAGGGGTGTACTTTCTTAGATGGGGTCACTTTTATGGAGTTTCTACTCTAGGGGTGCATCAGGGGGGCTTCAAATGGGACATGGTGTAAATAAACCAGTCCAGCAAAACCTGCCTTCCAAAAACCAAACGGCGCACCTATTACTCTACGCACCGCTGTGTGGCCATACAGTAGTTTACGGCCACATATGGTGTGTTTCTGTAAACGGCAGAGTCAGGGCAATAAAGATACAGTCTTGTTTGGCTGTTAACCCTTGCTTTGTTAGTGGAAAAAAAAAATTGGTTAAAATGGAAAATTAGGCAGAAAAATGAAATTCTCAAATTTCATCCCCATTTGCCAATAACTCTTGTGCAACACCTAAAGGGTTAACAAAGTTTGTAAAAATCAGTTTTGAATACCTTGAGGGGTGTAGTTTATAGAATGGGGTCATTTTTGGGTGGTTTCTATTATGTAAGCCTCGCAAAGTGACTTCAGACCTGTAGTGGTTCCTAAAAATTGGATTTCTGAAAAAATTCAAGATTTGCTTCTAAACTTCTAAGCCTTGTAACATCCCCAAAAAATAAAATATGATTCCCAAAATAATTCAAACATGAAGTACACATATGGGGGATGTAAAGTCATCACAATTTTGGGGGGTATTACTATGTATTACAGAAGTAGAGAAACTGAAACTATGAAATTTGCAAATTTTTCCAAATTTTTGGCA